>NC_044983.1:18894122-19494122 GCF_008728515.1 Papio anubis
GTGACCTGGAAACCCCCTCCCTGCTTGGAGTTTCCCCGCCTTTCCAGACAACCAATGTTCATTTTTACACATATCGATCCATGTCTCCTGTCTCCCTAAAATGTATAAAACCAAGCTGTGCTCTGACCACATTGGGCACATATGATCAGGACCTCTGAGGTTGTTTCACAGATTCGCATCTTCAACCTTGGCAAAATAAACTTTCTGAATTAACTCAGACCTGTCTCAAATTTTGGGGGTTCACAGAGGCAAGAAAGCAATATATACACACTTAGTGGGGAACAAGCAGGTCAGGCTGAAGCTGTAGTGAATGCAAAGTTCCTGTGGCTGAAACATGCTTAGCATGCTCAGAGACCAGGAAGAAGGCCAAGCTGGCTGGGCAGGGGAATCTGGTGGGTTGTCAGAGATAAGTCTAGAGACAGCCTTGTAGACCGTCATGATGACATTGGCTTTTACTCTGAGGCAGAAGTCATGGTAGGTTTGGTGCTTGGTGCAACGGAGTTACATGGTCTATCTTAAGTTTTGAAAGAATCATCTGTTCATAGGAATTGACAACAGACTGCAGAAGAACAAGTGTGGAAGCAGGAGGACCACTTAGGAAGCTGTTACAGTGGTCATCAAGAGATGATAGAGGATTGACAAAGGTGGCAATGATGGATTAGTGAGAGCAGTCTATTTATGAATACATTTTGAAGACCGAGTTCTCAGGACTTGCTATTGCATTGGCCATAAGGTGTGGGAGAGAAAGAGGAAGTCAAGGTTTTGGAATTCAAGATATCCGCTCTGTCCTCTGATGAAGTCACTGCATTGACATATATATCAATATATATTAGTTCGTTTTCATGCTGCTGATAAAGACATACCCAAAACTGGGAACAAAAAGAGATTTAATTGGACTTACAGTTCCACATGGTTGGGGAGGCCTCAGAATCATTGCAGGAGGTGAAAGGCACTTCTTACATGGTGGTAGCAAGAGAAAAATCAGGAAGAAGCAAACGTGGAAACCCCTGATAAACCCATCAGATCTTGTGAGACATTATTATTATTATTATTATTATTATTATTTTATCTTCCCCAATTTAAAATTTTTAATTTAAAAGTAAACTTTAATGTGGAAAATGCAAACTTAGGGAGTGCAGAACGATCACACACAAGGCTGCCACTTCACACCTGGCGGGTTGCACGGTGGCCAGGCAGAGGCGCTCTTCACTTCCTAGATGGTGCACCCGCTGGAGACTTACTCACTGTCACAAAAACAGCACCGGAAAGACTGGCCCTCATGATTCAGCTACCTCCCCCTGGGTCCCTCCGACAACACATGGGAATTCTGGGACTTACAATTCAAGTTGAGATTTGGGTAGGGACATAGCCAAACCATATCCACAGTGTATTATACACATATAACAGAAGACTTTGTAGAAAGTCCCATGACTTATGATTTTGTATAAATTTCCCTTGACCTCTAGGAAAAATCACTTAAATAATTTGTGAGAATCTATGAGCTTATGTGAATTCTGGAGAAGAATGACATGCTATATTATATCTTACTTGGCAAAAATTGGTGGGAAAATCCCATCCCAGAGCCAGTGCTCAAGTGAGGCATAGAAGCCAGAGTTTACTCCTCCATTCCTAAATGGACTTTGTTTGTTTAACATGGAGGGGACTTTTATGGCTTTAATTTCCCTTGAGATCACTCTGATGCCACAAATCCTAAATGTGTGTGGAGAGTGAAATGACCCTGACAGCTTTCTGCTGATGAACCAAGGTTTGGGAAAACTAGTCCTCTTATTTATAAGGGAAGGAATACATGGTTCTCAGTTCCCTACTGATCGTGGAGATGAAATGGATGAAAACTGAAGTGCAGCTCAGCACCGTAAAGCCTTTTCAGAACATGATAGAATGTCAATCAATAAAAAATTAGGCCAGAGCTAATCTTTGCAAAAGGGGTTCTGCAGAACATTGGATACAAGGACTACTAATAGGTGTTATCTGAAAAAATTCTATGATATGCATACAAATTTGAGAAATACTAGGCTGAACAGGGCTAATTGGTTTTCTTCTTAGAGTCTTTAATAGGCTAAGGATAATATTTCCAATAGGATTAGTTTGATATGCAGAATTTTCTAAATATTTGTGGACATGAAACCCTATTTCATCCCCTGAGTAATACCTCACTTTGAGAAATGCTCATCTTGACCCCAAAGCAGTCTTAGGACTAAAACACAATCATAATCATTAAAAGCAGGAACATTTTTTATCTAGGACAGATTCTTTGTAATTCTTGCCTGGATGTAGGTAAATAAATGAGAGTATTGCTTAGAGCTACCAGTTTTACGGTTCTATTCATATAGACTAAATTCTACAACTTTTTGAGCTATAACTATGGGTCATACCTAGAGGTTTGGTTTCAACATCATTTATACCATCAAAAAGTTCACAGAATTTTATGAAGGAGACAAACAACATGAGAATACTTACTTGCCATACAACTTGATAAAGCTGTCCCAGACCTATGTACTAAGATCTAGCAGACATAAGTTCAGAAAAAGAAAACACCTTCGTAGGTGAAAATATGGCAGAACTTGGAGTCAGCAGACTGCTGCCTTGGCCATGCCTGACATCTGGCTAGGCTATATAATCACTCTGAACTTAAGAAAATTAAATATTGCTACCATGCAGGGTTGCCTGGGAGAATAAAAGGACATAAATTTATATGTAAGCTGGACTGTAGTAGGTACTTAATAAATGTGGCTAACACAAATTTATTAATTGTAATAATAAATGAAGAAAACTACTCCAACAATATTTCTGCCTAGATTTTATGGTAAGGATGGGTTAGGAAAATTTATTTAGAGAAAAGGACATTGAAGTTGCTTAAACGATAAAGTGTATGAAGATAAATTAGAAGATAAATTCAGAGGACAAGAGACGCAAACATAAGTGGGGTCACAGCATGAGCTATTGCCAGGGCCAGATTGTGAAGATGCTTGTGTAGCAAGATTCAGAGTTGAGACAGACTGATGCATGCATTGGGGGCCACACTGATGGTTTTAAAGAAGTGTCATGATCAGGACCCATGGTGGATGCATCTTTGTACAATTTGCCTTGTCTTGCTTGAGGGACAAATTGCATTTACTTCACATTTCTTGATGACTTGAGGGTCTATGGTGTCATGGTGCTCTGAATGTGGACCACTGAGATTGAAACTGGTATAGTAGCCCACATTTGGTAACACTAAGCTCAGACCCATTTCGGCTACCTCTCCATACCTTAGAATCAGTGTTTTCATATTGTGTTGTCCAGAATTTTAAGGGTCAGTGGAGACCATTAACTCAAAAGCTCCACATTAATTGGATTCCCACTTCTTGAAATTTTTACTTTATTCTGTTTCAACCTGAAATAAACACATACATGCCCATGTACACATGCACACACACTACACACAATTCAAATGTTTTATGTACCAAATGATAATACGTGAGAACCTAGTTGCATGTACAGTTGGATTGCCAGGCTAACATGTTTTGGGGAAGATTTCAGAATAAACCTTGTCTCCCTGTATTCTGTAAAGCATTTGAAATTCCTATGGCTAAATCAGTGATGAGTATAATTGTAGCTCAACATCATTTTTATGCTTTTTATTTTATTTTATTTTAATTCAGAACTACATATACTCCTTATCCATTTTAGATTAGGGTTTTCTCAGTATTATGCATCTGAAAGAAAATATAGGAATTGGCTCTTGAGATGCATATGACTACACTGTTGTCATCCATAATCCTGACTTCAAGTTTTTGTGTTCATCAAAAATTAATCATTGGGTTGAATTTATAGTAAGTGACTGATAAAAATATAAATCATACATATATACAACAAAATATTATTTTCTCTGTTTTATATGCTAAGATCCCACATTAGATATTACTTGAAAAGAAAGGAGTTTTTGCTAAATAATAAGAGTTAAGAAACTCAGTGTCATAGGCCACACTTTCCTGTGTGTGTGAATGGTTTTGCCTATGGGAAGATAAGAAGCAGCAAGTGGTGATGTGATATAATTCGAATGTTTGTCCCCTCTAAATCTCATGTTGAAATGTGATTCCCATCATTGGGTGTGGGGCCTAGAGGGAGATGTTCAATCATAGGAGTGGATCCTTCATGAATATGTTAGTGCCATCCCCTTGGTGATAAGTGAGTTCTCGCTCTTAGTTCATGTGAAAGCTGGTTGTTGAAAGAGCCTGGCATCTTTCTTGCCCCCCGTCTTTTGCTCCTCCTCTTTTACAGTGTGTTAGAATGGCTGTCTCTTCCATGATTGGAAGTTTCCTGAAGCCCTCACCAGAAAAAGATGCTGGTGCCATACTTGTACAGCCTACAAAACTGTGAGCCAAATGAACCTCTTTTCTTTATAAATTACCGGGTCTCAGGTATTTTTGAATACTAATGCAGAACAGACTAACACGTGATGGCAAAACCAGTGCATGAACACCTTTAGCTCCACATTTGATATAGTTTGCCCCTGTGTCCCCACCCAAATCTCATCTTGAAGTATAATCCCCAGGTGTCAAGGGAGAGACCTGTAATCCCCAGGTGTCAAGCGAGAGAGGTGATTGAATTATGGGGGAAGTCTCCCCAATGCTGCTTTCCTGATAGTGAGTGAATTCTCATGAGATCTGATGGTTTTATAAGTGGTGGTTTTTCCTGCACTCTCATGGACTCTTTCTTACTTGCTGCCATGAAAGATGCGCCTGCTTCCCCTTCCGCCATGATTGTAAGTTTCCTGGGGCTTCCCCAGCCTTGCAGAACTGTGAGTCAATTAAACTTCTTTTCTTTATAAATTACCCAGTCTTGGGTAGTGTCTTTATAGCAGTGTGAAAATGGACTAATACAACATGTGAAGGGAGAAGGAGATAAAAAGGTAGAGTCTATTGCCGTTCGAATTCTTGAATATCCTTCCGATGGTTTGTTCTCTGTGTGTTGATGGGTAGAATTTGATTTCTCCTATTGCTGGTGCACTAAGTTTTATGACTCCATATTTTACCAGTGACTCTAATTAAGATAAAAATGTGTCTAGTTTCTTATTTAACACACACACATGCACAGTTGTACATTAGATGCATCCTAAATACACTTTTGTTAAGACTTCAAGATACATTTAAAGTACTGTACAATGGAGGGCACAGTTGTCTCAGTTTATGGGCCATCAAGTCAGAGGTAAGCAGTGTTCCAACAAGCTGTTTACCATTTGAAAGAGAAATTTACAGGTCTCAGTAGGTGAGGCTTCTTTCTGGCTTTGTGGTGTTTTGTGCAGCTTGAATGAATGAGTCTGGATTTCAAGGCACCAGCCAAGTGGTATTTATAACAAAGCTAATATACAATGCTTGAGAGACTTTCAAGCACAATCTCCACTTTAGAGAAAAATTAAGAAAATACAGAGTGATTCTTCCCATTCTACAGATGAAAAGGGGATGTATTGCATGAAGCAATGGCTGCCCATCTGCAGGAGCACAGAGAGTGGAAAGTGCAACTTTTGAGTCAGAGAGACATGAATTCAGTGTTCAGTTCTGCACTCACTAGTCACTGGTGATTGCATTTGAGCAACTTGTTAACCCCTGTGAGCCTTAGTTTCTTTATCTGAAAAATAGGATCAAAATACATGGTTATTAATGATAGAATGGAAAGAGATCAAATGAGATAACTACGAAGCTTTCCATATTGGGCCAAGGACCAAGGTGGAATGAGATAAATATATGCATGCTTCCTCCCCATTATCTGCCTCTTTTCTGTATTTCCAGATTAGATATCACTACCATGCAGGGCTGCTTGGGGGAGATTAAAGGATATACATTCATATGTAAACTGACCTATAGTTATGCACTTAATAACTGGTGGCTAATGCAGTTCTACTAATGCTAATAATAAATGAACAAAGCAACCACAATATTTCCTACCATTTTGTATAGAACTGTGATGGACACAGAGTCATATAAAATCAGCTCATTTCTTTGCCAGTTAGGAATCTCCCTGATGAATGGTGTGCGTGAAGTACATGGTTTAGTGTTAACCTCCCCTTCCCAGGGTGGGCTGGCAACTCCAAAGCTTATGAATAAGGTGGGATCTGAGCAGGTCTTGGAAGGAGAGGAAAGAGACGAATGAATGGAAAGAACGGAGAAGGCATTGTAAGTGGATGACTCAGCAGGAGCAGAGACCTGGAGATGCGAATGAGAGTGGTGTGAGAAGAGGGGTAGGGAAGCTTCTGGCTTGGTTAGGGAATTGGGAAAGTACCCCGGAGCAGGGAACATGGGACACATCCCAGGACATATGGAGGGCCCTGAAACCTCAGCTGAGGAATTAGGGCTTTATTTTATAAGCAGCAGGTGGCCAGGACAGATTCTTGAACAGAGAAGTGTCATAATGAAAAAGATAGTTTAGTAAACGAATAGGGGAGAAATACTCAGGATGGATTAAAGAATAAAGAAGTTAAGGCCAGGTGTAGTGGCTCACACTTGTAACCCCAACAGTTTGGGAGGCCAAGGCAGGTAAATCACTTGAGGTTAGGAGTTCAAGACCAGCCTGGGTAATATGGTGAAACCCCGTATCTACAAAAAACAACAAAACAAAACAAACAAAACCCCACAAAAATTAGCTGGGCATAATGGCAACACTTGTAGTCCCAGCTGCTCGGGAGGCTGAGGTTTGCAATGAGCTGAGACTGCACCACTGCACTGCACTCCAGCCTGGGCAACAGAGAGAGACTGTGTCTCAAAAAAAATAAGAAGAAGAAGCTAAAACCAAAGACGCCAGTTAATAATTGCATTTCAGGAAAATGGTGATGAGGACATGGACCAGGGTATTGGCAGTTTTCTTCTTGTAGGAAGAAGCAAGCCAAATAGATGCTGGAGGACAGATGTTCAAACAGCATGCAGGGCGGCTGAGGAGGTGTCCAGTATAAAGAGGTAATGCCATTCTTAGGACCAGGAGAACTGGTCTCGAGGAAAGAGAACTTGGAAATGTCTACCTTTTGAATTGCAATCAGTTGGTTGAGGCAAACGTTTGATTTCCCCCATCTCGTAAATAGGCAAGACTTACAATTTGCACAATGATATTATTAATGTCTAGGGCCTGGAAAAACAAAATTGATGTTTCAACTTCAGGCTTTTAAATCTTCTGATTTGCCCTGCTCTCTGCCTAGCTAAATTCACGACACTGGAGCCCGTTTGATGTTGAGCAAGGCTCTCTCCACACTGTCTTCTTGATGAAACCTTAAATCAATGGATTTCCCATCCCCATTCCTCCCTTTTCCTCTCTAAAGATGAGTTTTTTTCTGGTAACAGAAATTCTGTTTAAATATGTAGAATTTTGAAAGGAGCGACAGCTGTGGTAGTGATATTTTAAATCGTTAGAGTTTGTGACTTTAGGCTGTAAAATAGACGCCTATTAAAGTCCATAATTTAGGATGCTTCCATCATATACCTGTGGGGCAGAGACAGATGGAGGGTGGATGGACTGGAGGGTGATGCCAGGTGCAGACCTGACTCTGCCCTGTGATGTACTGGACACTCCGGCTTAACTTTAAGGGAAATATTTAAGAGCAGGAGGAAGGCAGATCTGTGTGTCATTAATGCCTCCGTGCCATCTTTACTGTGCTCAGCCCTGATCTGTGCTGTTGGAGCAGTGTGTGTGTGTGTGTGTGTGAGAGAGAGAGAGAGAGAGATTGTGAGTGTGTGTGTGCATGGAGGGGGTGAGAGTATGCATGTCACTTGTACAGGGGTGAGTATAACACGGTACCTACCTTTGAGGAACACTATTCCAGTGCAGTGTTTCTCAAACTTTTTTTTCCCCTTATCAACTTAACATCCCCCATCTCCAGAGCGTTCTTAGACATATTTTCCTAACTGCCCTCCTCATGACATTTTAATATCACAGGCATACTGTGTATTTGCTTATATACTGTATATATAATTTTTTCCCTCTCATCAACCAATACTCTCCTGCTTAGAAAAGACATTGCCCCTGTTGAGAATGTATGTTCTAGTTGGAATGGAAACGATGATGTGTTTCTATTCCTTCCTGTATTGGAGGTAACTACAAACTCATAAACAAGCTCAGAGGACCTGTAGCGGGTGGAACAGTAGTCCAAAAACATACACCCATGTCTTCACCTCAGAACCTGGGAATGTTACCTTATTTGGTATTTTTACCAAATATCAAATTTTTATTAATTGCAGTTGCAGGTGTCTTTAAATTAAGGATCTCATTCTGGATAATCCAAGCAGGCTCTGAATCCAGTGATGAGTGTCTTTATAAGAGACACGCACAGAAGAGACACAGACACAGGAGAAGGCAGTGTGAAGACAGGTAGAAATTGCAGTGATGCTGTCATAAGCCAAGAAACACCCGAAGCCTCTAGAAACTGGGAAAGGAAAGGAGGGCTTCTCCCTTCGAGTGTTTAGAGGGAGCGTGGCCCTGCCGGCACCTTGATTTCAGACTTCTAGTCTCCAGAAGTGCGAGGGAATACATTTCTGTTTAAATTTCCTAAACTGTAGTTGGAACCACCATGTTTGTGATAATTTATTATAGCATCCCTAAGAAATGAATATAGGAGAGGATGGCCAACCTAGCCTCAGAAAGTGTGAAGAAAACTCAAGAGGAGATAGATGATTTTTGGAGTAGATCTAGATGAGCAGGAGGTGAGCAGACAGAGGAAAGGAAGAGTATCTCGCGGAAAGAACAGCACGTGGATATAGGGAAACAGCAATGCAAAAAGTGGTCGTGCTTGTCAGACTCCATTATTGCCTGGATGCTTCTCCCCACCTCTATACATGGGAGATCTTGAGAGTTCAGTGTTGGGGCCTCGATTCTTTTGTTTGTTCTCTCTCCCAAAGTGCACTCATCCTTTTCCCATTACCGTCTACATGCTGAGGACTCCCAAATGTGTCTTCTGGCCAGACCTCTCCACAGTGGAACCTCAGATTCAACTGCCATTTGATGCCCCAGTTGCCTGGGCATCTGCACCATCAGCTCTATTCCCACCCCTCACATTGCTGCTTCTCCAGTTTCTCCTTTCTCTGTCTCACCAATAATACATATCTTCATCTACCAGATTGCTCATTCAAGAAAGGTGGACAACCTCACAGAGGCCTGCCCCTACTTCCTCAGTCTCCACCAACAACCACCAGCAGCTCTCTGTCCTTCTTCCTCCAATAGACACATTCACATGGGTCCTCTTGCCTGCCACAAAAGCAGTAGGACACCGAGAGCAGGGCTCCAGACTATCTAAGTTCCAATCCCTATGCGTTCCTATCTTTGCCTCAGTTTCTCATCTGGAAAATGTGATACAATTATACCTTCCTCATAGGGTCATTGCGAAGGTTAAAACAACACATGTAAAAGTTTTGGGAAACTAACACTAAGTATTAGCTAGTATTACAATCATTGCCAATGCTTTCGTTCAAGCCCTTATCATCTCATCTCTCACTTAACACTGTTACAACAACCTCCTGCCTAAAGTCTCGGATTCCTTCCTTCCCCCTTCAGAAATCATTGTCTGCATTGAAAGCTTGAGTAGTTTCCACTACATTGAGACTGACCCCCCACCTCCCTAGCACATTCCACTGGGCTCGGCACGACCAGCTGTGTCCATCTATCTCCTCAACCTCAGCTCCTGTGATGACCCCTCACTTACTCTAGGGATGTAGATAGGCCATTCTGCATATCCCTGCCCTACAGTAAGTGAGGGAGCATCACGTGATGTGTACATTTGACTAAGTTTCAGGGAGAATATGACCACATTTTTTCTGGTCGTATTCTCTCTGAAACTTGGCCAGTTGCAACTGAGATTTGCTCAAAGTGTAAAACACACCCTGAAATTTGAAGACCTAGCAAGAATAAAAGTATTTCTAAAAGTCACTAATTGAAAATAGATTGCATGTTGAATGATAATATTTTGGATATATTGGGTGAAGTCAAATATATTATTAATTTTATCTCTTTTGTGAAAATAAATTTTAGAATCACATATATGGGTCACATTTGTTTCAGTTGAATAGAGTTGTTTCATGGACTTCCATCAATTGTTAGGACATGCTAAGCCATCTCCAACCTAAGTCTTTGCACTTGGGCTTCCCTCTGCCTTGTACGCCCTCCTATTACTCTGTAGGTGGCTAGATTTTCTTGTCTTTGGCTGCCACGTCACCCCTTGAAAGAGGCCTCCTCTGGCTGTCCTCAATCCCAGCACTCTGTTTATTTCCTTCTTTGCACTATTCATTTTTTTTGATTTGTTTGTTTGTTTGTTTTTAATCTAATTCACTTCTCCCACTCAAAAGTAAGCCCCATGATTCAGGAGCCGTCTGTCTTGTTCCCTGTTGCATCCCAGTGCCTGCAGGGTGCCTTGGGCACACAGTCCATCTTCAATACACATTTGTTGAATCCATCTTCAACACACATTTGTTGAATAAATGAAGCAACAAAGAGATTGTTTTTAAAGAAGGTGTTTCTTGCCATTTAAAAGATTCTCTGGACTCTGTGGATGGCAGGAAAGTGTGAGAGGGGACATTTAAAAATTCTCCCCCACTGAAGATAGGGGTGGCAGACACTAACCTCTAAAGAGGCAGAAACACTCAAAGCACAACACATAACAGAGATCTAACTAAAAGTGACTGCTTTTAATATGCAACAGCTGTCAGAGAAGGCCAGGGCTAGAGGATGAACTTAACTGTAGTTAAAGTACCTAGCTTATCTGTAGGTATATAGTAAGATTTTTATTTTGTTTTATTTTGTTTTATTTCATTTTATTTTTTGAGACAAGATCTCGCTCTGTCACCCAGGCTGGAGTGCAGTGGTATGATCATAGCTCACTGCAGCCTTCATCTCCTGGGTTTAAGCAATCCTCCCACCTCAGCCTCCTGAGTGGCTGGGGCTACAGGCGTGCACCACCAAGCCTCACTAACATATGGTAAGATTTAGAGGGTACTAAAAATGAACCCCAGCATAACAGAGACACCCACACAGTGCCACAATGCCTGAAACTGTTCATACTAGCTAATACTTGCCAGATATTAGACTGTGCTAAGCATATTATCTTATTTAATCCTCACAATGATCTTATAAGGTAAGTCCCAGCACAATTTTCCTTTTATACTAAAGAAACTCAGACAAGGCAGTAATTCACCCTGGGTCACCTCATCAGTGAGGACCGGCCCCAGGATTTGGGCCCACATCATCTATGTCCAGTGTCTGAACTCACAGATACCACAATAGGAGGCTGTAAAGGAAGCACCTGCACACCTGCCTCAAGTCCAGTTCCTGCTTTGCCACAACCTGGGGAATTTGAGATTAGTCCAGAGCCTAGTATTTGTTGCTCACTTCTACTCCAGAACTGCTTATCCTTCAGTGCTTCCTGGCCATATTCTCCCTGGATATGGATAATGTACACAGTTCATCCACCTGGAGTTAGGTTGATTTGCTTCTCTTCCTCAGCCAGTTACCAACACAGATTTATTGTTTCTGCTTACGAAATGCTCTGCAACCTGAACCCTTCTCTCTGCCTCTTCTCTCATTGCCTTGGGTCAAGCTCCCATCATCTCTTCCTTCTAATCCCACAGGCTTCCAGCTAGTCTTGTCCCTCCAGCATCTCCCACTGGAATCCTCTCTCCCCACTTTTGTAATAGTGAACCAACCTAAAAATGTCAATCTCCACTCCCTATCCCTTAAGTTCTTTTAGCAGCTTCTCATGCCTCTTAAAATAAAGCACAAATTCCTTCGTCAAGCATATAAATTCCTTTATGAGCTTCCCCCCACCTATACATGTGGACAGTTTTCCAAGATGACCCACTGGTCCCCTTCTCCTGGTATTTACCCCCTGTGTCATCTCTTGCCCTGGAATGTAAGTTGGATCTAGGGACACTCCTCTAGCAAACAGAATATGGCAGACAGAGTGGGACGTCATGTCTAAGGTTAGAAAGCACCTTGACTTCCATCTTGCTGGCACCAGATCTTTGTCTTGATCTCTTGTTTACTCACCCTGCTGGAAACAACTGTCCTGTTGGGTGCTGCCCCATAGAGAGGCCCACATGGCCAGGAGCTGAGGGGGAAGTCTCAGGCCAGCAGCTAGTGCAGAACTGAATCCTGCCAACAGCCACTTGAGTGAGCTTGGAGCACATCATCCCCCTCACATCCATGGATGCTTGAGATGACTGCAGCCCTGGCTGACACCTCAATTGCAGCCTCCTTAGAGATAAAAGTGGACCTGAATTCTTGTTCTACAGAGGCTGTTAGATGAGAAACGTTTGTTGCTTTAAGCTAGGTTTTAGGGCAGTTTATTAAGCAGTAATAGATAACGAATACACTGGGTTTTCAACCTCACTTTGTAGCCACTTCTATTATACTTGCTCACTCAATACTCCTATCACACTGAATTTCTAGCAAGTCCCTAATATATCCTTCATCTTCAGACTTTTGTATATATAATTTATTTCTGCTGTTGATGCCATTTATTCATTTCTGGCCTGGTAACACATGTTCCTTTATCAAAACCCATCTGTAGTAACACGACTGTTCAGATGGCCCTTCCAGTCTACCAGGTAACCACTCCTCCTCTACACTCCCAAATGCTTCAGTGCATTTCACTTAGGGCACTTATAGTGCTGTGGTGGTTATGGATGAAGCGTGCTCCTTTCATGCGCCTTCCCCACCCCCTAATTTCCCTCCCTCACACTCCCTCTGCCTGGTCCCCTTCAGCCACTACACCCAGAATTCCTCGTCAGAAGGAGCTCTGTGTTCGTCTTCTATCTCCAATACCTCACACAGGGCTTTGGGCATATCCACAATTTAGGTTGTTCAGTAAACAGAATTCTAAAACTGACATTGGAGGAATGAAACTCTTAAATCAATTTCTTCTTGTGTTATTATTCATTAATAATAATAATACAGTCATGTGTTGCTTAGTGATGGGGATACGTTCTAAGAAATTTGCCGTTAGACAACTTCATCATCCTCTGAACACCATAGAGTGTACTTACACAAACCTAGAGAGTATAGCCTACTGCACACCTAGGCTGTATAATATTCTCTATTGCTCCTTGGCTACACACCTGTACAGCAGGTTACTCTACTGAATACTGTAGGCAGTTGTAACACAGAGGTAAGTATCTGTGTATCTAAGCATAGAAAAGATTCAGTAAAAATAGGGTATAAGATAAAAAGATACACCTGTATGGGGTCCTTACGATGGATGGAGCTTGGAGGACTGGAAGTTGTTCTGGGTGAGTCAGGGAGTGCATGGTGGGTGAATGTGAAGGCCTAGGATACTACTGTCCAACACTGTAGACTTTATAAACACGGCACACTTAGGCTACACTAAATTTGCCGAAGGCAAAGAGGGAGCAGACACGTAACATAGTGAAAGCAGGAGCAAGGAAGTGAGCTCTTATAGGACCACTGTCATGTTTGTGATCCATCATTGACTAAATGTTATGCGACACATGGCTGTCATAATAGTAAAATAAGAATATAACATAATCATAGTAATAACAATATGGTCATGATAATAGTAATGTTATAATGATACTCTTAATATTATTATTATTAACATATCTACGAGCCTGGCTCTGCACTAAATGCTTTCAGATACACTATCACTAAACCTCAAGATACCCTGTAGGGTAATTAAATTATATCCATTTCACCCAGACTCAGGGAGGTTAAATAACTTGTCTAAAGCCTCAGAACTAATGGTGAAGCTGGGATTCAATCCCAGAGCTGCCTGATTATCCCGTGAGTTCTCCTTTCTTTACAACCTTGAAATAAAAGGCATCCAAGAAGATATTGTTGAGGAAGAACTGGAGAGCCCTTCTGAATGTGAATGGCAGATTCCTGCGCCAGGTTCCAGGCACAAACAGTACGTGAAGATCACCACGGTGCTGACGGAGGGAGTGAAAAACTAGAGAATGACTTAAGAAGATCAGTAAATACGTAGGGGCGGCATGCAGGAGTGGATCAGTATGTCCTGGTGAAGGCACACTGGGACCTTGAAATCCATTAGAAAAATGCTCCCCAAGGCCTGAAGCTGAGCTGCGTGTGCAACGGGCTTGACTGATGCTTAGATGCAGGTTAGAGCCATGCTAGAAAAGGTTGCACTTGGTCTTGGGAATTTTGATGAGCTTTTAAAATTCAGTGGACACCAGCACCAAAATCTTAATCTGAGTTTTGTTGCACACACTGGAAAGCAGGAAGCTCCCATCACGTGGAACCAGCGAACGTCATTACTGCCAGTAACGACCGTAATGACCCCAATGACCCCGGCCACTCTGCGCACTTTCTGATCGTCAGTGGCTTCCCAGAGTTTCTCTTGAGAAAACCTTTCTCCATTACCCTCTGTCACCTGGTTCATAAAAGGTCTTAGCCCAAGGACTAGAGCTGATCGAGGACAACGTTCAAGGGAAGGAATTTTAGTTTCAGCGAATTTGAACAATTGTGACGTCAGTCCCAGGTCAACCAATCAGAACGCTCAACCCAGACTGTCAAATCCAGAAACCCCAGGGCAGAGATACGTTTTCCCTCCAGGTGGCCTGGTATTTCGCATCTATTTTAAAATGCTATTTCAAATTACTAAACAGGATTGAGCAAACAGTTGTTGCTGTTCCGCTTTAAGTCTGTTTTCTTTTTCAAAATTATCCATTTCCCTTATCTCTCTCCCCTCCCCCGCTTAAGCTGGGCTATTGAAAAGCAAATTTCCTGGAGAGGTTGGGGAGATGGGTGTTGAGAATTAGCATATCAAACATACCCAATAAGCCAAATGGAAATTAGCAGAATCCCGACTCAGACATCTAGTCGCTGTACTAAATTGAGGTTAATGTGACCCTGTCCTTTCTGGTTTAAACAAAGATAGGGAAATCTAGTAAGTTCTGTTCCATCTCCCTCTGAGCCCATAGGCATTCCTCCCCAGTGGTGAAAATAAAAACAACATAAAAGGAGAGGGGGAAAAAAAGGAAAAGGAGAAAAAAGATCCCAAACATGTTAGTGGAATATATATGTATATTCCCTGATATATAACTTAATAAAAGTTTATGGACCCAGGATAAGGAAGCCACAGTGAACAGATGCACTGGGACTGAAATATGGTCCAATTAAGTCTGTAACAGGGTGAGCTTTACTTTGAACATTCTCCAAGTTGAAATGAAAGCTTCCCAGAACAGATAAATCAGGCAACATAAAATAAAAACGCTGATCCGGCACTGCTCCCAAAAGGAGGGGAGGAGGAGGTAGTCAGATTGGAGGGTCTCCTTGGGCTGCATGGGGAGGTGAGGAAAAGAGGGTAGGGGCGGAGATTCGGGCAGGCCTTTCTACTGGGTGCTCAAACAGTTGCCGGCTCTGTGATAGTAAATAAACAACAGCTATTTAAACCACTCCAATTAATGCCTTCTTTGGAAGCTATTTGTCTATTGAACGGATGGCAAGGATTGCCTGGTGCAATTAAGCTGTTTGCTAGTAGTGCCTTCAGAAATACTTCACCGGTAGCCACGGAGTCATCTGTGGTTCATGGCCAGCCTTCTTGCTGAGGGAGGGGCTTGGGCATAGAAACTGGATGGCCTGCTCTCCCTTCCTGCACTGCCCACCTCAGCACCAGTTAAGCATCAAAGCTAAGCTCGGCCGTACCTCCTCCAGGAAGCCTTCACTGCCTGTCTGGATCTTTAGACAAGACACAGAATTCCTTCTGGTTTCCCTGCAGAAGGCACCAAGGGTGAGACTTAATAAGTCATCATGTTACTGGAAAAAAATCCCAATCCAGACCCCAAGAGAGGGTTCTTGAATCTTGAGCAAGAAAGAATTAGAGACAAGTCCATAGAGAAAAGTGAAAGTAAGTTTATAAAGAAAGTAAAGGAATAAAGAAAGGCTATTCCATAGGCAGAGCAGAAGCTTGAGCTGCTGGTTGGCCATTTTTATGGGTTTTTTTTTTTGATGATATGCTAAAGAAGGGGTGGATTATTAATGAGTTTTCCAGGAAAGTGGTGAGCGATTCCCTGAACTGAGGGTTCTTCCCCGTTTTAGACCATATAGGGTAACTTCCTGTTGTTGCCATTGCATCTGTAAACTGTCATGGTGCTGGTAGGAGTGTCTTTTAACGTGCTAATGCATTATAATTAGCATATAATGAACTATGAGGACGACAAGAGGTCACTCTCGTTGCCATCTTGATTTTGGTAGGTTTTGACTGGCTTCTTTCCCACAACCTGTTTTATCAGCAGGGTCTTTATGACCTGTGTCTTGTGCTGAACTCCTATCTCATCCCGTGACTTAGAATACCTTAACTTTCTGGGAATACAGCCTAGTAGGTCTCAGCCTCATTTTACCGAGCCCCTGTTCAAGATGGAGTCGCTCTGGTTCACAGGCCTCTGACACTCGTATCAACCACCAGATCTAGGTTCGAATCTCTGCACTGTGTCTTTCTTCCTGTGGGATCAGGGGTGAAGTCTTTGCTTGGATTCTGATTCCTGCCTGTAAAACATAATGCCTATTTCACATATTGCTGGGGTGAGGGTTCAGTGAGATAATACATAGAAGTGGCATTGTGTAGTGCCAGGCACATAGCTGGAGGTCAAGCCATTTTAGTATCTTGTCTCAACCTCCTTCCCTTGTTAAATGGGAATCAAATCCACTGTATTTATCATTGGGATTTAGCAAAACTGTCTTGATTTTTATCTTTCAGAATGTACAATGGTTTGCTCATTGGAAATATTTTTGAGTCTCTGTGAGATAGTATATCTAGGTGTGATGCTTACCCCTTTATCCGTAAGTAGGCATCCTTAGGCTGCTCTCTAATCCCTTAAAGCATCCTTTTGCTCTTCTATAAAGTGGCAGTAATAATAGCAATAATAGTAGCATCTTCCATACCACATTTTTGTGACCATCCAGCATAATCTTGCATAGTAAGGATGACGCATGTTGGTGCTCCATAACTGCTAGCTCAGGTTTTTCTCTCTTTACTAGAACTGTCTCTAAGCCTCACAGAAGTTGAACCAATTCCCCCAGGTACCAGAGAGCAAGTTGCCGAGCAAGAGTGCCTCAGCTAATCTCTAGCTTTTCCACAAATTCATGTTGTCCTCTGATGGACAGCTGAGCTCTTCAAGAGAAGGGTCTGTGTCTACTGTGTATTTGTATCTCCCAGAGTTTGCTGAACTCTGGGGACATCTAGAGACTAAATGAACCTTTAGTGAATTACAATATGCCATGTAGGGCATCTTTGAGGAGGTCAATTTTCTTCCATAGATAATAGGGGAAGCCTTTTGTCAGGATCCAAGTGCTAAGCACATGGCCTCTGTCTTTGGGGCATCCAGCATCTTCTCCCCTTGCTTTTTCCAGAGCATCTTTCCTCAGTCAGGAACACATCTCACATCCTCATCTGTACCTGGCCTCAGAGAAAAGACAAGGTCATTGGCACTTGGTGCCCTCTGCCAGGGGCTTCTGTGTCTCAGTCTGAGCTCACCTGATGGAGTGAAAGGCTTCACTTCTTGCTAGTAGAATCCTGCACCCATGGCCGGGCAGGAAACTTCCTGACCACTTGGCAAGACTTTGGGCATTCACAGTTAATCCCAAGTGCGAAGAGAGGGTTCTATATAATGACCTGCCTGCAGTTGTGGGAGCTGTGGTTGCAGTCTGCCATCTGTGCTCTGTGACTGTATATCTGCCAGCGATTGGGTTTTAGGGAGAATGTCAAGGACCCAGCTGGAATAACCCGGCTGGGAAGTTAGAATGTCAGGGCCCCAACAGAATCATTGTGGAACTCTAGTCTGCAAAATTGGTTGAAGTAGACTGAGGTAGAGAGTGGAGCCAGCTCCAGGTTCTTTGGTCTTTCCCCTCCCTGCCCACAAAAGATCCTTAGAAAGCCCCCAGCACTCCCAGAAGCTCAGCTTGAAAATCGCTGACTCTCCCAATGCTCCATTCAGCTCGTCCATCTATGATCTTGATGGATCATAGTGGGACACCTGCCCTTGGGCTCCAGATGTCCACCTTTATGGTGTGATTTGCAGATGAGGTAGGGGCATCAAATTAGATCCCCAGGGCCTTTCACATAACCTGAAAGTCCAAAGTTCCAGGTAATACTCCTCAAGTCTTCTAGGTTTTCTTTACTAGTGGTTCCATTAACATGTAAGTGG
Source organism: Papio anubis (assembly GCF_008728515.1). Lineage (NCBI taxonomy): Eukaryota > Metazoa > Chordata > Mammalia > Primates > Cercopithecidae > Papio > Papio anubis. Next base: position 18,912,269 of record NC_044983.1, read on the forward strand.
ACTGAACTTATGCCCATGTCTGGGTCATCTTGAAAAGAATTTGTGTACTTGCAATCCTGGGCACAGGCTCTGGGGAGGAGGCTGGAGTCCAGGAGAGAGGGAATGGGTGACATGGAAAGTAAAGAGACCTCCCCTGTTCATAGCTCATTTTAGAACAATCCTGTGGGAGGAGACATTGCAGATCAGAGGGTTAACATTTCCTTAGCATCTACTCTGTGCAAAGTTATCTGATTTAATCCCTAAAATAACCCTGTAAGACAGATAACACCTATCTTCTCTAACCAATATATTATAGTATAAACTCCACGAGTGGAGAACATTTGTTTTATTCATTACTGGATTCCCAGCATCTAGAACAGTCTCTCTCTGCTCAGTAAACATGTGTTGAATGACTCATAGCTCCATTTCCCTGATGAGAAAACTGAGGCACAGAAATATTTATTGATGGTCATAGGTAACATAGCTGGCAAATGGGGGAGGCAGGATCCAAACGATATCTCCCTGACCCCAAAGCCCATGTTTCTCCACATGTGTTTGCTCGTGATTCTGTCTCTACATGTGACCAACTTGAAGCAGGGCTGCAGGCCCATATCCTCACCCTGCAGTGCCTGTGAGACCACCATTGAGTTTTTGGTACTAATTTGGTGAAGCGGAATGGGGCTCTGGACTGAGATTCGGGGGTGCAGTGGTGTGGCCTCCCCCAGAATCACCTGTGTAAACCCTGCATATGCTCACTTGTTCCTGGGCTATAGTTCCTTGTCTGCCAAATGGGGGTCACCGCAGCCTCCCACCAACCTCTCAGATAGGGTCAGAGAAGCAAATGAGACTGAGGGGGTAATGGGAGTTGAAACACCATAAAGCCATAAACACACTTATTTAAAGGAAAATTGTTCAATACGAGAGCCTGCAGCTTCCCCAATAAAGAGAAATTTACAGAAAGGGAGAGAAAGGTGAATTGCTCTCATCATGTTCTGACTGTGGTAATCGGCCTGGTTATTTGCTGCTTCATTCTGAACCCCTTCCCTCCCGACTTCTCCAAGAAAAGGAGATTATTTTTAATTACAGTTTTACACTGGATTAATGAATCTCCACAATAAGTTAATGAGCAGGACACGGCACCGGGAGACAACACGTTTGATTGCTTTTGGAGACTTTCGTAAGCTTCATTATTTCCAGGCCGTCTCTGCAGAGCCACCGTGGCCTGGGTGAAGGGAGCCAGAAGGACACCCAGGATCTCTGAGCCATTACAATTATGATACCTGGGGCACAGCCACATAAAGCCTGCTGGAGAGCAGCTGGCTTGGCTGTTCTCCAAGGGAGAAATTCCCCTGATATAACCTAGTAGCCTAAGGTCTCCCTAATAATTTCCTTGCCTCTCTGTGCCCTCTGTTAGCATTTTTGTTTAGATTCTTTCTCATCACACGTCTGGTCTTGCAAGGAGTTCCTGACAGGTGCCCCACCGTAACTTCTCTTAAAATCCTCCAATGGTTCCCCATGGCCCAAGGGATAAAATCCAAACTCCTTAGTTCATTAGGATCTGAGTTTTGCTTCCCTCTCCGGAGAAACCACATGAGCCTGCTCTTTTGGGCCTCTGAGCATTTAAGTGTTGTTGCTACCGACTAGAGTACCTTTTCCTTTTCCACCTTCCTGACTAAATCTTACTTACCCCTTGGGACAAATTATCTGCGAAGCAGCTCAGAACCTCCACAACACTCTCACAGCACCACCCTTAGAGGCCTTTACAAGGCTGATTCTCCTGCCTGCTGTTCCCTTGTCTGTACACCTGCCTTCCCTGCCCAGCCAGATCATAAACTTGTGAGCACAGTTACACAGTCTTCCATATTCATCTTTGTATCCTCTGCCCTGGTATAGATACACAGCAGATTCTCAGCGAACGTGGGTTTAATTTGATTAAGTAGCAAGTGAATGACTGAATGAATGAATTAGTGAAGGACCTCTCCTGTCTGAGTGGAGGAGATTACTTCCTTTTGGTTTCGCTCCCACGTGACATCCCTGGAATTGTGTTTCTTGAAAACATGAATTCTGTCCTCCAGGCTGCCAGTCATTAGTTTACTGCAGCTGTCAAGAGAGACTAGATTTTGCTGCAATAACAAGTATTCCCTGGTTTTCAGTGGCTTAACATAAGAGAAATCTTTTTCTTGTCCTTCCACATGTCCATTGTGAGTAAGCTGGGAGGACTCCCTTCCACGCAGTAACTCAGAGACCCAGGCAGGCAGGGGTTCCACCATATTGTAGCTGCACCATCTGGGAGCCCTCTTGGTTGCAATGGCAGGGGAAGAGAGAGACTAGAGAATGGCGTGACGGCTTTTTGCTGCCTCAATCTGGAAGCAATGAAGACTCACATTTCATTGGTGAGAGATAGTTATGAGGCCCCACCAACTGCAGAAGGTTACGAAATACAAGGTAGCCAGCAAAACATTTCATGAGTGTTACCATCCCTACCACTGTCTTAGTCTGTTCAGGCTGCTTTAATGAAATATCAGAGACTGCGTAGCTATGAACACCAGAAATTTATTTCTCACAATTCTGAAGGCTGGGAAGTCCAAGATCAAGGGACCAGCGGATTTGGTCTAGTGAGAGCCCATTTCCTGGTGTATAGATGGCACCTTCTAACTGTCCTCACATGGTGGAAGAGGCAAACAAGTTCCCTGGGGCCTCTTTTATCAGGGCACAAATCCCTTTCATGTGGGTTTTTCCCTCATTATCTAATTACCTCCAAAGTCCCCATCTTTTGATACATATTACCTTGGAAAGAGGATAAGATTTTTACTTGCAAATTTTGGGGGACCACAGACATTAAGATTGTAATAGCCACATTCACCTTAATCAAGTCTCTTTCCATCCCTGGATTCAAAGAATACAATGTCCAACTTTAATCATTCATTCTATAAATAGGGAAACGGAGACTGCCTTCGTTCTGAGATCCATGGTTTAAATTAACTCTAAAAGTAGATAAATACCAGAGTGTTTCTGGGCCTCTATAGACACAACCAAATGGCTTCCCCTGAGTCCCTGAATCTATCCCCTAGACCACCAAGGACAGCTCATTGGACCTGTGGCTTCTGCCTCCATGGGGTTATCTCATTTTCTATCCCCTAATGGCTTCAGGGCAGGGTAGTTCTTTACTCTTCTACAGCTTCTTCTCCCTGAATTCTTTCCTTTGGGATGTTATGTGCTCATCTTCTTTGAAATCAGTCCTGCATAGCATCCTGTGCTTTTTAGCATATGATTGAGCATTGTGGAAGAAAGTCCCATGGTGAGAGCTACACACAAAGGACATTTTTAGTAGTATAGCTTGTCTTGATCTCCTGCTTCATGTCACTTTGTACGTATGCTGCTTTTCCAGACCCATAATACACAAACCATGTGACATCCCCCTTTCAAATTGGCTTAGGATTTTAGAGCTCAACTGCAGCCTTGTCCAAGAGAGGGAAAAAAAGGGGAAGGAAACTGCCCATCTAGTGTTTTGCCCACAGCAGGATAAAATGTAGCACGAAGACAGAGTAAGTCACAGAAATAGCTGTAATTCAGCACCCACAACATTCTGGTTATCCTAGCAAATGAAAGCTCCAGAGCCTATGAGGTCCAAGGAAGACGCACGCCATATGTGGTTACCGAGGTTCGGAGGTTTATTTTTAGCAGAACAGCTTGGTGGGTTGTTATGTCAGTTTGGCCTGAGACAGAACCCTGGAAAAAATGCTGTCTCAATCAGCGTTGAAGCTGTTTGTGTCTATGGGGATTTGTTGTGAGAATGATTAATAAGCCAACATGTTTTTATTGGGTTCATTGTCTGTTTTCTGTATTAAAGAGGAGAAGCCACACATAACATTTTCTGTGCCCTCCAGCGGCTTCCATTTGGGTTGAGGAAGGGAAGCCCAGCACATGCCATTAAGAGGCAGCTCGAAATCCAGACCAAGATGTACTCCTTGCTGTGCTGGGAGAAACTAGCAGGGGACACTGTGGGCTGAGGGAATCAGGGAAGGATAATGGGGTAGGCAGACCAAAGTAATGGCAGAAAGGCAAAAAGCTGCTTGAAAGGACCATTCATACAGCATAGCAAATGTGTGGTGGTGGAATTACACAAGGCCTTGGGTGGCTATTGAATGATCAGCCAACTGGCGCAGGTTCACATCAAGGAACAGCAGAAGATGGAAGGGAGAGATTCCCAGGACAGTTAAAAGTAGTATTTTCTCCTCTAAACCTGAAGTACATCCCTGTTTAATGCTCATGACCTTCTCCTTCACTTATGTTCTTTGAGTTTGAGACTTACCCTTACTTACTGAATTCAAGCACTGTGAGGAACATCGCATTCTCCCTCCCACTGGGCCAAGCATATTGCCTTATATTTAGCAAGCATGCAGTAGATATGCATTGCATTGAATGGAATGAAATTGCATTGCAGGTAGATTTCGAGATGCTTATGGCCAGCAGGAGTCTAAGGAGGGTAAGTGTGGGCCCGTAATTGTTAACACCAGGAATCTGGACTTGATCCTGAAAGCAATGGGAAGCCATTGATAATTGTGAGCAAGGGTGTCCTATGAGTCACAGTCGATGTGTAACTGGCTGATGTGGAGTCAGGAGACATAGTGGCTTGTTATGGACCTCTTTCAGCTGCTCATGAAGCAACCAGCCTGGGGTGGTGTGAAAACTGCAAGCTCAAATGCTCACAGGAGCCAGGCAGCTTCCTGACAAATGAAAAGACACACTTTGTTTTCTTGCCACAGACACACTTTGTTTTCAGGTTAAACATGTGAGACTAGCCTTCCCTTACATAAAGAAATAGCTCTGTTCATTTTCTTAGAAGTGTGAAGTCTTCTATCTCACTGGTCATTTTCCTGATTGCAATAGAATCAAGAATGCAAAAAAAAATTCTTTTAATGTTTCTTTTCCTATAAAGTGACAGAACATCATAATAAATAGCAGCTAACACTTGTTCTCAGTGTCAGGGAGACCATAAGGAGTGGTGGGCGCAGTCCCAGACTGGAGCCTGTATTCTGGACTAAAGGGGAAAGCTGCTGTGTAGCTCCAGCCAATGGTTAATGAGCAGGAATATAAGCCAGACATCACTAAATCTTTTTGAAAAGTAAGAAGAAATCGAGGGCTGTCTATGACTTCTTCAAATCTCAAAATGTTGACTAAAATGTATTTGAAACACTGCAGTTGCCAAGCAAAATGTAGGTGCTGATTCCTGCTTTTTGGCCTCCTTTTGTGTGTAAAAAAGGATGCATCTGGAGCTCAAAGCCCAAGCGTCAAGTTCTGATAATCACTGACCTTGAGCACTGACCTTGACCTTGACCTTAAGGTCTTTGAATCTTGAACCCCTAATTTAAAAAATGCCTATAACACTTCTCTCCTTGCAGAATCTTGAACCCCTAATTTAAAAAATGCCTATAACACTTCTCTCCTTCCAGGATGGTGAGGATAAAATGAGATGATAATGGGAAAGCATCCTGCACGCTCTGAGTGCTATGAAAACCTTTGGGTCTCTTAAGTCTGAGATGGAAGGACACACGACTGAACCCCTGCTTACCTTATAGTGAAGTTCCTTGGTGGGGATATTAGGAAGAATAATAGTTGTGCAACTGGGGCACTGATGACAGTGTTCCCAGAAATTACTGGGTCTCAGAAGCTTTCTGAAATCTGGGCATGGAGAATAACTTTGGCCACAGTTATCTAAGGCATTGCTAGCTGCAATCAGTGGTCCAAGTAAGGAAAGGTATCGCTGAGTGAAATGCATACGATTTTTAGATCAGCATAAGTTCTCTGAGATGTTTATTGAGTTCAAAGCCCTGGAAGAAAGGAGTGTTCCAAGTGTCAAGTTGACCCAGTAGAAAACAACAGCAAAATAGAGAGGGAAAGATGATAAATACAGAGACCCCGGTCTCTTGCCGCTGGAGAGGCCTGAAGTCTATCCTATCTTTAAAGCTCAGCTTGTATTTGGTGTCAGTTTGATAAGCTGTCACTGAAAGCCCCTTTTCATGTTCTCAGCTTTCACCATGGTTGGCTGGCTGAGCCACCGGAAATTATCTTACACAGAGACAGAATCAACATTGAATGGCTTTGGCTGGGATGCCCTTTCCAGTGTTAACCCTCTTCTGGCATTTGCATCTGTAATGGTCTGCTTTTCAGACTCACAGAGGGGCCAATCATAAAAATTAATGCAGTTAAGGTGTAAACTGTGTTTTGAACCATGTCATTGTGTATGTTGGATATGTGGGATTTCCAGTGGAGGACTTACCTAAATTCAGACATGTATGGGTGTATCTCGTCTACAAAATGGCCCACTGGTCCAGGAAAATTCACCAGAGGGCCATTTTGACCTGGTAGCAAAGCATTCATCTTCAGGGATGACAGTTATGAGGAATGTGTGATTGTGTCTCCAGTGGGGCATACAGACTCACTATGCCTCGTGTCAGGGAGACGGGATGATGAGACGCATAGAAACTGCTGCTTTACTGAAAACCTATGTGCCACTGAGACACGAGATTGTGTGCCCCTAGACCCAAGGGTAACGCAGAAGAATGCTGACTCCCATCCTCAGCACTAGCTTCCATAGCTATTCCACCATGAAGACGGGCAGCCCTGTAACAGACAGCGTAAGCGTGTCCCTAAAACAATTCTTTGTGCGTTATCTAAAATTCAAATTAACTTGGAATCCTGTATTTTTATTTGCTAAATTTGGCAACTTTACTGTGAAGTCTTCACTGCTGGGGGAGGAGAGGGTGCACAAAAAGCCTCATGGAAGCCGTGTTTTCAAGAGGACCCTGGGGACTTTCTTGGGAGCTAAGTTATAAGGCAAGCAGCACAGGGTAAGAGCCAGTGAAATGTGTGATGTTACTGATGTGACACCATCATGTGAAATTTGAGAAAACTAAGGTTCACTTTTTCAAAGAAGGGGAAAAATATCCGTGGTTGACCTTAAGAAATTTCTTGCACTCAACTATATACAGTAAAACTCACCCTTTATAGTGTATAGTGATGGGAGTTTTACAGACAAATATAGTCATATAAACAACAAGCAGGATATGGAATAGTTCATCATCCCATACTTGTGCCGTGCCCCTTTGTAGTCATTTGATCATCTTAGCATACACAGAAAAAGCATTTGACAAAGTTTAACATACATTCATCATAATCTCTTATTAAGCAAGGAACAGAAGCAATACGGAATAATCTGCAACAAATACAGAATAATCTACAACAAATACAGAATAATCTACAACAATCATATTCAAGCAATTGTATTCAAGCAATACAGAATAATCTACAACAAATGTATAAAATATACTTATGGTAAAAATTAAAAATATATGAAAATATAAGTAAATTATGCCAAACATTACTACTTCTACTCAATATGAGTCTAAGAATTTTTAGCAAATGCAATAAGAAAAGAAAAAAAATTAAAAATATAAAGACTAGAGGAAAGGCATGATTGTCATACTTCACAGATGATATGAAATAAATTTTAAAAATTAAAAAGAATTCATGAAAACACTTTGAATTAATGAAGCCAGCACTTACACAGATTGATAGATAAACTTGTTATGTAAAAATCAATTGTATTTTCATGTGTTCACAACAGTGAAATTTTCCAAAAATATAAAACAAAAAATGAAAATTTTGCCCATCAAATATTCAACCAAGGACTTGTATCTAGTCTATATAAAGAACTCTTACAATTCAAAAATAAAAAATTCAGTGCTAAACTAGGCATTTTACTAAAGAGGATATAATAATGACATGCAAATAAGAAGTTACTCAAAACCTTTATCATTATGGATGTGAAAATTAAAATTACAAGATACTGATGCACATACGTAAATGACTGAACTTTAAAATTAAAATCCAAGCATATATGAGAATGTGAAGCAACTGTCCTCTGCTCCTAGTAGGAATCTAGTATGATACAAACAGTCTGGAGAATAATTTGGCAGAATCTTAAGAAGTTAAACACACACCTATTATGCATCCTACTTATTTCACTCCTAGGTATTTAGCCAAGAGAAATGAAAACATATGTCCATACAGACATTTGCACATGAATATTTATAGCAGCTTTCCTTGTAATAGCCAAAAACTGGGAGCAACCCAAATGTCCATCATCAGGCAAATGGATAAACAAATTGTGGTACATCCATACAATAGAATACTACTCTCTAATAAAAAAAAGATTGAACTATCAATATACACGACAACCTGATAATGTAAATAACCCAAATATTGAAGTCAAATGGATTAATTTTGGTAAAAGTCATACAATGGAACACAATATGAGAGTGAAAATGTACAAGGTATCGCTATAGGCAACAATGTGGATGAATTTACAAATATAATGTTGAGCCTCAAGCCAGACACAAACTTATACATATTCTAGATTTTTATGCATATATAGTTTAAAAAAGCATCATCTCTATTGTGGTGAACATCAGGACAGTGATTACTTTCGAAGAAAGGGATTAATGAGAGGGAAGGGATCTGAAGGGGCTTCTGGGCTGCTGGAAATAGTCTATTTCTTGATAAGAGCAGTAGTTTTATGGGCCTTATTCTTCTGTCAAAATTTCTCAATCTACACTTACAATTTATTTATTTTACTGTACATCTATAATATTTCACTGAAGTGGTTTATTACAAAACAATATTTTAAAAGGTCTTAATGGTCTTGTTAATCTTTACCACGGACACACTTTTTCCCAATATATATATTCAGGTTGTGGATTCTAATCTACTAATGAAGATTGTCCATGATTATTATGGGTTTGCGCTTTACCTTCTCATCTAGACTCTAAGCTCGTTGAGAGTGAAGACCGTGTCTTAATAGATCTTTGCATCTTACCTTACGGAGCAGTTTTGAATTTCTTTGGACACTTCCTGTTCCCATAAAGATATTGTCATTCCAGCCATACATTCTCAATTTTTATTTGGAAAATATGATCACACATGTATATCTGTATCATGATGTCCTATATCTAAGAGATATATAATAAGCCTTTGATTAATATCACTTGAGAATTTCTTAACTTTTTATATTACAGTGAGTAAATTGGTATTTTAAACAATACTTATCAAAATAATCATGTCCCTCCACAGACTTTGGAAATCTTATGGGTTGTCTCTCTGAACCCATCAGTTAAAAGCCCCACAGTTTGTAGATACCTTCTAGAACCTGCAGGGTCTCAGGGTCAGCCCTGGGGTCTAGATCCCTCAAGGCTAAGTGAACTGCCAGTTCTTGTAGGATTAGGAACCAAGAAACAGAAAGTACAGTACCTAAGACTCAGATTTTGTGGCCAGAACAACTTTGATTTAATCCTAGCCTCTCCAATTCTTGGCTATGTAACCTTGGGCAAGTTACTTAACTCTGTTAAGCCTCAATTTCAATCTTTGAAATTGAAATAATGATTGTAATTTTATAGGGTTATTATGAGTATTAAGTAAGATCTTGCATCTGAAGTACTCAGGACAGAGCATACCAAGTATTAAGCACTGCAAAAATAATAACTGTTATTATTCCAAATTGTTTATTTTGCAGAATAAGCTCTCAGGAATGCAATGACATTTATGGTTACGTACAGTCAGTAGTATTTACACACACACGGAGGCATGTGAAGGTTTCACATCCTCTCACTCTAAGACCTATCTTTGTTATCTGGCTTAAACCACAGATGTGAATCAAGGGCACGTTGAACCAAACCCAAAGTAGGTAAACCCCTGTAAATAGCTGTAAGATATTCCAGGGAGGGGAGCTGGGAGAGAAACACTCCACGTGAACAAATTGAGTTATTTAAAGAAACAAATTCTGGAGTGAATGTATGCCATAATGTGGGTCACTGGATTATTTACAATTCTGAGATACACAGGCAGTTGTACCCTCAGATTAGAAAGCGTTCCTCAGATTCCTGGTGACTGGACTTCATTTGTCTATTTACTTGCCTTTTCAGTAGGATAAACTAGGAATTGGGGCTGGGAATAGGGGTACTTGAAGAGAGTGTCTCATTTTAATAAAATGTTGAGAAACTTGCCATGGAAGTATTTGGAAATTTGGACTCTATTACAACATTTTCCATTAAAAAGTAGTCACACCTTGAAGGTTTGTCAGACAATTGCAGAAGTAAATAAGAACGTGTTGATCTTTATACACTTAGGTGATGGGGTCACTAGTTGCCTCAGTGATAGGTTTTGTGACCATGCTAATTGCCATGTGGATAAAGAATGTTAACATTAGTAAATATTAGTGGCTGAGACTTAAGCAATGTGTATGAAATTCAACACATTACTGGGACACAGTTACTGAAATTCAAGAGTATTAGAGCATCAGAGACAGAAACGCACAATGGAACTAATGGCATATATATTATCTCTAAGTTATGAGAGAAGACTGAAGTAAATGCCATCTAGACTTGCATTTACCTAGAAGATGGATGTTGTATTCGTCTGTTTTGTGTTGCTTTAAAAGAATACCTGAGGATGGGTAATTTATAAAGAAAAGAGGTTTATTTGGCTTATGCTTCTCTAGGCCATACAAGCATGGCACCCAGATCTGCTCAACTTCTGGTGAGGCCTCAGAAAGCTTTTATTTGTGGCAGAAGGTGAAGGGGGAACAGGTGTGTAACGTGGTGAGCGAGTGAGCAAGAGAGAGGCCAGGCTTTTATAAACAACCAGCTCTCTCATGAACTAATAGAGCAATAACTCACTCATTTTTGAAGGCACCAAGCCATTCCTGAAGGATCCGTACACGTGACCCAAACACCTCCAACATGGGGATCATATTTCAACATGAGATTTGGAGGGGACAAGCATCCAAACTATATCAGATGGAGAGAAAATGAACATATAACCATGATATGTTTGGACCACCAAGTATCTTCAGAAGTTGATGGAGCACGTAGATCTTTGTTTCTTTGAGTTGTGCTTGTGTGGGAACTCTCTGATCTCTTAATCAAAATGAATCATTCCTTTCTCTGAGTTCTTGAAACATGTGTCTTATTCTGTGCCTACATACATTCAGCAATATTTATACAACTTTCATCTTAACTTTTGTGATACATAGTCTTTTTTCTTTTTGAGACAGAGTCTCACTCTGTCCCCAGGCTGCAGTGCAGTGGCATGATCTTGGCTCACTGCAACCTCTGCTGTCCGGGTTCAAGCAATTCTCCTGCCTCGCTTCCTGAGTAGCTGGGTGACAGGTTCCTGCCACTGTTCCTGGTTATTATTATTTTTTTTGTATTTTTAGTAGAGATGGGGTTTCACCATCTTTGCCAGGTTGGTCTTGAACTCCTGACCTCGTGATCCACCTGCCTTGGCCTCCCAAAGTGCTGGGATTACAGGCATGAGCCACCATGCCTGGCCCTATGATACACAGTCATTTTAACAGTTTGGCCATGTACAGGACACAGATCTTGATAATAAATGAGAATGCTATTTATTGTGCCCCTTGGCAATGGTTGCATCAGATACTTTATACCAGGTGTTGCAGACTTAGAGCCTGCAGACAGTCAGCGTGTGTGTTTTCTTTGGGGTGCATGATATGAAAAAATTATTTCAAATGTCTTTGGATGGAGCATACATTTTCCAGGGACATATGCTCTGTAGATTTCCATTCTGTGTTGTCTTATACGTGACTTTCCTCATTCATTTATGTTATTTGCATAACCCTTGCAGGCTTGGGATTTGTGATTTTAATGGTAAAATAAAAAATAGCTTTTGAGCAAAACAAATACTTGCATCTTCATTTTAGAGAAAGAGGTGATAAGTTTAGTCTGGGGATTGAGAGGAAGTAGCTTTAACCCTAGATAAAGAGGGGAGAAAGGAATGCAAGGAAGGACTGATCAAACATTGAGGATCAATTATTGAGAAGGAAAGCATATTTCAAATCAAGCAAAAGTTACTAGTTGGTAAAGGAAAGGCTCTTGCGTGTGTAGGTCAGGAGAGTGAAAGACAATCTGAAGTTTAGGCTGCAGGTCCAGTTAAGGCAGAGGAAGCTTTCTTCACCAGAAAAAGGAATCTAAAGTGAAAAGGGCCAGAACACATAAATAAATATCACGTACATAATCCAGACTAGCTATTAATAGTTTGGGTGATTTTTAGACATCAGGTAGTTGTGCAATTTAGGAAAATAAAAATCAAAGCAAGTTATTCCATTTAGGATTCCCTTTTCTGAGATCTTGCAAACCCTCAACTTCACTAGTGGCTCTGACATTAGTCTCTGTGTCAATGAGAACTTGGTAATGACTGTTTACAGACCCACCTTTACCACCAGTATGAAGCTCTGAAGAATATATAGCTTATTTATTTTTGCACAAATGGCATTTACTGGTTTTGTTTCTTGTAGACTGCTATGTTAAAATATGAATGCCTTGGCGGTTATATGAGGATATAATCCATCCTAATCAAGAGTGAATAAGAGGCCATGCTGTAGTCCCAGCACTTTGGGAGGCTGAGGCAGGTGGATCATTAGAGGGCAGAACTTTAAGACCAGCCTGAATACAGCAAACTGATGGTTCTTGACTCTTTATCCAATTTGCCAGTGTGTGTCTTTTAATTGGACCATTTAGTCCATTTACACTTAAGGTTAATATTGTTATGTGTGAACTTGATCCTGTCATTGTGATATTAGCTAGTTATTTTGCTTGTTAGTTGATGCAGTTTTTTCCTAGCATTGATGATCTTTACATTTTGGCATGTTTTTGCAATGGCTGGTACCAGTTGTTCCTTTCCATGTTTAGTGCTTCCTTCAGGAGCTCTTGTAGGGCAGGCCTGGTGGTGACAAAATCTCTAAGCATTTGCTTGTCTGCAAAGGATTTTATTTCTCCTTCACTTATGAAACTTAGTTTGGCTGGATATGAAATTCTGGGTTGAAAATTCTTTTCTTTAAGAATGTTGAATATTAGCCCCCACTCTCTTCTGGCTTGGAGAGTTTCTGCCGAGAGATCCGCTGTTAGTCTGATGGGCTTCCCTTTGTGGGTAACCTGACCTTTCTCTCTGGCTGTCCTTAACATTTTTTCCTTCATTTCAACTTTGGTGAATCTGACAATTATGTGTCTTGGAGTTGCTCTTCTCGAGGAGTATCTTTGTGGCGTTCTCTGTATTTCCTGAATGTTTAAATACCTAGGAATCCAACTTACAAGGGATGTAAAGGACCTCTTCAAGGAGAACTACAAACCACTCCTCAGTGAAATAAAAGAGGACACAAACAAATGGAAGAACATACAATGCTCATGGATAGGAAGAATCAATTTCGTGAAAATGGCCATACTGCCCAAGGTAATTTATAGATTCAATGCCATCCCCATCAAGCTACCAATTACTTTCTTCACAGAATTGGAAAAAACTGCTTTAAAGTTCATATGGAACCACAAAAGAGCCCGCATTGCCAAGACAATCCTAAGTCAAAAGAACAAAGCTGGAGGCATCACGCTACCTGACTTCAAACTATATTATAAGGCTGCAGTAATCAAAACAGCATGGTTCTGGTACCAAAACAGAGATATAGACCAATGGAGCACAACAGAGCCCTCAGAAATAATACCACACATCTACAGCCATCTGATCTCTGAGAAACCTGAGAAAAACAAGCAATGGGGAAAGGATCCCCTATTTAATAAATGGTGCTGGGAAAATTGGGTAGCCATAAGCAGAAAGCTGAAACTGGATCCTTTCCTTACTCCTTATACAAAAATTAATTCAAGATGGATTAGAGACTTAAATGTTAGACCTAATATCATAAAAACCCTAGAAGAAAACCTAGGTAATATCATTCAGGACATAGGCCTGGGTAAGGACTTCATGTCTAAAACACCAAAATCAATGGCAACAAAAGCCAAAATTGACAAATGGGATGTAATTAAACTAAAGAGATTCTGCACAGCAAAAGAAACTACCATCAGAGTGAACAGGCAACCTACAGAATGGGAGAACATTTTTGCAATCTACTCATCTGACAAAGGGCTAATACCCAGAACCTACAAAGAACTCAAACAAATTTACAAGAAAAAAACAACCCCATCAAAAAGTGGGCAAAGGATATGAACAGACATTTCTCAAAAGAAGACATTCATACAGCCAACAGACACATGAAAAAATGTTCGTCATCACTGGCCATCAGAGAAATGCAAATCAAAACCACAATGAGATACCATCTCACACCAGTTAGAATGGCAATCATTAAAAAGTCAGGAAACAACAGGTGCTGGAGAGGATGTGGAGAAATAGGAACACTTTTACACTGTTGGTGGGATGGTAAACTAGTTCAACCATTGTGGAAAACAGTATGGTGATCCCTCAAGGATCTAGAACTAGAAATACCATATGACCCAGCCATCGCATTACTGGGTATGTACCCAAAGGATTATAAACCATGCTGCTGTAAAGACACATGCACACGTATGTTTATTGCAGCACTATTCACAATAGCAAAGACTTGGAATCAACCCAAATGTCCATCAGTGACAGACTGGATTAAGAAAATGTGGCACATATACACCATGGAATACTATGCAGCCATAAAAAAGGATGAGTTTGTGTCCTTTGTAGGGACATGGGTGCAGCTATTAACCATCATTCTCAGCAAACTTTGGCAAGAACAAAAACCAAACACCACATGTTCTCACTCATAGATGGGAATTGAACAATGAGATCACTTGGACATGGGAAGGGGAATATCACACACCGGGGCCTATTATGGGGTGGGGGAGGGATGGCATTCAGAGTTATAACTGATGTAAATGACGAGGCGATGGGTGCTGACAAGTTGATGGGTGCAGCACACCAACGTGGCACATGTATACATATGTAACAAACCTGCACATTGTGCACATGTACTCTAGACCTTAAAGTATAATTAAAATTTAAAAAAATGAATAATGTATGTGAGAGAGAGAGAAAAAAAACCAGCCTGGCCAACATGGTAAACCCTGTCTCTACTAAAAACAAAAATTAGCCAGGCAGTGGCACACGCCTGTGGTCCCAGTTACTTGGGATGCTGAGGCATGAGAGAATCACTTGAACCTGGGAGGTGGAGGTTGCAGTGAGCCAAGATTGTCCCACGGTATTCCAGCCTGGGTGACAGAGCGGGATTCTGTTTCAAAAAAATAAAATAAAATAAAAAAAGAGTGTATAAGAATCCCCAGTAGCTCTCTGCTTAAGGGTAGGCATCTTTTCTAAGAAGAGAAGCCTTTGCTTAAGTCCAAAACTGAAGGACACTTTGCAAAATATACTCCACGCAGATGTCTGTCCTTCCATTTGACAACCTCCTTCCTGGAACAGGCAGAAAGAGAGTAGATGAGCAAACTGAAATCAGCATTGGGATGGCTGACCCATCTGATGAGCTCCTTTGTGGACTTCAGCATGGAAAGCATTCCTCTGGGAACAGCAAAATGATGGCAGATAAAATGATTAGACAGAATAGGTACCTAATGCTCCCTAGATTCTGACCCATTTTTTTTTGCTTTGCAACTTTAAGTTTTCTCTATGGAGCTTCACAGGACATCTTCCATCCGTGAGGCAGTACAACAGGAAAGGTACCAACACATATGTGATCAAAGGATGAAGAAGTGGTGGAAAACTGAACAACAGAGTTCCTGAGTACTGAATAGAGAATATCAGCAACTCTGGTCTCGAGTAGAAAAGCAATGGGTATATTGGCAGTTGATTGGTTGTTTCTCCCTTCAGCAATGTGGGAGTGAACACCTGCCAGTTTCTCGCATGATGACTGAGGTCCTCAGTTGCAGGCAGGTGGGACCACAGCTACAGAAGCTGGTGCTTCCTTGGAGGAAATGAGGGGATCACAGGCAGAAGGATTAGGAGCACACCGAGTAGAAATTTCCATGGTTGAAAATGAATAGAGTCCTGTGCAAAAGATGTGCTGTCTAAGGTATTTTGTGTTCACTTAGGGAAAAGCTTAGAGTATCGTGGGTTCACAGGTTATAAGTATGGTGATTGGGTCTACAGACAAAGCCTCCAAGATCTCTGTCTCTAAGTGGTCTTCTCGTTATACGTAATTGGGGTTAAGTGTAAGATAGTGTCATCTGTTAACCAATCTTCATCAGTTTGCTTCAATATATCTACTTTTTAAATTTAAACAAAAATTTTTTGGAGGTGGACTCTCACTGTGTTGCCCAGGCTGAACTCAGATTCCTGGGCTCAAGTGTTCCTCCCCACTCAGCCTCCCAAGTAGTTGGGGCTGCAGGCACATATGGCCATGTCTGGAGAGTTTTAGGACTTGTTGTCTCATATCTCAGAAGTTGCCATGAAAAGATTCCAGAAAATATTTTATGGAACTCTCTGTCTTGGGGTGTTGTAGAAAAGAAAACCTTGATATAGGTGCAACATATGGTAGCAGCTCTCATAGCTCTGATTCCTTCTGGATCCTATTAGCAACTGGGGCTCTTGCTGTACAGGGAAACAAGGACCCTCTCCTGGCATCCTCCCAACCCTCTTCTCTGCAGCCCCCTTCTGGAAAGAGCACAGGGACATCTTTCCTAGTCCCCCCACCTGCTTCATTCAGTGCTTCACAAACATTTATTGACCACTGACCATATACTGAACACTGTGCTAAGTGCTTAGGAGAACAAAGGAGTTCCTTTCATGGCTGCCTTGATTTCCTCTTTTATGCATTTACCTTAGATCCCTTTCTGAAAATCAACCTTCCAGTTTGCCCTGCTTCCTTTTCTAACGTCACCATCACCAACTTATTTTAACCATTATGTGTTGTGAGAATTCGTGTATCCATAGCTACAGAGATTGCAAAGTCAAAGAGCTCTTATAACTTCTTCATGTCCATTATAGTTCCATTTAAGCCTGTAACAATGAAAGAAACCATTGATTATGAGGGGGATCTGAAAGTCACATACACCACAATCCTAATTCTTTTCTTCTCTATATGTGATTATAATAATTACGGTAACTACCATGTATTTTGTGGTTTTGTGCTGGTGGCAAAACTTTTCACACACATTGCTTGGCCAAATTCTCTCAATACATTAAGGTGGATAAGGTGGAGGATTTTATCTCCATTTTATAGATTAGGAAACTGAGAACCAAGATCATACTATTGGTACAGGGTAGATTCAGGAATTGAACCCTTGCTTTTTTGACTGTAAAGTGTTGGCTGTCTTGATTTGCCACAGTCCAGAAAATGCTGAGTCGTTATTGCCATAACTCATCTATAATTTTATATGTAACCCACAGTGGCACAGAAATAGAATTTTGTAAATGTTTTGAGATAACATTGTACTAGGAACTGCAAGTACTTCTTAAAGAGATCACCTTCCTTATGGGGGCCCCAGTCATGCCAGGCTCCTTGTTACCTTGTGAGTAGACAGTATTTTTTGTCTGGCTTGGGAACTGGTTTGACTGGCAGCAGAGGCTCCATTTCCTCATCTGCAAGGAAGGTGGATGAAGTGGTGAATCCTTTAGGTCTCCTCTGATAGCTTCTGATGGAGACTGCTTCTTTTGAGCTTCCTGAAGCTCAGAGCTTGAACCTTGCCTGACTGTGAAGACAGCATTGCCCAGGAGACAAACCTGATCTGGGACTTGGAAGTCTGAATTTCCATCCTGTGTGACCTTGGGCAGGTCACTTTCCATCCTAGTTTCCAGGTCCCTCCTGTGTCAAATGAGAGGAGGTATGGTGATTGGATAACCTCCAATGACCTTTCTAACACTACATTTGTCAATTCATTTCTATAGGTAGCATGAGAGAAGTTGCTGCCTCCTATTCCCCAAGCAGTTTCAGCCTAGTCCGTGTCGCACACCAAGAGCCAGGCGTCCCGTGTGAGACTGTTTGATTGTTCCTGCTTCACTTAAACCATTAACTTCGTGATAACATTCTGGGGGGTGTCAGGTTATAACAAGGACATAAAAATTATGAGCTGGGTTTGTCATTGACTTCATGGCCTTTAATGGCCCTGCTGTCTCCTTAAGCAGATGGGAGGTAATCTTATGGCTGAAGCTTGGGGAAAGGAAATGTCTGGAAGGCCTTCTGCACAGAAGAAAAGACCGGGCAAGGCCTGCCCCAGCAGGCTATAGGCTGGCGTGATAATAAAGTATGGTGGCAAAATGAAACATTAAAACACCCCATAAAAACCTAAGTGCTTCATCACCATCACTAATGAAAATATATGATTGCCTAATAAAATGCTTCAAGCCAGCCGCTGGCCATGGACCTGCATTTATTAACACCTGTTACCACTGCAGTCTCCTTACTGGGAAGGGTGACCTTCCACCCCAAATGGCCCATGGTCTGGGAAATTCAGTATGGGCCAACTATTTGGTCAGTGGGTCTCACGGGAGGATCCAGCCCACGTGGGACCCAGGAACACCTGTGCTTCCTTGGTCGATAAAGAGACAAGGGCAGTGGCTGGTGAGCCAGCCAGAGCAATAAAACAGCGGGTTCAATCTGTCTCGAAAGTGCCTTGAGGACTAGGGATGTGCCAGGTGTGTTACAAACACAGAGAACAAAACCTAATGGTGTTGAAATACACCTCGGGATACAAAATAGGCTTCTTAGTGGGCATAAAAGAAATCATGGAATTGTTTTGCTTCTTTCTGTCTCTTCTTCTTTGACAAGTATTTCATTTATTGTTTAAAACAAGAGTCACCAAGACCATCTAAAGTTTGAAATTCTGGGCCATTTGATTTGCTGTTAGACACTGAATCAAGCTTCATGCTAAAATGTTTATCCTGATGGCATTTGCACAGTAGTTTATCATTTACAAGACTTCTGCAATTTGGAAAAAATCACCTGTCACCTCTGATACGTGTATGATCTCATTTGATTCTAAAATAAACCTTGTGAGGTTGGTAATGTAATTATTTCCAAATTTGCAGAAGAGATTTAGAGCGGTCAGTTAACTTATTTGAGGTCTCATAGCTTGTAAGTTTCAAAGCTGGTTCCCAAACAATGGCTTCCGATCTCTTAATGTGATGTCCCAGCACCATGAAGTGGAAATAACCCACCATATCTTGAGACCACCTTCGTCCTAAGGATGGCTATCACCATCCAAACTTAAAGTGGCATGAATTGTAGCCACATCAACTGCTTCTACAGAAACAATAGGATTTGCGTGCTGGACATGGGATCCTAAAGGAGCCTGAGAAAGAGGAAGGGACCTCCTGCCCCAGAATAGCCCCTCGGGTCTCCTACTGTCTGAACTGTGACACATAAACGCTCATCACTTTGGGTTTTGGGGAGTTTTCTACCATATTACTAAACTGGACTTTTCTTTTTGCCTTTATAAGATGAGGATTGAATTAGATGCCCTTCAGTTTTTCTTTAGCTCCAACTCTTCATCTCTCTACTTTGCAATTCTGTCTCACGTGGTGTTAAGGTGGGAAAACAACATTTATGCCAGTTTCAAGGGGAAAATAAGGGCACATCTATTAAACAACTAACGTTTAGCAGAAACTGTTCAGATATTAACTCATTTAATCATCAAGCCACCCTCCAAGGTAAATATGATTGTTGTTATTTTAGAGACCTAGAATTTGAGTCTGATACAAGTTAAGGAATTTGCTTAGTACACCAGATGCAATAGGGTTGACTTTTATCCCAGGTCTATCCAAAGCCTGGGCTCTTTCCATTGCACCACACTGTCTCCCAGTGACAGCTCCCACCTTGAATTTCCTTGTCTCTGTCAGGAAGACCCTTGGACCTTAAACCCTATTATCTAACTCACAATGTCTCTCTTCTCATAACTTGCCTCCCAGTGAGGCCACTTTATTACTGACTATATTCTCAAATGCATTTTTCCTTTCCAGCCACTACAATTTTCACAAGCAGAGGGGCATTGTTAACTCGAGTTTTCCTCACTGGACTTGACGTTGGCTGATTGCATTCCGCCGACATGTACTCCTCCCGCTGTGTTGCTGAGATAGTCCCCTATCATTTCTGCATCCCAAGCTGGCAGGGTGTGTGGCTGTGCAGCATCTTTTTTCTAATCCAGAACGAATAAGATAGAACTACTTTGTGCAGGAAAATAAGAGGCTCGTATAATGAGAAATCCAAATTACTGTTTTCCTACAAGGAAGGAAAGGAAAACTTACCTGCATGAGTTTCCCTTCACATCCCTGTCCTCTCTCCTTCCCTCCCATCTTCCCACTTCTCTCTTTCCTTTGCCTTTTTTGAGCACATATGGTATGAAAATCACAGTTTTAAACTTGAAGGAAAGATGTGTCAATATTGAAAGAATTGTTAATAGTGCATAAAAGGCCCAGTAGTAAAGAATTCATTTTATGGGTTTAGATATGGTATCACAAGCCAGAAGGGAGTGACTTTTTAGCTACGTACTAGAAAATTTTCAGCTACTTATTGGAAATTTTTGCAGAACATTGGCCAGTCTTCTAATGGGTTAGAATTGAGGGCCCAGGTAACTCAAGACTTCCTTGGAGGAAATGGCCTTTAGGCGTGGGGGCCCAAGGAAAAGAGTGGGCTGGGAGATGGATAGCTGTACTCCAGAGCAGAGAATTTTGGGGAGAAGACTTCAAGAATTCTGAGGAATGTTGAGCATGAAGGCTGACAGTAGCGGTGACAGAAGAGCTGTGTGTTTCAAAAGCAATAGCTTTCCATTTCTCACCTTAACAGAAAAATAACTCAACCAAGAAGAGTACTCATATCTGGACCTAGGAGACCATCAAGTATCATGACTCAGGATAGAGTTGAGGGCAATGTTTGCCGAGGGCACACGAGGCCACTGTGAGGCTATTAAGCAAGGCTTACCTTTGCTTTTCATCACCTGCTTAACTGTTAGCAAAACAGTGTTCTCATCTGCAAACATCTCATCTTTAAAAATTAGTTTTCCAAACTGCAAAATGGGGAGAATGTCAACTACTACAAGGGATTATTAAAAGTATGAAATGGGATGTTACATTTAAAACTCTATGCCTCGCTCATGATAAGAGCCTGATAATTATTAAGAGCACTTTGTGGTTTTGTTTTTTGTATTTTGAGGTCATACTGTGGAATTCATGGAATATGCAGGTTTTCTGCAGGTTTCTCTGTTGTTATCTCCATATTAGAACTCACTCTTTTTCCTTGGGAAATGATGAGGGAGGAGGTAGGTGAAAGAGGCTGTGATGAAAGACTGAGGCTTGCAGCCCTTTAATTTTTTGTGTATACCTGTGTGTCCAACTCTCCGAATCTGGACTTTATTCTGGTCCTACTAATAAGATGTTCCATGGATTACTAGCATAGCTGAAGGTGCCAGATGGCCTAGGACACAGAGAAGCCACTTGGTCACCCTTATGAATCAGGTGGTCTCGGCACAGAAAAGGTATTTTTAAAGCTAGCCACATCAGCCTGCGGGTGCCTACCCATGGATTACTAAGTGGGCCATGGCAGGAGGCAGCATTAAGCTTAGGAAGGAAGTTCGAAGTGGCTGCTCTAGACAGGGAGGGGCCATAAAATCTCCTTCGTTCGTCAGCAAATCCATTTGTCAGGCATTCATTCGTCAATGTGCGTTTACTCAGTGGCCACTATATGAATCATCGATTTAAGCACTTTACTGCTTTTGTGCAAACTTATCCTTTCTGTTTCAACCCAGAACTAAAGCACAGGGGCTTAGCGGGAAAAAAAACAAAAAAAACACCAGGAAGCCATCAGGAGTCCGCTGAAAGACTGACTGCGTACATGCTGGCAATTTTCAGAGGGACATTCATTCAACCTGCCTTTATTGAGACCTATTCTGGCCAGGCATCATAATAAGCACTGTAAGAAAAACAAAGATGAATAAAACATGTTCTCTGTCCTTGAGGATCTCACAGTCTACTGAGTAACGCAAACAAATCAGGAAATAAGAATAACCTAAAGTGATACACTTTGAAATAGAGTGGTATGGAATGTGCTCTGGGAGACATCATAACTGCCAGGCAAGACATGTAGAAATTCAACACTCTCCTGTCAGGTCCTTGGCAGCTGAGAAGCCAGGTCCAGACAGCAGAGTGAAAGCTGGATGCAGACCTTGAGTTTGACCAAGGGGATTGGGGAATGCAGGCAGTGGAGGTTGAGGGTGGGCATTCACAGGTCATTGAGCAAAGTACTAGGTTTTTGCATATGTTGGGAGGGGGGCGGTTCATTTTGTTTTCATATACATGCATGTTAGCTATTTAAACGAAGTGTTTAAAAATCACAAACCAGCCTGACACATTGGCTCATGCCTGTAATCCCAGCACTTTGGGAGGCCGAGGCAAGCGGATCACTTGAGGTCAGGAGTTCGAGACCAGACTGACCAACATGATGAAACCCCATCTCTATTAAAAACACAAAAATTAGCTGGGTGTGGTGGTACATGCCTGTAGTCCCAGCTAGTTAGGAGGATGAGGCAGGAGAATCGTCTGAACCTGGGAGGCGGAGGTTGCAGTGAGCCAAGACACCACTGTACTCCAGCCTGGGTGACAGAGTGAGACTCCATCTCAAAAAATAATAATAAATAAAGCCAAAATCACAAACCCCAGAGAGGTCAAGCAACTTAGAGCCATTCAACAAGAGACTGCCTGAACCAAAATGACAACTGTCAGAGATCTTGAGACTGTATCTTAGGGGGCAGGCAGTTCTGCAGTGGCAGCTGTGCAGAAGCAGAACATAAGTTGTAAATTCACTAAGTACGGGGTTGAAACTGCCCTTCTTTTTGTGATGTGTCTGTGTCCTTTTTTTTTTTGAGACAAGAGTCTCACTCTGTTGCCCAGGTTCAAGTGCAGTGACATGATCATGGGTCACTGCAGCCTCAACCTCCCAGGCTGAGGTGATCCTCTCATGTCAGTCTTCTAAGTAACTGGGACTACAGGCTCACGCTACCACATCCCACTAATTGTTGAATTTTTTGTAGAGGTGAGGTTTTCACCACGTTGCGCAGGCTGGTCTCAAACTCCTGGGCTCAAGTGATCTGCCTTGGCCTCCCAAAATGCTGAGATAACAGGCATGAGCTATTGTACCTAGTCTATGTCAAATATTCCCCTTATGCTTAATAAATGTTTCCTCTGATTATTAATAATAGCATGTTAATTTCTGCAATACAAGTAGCTGCTCCATTAGTAATCTTCTCTGTCTTACCTAAACTTCACTCTATTCTGTGGCAACCAAGAAGTCAGTTGGAATGCAGAGCTTTGTGGGGAAGAAATCCTATATCCTGGTGCAGAGAGGACTCTCTGGAGGCAGAAAATGGGCAAGGATGAGAAGCAGTGTCAGAGCATTCTGGCAAGGCAGACAAAGTTCGTACAAAACGTGGTCCACTGAGATCCCCTGCTTTTTTTCTCTCAGTTTTAGAATTGCCTCAGTTGGGTGGGACAGCTGTGTATTCTTCCCAGGAAATGAAAGCATGTTTCCACAGGCACAATAATTTCTTGCTTTTATCTTTCCGATAGCCTCTGTGTAACCAACACTCATTAAATGAGGCTCTGATCATACGCCCCAGGCAACTGAATTTGACTTAAGGTTTCAATAGCAATGAAATTTCAAACAATTATCCAGAGTTAACAATTCAGAAAATATACAACTGTCCTCTGCCAAAGAAAAAAAATATTCAGTGATACTTAAGGCCATTGTGATAGTTATGACCACTGTCATGGGGTCTTGTAGTGGGGGAAAGAGACTGAACTTAACTCCAGACATGGCATGGGCAAGTGGGAATTTATAGCCAAGAGGCAGTGTGGGGGGTCAATGGGTGAAAAATTACTAAGAGGAAATACCAAGAGTGAGGAAGATTCTGGCTAAGTTTGACAAAATTCTTGTTGAAGGCAGGTGTATTAGTCTATTTTGTGTTGCTATAAATGAATATTGGAGGCTGGGTAATTTATAAAGACAAGAGGTTTATTTGGCTCGTGATTCTGCAGGCTGTACAAGGATGACCCCAGCATCTGCTTAGGTCCTGGTAAGGTTTCAGGAAGCTTTCACTCAGGGTGAGAGGCAAAGGGCAAGCTGATGTGTTGCATGTCCAGAGAGGGAGCAAGTGAGAGGGGAGGATGTACCAGGCTCTTTTTAACAACCAGCTCTCCAGTGAAGTAAGAAAACAAGAACTTACTGATTACTGCAGAAAGGGCCCCAGACCACACTAACACCTCCCACTAGGCCCCACCTCCAACACTAGGAATCACGCTTCAACATGGGATTTGGAGGGGACACACATCCAAACCATATCAACAGGCCAGAGTGATCAGACATCACCTGGAAGATGGTAAAGGAGGCGGAGCCTGATCAGATATTGAGGATGATCCAATATTGAAGATGGGGAGTTCTGGCTAAACTGATGTGACAGCGTTACTTCACTAAACGGAATCAGTCTTTAGAAGGAAGTGTACCAGTGGGCTAGGAGAAGGGTTAGAAATCTCACTAACATCTTGCCAGGCAAAGAATCTTTGTCATCTCCTACAGACATATGTTTCTAAATTGTCCGGGTAATGCAACCATACTAGTTTGGGAAATTTGGGCGCAAGAAAATACAAAGCCCTGGATGATCCATATGATTGATTCAACCTTTTTTTTTCCACAGAAAGATAGGGTGGTTTAGCAAGTTCTGTCTCAGAGCCTGGGGCAGAAGTCAGCTAACACTAGGTGCTCAATAAATGCTGACTCACTAGGATGGCCCTGATTTTCTACCAAAGGCTCAAAGAATGCATCCTTCTTCCTTAAACCACCACCCCAAAACAGCTGCCTCATTTTCCTGCTATCATCTTAGCAATAAATCTAACTGAGCTTTTAAGTTTGAGCATCTACGATACATGCTAAAAGATTAATAGGAGAGAGTTCCTATCTTTTAGAAGGTTACCAACTACTCAGAAAAACAGCATTTAAACATAGGAAATGTTAAATAATGAAAGTAAACATAATAAATATATGACTCATGTAATAGAAGGTCATAAGGGGATGGACTGAACTTTTAAATATGGGGAGATGCCTTAATTAGCTTGGGTTGTTATAACAAGAATACCATTGACTGGATGGCTTAAATGATGAGTATTTAGTTTTACAGTTTAGGAGTCTTGGAGGTCCAAGATCAAGGTGCCAACAGATTGGGTGTCTGAAGACAGTCATCTTTTCATTGTACACTCACGTGACCCAGAGAGGGCTCTAGTCTCTTTTCTTATGAGAGCACTAATTCCATTCATGAGAATTGCACCCTCACGACCAGATCACCTCCTAAGGGCCCCACCTCCAGATACCATCACTGAGGATTAGGATCCGAAGCATTAATCAAAGGACTAGGGAAGACACAGCATTCAACCCATAGCAGAGGCTGTCAGCATAGGCCTCAATTAGAAGGAAGTGGGTGAGTGAAGACGTAAAAGAAGTGGGGATGATGACTGCACTGATCTAGAGGGAGCATTTCAGTTAGAAGGGATGGCCAAGGAGAGGTTTTAAGGAAAGCTTTGCAAGGGGGATGTTGAAACAGAGCAGAAGGTGAGCAAGTAGGAGAAGAGGCCCAAATGGTAACTGGAGGCCAGGTCCTGTCGTGTTCTGCAGGGAACCAGAATGATTTTGGCTTTGGCTCCCAGGAAAATGTGAAACAGTTGCAGGGTTTTATTTTTTGTTTTTTTTTTTTTTTTTTTTTTTTTTTAATTTATTTATTATTATTATACTTTAAGTTGAGTTGCAGGGTTTTGAGAACAAAAAGTGGCATGACCTTCTGAGTTCTTTTTTTTTTTGAGATGGAGTCCCGCTCTGTTGCCCAGGCTGGAGTGCAGTGGCCAGATCTCAGCTCACTGCAAGCTCCGCCTCCCGGGTTCACGCCCGCCCGTTCTCCTGCCTCAGCCTCCCGAGTAGCTGGGACTACAGGCGCCCGCCACCTCGCCCGGCTAGTTTTTTGTATTTTTTAGTAGAGACGGGGTTTCACTGTGTTAGCCAGGATGGTCTCGATCTCCTGACCTCGTGATCCGCCCGTCTCGGCCTCCCAAAGTGCTGGGATTACAGGCTTGAGCCACCGTGCCCGGCCAACCTTCTGAGTTCTAAAAGGATTATTCTGGTTGTTGTGCCTGGCTCCAGGAGGTTGAAGCAAAACAAGGGGACTTGTTAGGAAGCATTGCAGTAATCTAGGAAGGAGATAATGATGGTGGTTGGGATCAGATGTAGCTGTGGGGGAGAAGAACAGAGGATAGATGATTGGTTTATTTTGAAGATAGAAAGTGATAGATTTTTTTTCTGAGTCCATTTAGGATTCTGTAACAAAATACCTTAGACTAAGTAATTTATAAGTAACAGGAATTTATCGTTCACAACTCTGGAGGCTGGAAAGTCCAACATCAAGGCACCAGCTGATTTGATGTCTAGTGAGGGCCCACTATCTGCTTCAAAGATGGTGTCTTCTTGCTGGCACCTCATATGGTGGAAAGGGGAAGGTAGCTCACTCAAGTCTCTTTTTTTTTTTTTGAGATGGCATCTCACTCTGTTGCCCAGGCTGGAGTACAGTGGTGCAGTCTCAGCTCACTGCAACCTCCGCCTCCCATGTTCAAGTGATTCTTCTGCCTCAGCCTCTCAAGTAGCTGGGAGTACAGGCATGTGTCACCATGCATGGCTTTTTGTATTTTTAGTAGAGACAAGATTTCACCATATTGGCCAGGCTGCTCTCATACTCCTGACTTCATGATCCTCCCATCTTAGCCTCCCAAAGTGCTGAGATTACAGGGGTGAGCCACTGTGCCCAGCCTCAAGTCTCTTTTATGAGGACATTAATCCCATTAATGAGGGTGAAGCCCTCATAACTTAATCACTCCCCAAAGGCTCCACCTCTTAATACTATCACAATGGGTATTAGGTTCCACCACATAAATTTTGGGATCATGTCAACATTCAGATTTCAAAGGGCAATGGGTGTGTACTTTAAGAAGACATCACCAAAGAGACAGAACTTTTAGTTGGGTCTTCAATAGAGTACAATGAAGATTGATGAAAAGAAGCAGAGAAGGCATGTCAGATAGTGGAAAAGGCACAGCATGTGAACGTTCAATCAGTGGCCAGGCATGGTGGCCCACACCTGGAATCCTAGCACTTTGGGGGGCTGAAGTGGGTGGATCACTTGAGGCCAGGAGTTTGAGACCAGCTTGGCCAACATGGTGAAACCCAGTCTCTACCAAAAATACAAAAATTAGCCAGGCGTAGTGGCATGCACCTGTAGTCTGAGCTACTCGGAGGCAGAGGCAGGAGAATCGCTTGAACCCGAGAAGCAGAGGCTGTAGTGAGCCAAGATTGTGCCACTGTACTCCAGCCTGGGTGAGAGTGAGGCTGTCTCAAAAAACAAACAAAAAAAAGGACAATCAGCTTTTAGAAGGCATTAGGCAGATTTGGTTGGTTGAAGTTAAAGGTTATGGAAGAGCAGCTACTTGAGATAGGTACACGCAAAAAGGTAACCAAACCAAACGCTGCTCCAGGGATTCTTGTTAGATGAGCCTTGGTCCCTGGATGACCCAGGCTTGTTTTCCTTTCCAAATCCAAGAATCCTGGAAGCAGAACACCCGACCAATGCCACTTTTAAAAAATGGTTGTCTGCTACAGTGTTGCTGACAAGTGCTTGGTTGACCTCTTCCTGAGGATCTCCAGTGGGTGAATTCATTAGTTCAGAAGAGCCCCTTCCTCTGGGGGTAATTTTTGTTTTTCGAAGATCTCTGAGTATTGAACTGAATCTGCCTTCGTGTGACTCCTAACCATTGGCTCTAGTTCATTTTCACTCAGTAGTCACCAGTTCATCTGCATAAGAGACGTATCTTAAGTGCCTATGAAGACAAAATAAGGAAGAAAATTAACATGACTTAAATTTCTGCTTGCTACCACTGTGTTGTAAAGGCTACTTTACATTAATTATCTCATTTAATAATCACAGTAATCTTATTATATTGACCCAGATCAAACTGTCCATATTAATGATGCAGAGCGTACACACACACACACACACACACACACACACACACAGAGGAAGTTGATAAAGGACATAAAATTAGGCCTTGCTATAGGGGAGTAGCTCTTTACCAAAGAAGAACAAATTATTCAATTCAGTATTTTCTTCTTCCTTCTGCTTCATTCACCTTTTGTGTAGTTTGTGAGGGGCTGGGTGTTAAAGGTGGACCTAGGGACAGAGGACATGAGTAAGCTGCTCACATCTAACTCTGACATAGACTTTCAGAGTGAAGAATGGGTGTGCAGGTACACATGAAATTTATGCATACCTCTGCCCGGGTTACCAAGGCAGAGTCAAGGAATACTTGGATAGAGGCCTCAGCTAGGAGTAAAGAGAACTGAACAGAGTGGCTTTGTGGGCCAAGGCAGGAATTCAGTTTCTAGAAGCCATGCCCAAGTCCAAAAGTAGGTTCCATGACTCCAGTTCATAGGGGAGGGCTAGGAGTACAGAGGTTTAGGAAATGTCTTCAAGTCAAAGTTTGTAACTGAAAGAGTCAGTGGGAAATGCAGCTGTAACCAACTCCAAGAACTTCTGTGGTTTCCAGAGACTGTGTCAGACACCGCTGTGGAACCAGAGAGGAAGAGGTTAGGGCCAGAGCCTATCCTCACATTGCTCACAGACTGGTGAGGGATGCATTAACTAAAATAACCTAACATATAAAGGTCCAGGAGACCATATGAGCATGTATGAATGCTATGGGAAACTGCAGGGGTGCAAAGTTATTTCAGGATATGGGTCGAGAGGTTTGGAGAGGAAATGAGACTTTTGATAAGTGGAAATAATCAAGCAAAGCAACAACAAAATGGTTAAAGATGTGAAGAGGAGAAACCATAGGTTGGATGAGTGAATAGTTCCATTTGACGGAGGCACAAAGTCCCTGAAGGGAAGTAATGTGAACAGAGGTTGGAAACTGTTGCAAGGGCCAAATCACCAAGGATCATGAATGATTTACTGGATTTGATCCCATAGATAATGAAGAACTCTTGAAGGTTTTAATCATTGAGTAACCTGATAAAAGCTGTGGGCATCAACTCTGTCCTCTGGAGCCAAGAGAATAACTTTAAGCCCTTTGAACAGAATAGTCCCTAAAATGTTTAATTAAGGTAGTCTCAGGCTGGGCACGGTGGCTCACGCCTGTAATCACAGTACTTTGGGAGGCCAAGGTGGGTGGATCATGAGGTCAGGAGTTTGAGACCAGCCTGACCAATATGGTGAAACTCCACCTCTACTAAAAATGCAAAAATTAGTCAGGCGTGGTGGCACCCGGCAGTAATCCCAGCTACTCAGGAGGTTGAAGCAAGAGAATCGCTTGAGTCTATGAGGCGGAGGCTGCAGTGAGCTGAGATCACGCCACTATACTCCAGCCTGAGCGATGGAACAAGGCTCTGTCTCAAAAAAAAAAAAAAAAAGAAAAAAAAAAGTGGTCTCTTCCCCTTTTATCTTGAAGCTGAGTGTCTCCATTCTTAAACAAACAAAAACTCTCTTGTCTTTAAGGCTTGGTTTCAACCTCCTTAGCATCCTGGTCACCCTTCCCTATACACATTACATGCTATTCATAAGCAACTAATACTTATTACAGTCTTACAGTTGGCCAAGTATTATGGTAAAGATGTTAAATGAGTTATGTTATTTAAAGATCACAGTAGTCCTATAAGAGAGATGTCATTTTAGCCCCATTTTACAAATGGGAAATCTGCAGTTTACAGAGGTTAATTTGCCCTAGGTTAGTGAGTGTCAGAGGTAGAATTCAAACCTACGCTTTCTATATGCAAAGCCAGGCTCCTAAAAACTACACTGCCCTCTCCCACCAGCCCCCCACTGCCCAATAACAAAAGAGGCTCTGTGGAACCTCCAGACCACCAAGCAACCTTTCTTTTTCTGAGCCTCAGTTTCCATACCACTAAATAAAGAGTTTGGACTAGAACCTCTCAAAGGTCCAGTTCTGATATACCAGTAGAAGAGTTTTGTTTGTTTATGGTAAATAATTGCAGTCTAATAGGGTCAGGGTAGTAGTAACTATATTCATTGAACTACTCAAGAGTGGCTGAGGACTGAATTCTAAACACTATCCATTCTTAGGATAACCCTAGGAAAAATCTCATTTACCCTCCAGTAGCTTATTTTATAGAAACAAAGATAGAAAATAGATCTTGTGGGATAATATGTGTAGCATATTTGAAGCATACCTTAAATTAGATATAATCTTGGACCTACATATACTTTTCTTTTCATGATAATAGTAATAACAATAATAATAATAATAATTTATTGATGGCTGAGAAGAAGGGAAAGGGAAATATGCTTCTGACGGGTACAGAGGAAGAGAAATCCAATAACGTCTTTTACCTTTCAGCACTAAAAGCCTGAATTAAAATGATTGAGTGTAGCACTATAAATAGAAATATAAAAGGGTATGGAAATGTGAGAAAATAATCCCAGCCATGCTGAAAGCAATGCAGTGTAGGGACTGGTTGTGACCAGATAGGACAGGCAGGCGCCTCTGGAGACTGTCTGGCTCACTCCCATCTACCTCTGTCATCTGCCAGGGTGAAACGACCAGTGTGGAAAAGTAAGGCAGGACGGCAAGGTCCCTTCCACAATGTGGTCTCTCATAATCTTTACCCTTGCCCCTGCCTTGGCCAGATCAGTTCCCCTGTAGCCATACCAGCCTAACCCACTGGGTAATATGGTGGAACTCCCAGTCCTGTTTCATGGGTGCCATGCCTAGTCTTCTAGTCTTCTAGAATCTGGATCCAGCCTTCTGACTCTTGGTTCTTGCCTGCACAAAAGTATGACAGATCATACTGCTCTTGCAGTATCTGCTGAATTGTATTCTCTATCCTGGCTTCAGCCCTACCCCATTGTTTCATGACCCAAAACCCTTTTGACCATACATAAAGGTTGTCGATTTAGTTGTCGATGTGCTAAATACTCTGCGTAGAATCTGAGTTTGAGTTGAGCTTGTACCTCTGTTTAAGATCTCTCATCCCTGAACTAGATGAATGAGAGAGGAGCCAGGCCAGGAGCAATTTTATAGGCAAGAAAGCTTCTTACATAAGACCAAAGTGTGTTCGGACTAAAGAGATAATCCTAGAAGTTGCATCTCAGAGATGATGCTGAAACTGAACATGGAAAATGATCTCAAATTGAGCTGTGTTTCAGGGCTAGATGAAGAGTAGGAGTCAAGGCATAGAACTAAACAAAAGCTTTCAGATAAATAAGAGGTAAAATAAGGAACTGTGAGTAACTTAGAGGTACTATAGATAAATCGCGAGGCTGAGAGCCATTGCCTGAAGCCCTTGGCAGGTACTTGCAGCTGGGGACTTGGGCAGAGGTTCATTCATATTTGATGGGGTCTCTAATTCAGTGGCTGAGATACAGGGCTCTGAGTCAAAAAGATGGATTTGGATCTCAGTTCTACTGTTAGCTATGCTGTGGTTATTCCAGAATTTTTACAACAGAGTGCTTGAGGGAAGCCATCTGGTTGGAATAAGAGGTTGAGAACTTGTCTTGAAGAGACCACTGTAAGTAATATTGAAAAGAATTAAATGTCTATATCTGAGAATGCCTGAGGATGGAGTGGTAGAGCAGTGCTAGTCAGCCATTGTTACAATAATGCTACATAACAAACAACCACAGAATGCCAATGGCATATAACCATAAGATTTTAACTCCATGCACACCAGTACACGGTCAGCTGGGGTATATCTCATTCAGGCTCAGGATTTGTGGGTCCCTGGAGACACTGCAGGTCACCGTGGGTCAACTCATCTGTGTTGTGCTTGGTCAACTCTCATTTCAAGCAGAGAACTGGGTCCAGGTTTGCTCTACCTGTCTTACAACTTCTTAGAACAAGTGGCTAGCTGGATTATATTCTACTCATGGAGAAAGGCAGCACAAGTGAGTGTGCTGAACCACACAAGCACATTTCAGCCCTTTGCTGAAGTCATGTCCATTAACATCCCATCGGCCAACACAAGCCCCAGGACCAAGCCCAAAGCTGCATGATAGGGAAGCATACACATGCCTTCTGTAGCCAAGTCCAAAGTTCGTACTATGTGCTACATGACAGTGAATAAATAGAGAGACAAGGTATTGGGGCATGGAAAGTGACTGTATTTCAGAGAGCCAGCAGACTGAGAAGATGGTAGACTAGTGTCCTAAAGAACAATAGCTAATTTGGGGCTCCTCTTATGTTAGGGGAAAGGGGAAGAGGGGAGGGGGGTTAATTTCAAAAGGTGACTGATGACCACACACACCTGAGCAGCAGTGAGGGTAAACTTCTTTATCCTTGGTCTGATCACAATGCTGCTATGAAATTTTAACATAAAATTGTTATGTGTGTGTACATCCTTATTTCTCCAAGAGTTAGTTTCGGGGAAAGGACTATTATCATCCTTGCTTTAAAGTTAAACTACAAACTAAATTCCTCCCATAGTTAGCTTGGCCTACGTGCAGAGATAAGCAAAAGGAGTTCACCTAAAAGATACGATGGTTGATGGTTAGAAGCAAAATGAAGTTAGGCTAGGTCTCCTTTTCACTGTTACACTTCCACTCTGATGACATGGGAAGAAGGCTATGGACAGAAGACAGTGCTGGCAGTGAAGAGTTGAGACCAAGTCACCCTTTGGTAGAGTTGCATAGTATGTGGCCTTGGATAAGTCTTAAAGTTTCTCATGTAAACTTCCATTTTCTCCTTTGTAAATTTAGACTGCTAAAACTTAGAGGAGCACAGAATGCAACCGAGTGGACCCAGGAGCCGTTCTTACTGGGTTCCATTTTTAGTCCCAGTGCCAACTAGCTGTGTGTCCCTGTGCAAATCACTTAATTTGGTTTGTGCTTCAGTTTCCTCATTGGTAAAATAGGCATCATGATAGTGGTAATGATTATTTCATAGGATTATTGAGACATTAAGGGAGTAAATGTGTATAAAGTACTTAGAAAATCGCCTGGCACAGAACCTGCTAGAAGTGGATGTCACATCCGAAACTCTCAGCCACCCTCTGGACCTTCCTGTAGAACACATTTGCTATCCCTCTTGTCCTTTGCTCTTGCCTTTCCTTCTGTCCCACCCAGTAGAATCCTTGCTGTATAGTCTCTGCTTACACATTCCTGCCTGACTCTGCCCTTTCAAGGGAACACATTCCCAGTGAGCTCTATCCTTCTCAAATCTGAGTTTCCTCATCATTTCTCGACTTTGGGACTCCTTCAAGGCTTGCCAAGATAAAAGGGCCTATATGATTTGGGAGCATATAGTAAAGATGAGGAGAGAGCCTGGATTCCCAGAAAGAAGGGAAGGTAGAGGAAGTCTGGAAGTCCAGTGCTAATGTGGGTATATTCAGAGTTCTGTGACCCACTATAGGTCCTACATATGGAGCCAGGGGCTGGGTGGCACCTGGAGCCCCATGAGCTATTGGGGCCTATAAAACTTCAATCTTGTGCTTAGTGATCTTTGTCTTCATGTTCCTAGTCTCAGTCCTTTACAGTTTTACCAACAATTTTTAAACCAGAGTCAGTATTTTGCATCTAATAACTACTGTTTGTCCAGGAGATCACAAACCCCCACAAAGGGCTAGGAATTCATCTTATATATGTTTGTAGCCACCACCCTTTCCTTTCCTTTCAAACCATCCCCTCCTCCATGCCTACCACAAAGGTTGGGGCATGGTAGGTGCTTTCTATTTACTGAATAAAATATTGCACCAACTGGCAGGGAAATCACTGCTAGGGTTACTGACAGAGATGAGTTATCCAAGTCCACTTCTCTACTTCCTAGAATGCCTTCAGTATCCAGAATTGCAGAATAAAACCACACACACATCCCCATGCTGAAACACACACACACAAACACACACACACCCCACCACACACACACTTAAAGTTTAATCATCCTATTTATTCTCTGGGTTACCAGAATTTGGAAGAAGTAAAATGTGAAAGAGAAAGACTGACAAAAAAATTTCTCATTTTAAACATTGCAGCTAATTCCATTAATTGTGTTGTGATGCAATTAAGCATTTCATTTCAGAGCTATTAAAGTTTAAATTATTTATTAACAATTACAGATCATTACGTGATACTGTTCACTCTGCAGAACAGGTGATGAATAATTTAGCAGCTTTGACATGGTTTTCTCCTTAGAGCCCTCTTTGGATGGTGTCTATATTTGTACATGTCAGCTTGCTGATATATGTCCCTGTTTGTGTGAACCTACCTGTTCCTTCTGTTTATACAGTATCTTCCTAATTTCTGAATATAGCTTAAAACTTTTCACTCCTAAAGTTTTATGACATAGATTGCAGGTGAGATAGCAATAATGGAATGTTTTATAGGTAAAATGTGCATTTTCTTCTTATGGTTGAAATGGACTTTAATTCTAAGAGTAAATGGGAATTACACTTATTCATTACAGAAGCCTTTTCCTATTCCTCTCTCCTTCCTTTCAGGATCTTTAATCATTGTTATCGTTGCATTGTTACTATATACAGGCATGAGCACAAATTAATTCTTTTGCTTCAGTACTGTTTAAAGATTGTTTTTAATAAAAATGAAAACAAAATTATTTAATTTTAAATATACAAAAGAATCTCATGATGGAATCAATGCAAGCTGTAATTGACAAGTGGATACTGATGTTGCACAGAGATAAAGACGAAAGTCCAGTTACTATGGAACCTAACCAATCAATTTTAACAGCATCCAGAGGGGTTCACCCCCTGACATTCTACCTGGGAAGGATTCTAACTGGGGTCACCCATTTCCTACATTAGGAAATTATTCAAGACATATATACCAAGAACACAGCTACACTTAAGTGACTTAATAAAATACTATCTATATGGGCATAAATATATTATTATCTATTTTAGGAGTTTAAAGTGGAAGCCATTTCTTCATTCAAGAGATATTTTTTGAGTCTCTAAGTGGTGCCAACATTCTGCCAGATGCTGGAGATACGGCCGTAAATAGGCCGAGGTGGGAAGGTTTACTGGATTCAAAAACCATTTCTAACAGCTTTATAACTCACTCTTTTCCGGTTGATCTTCCATCATTCCTCTATCTTTTGGTGACTTGTCCAGGAATGGGGACAAGACTTTCCATTCCACACTAAAATTGATTTTTGTATCAAAAATCAATTTATCAGAGCATGTTCTCTACCGTTAACTTGTGTATAGATTTGCTGTTAGCTCTTCGAAGCATAGTGTCATCATTATTGTATGATGTGGATGGATTCAGATTAAGATGTGTTTTTGTACACATTCTGCCAGGATGTAGACAGGGATGGTAAGGCGGACTTTTGTTTTCTAAGCAATTATAATGTTTTCTCAAACTCCACCTGCCTCAGACCTTTTATTTCCCACATCAGGGGTGATCCGCTTATGCTGTGAAGCTGTCTCTTCTGCTCCTGAGTTGTCTCCAGAGACACCTTTTTTAAAAAAACAATGGTGGTAAAATATATATAACATACTATTTATTATTTTATATAACATAACATACTATTTATCACTGTAACCATTCATAAGCATAAAATTTGGTAGTTTTAAGTATATTCATAATGTTGTATAATCATCCCCACTATTTACATTCAGAAATTTTTCATCATCCTCAACAAAAAATGCTTTGTTTTTTTCAAAGTCCCCATTCTCTCTCCCCCCAGTCCCTGATAACCATGATTCTACTTTTGTCTCTATAAATTTTCCTACTCTGTGTACCTCATGTAAGTGGGATTGTACAATATTTGTCCTGTGTCTGACTTATTTTGCTAAGCACAGTGTTTTCAACGTATATTCATGTTGTAGCATATATCAGAATTTCATGCCTTTTTAAAAGCTGAATAATATTCCATTTTGTGTGTGTGTATGTGTATGTGTGTGTATATATATATATAAAACACACATTTTGTTTATTCATTTGTTAATGGACATTTGGGTTATTTCTACCTATTAACTATTATGAATAATGCTGTTATGAATATTAGCATATAAATATCTGCTTGAGTCCCTACTTTCAATTATTTTAGAGATCTCTCTCTCTCTATCTTAGAGATATATATATATTTTGGAGATATATCTATATACACACACACATACACATACATACACACCCCTAGGAGCAGAATTGCTGGTATTACTGGTGGAGATTCTTGACTACGAATTGTCCAGGTTCTTGGCATGCTGAGCAAAGAATTGTACAAAATGCACAAAGAAAGCAACAGAAGAATGAAGCAAAAAAAGCACAGATTTATTGAAATGAAAGTACGCTCCACAGAGTGGGGGTGGGCTTGAGCAAGTGAGTCAAGAAGGCTGGTTACCGAATTTTCCTGGGTTTAAATACCCTCTAGAGGTTTCCCATTGGTTACGTTGTTACACCCTTTGTAAGTAAAGACTTGGCCCATGACCAAGTCTGATTGGTTGTGGAAGGGGACTGATTAGAGTTGCTTTCCATTTTACATTTGTGACACAGTGGAAAGGTGGCAGTTACAAAAGGAGTAGCCCTCTGATTCTTTCCTTCCTTAGGTGGGGAGAGATGGGGTTTTCCTTTCCATTCAGTTCTAGGAAGTGCGTGCAAATCGGCTTTAGGTTCTCTGCCTCCAGACCCTATTCTCCTGCCTCCCTGGGTCAAATAGTAGTTCTGTGTTTAATCATTCGTAAAACTGCCAAACTTTTTTACAGTGGCTGTACCATTTTATATTCCCACGAGCAGTGCAAGAAGGTTCCAATTTCTTCACATCCTGTTATTAGGTCCATAAATATTTATAATTGTGATATCTTCCTGCTGTATGGAACCTTTTGTTAATATATGATTTGTTTGTGTCTGTTGTTACCTCATTTGATTTAAAGTCTATCTTATTTAATTTTTTTTTTTTGAAACAGTCTCGCTCTGTTGCCAGACTGGAGGGCAGTGGTGCGATCTCAGCTCACTGCAACCACCTCCTGGGTTCAAGCGATTCTCCTGCCTCAGCCTCCTGAGTAGCTGGAACTACAGGCATGCACCACCATGCTCAACTAATTTTTGTCTTTTTAGTAGAGGCATGGTTTTACCATGTTGGCCAGGATGGTCTTGATCTCTTGACTTTGTGATCTGCCTGCCTCAGCCTCCCAATATTTTATTTAATATTAGTATTACTCCCGCAACTCTCTTTTGGTGACAATTTGCATGGACTAGATTTTTGCATCTTTTCAGTTTCAACCTATTTGTGTCTTCAGATGTAAATCGAACCTCTTATAGATAGCATAGAGTGAGGTCATGTTCTTTTTTACTCCATTCTGAAAATCTCTGTCTTTTGATTGGACAGTTTAATCCATTTACACTTAAAGTAGTTACTGATGAAGAAGGACTTCTGCCATTTTGCTATTTTATACATGTCTTAAAGCATTTTTCTCCCTTATTTCCTCTATACTGCGTTATTTTGTGTTTAATTTTTAAATGTTGAACATTTTTATTCTCTTATTTCTTTTTGTGTGTACTTTATGGATGTTTTCTTTGTGATTACCATAGAGATTCCATTTAACATCCTAAAGTTATAACACTGATTTGTTTGTGCAACTTTAATAGTATACAAAAACTCTGCCCTTATACAGTTTTACTCTTCACCTCCTCCTGTTATTGGTGTTACAGATTGTGTCTTTACGTATTGTGTGCTCTGTAACAGATTAACAGTTGTTTTTATGAATTTATCTTTCAAATAATGTAGAATACAAAAAGTGGATTTGTAAACCAAAATTACCATAATAGTAGCTTATGTAACTGCTCGCACTTATTTTTTTACCAGAGATCTTTATTTCATCACACAGTTTCCAGTTGCTGTCTAACTTCCCTTCATTTCAACTTGATGGACTACTTTTATAATTTTTTGAAGGGCAGGCCTAGTAGTAATGTACTCTCTCAGCCTTTTTATTAAAATCTGAGAATGTCTTGATTTGTTCATTATTTTTGAATGACAGTTTTGTCATATATAACATTCTTGATTGATAGTTTTTTTTTTTCTTTTAAAGCTCTGAATGTATCAACCCACCGTCTTCTGGCTTCGAAGGTTTCTTGGATGATAAATGAATAATAATTTTATTAAAAATTATTTAGATGTAATGAGTGGCTTTCTTCTTGCTTCCTTTAAGATTCTCTCTTTGTCTTTGGTTATCGAGAGTTTGATTAAAATGTGCCTTGATGTGAGTGATTCTGAGTTTATCCTACTTGTAGTTTGTTGGGCTTGTCCAATTTGGGAGTTTTCATCCATTATATATTTAAATATTCTTTTTGCCCCTTTCCCCTTCTGTTTTTCTCCAGTTCACATAATGAGTATGTTCATTCATGAGATGGAGTCTCATAGGTCTTTAGGCTCTGTTCATTTATTTTTCTATTCTTTTCCTTCTGTTTCTCAGACTCAATAATTTCAATTGTCCTCTCTTCAGATGTGCTATTTTTTCTGCTTACCCAAATCGACTTTTGAATCAGTATATTTTTATAGCAGTTTTTGTAATTTTCACCTCCAGAATTTTTTGATTCCCTTTTGTAGTTTCTATATCTTTATTGACATTTATATTTTGTTAACAGATTGTTTTCCTGTCTTTGTCCAACTCTTTCTTTAGCTCTTTGATATTTTTAAGATCATTGTTTTAAAATCTCTGTCTAGTAAATCCAACATCCAGGCTTCCTTGGATGTATTTTCTGTCAATTTATTTTGTTCCTTTGAATGGAGCATATTTTCACGCTTTTTTGTATGCCTTAACGTTGTTATTGTTGTTGTTATTGTTGAAAGAAAAATATTTGAACCTTATATTGTGGTAAGACTGGAAATACATTTCTCCCCCTCACCCCAGGGTTTGTTATTTCTTTGTTTTTGTTTTTAATTGTTACAGATTGTGTCAGCCTAAGGTGAAAGTTTGTGGTCTTATTTGTATTTTCTGAGCCCGTATCCTTCCTTGGCCATGCACAGTGGCTTTCTGTATTTTCCCATATAAGCAGATGTTTTTGAATCATCAAATTAAAAAATCAGGTTCCTTTACATTCTTTGGAAACCACTTCATCTCATGGAGATTGAAACCAGGTCCAGCCAGCCACTACATCTGCATCTCAGTAATCAAAACACAGAATCCCAATACTAGGGGGCAGGGTCCTTCTTGCCCACCCTTGCTTCAGTTAGCCACACCAGGAATGTGGGTTGCTGGGCCCAGAGCTATCTACTCTGGGGCTAGGAGTTGGGATGGCTAACCACTATAGAACTGGAGGCTTAACTTGATGGATATTAATTGCAATTTCCCGGCCAAGCTTTCCCCTGGATGCTGTAAGCATTCAGATAGACGCCATCTTTGCAAAATAGTTCAAACAGTTTTTGTCAGTACAATTTTTGTTTATTGCAATGATGGATTCTTGGTGCTTCTTATTATGCCATCTTCCCTGACATCATTACTCTAGAGAGTTATTTTCCAGAAGGACCAAGCACAGAAGAACACAAAATGGAGCCAAGCAACCCCAGGAAGCTTCCTTTTTATTCATTTATTTATTTGTTTGAGATAGAGTCTAGCTTTGTCACCCAGGCTGGAGTGTAGTGTTACCATCTCTACTGACTGCAACCTCCACCTCCTGGGTTCAAGCAATTGTCCTGCCTTAGCCTACCAAGTAGCTGGGATTACAGGTGCCCACCACCATGCCCAGCTAATATTTGTATTTTTAGTAGAGACAGGGTTTCATTGTGTTGACCAGGCTGGTCTCCAACTTTTGACCTCATGATCTGCCCGCCTTGGCCTCCCAAGTGCTGGGATTACAAGCATGAGCCACCACGCCTGGCCAAGCTTCTTTTGCACAGAGACTATTCCTTCAAGAGATCATCTCCTGAGGACCGTATGCAACAACTGGGCTTCTGTGAACATCTGCAGCCCTTGAAGACTTGGCTGTACCAAACCCATTGAATCAAGGGGAGGGGACCAAAGCCATAATCTAATGAGATTTTAAACACTTGTAGAATATCTATTAAACTATTGTTCTCCTCCGAGGATCCAAAATCTAAGAGTCATTATGGGAGTTACCGACATGCAACATAGAGCCCATTCTTTTGAAGAGTTTATCATCTATAGCTTCTTTGCTAGGAGCCTAATGTTGCCTTAGAGAACAGGCATGATAGGTGCTCAAAAAAAAAAAAAAAAAAAACCAAAAAAGAACAATTTTTGTGTGCTGGGAATGCCATGAAATATGCAAAACATTAGGGATAGGAAGAGGATAAGGGAAAAGTTTGCAGATTGGATAGCAGTGTTAGGAAAACTGCCAGAGAAGAATCCTCTAAGTGGAAATAAGGAATAGTTTAAGCTTATAGGTTAGCATGGCTGAGGTAGAGCATGCCGGGAAATGAGACTGGAAGAGTTTATAGATGGCCAGCAATGACTAACGGGTTTATATTTTATACTTAAAAAAACTCATATGCACAATAAGTTTAAATGAAAAAATGAATGAATAAATGAATGAAAAAAATAAATATCTTGTATTTATTACCCATTAGAAAGTTATAAGTTATAGTTGAAGTTTCCCACATACCCATTCCAGATCATGTTCCCTTTCCTTCCCCAACCAGACATTCCTCTTTCTGAAATTCCATGCTTCTGTTTCTCATGTATATATATAATATATATAATACATATAGTTTTATATGCATGTCTACAAATGTGTAGTTCATATTTCAAATTTTACATAAATTTTATTGTAATAGAGTTATTTCTATAACTATTTTTTCATAGCTTTTTTCTTATCCGTATGGTATCTTTAGCTCTAGATCACTGGCAGGAGAAAGTTTTAGTGCCTTGGGTATGATATTGGTATGAGTAGGAATATGAGTAAGAAGATTCACCTGAAAGGGCAGTTTTGAGACAATTATTCCATTGCTATCAGTAATTTTTTTTTTTTTTTTTTGAGACGGAGTCTTGCTTTGTCGCCCAGGCTAGAGTGCAGTGGCTGGATCTCAGCTCACTGCAAGCTCCGCCTCCCAGGTTCACGCCATTCTCCTGCCTCAGCCTCCTGAGTAGCTGGGACTACAGGCGCCCGCCACCTCGCCCAGCTAATTTTTTGTATTTTTTAGTAGAGACGGGGTTTCACCGTGTTAGCCAGCATGGTCTCGATCTCCTGACCTCGTGATCCGCCCATCTTGGCCTCCCAAAGTGCTGGGATTACAGGCTTGAGCCACTGCACCCAGCCAAGTAATTTTTTTTAAAAGAAGTCACTTTTCTTCTTAACACACAACAGTAGTTATTTACAAAAATTATAATTTAGACTCTTTACGTTCATAGTTTTAGAGCGTTAAGGGATTCTTGTGACCAACAAAATTTTAGAGAAAGTAAAATCATTTCCTTTTAAACTAGGTGGACACAGATCTTGTCCTTTTCCTTCCTGCTGTTTCTGAGCTGTTCAGTCCAGTTCCACAGTGTACAGATAATCTATCATTGCAGAGTCTAAGGGGAAGAAGGAAGAAAGGGAAGGTTACTATTTGATATTTTGTCATCAGAATTTTAAGAAGGGCAGGAAGAAGAAAAACTATCAGTGGCCTAGATTAGAGGTCACAAAATACGTTATGTAAAGGTCCAGATACCAAATAATTTAGGTTTTGTGGGTCGTACAGTCTCTATTGTGGCCACTTGACTCTGACATAGTGTGGAAAGCAGTCATAGATAATATGTAAACAACTGGGTGTAGCTATGTTCTAATAAAACTTTATAAAAATAGGCATGGAGGTAGATTTGGATTGCTGGTTGAAGTTTGCTGACCCTTGGCCTATAAAAATGTATTTCAGAGTGAGACTGAGACAGTAGAGTCAAGGATTTCTGAATGAACTTGAACTGATCCTTACCATTTTTATGCTCCAGCTCCTGTTGTTCAATGGAATAACTAATACTGGTCTTTCTTCACATGAGTTATGTGGAGATCCATTATTGGTGAATGACACCTAAAGTCCTTGACTACCATAACACCAACTATCTAATTCTCTTTCTTCTCAAATTGTTTATTTTTGTTCATTAGAAGTTTGACTAAAATGCCAGCTGTGTGTAAACTAGAAATAAAATTCTAAGCTCTGTAGCTGACTGAATGGATTCCCCTCTCAGCCAAAGGGATTCCAAAGAAACCTGAAAAAGTAGTTCAGGCCATGACAGGAAACAATGAGGGGATGGGGTGATCAGACCTGCTTCATTATAATCTCTTCTCTTTCGGGGTTCAGACACAACTGACTAGCTTTAACATTAAAACAGAGATCCTAAGATTGACTAAATAGCGTTAAGATACCAACTCAAACCTGACTCTGGTATAACATCACATAGGCTCTAAAGGAAATCAAAGTATTTTACCCCAAAATATATTTATTTGACATTTTTTGGAACAGCCCTGAAAAATCATTTCTTGAGTGGGGGAAAACTGCATTTCGTAGAGAATCCCCTTCCCTTTCCAGATCTTTTCCTGATCCAAGATTGATTTAACTAAGTCTCTGGCACCTTTTAAGATCTGATAGGAGACATGTACCATCTATTCTCTCTGAAGCCTGTTATCTGGAGGCTTCATCTACATGACAAGAGCCTCGGAGTCCACAACCCCCTTTATCTTCACCTGAAGCATTTCTTTATGCTGACTTCAACTCTTTAGGCAAAACTTAACTCTCTCAACTGTTTGCCAGTCAGGAAATCTTTGAACCCACCCATGACCTGAAGCCCTTGCTTTGAGATATCTTACCTTCGTGGGTCAAACTAATGTATATCTTATATGTGTTGATTTGTGTCTCTATAACTTCTGTCTTCCAAATATTTATAGAATCAAGCTGTAACTCAACTACCTTAAGGTCTTGTTTTCATGATCTCCTGAGGCTGGGTCACAGGTCCTCACATTTGGCTCAGAATATACCTCTTCAAATATTTTTTTGAATTTGGCTTTTCTTGTCAACATATGTATAATGCATTTTCCTTATCAGTATACCTAAAGGAGCTATTTTGCTTCTGAACATTATACAAATTAACGATTACTTTCAACAGCATAAATACATATAATGTTAGTTTCCCCTGGGTCATATCAATTGAGAGCATAATCATGGGAAATTGGTCACAATGACAATATTCTCTGGTTTATAGTCCTTTCGAGCAAAAGAGCTGGAGAAACAGCTCTACAAATGGTAATATTTATATTTACAGAGCGCTGGGCTTGTCTGCAAGGTGCCCCTGGGTACCTATTACAATTGTCCAACTGGCCGCCAGGTCGCCTCTTGTTTTCTTTTCTTACTCACCTCTGATAATATACCTTTTCATATTAGAGCCCTATGTCCATCTCTCCAAGAGAGCTTGGTTCAAGACCCAGAGGGGCAGAATGAGAAGATAATGTCGGCAACACTGCTACTTTTGAAATCTTCCTTCCTCTAAACCTCTAGGCAAGGTTCCTGGATGTGGCAGGTAAATCTTAAGACCTACCCAGTGTCACAGTGGAAGGCAGTTGACACATTCAAAGGGGAGAAGGGAGTTTAATAAAGGGATTGTATTAAAATATACAAAGGGGCAGGGTTAAGGGACCCACGAGGGATAGTACAATACCGTCAGAACTAGCTCCCAAGCATACGACTTAAGGAGCAGAGGTAGAGAGTGGTTACCAGGTCCTGGAGCAGGTAGCTGTATGACAGAGCTGCCAGGCAGGAGCACAGACCTTCTAGAGGGGATGCAAACAATCCACAATGACCCAACAAAGGGGGAACTGCAAGCCTCCCCTTGTTACCACTGTTGAAATTTGGGTGCCTTTCATTGGTAATAAATCCGTATGCAGTTTAATTTGGCCTCCCCTTGGCCAAATCTAAACAGAAAGCCGGAGGACAAGAAACTTGTTGCAGTTCATACATGTCAGCTCTCTGGTGACCCTGGGGAAGCTAACATTATCTATATTTATGCTGTTGAAAGTAATTGTTAATTTGTATAATGTTCAGAAGTGAAATAACTCCTTTAGGGA
The DNA here is from genome assembly GCF_008728515.1 of Papio anubis. Classification (NCBI taxonomy): domain Eukaryota; kingdom Metazoa; phylum Chordata; class Mammalia; order Primates; family Cercopithecidae; genus Papio; species Papio anubis. The sequence continues at coordinate 18,956,110 of NC_044983.1, forward strand.
ATATGTACTGATAAGGAAAATGGGTTATACGTAGCTGGTCTTGTAGTCAAAATTTTGACGAACCAGAATAAACAATTTGAGAAGAAAGAAAATAAGACAGTTAGTGTTGTGGTAGTCAAGGAATCGAGGTGCCTTTTATTGGTAACAAATTCCTACATTGCTTCATTCGGCCTGCTGTTTACCAAGTCCAACAAGAAGCTGAGATGAGAGAGAAAGTTGTTGCACTTCATACCATTCAGTTTTCCAGAGCACAGAGCTGGGTGGATAGGGGCAGAGAGCAGATTTGGAGAAACAATAGAAGTCCAACCTATCCTCCCTCTAGGTTTCCCAAAGGGTGAGCTCTTCTCTTGTCTTTTATACTCTCTGGAAAGCTAAGCAGTGTCCTTCATTTACAGCCTTCAGCTCCTTTATTCACCACTCCACAAAGAAGTTCATCAGAAACGTATCTCAGCATAGTTTTAGCAGCATGAATTCCAAAGCTGCACATGTATAAATCCTGGCCCTACCCTGGTCACCCTAGCTGGGTGCTTGGGCAAGTTATTTAAAGTTTCCGTGCCTCAATTTCCTCATTTGCAATGTGAGGATAATAATTGGATCTGCCTCATGAGGTCACTGATGATAGGTAAAGTCCTTGAACGACTGCCTGGCACATAGTAGGCATTTACACACAGGTTAGCTCTTTTTTAATATCATACCCAGGGTAATATAATAGATTGCTGTTGAGATACTCACCCTATGGTAGACAGACATTACAGTTTGGTTTTGGGATTCTTGCTATATGAACCACACACTTTAATTGATAATTAGACATAAGTGTAGTGATACTCTGGTTTTATTTCTAATTCTTCTCACTTAAGATTTTCTGGAATTTTGTTTGAATCCTTTCCTTTTGCTTCATTTTTCAGCCTTAGATCATGTCAGTACATACTTAGCCTTAGATTGGGGCTGTTTAATTGTAGAGAATTCAGTATTTCTGTTTTCTGTGGTACATGGGCCAAACTCAGCAATGCCCGTGATGTTAAATATATACATTTTCATAGCTCTATATATTTCCTTCTTTTTTGAGACAGAATCTCACTCTGTCATCCAGGCTGGAGTGCATTAGCACATCTAGCTCTCTGAAGCCTCTACCTCCTGGGCTTAGGCGATCCTCCCACCTTAGCCTCCTAAGTAGCTGGGACCATAAGCATGTGCCACCATGCTTAGCTAATATTTTAAAATTATTTTTGTAGAGATGGGGTCTCTCTATGTTACTTAAAGGTGTGAATACTAGGAGGTGGGGATCACTTGAGGCCATTTTAGAGGCTGTCCACTAGAAGTAGTATAAAGTTTCATATGGATTTCCATGTCTTTTGGTGGAAGAGAACCCCTTCCAGGTTGAGTTCTACTAGAAAGAGTCCTCTGACGATTGAAAGGTAATTTCTCCATCGCTACCTCTTATTTTATATTGAACAATGTCTGGCTAAATGCAGTCACTTGGGGTTCTGTTGCTTAACCATTTTATGGTTTCTTATATGTGGGTCACAAACACAGTTTGTAAGCTATAAACTATCAATGTTAGTTTTGTCAGTACTGGAAAGTTGAACAACTCCTACAACTTTAGTTATCACTTCTGTGAACAACTCTGAAAATCTTCCACAGTTTCCAAGCTCACGCTTACCTCAGGCCATAACTTTCAAAGGTTTAGTCAGAATCTGAAAGTGCTAAGTCCAGAATCACCTCTTCTACACCCTGTCCTTGTTAACCTCACTACCTCGACAGGGGCATTACCGTTTCCTGATTTCACTCCACGTGAAGATTCTGAAGGACCATCAAACTGGTCTTTTCTCCCACTACCCGTGACTAGTTGTCAAGTTATATTGATTTGGGGAGCTGTGTAGTATGGTAGAAACCATCTAAGCTTTAGAGACTGGCAGGGTTGGGTTAAAATCCTGGATCCATCAGTTATTACTTATTACTATTTAAGTGTTTGTGTAGGGGGTTGGGGAGCAGTGTGGGGGAATGTAACAGAAGAACAAGTTGGAAAACTTTGAATGCCATCTAAGTTATTAAATATTATGTAGTGGAGGACCAGGAGCGGTGGCTCACGCCTGTAATCCCAGCACTTTGGGAGGCCGAGGTGGGTGGATCACCTGAGATCAGGAGTTTGAGACAAGCCTGGCCAACACGATGAAACCCCATCTCTACTAAAAATGAAAAAATGAGCTGGGCATGGTGGCAGATGCCTCTAATCCCAGCTACTCTGGAGGCTGAGGCAGGAGAATTGCTTGAACCCAGGAGGTGGAGGTTGCAGTGAGCTGAGATCACACCATTGCACTCCAGCCTGGGCAACAAGAGTGAAACTCTGTCTCAAAAAAAAAAAAAAAAAAAATTACATATATGTAAAATGTAGTAGAGAGTCACTCAAATACTTTTATGAAAAAAGTATGAATCTAGAAAGCTAAAGTTGGCACAATTTTCTTTTTTCTCCCTTTCAGCCTGAACTCCTCCCTCCCTTCCCTTTTTTCCTTCTTTCTATCTTTCCTTTCTTCCCTCCATTCTTTCTTCCTCTCTTCTTGTTTGTGAAATGGAAAGAGTGAAGGATGATTTCCCTGATTTCACTCCTCCAAAGAATCCCTTCATTCCTTAGGGTCACTGGGGCACCGCGTGTTCCTCTGCTGAGCACTCAAGCTACTTTTGGGATGCTTGTGGACAGACTCATCCTTTCTCACCCATAAACTTGGGCCCCGTCAGAGAAGTAAGGAGCTCTGTTACTAAGTGTTGAATTTCCCATGGTACTTACCGCAAGCATTATGTGTGGTAGATGTTCCATAAATTACTGTTAAATTAGTTAATTAAGGAAAGAAAAAAATAAGAGGGTAAAATCCAGAGGTCCATTGAGTTCTTGAAGGTCACTATGGTGGGCAGCCTCTAAGGGTTCTCCCAGTGGTCCCACCTCCGGATATTCACGTCCTTGTTCAAGCCCCTCCCTCTGAGTGTGGGCAGGAGCTGGTGACTGGCTTCTAACAAATAGACAATGGGAAAAGTGATGGGGTATCACTTCTGAGGTTGGGTGACAAAGTGAATGTGGGTTCTTTCTTGGGCACCCTCTCTTATTCTCTTCCTTATTGCTCAGCTTAGGAAGTCAGCTGACCTCTTGTGAGGCAGTCCAGAGAGAAGACCCTAGAACGAGGTACCAGGATTGACCACATGCCCACCTCCACATGAGTGAACTTAGAAGTAGGTGCCCTGAACTCAGTCAATCTTCCATGAGTCTGCAGCCTCTAAGAGCTTGACTTCAACCTCAGCCTCCTAAGTATTGAGCCAAAGACACTCAACCAAATTACCATATTTCCCTAACACATAGCAACAATGAGATAATACATGTTTGTTGTTTTAAGATGCTAAATGTTGGAGAAATTTGTGACACAGGAATAGTGAATAGAGTTGGCAAAAAGAACCAACCCATTCTCACTACCATTTGTCCTTGTCTTCCTTGCTAATTCGCATACTGTCAGCTTCTACATGTACCAAGCATTTTACTGGCTCTTTGGGAGTGAGGGCTGTGGGTGGTGGGGTAGAGAGAACGGAGGACCTTGTGATTCAACCAGGCAGTTTCCGAGTGACTCACAAAGGCAGTGGGTGGGAGAAAAAGCATTGGTTTTAGCACTTGATACCAAATTAATAGTAGCTCCCTCAGACCACAAATTCCTCTTAGCCCTATTACCAAGGCAAGGAAATAGTTGCAGTTCTTACAGGTATCACTGAAGAGTGCACTTTGTGACCCCTGTCCTCTCTAGGGCTGTCTTCAAGGAACATCTGACATAATTGCACTTGAAAGCAGGTACTGTAGGTAAAAAGCTTGGTGAGAATTGCTTAATGCCACCCCTTCCCTTGCAAAACTGCCTGCTCCTGACTGTTTTCTGCTTGCACTAATGTTCCTCTGCAGCCCACGTCTGTGTCCCTAGTGATAGGAACCATGTCTATGGCATTCTTGGGCATGAATGCCATGAGTGATTGAGTGCTGGAGAAAATGTCTTTTGAAGTAGGGACACAATCTTGGTGTAAGCAGAGAGAGCAGACTGAGAAAGCTGGTATGTGGAATGCTCACGTCCACATCTTTCCAAGCTATTTAGTAGAAGCTGGCCTGCCAGGTGACCCAATTCCAGGGGTGGTAGATGTACATGCCAACTCCAAGCTCCCTGCTGGGGCCGTCCCTCCCATGAGAAACAGCTCACTGTAGTAGCTAATGAGAGAGCCAATGGGAGATAAATACCCATTAGGCAGATTTCCTCTGGGCCCTGACCTTTCCTGCAGAAGCTGCTGCAGACTAGTGGGACTGGGAAGAGGGGAGGAGGGAAGGAGATAGTGACTGAAAATGCCTAAATAAATGGGCCTGGCTTCTGCAAAGAGTACCCTGTGATGCCATGCCTTGGCAAACAATTTGACGCTGTTTGAATTTGCAAACTAATGATAAAAAATAATTACTAAATAGCTCAATAACTGACAGGAAATTACCCTTGTTTCTCCATAACAATGCAGCAAGACAATTCAATTAGGGCTACTGTAGATTTTAAAAAAAAAAGTTTGTTTACAGGATTCACTTCCAACAATGACAATAGATGAGAAAGATAGGAGGACTGGGAAGAGGAGGGGCTGGAAGGGTTTCAAACCTTCCCTGGTTGCAGATGTCTGTCGACACAGGAGGGGCAGGCACCGTGAAAGCTGTTGGATGGAATTCTCCATTCAGGCAGTTGAGCTGGGAGCGTCCCTCAGGATAATGTCCCATTGGACTGCTTGATGAGAACAAGCTGAGGTCAGCTGGAAACCAAAGAGAGGAGTCATCCTATTTCACCCTGCCCCACCTGCACCCAGTTGCTCCAGATGGGTAGCCAAGGGCTGCTGGGAAGAGTCCACTGGCCCTGGGACACCAACAGGTAACTGGAGCTGAATGGCATTCCCTTTGGGCATTTGCCCAGACCCTTGTTATTAGTGCATTGTTTCCAAATTTGAGTGTCCAGCTCCCCAGAACCACGCCTTGGTCCTGGGTTTCATTTCTCAGGGACCCAGAATTAACCAAGAAAGGTTTACAGTTTTTGCTTTTTCTAGAGATGTTTGCCATCTGAAAAACAATTCTTCCAAACCAAAAATTATTTTAAAATCCAGGGAATGGTGCTCTTATGATAGAATTATTCACAGTGGTGGGGACATAACTTTGTGCAAGGGGTTTTTCAAGACCTCAGTCTCCAGCCGCTCTGCCCCAGTGCGATGAAGAAGAGCAGTGAATCCAGGAGTGGGGGAGAAGAGAGGATTCTAGAGCTCACTGCAGAAGCCATGGATCTGAATCTCCTCAATATATCTGAGTCTGACTCTCCCTCCTGGTATATACCCAATTCAACAACAACGACAACAAAGTACCCTTATAGGTTAGGCAATTCTCTGTGGGCAAAATTGTCTGCAGAAATCAGAATTTATTCTTCAATCTCTCCTGGTGATTTACCCCAGTACTTAAAAGGCAGGAGAAAAATGGGGAGGCAGTACAGTCTCGGTAGGGAGATTAGCTTTTTAAGGCAAATATCTGCTCAGAATCACCCTCTGGTCCCTTAGTGCTGTGGACGTCAGATGACAGGAGCCCTCCTCAGCCCCATGGTTTAGGGGTATCCCGCCTACCAGTAAGACCCAGAGGTTCCAAGGAAATGAGAGACAGGCAAGAAGCTGTACAAATGTTGTCATCTTTAATATGGTCAGTTTCCCTGAGTGATCCGGTGCACAATTTTCTTCCCCTTATAAATAAACCCAGCTGAGCCTGCGTTTGCAGCTCCTCATCACTTACAGAAGCAAATCAGCATTGCAATGTATTGTTTCTTACTGCAGGAGTTTTCAGAGCAGAAAGTTAAACTTTTATCTGCACATTCAAGCGAGGTTCCATCCATTCTCCCTTCCCACCTCCCTCTACTCCCTCCCTGCCATGTCCCCTCCTCCACCCAACCCCACACCAGAAAGGCAAAATCTGTAGACGAGAGGGCTCTGTTTTTCTGCCTGGGAACCCAATTACAGTTGGCTGTTGTGAAATTAACGTTCACAGCCATGAAATTATGCTATAGACGCTTTATAGAAATCACTCAATCAAACAGAGTGAAACCTTTTTTATATGGTAATCATTTCCCACCATCAAATTTCATAGGAAAGAACAGTTTGATTGAACCACCTAGTTAAACTGTGTATGAAATTAGTCATTCTCACCATAAACAGTGTTCTGCTGCCTTCCCAGACAAAAGCTAACAGAATCAAGGTAGTAATTGGTTAGGAAACGACAGGTCCTAATTCTGCCTGAGTGGTATTCCTGCTCTTTTTATCATTTAACTGGAAATCCTGAAGTCGTATGCTGCTTCTTCCAGAGTGGCCCAACCGAGTGGGCAAAAACCTAGTTGTTGAACCCTTTTCCTATTAACTGGCAATGTGACCATGGGCAAGTGACTAGACCTCTTTGAACCCATGAAATCAGGAATCAGACTTAGTCTCACTTTGGTCTAAAGTAATGTTAGTTGATGGAATCTGCTTCTAATTCTGCTCCATGAAAAGGTTTGCTGTACGGGAACACTTGAATGAGCCTGTTCTCTCAGATCAAAGATAAAGAATAGAGCGGGAGAAAAAAATAAAGATATGATGATGAAATCAGCTCCTTTCTAATAAGCCAGTATTGTGGGTTAGTCAGTGGAAAAAATTAAGGTCTCAAAAATGAGTGATCTCTAATTTTATATTAAAGAAACACTGAACCGTTTCATATGCATGATATCCGCAGTCCTTTCCATTTCAAATAGCTGTTTTGATATTTACTAATTTATAATCATAAGGGTCTCCTTTCTCTCTCCTGCTGAATTTCAGTGGTTTCTCTCTGTCTCACCTGAAAGTTATAAACCCTCGCTTACCCTGCTGACCACAAGGCATTTCCTGGAGAGGGTCTTAGGTTGTACCGAATCATGCATAAAAGCCTGTAATTTTGATGTCTAAGGATTTAGACATAATAGCTCCTGGCTGTGAGCTCTCTTTATTTTCCCTTCAGTAGTGCTGTCAGTTAGTTTATGAAAAACTCTTATAAATTCTGATCATGTGATCTTAGTGGGATATTCCAGGTCTTGTGGTAGTGCCAGGCTTTTCATTTCTATATGGTTTAATAGTTTATAAATCATTTCCATGTGGATTATCTCATCATATGTTCAAAACTATCCCATGAGGTAGATAATATTATCAGCCACAATCTACAAGTAAGAGAGTAAAGGCCCAAGGAGCTGAATTGGCTTTGTTGACTCCCTCGACTAGACAATGGCAGTGCTAGCATGAGGACTCAGGAAAGGGTAGTAAGTCAAAGTAAGGCCTGACATATGCTTGTCAAAAAGCTTAAAATAGCAAAAATCATAATAACAATAAAAAGCAGGATATAAGTCAACTGAGGTTGATCTGTGCTCATCTCAGATGGCTTTACCTACAGGCCTGGGGACTCAGCTGGACCTTTCTGTCTCTATAGTCTGTCTCGGTCAATGGGTCTCTTGTCCTTCAGACATCCTCTCATCCTTCTTCAGAGCATGGTGGCCTCGGGTTACAGGAAGGTAGAGATTGTAAGGCCCCATGATGCCTTGGCTCTGGGGCTTCTATAACATCACCTCCACCACATTCTATGGGTCAAAGTCACAAGGACGACTTAGATTCAAGGAGTGGGAAAACAGACATTACTTCTTGATAGTAGGAGCTGCAGAAGACTGTGGCCATGGTTTTCAATCTACCACAAATGGTTACCAAGCGGTAGAATTTGGACACATTTAATATATAGGCACTGTACCTGCTGAGACCTGGATATTTTGAGTAAACAGATGAGCCTTTGTAGGACAGGAACGAGTTCACTGGACGTGTGCTAAAATGCAAGGCAGGGCTTTTGAAACATTCCAGATTAGTGGAAAGAGCTCTGGATTAGGATATCAGAGACTTGGGTTCTTGCCTTGTGTTTATTATAAACCAGCTGAATTAGCCTGGGAAGTTGAGTGCTAGCCTAGTTTTCTGTAATGACAGCGTAATGCTCCTCCCAATCTTGGTATGTCCAGGTGAAATACTCAATGGGCAATCTATAGAGGGCATAAAGCTCCTTATCAAGATCTACAAATTGCAGGGTGCTGGGAGGGAGGAATGGGACAGGGCCTGGTGAGGAAACCAAGGCAGGAGTAATTAAGAATCACACTCAGTGACTTGTTTACGGGATTATCTATGAAGTTCTCAAGCTTCCTATGTATGTGCTCAGCTAGATTTTTCTATCCTGTTCGTTTCTTTAGACTCACAAATTGCTTGGCACTTCCTTAAATACTGCTCAGGATTGGCTAGAATGTTCTCCAGGTTTTGATATCAGGCAGGTTTTGGTTGGCTTTGCTCACTCCCCTCTTATTAGCTGGGTGTCTTACATCGGTTTTCACCTCTTGGAATAACAGTTTATGTCTCGGGAAGGTGTAGACACTTGTCAGGTGAAGGCTATGACACCATTAGCAGCGGCTGGCACAGAATGGGTGTTCAGTGACTCCCTTTCCTTGATTAAACTGTAAGCTTCCTGAGGGATTTGGATCGCCAGAGCCATAGACACAGGAAGAGACCCAGTGCTGCCACCCAGTGCCTTGTTCACCACTGTACCTAGCCAAGTGCTGGCACGACGTTGACACCTAATAAATATTTGTGGAAGGAACAAGATCCAGAGCTCCGATCTCCTGTCCTGTGCCCTCTCTCACAACTGGCACCAAATCTCTTTCCCCTGGGTCTCTCTGTCTCTAGTGCCTGAGACACAAGTGCAGTGTCTAGTAGTTTTCTTCATGTTGTAGGAAGTGGTGCTTTGTCCCTCAGTAAAACTGCCTTGTGAGCTCTCCAGGTGTCAAAAGCAGGAAAGAGCACACCAGCTGGGTGGCTGGGACCTCCCTATTCCTCTCTCTGCTGCTAAGCAACACTCAGTCTCTGGCATATCATCTTATTCCTGTGCTTGGATTTCTGACGGGTATGATCAGGAGCCATATACCATGCTCTTTTCAGATTTCCCATTCCTTGAACCCACAAAACACCACATATTGTCATCTTCAAAGGGTGTATGTGGGGAAGGGCATGGGGAGGATGGCAGGGGTGAGGTGGGCAGGGGTCATCCCAGAACAGTTGCCATCACAGCCTGAGCCCAGAAGCCAGACGTTTTCTCCAAAGTTCGACATTCTCTTGGCAGCTCCAACCTGCCGTCCTGAGACCCCCAGCCACCCAGCTTCCAGGAGGGAGGCTGCATTCAAACCCTTCCAATTCTCCCACTTGATCAAACAGCCCAGGGCCCTGGAGACTTTTTCTCCTGTTTGAAAAAGCATCCCCAAATCTGGTCTCATCCCCTGTTTGAAAAAATATTCGCAAGTCTGACAGTGCCCTCCCCAGTTTGGTCCCAGTTTCCCAGAACTGTCACGGTGGCTGCTGACATTCCAAGAGGGAGCAGTGGTGGGATGGTCATCCCTGCTCCATGGACGTCTTTTGGGGAATTAACATTCAGGGCCTCTGGTCACTTCTGGCTGCTGAGGTGAGGACATGGCAGGTCTGAGGGAGGAATGGAGTTGGGGCAGGAGTAGCAGTTGAGAGTCAAGGGGGCCAGAGAATAAAGAGAAATAAAGATATAAGCACTGAAAAGCATTTCGTTTAGAGCAGCAGTGACCACAATCTCTTGTCTTCCCCGGAGAATCATGGCTTTCCAGAGTCATGTAGCCTCTGTGTTTCTGTGAAGCCCCTGCCTGCTCCAACCACAACAGAGGGAAGCAAGCTATCAGCTCACAGGACAGTGAAGTGTGGCATGACGTGAGGTTGCAGCAGAGGCAGGGTCAGCTCTGGTCACTGGGAGGGTGATTGGGAGGGCGGTGGGCAGGATGTGCTCCTGTCCAGATGCATCTTCCCTGCACAGAAGAGCAGTACCTGCTGCTAGTGCTCATGGATTATCACGCCCTTGATGCCTACAGATGCTGCTTCTAATGGGAGACAGATGGGTGACTGGAAGCCTGCAAAGAAAGATTCTTATTCATTGGTGCCCTGATGATATAACATTGAACATGAGAGAGTTAATAAGAAATTTCCTTATGGCCTTCCCAAATGGGAGGACTAGAGAACTGGCCTCCCTATTAGGTGGAAACTACAGTGAGAGTATACTGCAAATGGTGAAAGAGCGCCATGTTTCTTTTAAGCCCCCTTGTGATTAGAATTAAGCCAGATGCATAGGAGTTCCTAATAAAATTCTTGAGGGACAAGAGGGATGAGGAGGTCTGTAGGGTTTCCTTCAAAAGTGCTGCCGGCCTCACTCTCCTTAGCATGAAGACACCACTCTTTCTTAAAAGTGTCCGTTTCAGGCCAGGCACAGGGGCTCAAACCTGTAATCCCAGCACTTTGGGAAGCCAAGGCAGGCTGATCGCTTGAGGTCAGGGGTTTGAGACCAGCCTGGAAAACATGGCAAAATCCTGCCTCTAATAAAAATACAAAAATTAGCCGAGTGTGGTGGCACGCACCAGTAATTCCACCTGCTTGGGAGGCTGAAGCAGGAGAATCTCTTGGACCCGAGAGGCAGAGGTTGCAGTGACTGGAGATCGCAGAACTGCACTCCAGCCTGGGTAATGGAGTGAGACTCTGTCTCAAAAAAAGAAAACAAAAACAAAAAACCAAAAAACCTATGTCTTCATTCTGGACACTCTCAAATGGAATTCCTACTTCTCTTCGCCTTGGAGCGAGCCACTGTAATATGACTGAGACCTTGGAATTGACTCCGTGGTAATTTCCCCTGCCTTTTTGACTGTCTTAGCTATTCAACCTCAGCCACTTCCTTCTTCAGCAGGAGCACCCAGTGACCCCCCTCCTCACCCTCATATTAACTTTGGCCCTAGAGTACCCATAATCTATGCAAAAGGATTTTCATGAGCTTGCCCTTCTACGTCTACTGCTAAAAGGAACTCTTGTGAATGTGCCACGGGAGGCATGGACAAGAATAGTCATAACAGCACCATTCACAAAAGAAATACTTGGAGACAACCAAATGCTCATCTGTGGGACAATGGGTAAGATGTGCATTCAGTGAAATATTCTATAGCTGTGACACATAACAATATGCATGCATCTCAGTAATCTAGTGTTAACCAAAAATAAATCCCAATTAAACATAGCACAACATCCATATAAAGCTATCAACAAGTAATTACTGTTTAGGAAAATATAGAGATACAATAAAACCCTATAAAAAGAAAACCAAAAGAGAAAAAAAAATGATTCAGAATGATGGTCACTTCTAGTGTGGAATGGGAATGGGGGCCCCACGTAGCTGCAGCTAAGTTATTGGTTGTTTTGGGTAGAGGATTTGTAAGTGCTTGTCAGGCTATGAAACAGAACTAGCTAACTAAATAAAAACATGTAATGGGAACGATAGAGTAAAGGTTGCTGCCGACACGTTAGAAGGGGAACATACACAAATGGTTCCAGCTGGTGGCCAGAGAGAATTCAGAGGCATGTTTCTTACCCAGCAAACTGGGTGCTCTCTCTCTCTCACTCTTTCTTTGTCTCTCTGACTCTTCATTCTTGCATTTCGTGACCCAGAAATGGACCTTCTTAGCTCATTGTACCCTCCCCAGGTATGTAAGTAATAATAAATTATTGAACTTATTTCCTACTGTACATTGAATTTGCACCTTCAATCTGAAGAACCAGGGAGTACCCTAGCCAGGGGTTAATTGGGACACCAGGGAGAAAACATGGTCAGGCTCCCAGTACCAGAGCAATGGTCTGACAGGCATAAACTGGATACCAGTCACCCAAGAACTACAAGGGAGTCTGTCAGTATGAAGAAGTTTCCTGTGTGAGGGACCTCCTGGTCACAAGTTGGACTAGGAAGCATTAGGGCATCAGTTAGGTAAAAGAAATAGCCTATGAAATGCACACTGTAAACATTATGCCCAGCTTTATATCATTTTCTGTTGGACCAGGGTTCCTAGCCATTGTAATATTGAGATCCTAATTTAGAAAACAAAGAAACTGGCCGGGTGTGGTGGTGCACACCTGTAATCCCAGCACTCTGGGAGGCCAAGGCAGGCAGATCACGAGGTCAGGAGATTAAAACCATTCTGGATAACATGGTGAAACCCCATCTCTACTAAAAATACTAAAAAATAAAATAAAATAAAATAAATTAGCCGAGTGTGGCGGCACACACCTGTGGTACCAGGCTACTTAGGAGGCTGAGGCAGGAGAATGGAGTGAACCCAGGGGGTGGAGCTTGCAGTCAGCCAAGATGGTGCCACTGCACTCCAGTCTGGGAGACAGAGCGAGACTCCGTCTCAAAAAAAAGAAACCACACATAGGCCAAAAATGAGTGTTCCACGAACTAAGATTATGATTAATTCAATTCTGTGCAGTTTTTTGGGGGAAAATCTCTCTGGAGAGGAGTCTTAAAACATTGCCAAGAAAATAACAGAGCTGGCTGAGTGGCAGACAACTTCCTTTCCACTCCTAAGCCAATAGCAGAATGAAGGCACTGCCCAACACTTACTTTAAATCTTGTGCAAGAGTTGAAGTCGTTGCTTCCTGTTTTACTTTCCTATTACTGTTGTAACAAATTATCACAAAGTTGGTAGTTTAAAGCCACACAAGTTCATGACTGTACAATTATCTTAATGTAGACTTAAAATAGTACAAGTTGATTACCATACGATAGGTCAGATTTTTGACTTGGGTTTCGCTGGGATAACACTGGTACATTTGCAGGGCTGCATTCTTTCTTGAGGCTCTAGGGGAGAATCTTTTTCTTTGTGTTTTCCCACTTCTAGAGACTGTCCACATGACTTGGCTCATGGCACCTTCCTCTGGCATCAAAGCCAGCAACGGCAGCTCCAGTCTTTTCTCATTGTATCATTCTGACCTTCTGCTTCCCCTCCCACTTATAAGGACCGCTGTGTTACATTAGGCCTCTGGTAATCCAGGATAATCTCCCTATCTCAAGACTCTTAATTTCACCTGCAAAGTCTCTTTTGCCATGTAAGGTAACACATTCATAGCTTCCAGGAATCAGACACAGCCACCTCGGGGGAACCATTATTCTGCCTGTCTCTTTCCAGTGAGGACACATCCAATCAGCTCCTTTAAACTAACTGTTCCCTCTCTCCTCCCTCTCGCTCCAGTTCTTTTGCAACCAGCTGTGTCGAGGGCACAGTACTGGAGGAAAAGAAAGAGGAATTAATAGACTGGGAAAGCAGGAGCAGGATACATTAAGGGCTTGACTCCATCTCAGAAATCACCAGCCCCTGAAAGAAGTCAGTCTGAATCAGTCTTTAACTCATTTCATCTAGCACGGTATTGGAAGTCTGGGCCATAGTAGCTGGGTGCAGCGAGGCATGCAGTCCTGCTTTGGAGTCAGGAAGCCCTGACAATGTAGGTTTAAGAGGAGAGTCAAGAAATTCAAACTCTCTTATAGAGATATAATATTGGAGCCTGGAAAGCCAGATATCGAGCCTAGATCAATGTGCAGAATCAATAGCCTCTGGCCAAAAACTGGCAGGGATTCCTGTTTTCCCATCATCCTCTGCTTAGTAAGACTCTTAGAGTCCATTTGAGGACAGTGCAACTTAGAGACCTAAAGAGAAGTATGGAAAATACATGGAGGCTGGCAGAGTTCCCAAACTATATAGAAACTATAAAAAGGCTCTTAAAAACCTCCTGAGATTTTTTAGTATGAAGAGACCAAAAAAAAAAAAAGAAAAGAAATCCCTGGTAAGTAACATACTCATTTGCTCCAAGTCAAGCTTTATCACACAAAGTACCTGGACAAGTCATTTCCTCTGTCTGGACCTCAGTTTCTCCTCTAAATAATGAGGGGTTTATATAGATCCCTGTGTCTGTGTTTGACAATTGCCGTTTTCTTGGCATACAGTGTATTTAGCCTGTTCTCCATGGGGGTTCAGGCTGATGCCAGACATCGCCTTTTCCTACAGCACCAGCCTCTCTTCTTCTGACACCCACTGCCTGTGCAGAGCTTTTCAGGGTGTGCCATTAGGGCCACGTGACACAGTGACAGGCAGGAGCTGGCTCAGAGAGTTAGTTGAATGTGCTGTTGACTCCACATTCACATTGGTAGCTAGACAATGGCCATGGTGGCCTATGTACACCACAGAAATGGGAAAACACTGCAAAGCAGGGATTTCCCTACCACCACCTGAGCCCATTTAGCAGAACCCACCCACTGGATAGCACTTCTGCTTCTGCTGGTCCCACTCCTGGAAGCAGGAGAGCAGCATCAAGAATACAGGCCATAGAGTCCATCACCCAGTGTTCAAATCTTGATTTGCTATTTTCTACCTGGACTACATTAGACCTTAGGTAACAGTGCTTTCTATTTGATAAGGTTGCTGTGAGGATCAAATGTATGTAAACACTCGGCCCGATACCTAGTGCATCGCAACCTCTCAGTAAGTGTGCTCCATCTGTTCTGTTAAGATCAGCGAGATTACTGAGGAGTTTTACCAACACTGTCGTGAAAGAGGGAAAATACCTCCCTTCCGTTTGTATTTTGCATGTCTCATGGGGGATCAATGAAGAACTCCTGTGTGCCAGTAATTTATAGAGTTTGAAGGGAAACCCTGATTTCACAAATCAAATTTTTCCTTCCCCTGCCATCAGGATTCAGACAACAGTCTATGGTGGACTGTGTTGGGAGATAGATGTAAAGGGAAGTATCATGTGGTTCTCAGAGTCATTCCTACTCAACAACCTCTAAGGCTTTCTTACTAGACTAAGCTTATTTGTCCCTTTGTCTCTTTCCTTAGGATCACTTTTTTCCCCAAAGCCTCCTCAGTCCTATAAGAAGAGAGACATCTAAGTGGACAACCCTACCAAGATTTATACAGGCAGCTCCCAGAATGTGCTGGAGATCCTGACACTAACACTGGGATTTTGAGCCCGTAAATAAATAAAACAATCTCTGTGTAAAACAATCTCTGTTCTCATGAGGCATATGTGCCCAGGGATACTCCATCCTCACCGAGAATTATGCAAGAGAAATTCAGGTTAAATGTATCTTAATGGACTGAAGTTTTACATAAAGAGGCATCTTCTCAAAATGAAAGCCATACAATAGGAGTTCTAGAGGGAAACAGGGTCTTTTCGAGAGTAACTTTACAGTCAGAAAAATAATTCTTGTTTTGCAGAATAGTGATGTTGGAGAATGGCAAAGATATGGCATGAGCGCTTAATTTTCCCATGGGTGCTCATGGGAGACACACCTAATTGATCACAGCCATCTCTCTCCTGGAGCTCATAAGCAGCCTCAAAACACTTCTCAATGGAACACTCTAGGCAGCCAGCGTCAATCAATCAGAGTGGCATGTGATATTAAAATATATTTGCCATCCTGAGTTTAGATGAAATGGGGGAATGGATGAGATGTTATTATGAGGCCCTTTCTAATCCTAGGGTTCCATAACAGTCGGTGATAACATCAATCTAACACTGTATCCTCAAACTGTTATTGCCAGATCTGGATGACTATCGCAATTAATTGGTGAAATACGCTTGCAATGTCTAGTAAAGATAGCCTGTTCTGCCTAGTAGAGTTTTTATTTTCCTCTGTATATCATGAGATCTCTATTTGCCCCATATTTTCTGCTGATGAAATATTATTGATGGTGGTGGAGATGGTGATTATTATTAAGACTATCAATAATAGTAAGAAGAAGCTACCCTATATTTCCTGGTAATAAAATAAGGATGATTAGTTAGCTTGCTAACTTATGCCATTCATCTTCTACCTCTCTCTTCTTGACCTCCCTAAGGCACCACACCCATTAAGGTTGCTTTTTAAAGTGATATTTCAGTTCGTCACATGTGTCAATCAGAAAGGTAAGGACCCATTTTTGCACTGATGTCTGTCAATTCAGTTATGAGAGAAAGATACTGTTCCCCATTACCAGTGGGTAAACACATGTAAAGAAGCACTAACCATTCATTCTTTGCATTCATATTGACCTATCTTTGCTAGATACCTTCTTTTCTCTGTTGAACTTTCAGCTCATGACCTTTCTAGTGTTTGCGTCTTTATTTCATAGCTGACAAAAACAAAACCCAAACTGAGAAAGTGAGGCTGAGTCTGTACGGGAAGTCAGTGTCAGAGCACAACTAAAACCCAGATCTCCTGGCTGCTGTGTGCAACTTTAACCACAGGCCGATTGTTTTTCATTACATCACACTTACCAGTGAGATGCAGTCCACCTTTGGATTGAAAAGTTGGGTGTTCTGATTAAATCAGATCTAGTTCTCAGTTACGAATTGAGTTCATCTCTTTTGAAAAAGTCCCTGTGTGTTAGCTAACTCGAGGCTGTGCAGGTCAGGGCGTTTTCAGTGTGGAGCAGATCCCCAGCTATAGATGGGCGTCTACATGTCTGTATTTGCATTCCCTCCCACACACAAATACCCAGCACAGCACACACTTGTTAATTTAATTTATTTATAAACATAACCTGCCAAATTTTGAGATGATGGATGATTTGGGGCTTTAATAAATCCAACATTGAATGAGCCCAAGAAATTGTCTAGTGTCAGCTTTTCACTAAATGCAATTAGTCATGTGGAAATATTACAGATACAAAAAATAATCTTCAGCAGAATTTCATAAATTTGGTAGAGTACACAGAATCTAGGAAAGCTGCTTGTTTAGAAAGTGAAAAAAGAAAAAACATGGGAGAAAGCAAAGAAGGAAGAGAGTGAGGAAGAAGAAAAAGGAAGAGGAGGAGGAGAAGGAGAAAAGAAGAGGGGAGAGAGAAATAAATATTGACGAGAGAGAGAGAAAGACAATGTCACCTGCTCTTGCAATTCCATGACTCTTTTTCTGTATACACAAGGCAAGCATTGCTATTCTTTGCAGATCCTTTGCCCTGCATACATTTGGCAGTGAAGATGGAATGGCAGCTCCTCATTTTGGTGTTTGCACTGCCTTACTTTCACACTTATTCATTTTCCCTGCAGTCATCTTTGAGGAGGTTCAGACAAGTTCCCAAAAGAGACAAAGCAAACAATGAGTAGGGTTGGCCCCTGGAGCTTTAGGATCCACATTGGCAAACTGCACTCACTACTAGAAGTCATCCTCCTCTTCTCAGATGGTTCCTGTTCTTGTCGTCGTCTTCTCCAGTATTGGTCCAGCTTCCAGAGCATTGGTTTCAGGTCCTGGACAGAGCCAGGACTGGGAGAAATAATCCCAGCCATAGGATCTTCTTGAGAACAAGGGATGTGTCTTATACATGACCTGGTCACCAGTGGCTGGCCCAGGACTTGGCAGGTAATAGGTTCTCAATGAATATCTGTTGGATGAATGAATGGTTTTGACTTTCCTCATCTCATCTAAGTTGAGAAAAGATTCACTAGGATCTTATAAATAAGTTCTTAAGGAGGTGTATTCCATCCCTGCCAGAAAGTGCTCTATTCTTAAAGAGTAAACAGAAAGAGAGTAACTTAATTCAGAACTTTTATTTTCTAATAATGAAACTATAAGCTCTGGTGGAGCATGTTCTTGAGCTCATTCTTGAGGTTGACCTGCAAAGTAAAGTGAACTCTAAGCTAAGGTGATTAGAGTTTGTGCTTTACTGTGTGATGTTTGTTTTCATTGCTTGGTCCTGTGATACAAATGTGCCTGAAAGACAATACAGCACAGTGGTTAACATAGAAACCAGCTTAACTCATTTAACCTTTTGTGCCTCAGTTTCCTCATAGAGGGCAATAGTACTTACATTATATGATTGTGGGTGAAGATTAACTGAACTGATCTTGGCAGAGCACTTTGAACAGAGCCTAGAACGTAGTAACTACTGTGTAAGAAGGATCTATTATGATGTTTTGATTGAAGAAAAGACAAAAAAGAATGAGCTATTATTTTTCTTAGACTTCATCCTATAAGACTATGAAATGCGAATAGTAAACAACCTCCCTGCCCCATTTCTTATTTGTGTGATATTGATACTAAGCACAACATAGTAAGTGCTGTATCTGAAATAGGGGCCCTATTTAGTGGTTTAGGGAGATGCTGACATTTGTGTTTTTTAAATCTACCACTGGAAATTAGCATAATGGGGAAGACCGTGTGAGGAACATTCGCATCAGGAGACAGACTGCCGTCAAAAAGGAAACAGAGATGCCCATGCAGTCATCCAGATTCTGAGTCATTGAGTGTGGGGGAGAGCATCTCAATAGGAATAAATAGAATTTGGTACATAAACTGTGATTTGAGCAGCAAGTCCTGCAGTATAGTTGGGGCTGGCTTTTCAACTTAATTATGCACATGTGTCTCCGGCAGAGTTTATTGAATCATATGGTGTAAACCATAAACAAACACTAAAAACCTGGCTGGGTTGATGGCTACAAGCTACAAAATGATCTTTAAAGATCAAATATTTATTCCAAAATCCCAGGAGCCAACCTCTCTGCATTAAAGTCAAAAGCAAGTGATCCATTCTTCCTCAACAGTAGTTTATGAATCTTCTTCCTGATTGGAACATGCACAAACAAATTACGGTCCCCTGAGTGCCACGCCGCACGGAGGAGCCAATTTGGGTGACACACAAAATGCATAATCTAAAGGATTAGTAAATTGCCTTGGCAGTGAATTATCTCTGCAGAGCTTGACATAAATCAACCTCGTGATGCACCATTGAGGGAATGTAAAAGCCTGGGCTCCCCAATAGTTTTCTGGATTCCCTCTGGCAGGGCCTCATTAGGCCTGGGAAGGCTGATACACTCAGCAGGGTGGCTTCTGAGGGTGGCTAATGGGAAAAAAAATGCAGACATTCCATCCTCTGCCTACTACAAACAATCTCATGATTAGCTGCAAAACCCAGGCCGCCTCCTCATTTCTCAGGGAAGAGAGGCCTATATTGTGTTTCCCAACCCCACTCCAAGGCTGCTGCCTCATTGCTAATTTCCATTCCATTTGGGATCTGAAATGCAAGCTGATATCACCAGGCTTTGCTGCAATTCTGGGTTACTCCTCAGAACGTTTGTTCCTTTTTCTTTTCTTTTTATGGAGCAATTCACAAGCCAGCTCAAAGTTCATAACTCTGCCTATGGCTGGCTGGTGGCTTTGCCTGTGTGTTTTTACAATAGTTATATATGCATGCACATATACATATTGAAGCATAAGTATAAATATCTGTGTGTTATGGCCCATGCGAGGGAAGCCTCCTTCCTGCAGGGAGTTTGAGCTATCTGCAAATGACCACCTGGTCCTGTTCATCTTCCAAGACATTGCAAGTCCAATCAAGCCTCCCAGATAAGGAATGTATTATAAAGATACATACATGTCAAGATGCTGATGCAAGCTATATCAGGGACAGCAAAAATAAAGAATAAATAAATAAAAAGTCATTGGAAGATTCTGTTTGAGGAAGTTGTCTATGATGGCTTTCCAGCATATTTGCTGGATGTCCTCTGCTTATATACTGAACCAAAAATCGTATTTTTATTGCTGATGTTGTTAAGACCATCGTTTCCTCGACCCTAATCCTGGTTTGGTTTGTTTCCTTCAATATGACTTTGTGTTCTCTAAATAGATATTGCCAGCTGAGGTCCTGGGGGCCGTGTGCACTTGGAAAACAGATTTTGTTTACCACCACCTATAAATTTTTGTGAAGAGTCAATATTCCAACTTACAAAAGAAAGATTTGTTACTTCTCTTGCAAAATAAATCAGAAGATTGGGTCTTCGTTGCACCAAGGAATACTGCTGTCCCACCGTGTGGCAGGAGCGAGGTCACTCTGAGAGGAAGCTCAGCTTCAGAACATCCAGATATCCTCACATCTCCCTCTGCCCCAGATCAGCTCCTGTTCTCCAGTGGAGCTATTCACACTCCAGGTCATCTTTGAGGCTTGTGGGAGTTACTTCAACTCTCATACCTCTGCAGCCAAGGAAGACTTGGGACAAAGAAGATCTGAGACCTTTTGTCTTTCCAGGCCCAGTGGCCATCCTTTAGGCCTCCTGGACTTTGACAGTTCTTTGGCACAAGGCAACCCAAACTAACTAGATAATATCCAGACCCAGGAGCCAGAATGTGCTAGTCCATTTTTGTATTACTATAAAGGAATAGTTGAGACTGGGTGTAACTTATAAGGAAAATAGGTTTAGTTTACTCACAGTTCTGCAGGCTGTACAGAAAGCGTGGCAACAGCATCTGCTCCTGTTGAGGGTCTCAGAAAGCTACAATCATGGCAGAAGGCAAAGCGGGGGAGCAGGTGCATCATGTGGCAAGGGACAACAAGCAAGAGAGGAGGGGCCATGCTCTTTTAAACAACCAGATCTCATCTCACCACCAAGGAGACAGCATTAAGCCATTTATGAGAGATCCACCACCATGATCCAATTACCTCCCACTAGGCCCCACCTCCAACACTGGAAATTACATTTCAGTGTGAGATTTGGAGAAGACAAACATCCAAACTATATCACAGAGTAAGAGGATGGAGGAGAAATACCAGCTCTGGGAACTTCTTCCCCTAGAGAGATTCAGGAGACCTAGCAACCGTAACAGAGGAGATCCTGCACGGGCTCAGGTAAGCACCTGAGTACAATGTTACCTTTATGCGGCATAGAGACACCTTGGAGGATTCGGGGAAGCAGGGGTGCTAAAGATTTCTGATGTCAGGGAGGGGCCTTGCCCAAGAGCCTGAGGGTCCCACACTTCGCCATGTATGGTCATGGGCAGTCCACCAGCAGTCTACAAGGCCTATAGTGACTTTGTGGATTCTCTGTATTTTTCCACCAGAAGAGTTTCCTTAAACACAAGGTAAAATTGCACTCTTTTCCCAGTTCCTAAACATCCAGGACATGGTTTCCTGTTCCTTGCCTACCTCCCCTTGCCTGCCCCACAACTTATGTGGATGTGAGAATATTCTGTAAGATGTCCTCCTGGAAATGCTATGCTTAACCTGCACGCTGGTCCTTGTTCATTCCTTCTGCTGCAACCCTTTATAGATGAGGCCCCTTGTCTCCAAGCACTGTCAAGCTGCCTGACAGTAGATTGAAGCCTTGAGTGTGGACACTGGTTTGGGAGAACATTAACCAGAGTCCTTGAGGTTTTTATCTACAACTTAACACTCAGAAAGAGATGAGCACTAGAGTTTGTTTATATGGTTCTAATAAAATACCCTTGGCACTAAGCCTTTACATCACTGATGGCATCGTCTCGCTCACTGCATTCTGGCATGGTACATACCTTTCGTAGCAACACTGCTCTGCCTCATTGCCGCCTCTCCATTTTCTACCACCATAGGGCACTTTGTCCTGGAAGTTTGTCAGTACCAAAACGATCTGAGTGCTGTTCAGAGAGTCCTGCAGAATAGCAGTTGGTGGCTGAAGGCCAGGAGGAGTTGTACTATGATAGGCTATAGCCATGCTGAAGAGCATCTGGGCAAGAGATGCTGCCTGACTCTCAGTCTCATGCTAAAGGAGTAAAGAGATGAAGAAACTCATCACTGCCTCCTGAAGGGACTGCCACTTGGGCTTCTTTGAGAGGATGGCACCTGTGCCCTTCGACCCTGGCCCTATAAGCTTAGTATATAAAGCTTATATATAAAGCTTAGTATATAAAGCTCCATAAAGCTTAGTTCAGAGACTCTTATTCCTGGCCAAGACCCTGAGGAATCTGAATATGCAGTGGAAGAGATGCTGGATTCCTACTGGTGGCTAGCCAGGTCCAGCAACTGGTTTCCCCAGGAATAAAACAGGCCAGAACCAGAGCTCTGAAAGTCTTCCTTGCACAGCCATAACATGCCAGAGTGCACTAGAGGTTTTCATGGAGCAAACCTGAAAAAATTGAATTCTGCCCTATCCAGGGGAACTGGTGAAGTGCTGGGAGACGTGGTGGTGGCAATATTATTTGTATCTGAGCATGAGCAGTTGTATCTGTGTTTACATTGCTCAAGAAGCTTCTCCAGTGTTCACATTTCAACCTTCACCTTTACACATCCACCTTTTACCTGGTTTCCCCAACACAGCTTATCCCAACCAGCATAAGTTCTTTTGCGATAACGAGTCACTGAGAGGAATGTTTACCAGCTCTGTCTTGGTTACTCGTGGTGGTAGGAGGATCCATCCTTGCTCCCCAAGCCCTGTCTTGGCAGGCAAGTACCCTTGCCTTGCTCCTTGCCATTCTTTTGTTAATTGAAGTCACTAATGGCTTGATGTTGAGTGCCCTCTCAGCCCCTTACCCACTGTCTGGCCAAGGTGCTAAAGGAAAGAGAAAGCCCCTGCAGCAGGTCACAGCAGAATCAACTGCTGCGTCGAGGAAGTGGGTAATCCACAAATGATTGCGAGCCAGTGAATAAGCACACATTGATTATGCTCATTTCACTACTAGTGGAACTGCCTATGGGGAGGATGGGCTGGGGAAAAATTGATGAGCTGGTTAATGTGGCTTATTGGCGAGACAGTTTTAACACCATGTGGCTTTAAGCGTTCTGTTTAAAAAAAATTAATGTGGAGATTGCATTCTAATGGGTCTGAGTTCATACGTAGCGAGTTCCAAATATGTGTCTCTAGGGGCAGTTCTTGCATTAGGCTCTTGGTTCTGAAATCCCTTGGGGTGGAAGAGGGTAATGTATCATACTGAACATTTGTTAAGTGTCACTGGTGTTGTGCACACACCATGTAGAGGATGCAGTCGGGTGGGATGTGTGCATGTGTGTCTCCCTAGTGCTGAGCACGTAACAGTAATGAGATGTCCTAACTTGGAAGCTGAGATGTCGGGGAGGCAAGGGTTGATGAATGAGATGGATGCTAAATGGAACTCTGAAGGGGAAATCAAACCCTAATGGAGTTAGAGAAGACTTAGATGATATTGAATGTATCAAGAGCAAAAGAGACTGAGGGCAAGAGGAAAGAATGTAAAGAAGGAAGGAAGGAAAGGAAGGGAGGGAGGGAGGGAAGGAAGGGAAGGAAAAAGAAAAGAAAGAGTGAGAAAGAGAAAGGAAAGGAAAAGAGGGAAGGGAAGAAAGAAAAGAGGGAGAGAAAGAGAGATAGGGAGGGAAGGAAGAAAGGCAGGCAAGTGAGCTAGAGAGAAGCTAGACAGAAGAAAAGGATGGATGGATGGAAAGAAGGAAAGAAAGAGAAAGGAAAGGAAAAGAGAGAAGGGAAAGAGAGATAGGGAAGGAAGGAAGGAGAGGGAGGAGGGAGGAAAGGAAAGAAAGGCAAGCAGGTGAGCTAGAGAGAAGAAAAGAATGGATGGATGGATGGATGGATGGAAGGAAGTAATGAAGGAGGGAAGGAAGTTAGTTTAGTTGAGAGAGGGGGAGAGATAGGGAGGAAAGAAGGGGAAGGAAGGTACTAATGATTCTCATCTATTCTTCTATCACTAAAATGCGTCCTGGCCTCCACCTCATTGCTCACTCCATTGTTCACACTGGATTTAACTCTAAACCTTACTCAAGTCCTTTAGTAAATCATTCCTGGGCCATTCTAGCTCACAAAGATTTCTATCACTGATGATCTCATTAAGTAGCATTTCATGTGTTATAATAGAAATTTACTTTTGCTTTAAAATGCTGTTTAATTAAGCTCTTTCTCCACTGCAAAAAAATTAACAAATAAAAATAAAATGTGGCTCAAATATTTAATTTGCTTAAATATTTTATCAGCTCCTTTAGAGCACATTTTATCACTTACTCATCTCTGCACCTGCCATAGTTTTTGGTACAACATTGGAACATAGAGGAGGCAAAGTTGGTGATTATGGACTGCACTTGATTTGAAATTTGAGTCATGCAAATTAAGAATTCTCCCCACCACCTTGAAAAGGCTAAAGCCCTTTGCTGTTTTTGCCCAATACCTAGCAGGTTGGTCCTGATGATATTCTTCTCCTTTCTCCCCTCTGCCTTAGTTTCTACTCCTTAGGATCCTCCTTTCCTTGATCTCCATGTCCCAGCCCTGAAGAAAGTGAGCCAGTGAGAATGTCCCCCTCCTGCCATCTTGGCAATTATCTTAGCCAAGCCTGGTCACAGTGGCAAGTCTTGACCTCAAGACTCCCTTCCTACCCAACGGAAGCCCTCCACCACTCCATTGAAAGCCAATGCACAAGTTTTTCCTGGTCAGGAAGTCCTACTGGCTTTCTCTCCTGGTTTCCTTATTTTTGCACCATGTTCTCAAACCTGGAGACCCCTCGTTTCATGGTTCCTTCAAATGGTCAGCTCTGTGGGAAGCCCTGCCTGGTTCCGGTTTCTCACGGTGCTGCTACTCACTGGGATCATCCCTTCAGCTTCTCGTGCTGAGCTCACAAGCAAGTGATCCTCAACCTGGTGCCACATCCTCTTCTTAGACACCCTGCTTGTCACAGAGGGAGATCTGGACAAGACTTGTCATTGAACTACTTGCCTGAGCAACATGATTCAGATTGTTTTCTCATGTGACCACCTTGCTTCTACTCAGGGACAGCAAGGCGTGAATGGCTGGTGCCCAGCATCTCATCTCATCTCAGGGATACCATTAGGAAGGTGCCCAGCATCTCATCTCATCTCATCTCATCTCAGGGATACCATTAGTAAGGTGCCCAGCATCTCATCTCATCTCATCTCAGGGATACCATTAGGAAGGTGCCCATTGTCTCACCTCATCTCAGGGATACCATTAGGAAGGTGCCCAGTGTCTCATCTCGTCTCAGGGACACCATTAGGAAGGTGCCCAGCGTCTCATCTCATCTCATCTCATCTCATCTCATCTCATCTCATCTCATCTCATCTCAGGGATACCATTAGGAAGGTGCCCAGCGTCTCATCTCATCTCATCTCAGGGATACCATTAGGAAGACCCACCTTGTTTCAGAGATATGGAAAACACTCGGTTTCCTTTTTACCTCCAATTTCCCCTTTCCCTGAGTACTTTTTAAACCCTGAGTTCCTTTACATCTGGCTTAAAAGAAATCCCATTTAAACCTCCAGAGCTTTTAACTTTTCAAAACTTTTTCTTACTTTTAGTCTCATTTGATCGTTACGATATCCCTGCGAGGTAAGTAGAGCAAGCATTATTCAACCCATTTGAATAATGAGCAAAAGAGACCCAGGAAGATGAGTGTCTTGCTCCAAGTCCCCTGAGAAATGACCTTTGTCTCCTGACTCCTGAGTCAGTGTTTTATTCGTCATTCTAAGGACCTAAGTGACTTGGCCATCCTCTTTTCAAGCTCGCTAGTGTCCTGGGTCCATCCAGCAGGAGAGGGAGGGGGGATGAGGATGTGTGGGGACAGGGCTGGGGGTGGTGCAGCAAGGAAGAAGGTTCATAAGGGGAATAATGCTTACATGGCTTACATGTCAATGGCTACTCATTAGCAACGAGAGGTCAGGGCACCTGCCGATAATGATGTCTGCATTATGGTACTTAATGGAAATGGTGCAGTACCTGCCCCATCAAAGACTAATCTGCCCAAGAGACACCCAGGCCCAGCACAGCAAGAATGAGATCCCTGCTGGGGATAGCTCCTGGAACTGAATCCAAAGCCATTAGTATCAGAAGTCCCCGGCCGTGCATTTAGCAGGCCCTGCTGATGCAGATAGTGCAAAGACTACAGCCATTATTGAGGCCAGGCGGGGACTGGAAAAGCAGCCCTGGAGACTGGAGGCTTAGATTAATCTATCTGCCTTGAAGGATGCTGAGATACCTGCAAGGAGGGGCTGAGGAAGAATGAATGGAGGGTCTTCGCTGTCCCCGGTTCCATGGGGGTCTTGGCATGAACACTCTGCCCGTTCTTTAAAACACAGCCAAGTAGTTCCTCTCCAGACTCTGTCCCAAGCACAACCATGCCCAGGTCTTACCCATGGCATCATGAAGGACTGCTTCCCTGTTCGTTGTCTAGCTTCCTCCAGGGAAGCCAGGGTGAGTGGCTCAGCCTCCAGGCCTTGCAGAGCCACCATCAGCAACATTCCTGGTAGCCATGTCTGAGACAAAGCAGGAAGGTTGCTGTGGTACCCCACGCTGCAGCACTGTGAGCACTGGACCAGGACTCTGGGCACTTGGAACGGGGGTTGCTAAACCTGTCTCTGCATTGGCCAATGTGTGGCCTTGGCAGAGGCTCTTCCCTCATGCATGACTGTTTTATCTGACAATGGAGGTACCAATGGCTGCCCACTGGGTGGCCATCAAGACTTGATTTCATTTTGGAAAAGAGGGAACAAGAGAGGTTTTAAAAGTAGAAAGAGACCAGGCATGGTGGCTTATCCCTGTAATCCCAGCACTTTGGGAAACCAAGACCTGTGGATCACCTGAGGTCAGGAGTTCGCGACCAGCCTGGCCAACATGGAGAAACT
Organism: Papio anubis; assembly: GCF_008728515.1. Taxonomy (NCBI): domain Eukaryota; kingdom Metazoa; phylum Chordata; class Mammalia; order Primates; family Cercopithecidae; genus Papio; species Papio anubis. Next base: position 18,982,428 of record NC_044983.1, read on the forward strand.
TCATCTCTACTAAAAATACAAAAATTATTCAGGCAAGGTAGTGTGTGCCTGTAATCCCAGCTACTCGGAAGGCTGAGACAGGAGAATTGCTTGAACCCAGGAGGTAGAAGTTGCAGTGCGCCAAGATTACACCACTGCACTCCAGCCTCGGCAAAAAAGTGAGACTCCATTTCAAAAAAAAAAAAAAAGTAGAACTCTAAAGGCAAAATATTGCTCTTCTGTAGATGAGAGCAGCCATTCCTTTTCTTCCTCCCTGAAGGTAGCACTGCCAGCTGGCATCCCCAGGGGATTATCAGGTGAGCAACAGGCTTGACACATTGGATATCTCTCGGGGTCCCATTGGTTCAGGCAGGGCACAGTCTCCAGCCATTAAAGGGGCCAAATATGCAAAAGAGAAAGCCCCTCAGGGCCTCTGCATACACTTGTAGCCTGGCCCTCCAGGTGGCCTCAGAGACCATCCTGTGCAGGTAACATTTTTATTACTCTTCTCTTCCTCTGGCCCTGCCCTTCCCACAGTAACAGGTTTTTTTCTGACTCATGGCAGCCACAGCATCAACATCCAGCCCCCTAGCTTTCTCCTGCTCGTGTATGTGTGTGTTTGTGTGTGTGTGTGTGTGTGTGTGTGTGTGTGTTTTTTCTTCCAAAGGCCTGTCTCTCATTCATCCATGTTTCCTTGGGGTCCACAGGTAGTTAAGATTGAAAGACCTCAGCAAAATTAAACAAGCCCCTGGCTTTTTATAGAGGAAGAAAATAAAGCCCGGAGAGGAGAAGCTGCGCTCAGAGCCAATTAGAGATGAATTCCAGAGTAGAATCTCATTCTTCTAAAGTCGGGAGGCCTCATGTAGAACTAAGAGACAAAATGGAGAAGATGAGATCATATGACCTCTCAGTCCAGCCAAATCTCTGCACCTAAGTTATCATAAAACACCATTCAGATGACCCATATAACCTTACAGATATAATTTAGTTATTTTATTCAACAAGAAGATCCAGATTGATGCCGTCCTGTATGGTAACCACCATATGGCATTTCAGTTGCATATGTCATTTCAGTTATTAATTAACATTTAGTTCATCAATCTTATTTTAATTAATTAAAATAATTAATTAAAACAATTAAAATTTAGTTCATCAATCTTATTAATCCCATTTTAAGTGATTCCAGGGTACAGTGGCCACCATATTGGACAGTGCAAATACAGAACATTCCATTAATCAGGGAAGGTTCTACTGGACGGTGCTGGTATAGGGCTGGGATTCGTTCTCTCATTTTTCAGATGGAAAAATTAAGGCTTAGAGAAGGAAGAAGACAGTAACTTGTCTGATTCCTGTAGTCAGTAACAAGAGGGACTTTATTTTTGTTACACCAATTTCCACACCTTTGCCTATAAAAGGTAAAAATTGCATCCCATTTTGAGGTCCTTGGGAGTAGGGGCTTCTGAATTTCTACAGCAAGTGGTTTAGAGAAAACAGCTTGATTGGAATGAGGTTCTTGACACTGTTTTCATTTTAATTTATGTAAATAAGATTGAGAAAATGTTGCCTTTCATAGCAAAGATTGGGACAGAATAGATAGAGATGTAGGATTTTGGCTGAACCCATCCTTCATGACATCCCCCTCTGTAAGCTGCGTTTCTCTTTGTTTTTATACAATAAAGATAATATTTATAGAGGCTTACTTCTCCTTCCCCCCAAATGATAAAAAGAAACAACTTTGCTTAGTATAGTAAAAATTGTCTTACCTTGTTTGGTAGAAATTATCCTATTTTGACCATATCAGTAAAAGCAGATACATGCTATGCTGTTATTAATAGAAGTCTAGTATTAAAGGAGAGAAATTAAAATCTCTATCTACAATAAATGGCCAGACTACATCTGTGTTATTCATGGGACCTCATTTGAAGAGGACTAGAGATAAGTAAATGCATATTGTAAATTAGGTCATGAGACCTGGAACAAGAGAATGGACATATTTAATATAAAGGAAGACTCAAACGGAATATATATGGTCATTTCTAAATATATGAAGGGTTGTTGATTGAAAAAAATATATTTGTTATGTGTTTGCCTATTGGATGGAACATTGGCTTATTTTCAGCTTTTTTATTTTATGTTATCTCATTTTCTTGGCCAGGCATAGTGGCTCATGCCTGTAATCCCAGCACTTTGGGAGGTTGAGGCAGGAGGATCACTTGAGTCCAGTAGTTCAAGACCAACCTGGGCAAAATAACAAGACCCCACCTCTACAAAATTAAAAATATATATATATCAGGCGTGGTTATGTGCTTCTGTAGTCCCAGTTATTTGGGAGGCTGAAGTGGGAGGATTGCTTGAGCCTGGGAGGTTGAGGCTGCAGTGAGCTGTGATTGTGCCACTGCACTCCAGCCTGGGAGACAGAGTGAGTCCCTGTCTCTAAACAAACAAACAAACAAAGAAAAAACTCTTGCTGTCTTAAAAATAAAAATCGTATTTTTAAAAGTTCCCTGGGAGCTGCGTGTTAAAGAGAAGCTGATTTCATCATCATCATCATCATCATCATCATCATCATCACCATCATCACCAAGGTCAATAGGTCCACTTGCTCTAGACCACATTTCCAAATAGTGTGGGGGCTGAGCCAGAAGATCTCACAGCTGCCTCTTCATATCAAAGCATTTTCATGGGGCTGGGAGATATCAAAGAAGCAGTGTCATAACCAGCATAAGAGCCCTGAACCAGTAATTGTTTCTCCTGAAAAGTCTCCCAGATTATCACAGGCATGAGACATTAATAGACAGTTCTAATCTGTTTACCCAGAAACAGTAGCCATCCAACATCACTTTGTGTTCATTATGTTATGTTGTCATATTAATGTTTGTTTACAGTTCCCTCCCTCTTCTATATTAAGGTTTCCTCCTCTTAGCTTTTAGACTGAGTATCACCCTATCAGGGGTTATTTTGCCTTATAGAATATTTGCCCTTATGGGGAATCTCAGAGATCATGCAATGCAAAGCATACATGATCCGTGTCCACTGACAAGCCAGCTCTTATGACTTCCCAAAAATTGTTAGCTGGTAAGCTAAGAATTTCTCTATTCTCCGTTTAAGAAATGGGGTCCCTGGAAAACCATAAAGCCACCGAAAGTGGCCATAAAGGAGTGAATATATTTGAGCAGAAGAGAATGATCAGTAATCCTGAATTTCACTCAGTACATGATCACTCATGATATTCCCTTAAAAATCAACCAATAATCAGAGAATGTAATCACCATTTTTATGGGTTTGGGCTCTAATCTCATATGTTAACTGGCGTATTGGATCATTGCTGGAGACTGCATTAGAAGACCATTCTTCCAGTTGGTTTTGGGCAAAGACAATGAGGCTTCCCTGAAACTGTATGTAACTAAACTACTTGAATAGAGTACAAGACTCTTTCACCATGTAACATAATCCCTAGTAGAAGTTTAAAGCCATTGTAATGTTCTCTACGTTTAGCAAAGAGGTGGAGTCTACTTCTGTCTCCTACACAGTGTAGTTAGAAATCTGAAATGCACAAGTGTTTCTTCAACATAATTCATCAACCCCTGAGATGAATCTACATTCATAACCTGGAAAGCTATTTTGAAGAGTATCTATATCGCTTAAGTTACTTGTGTTTTATTAAACATAACTTTCCATTACCTACCATACTATGTGTTCAAGTAACCATCCTTCCCCTGCAGTTTCTGCTAAATTGAGAGTTCTCTGTGTTCCTCAAGTTCTATTTCTTTTCCTACTGGGCACATAGCTAGACCTCATTTCCCAGTCTCTGCTGTGACTGAGTCTGGCCTATAGAACGTGGGCAGATCAAATGGATGTAACCTCCAGGCCTGGCTATGAAACACTGTGCACATCTCATCACACTTTTTCTTCACCCCCATCTGCTGGCTGGATATGAGCAAACAGCACAGGACTGCAAGAGATGGAAAGGTCACAGTTTGCAAGGATTCTGGATCCCTGAATCACTGCATGGAGGAGAGCCATCCAGGAGAACTGCCTGACCAGAAACATGTACAATGGAGTATTTCATCAAACGGAACTAAAATTGTACAGTGTTAAGTCAGTGACCTTTGAAATTGTTATAGCAGTTAGCCTCCCCTTGACTAATACATTATTTCACATAAATTACAGTGTTTATGTCTAGATTGAAGTTTACACAAATGCTAGAAATCAGAGGATACATGTCTATAGTATACATACCATAACATACTTTGCTATAAAATACTAGAAGTGGGATGGATAGAGCAGAAAGATTTTCTGGTTCTGTGGAATTTGGTCAGTTGAGCTAATGCTAACTAAAGGTCAGACTGTAACTGAAGCACAGATGTGAGAGGTTTTGAGGCCAGGTTGTTGCAGAAAGGGATTTTACCCAAGTATCCTCTGGCTGTGTTATGAGGGTTATCAGAGGTGGACATACGTGTTCATGATAGACAAGACCGTAGTCGGGGAAACAACAGTGTGAGTCAAATCAGAAGACAACTATAAATCAGCAGTAGGCCAGGTGTGATGGCTCACACCTGTAATCCCAGCACTTTGGGAGGTCACTGTGAGCAGATCACCTGAGATTAGGAGTTCGAGATCAGCCTGGCCAACGTGGTGAAACCTCGTCTCTACTAAAAATACAAAAATTAGCTGGGTGTGGTGGAACACACCTGTAATCCTAGCTGCTTGAGAGGCTGAAGCAAGAGAATCACTTGAACCTGGGAGGCAGAGGTTGCAGTGAGCCGAGATCATGCCACTGCAATACAGCCTGGGTGACAGAGCAAGACTCGGTCTCAAAACAAAAAAAACAAAAAATCCAGCAATGAAACTGATGAGTGTGATGAGATCAGCAATCAGTCCTAGTCAGGAATATTGAGGGTGGGGTGGGCTGGCTGCCAGGAGTAAGTTGATGTAAATGGTTCAAGGTTGAGTATATATAGATGGCACATGTATGCTGGAGATTTATGGTTCTGGTTTTCTTTGGAGCCAGTCAACCTGGTGGCTTTGAGGTAGGCTGTTTATGAGCCAATCAAGAAATAATCCCAGTTAAATATCACTTATGCTATAAGACTTATTTTCTGTACAATTTTGAAGTAAAAAAAGTTTGAAATGCTTCATCAGTCAATATAAAATTATTTACATCTTTGGGCCAAAGAAGCACATTATCCACTGAAAAAAATGTGTCACAGATAAGAAATCCACTTTAAAGAAGATATTCTAGAGAAAGAATTCTAGAGTGTGTATTAGATGTTCTAGAGAAGAAGAATTTTAGAAGGTATACTATAAAACATACTGGCCAAAAAGAGTTGGAAGCTCTGGGGTTGAATTTTAATTTGGCTACTAACATGCAGTGTAACCTTGGGACAAATCAGTCTTATTGGTTTCAGTTTCTTCATCGGTAAAACAAGCACATTACACCCATTACAAATCGCAAGTCATTTCCAACTCTGACATTCTGTGAGTCTAAGATATTATCTTTCCTAACTGTGTTTCTATGATGCTACAGAGGTGAAGGGAAGGGTGCCTGCCTTTCTACAGAAGACCAGACCCTGACTACAAATTTTGGTTGACTCTGGGCACAGATTGTCACCCATTAGAGAGTGCCCTTCATTCCAGTGATCTGGACAGTTCAGCCCTACTGTGCAAAGGGGACTCACACGGCAGGTGCCTCAGACAGTTTCTCCTGAAGCGCATACATCAGAGAAAAGATCGCAGGCTTTAGAAGTAGACAGAACTGGCTGTGGATGTCCTTCCCTCCTCACCTTTTTGTATCTCGGACAAGTAATTCAACCTCTGTGATCCATTAGGGTTCTCATGTGTCAAATTGGGATATAACCAAAGTCTCTTAGTGTTTGAAAACAACACAAACCATATCCATGTTCTGACTCTCTTTGTTAATTAAGCAAATGAAAAAATGTTGAACAAGTTTAACAAAAATCAGACCATATTTTATATATCTACATTGAATAAAATAATATTTCAGTTACGTAACACACAGATAGAATATCATTTAGCAACACTGAGGTCTGTTATAAAAGTGATGGTCAGATGGAATGATTCTTTTCTCCTTTAAACTCCTACCTACCTGTGTCCTCTGCCGCACATCTTCTGTGTGATAAAGGATTCAATGAGAAAATGTTTGTAAACTTCTTGGCATGACACGGCGAGCAGGCACTCAATAAATAGTAGCTATTACACTGATGATGATGTATGGGCAAACCTGAAGTTCAGCAAGCCCTTGCAAGCACCTCTAAGTCACCCTGGGGAGTGTGGTGTAGACTGAGTATTTGCCTGGTGCAAACCCCTTCTTGAGTCTCCATCCTGCTCTCCTTTTAATCCTCCTGGCAGCCATAAAGCATTCTTAAACACAGCCTCTTTGAGCACAGATCTCTGGCTCTCTGGCTCTTTGGCTCTGGAGCCAGCCTCCACCTGCAGGGCCACTTGAGTCTTTAAGAAAGTATGCTAAGGATCCCTTCTGTTCCTCGGCATTTATTTACTGTGGATTATTTATTGTGGAAATATGAGATGGATGGTTAGGGAAGGAGAGAACAAACAAACTTACCTTCCTCGCTTGCCTTAACGTGTTTGAGTTCCTACTTGTATGCACTGAAATATCTATAATTTACTTTTCAGTTTTGCAATGTTTATGGCTTTCATGTCATTTGAAGGTTATTTATAACAATTATATAAGGAAGCAAAGTGCCATAAACTGAAGTAATTTACTGTAAAATATCTGAAATGCTAAAATATCAAATGGTGCATTACTGGAGTGCTAGCATTGCTCTTGGAAAAAGGAAAAGGAAAAAAAAACTCTAAAAATATAGCCTGTACCCCATCAGCCAGTCTGTTAAATTCATCTTGCAGATTTATAAACTAAAGAGCAACTGGCAAGTATTAATTTAATTGCTTTGAGGGAGGGGTTGAAGTTGAGAGAACATGGCTCCCCAATCCAGTGCTTATAAACTTAGTTGGATTATTTTGGAGCAAAGAGATACAAAGGTGAAGTCAAGCACTGTTGGCATCAAGCTGGCCATGACCTTCTGCTCCTTCTGCTAAATCCTGACATCCTGAATCCAGATGACAGGCATCATATTGCTGGTAGCAGAGAGAGAATTAGGGAGCAATGAGCCTGAGTCTAGTTTCTAGTTGCAGAAAGCCAATTAAGTAACTTGAGGACATCAGGTCAGTGAGTGATTCAAGTCTGGCCGGTGGTCACTCCAGGGAAAGGCAGGAGCCTCTCCAACCAGGGGAACAGGCCTTTAGTCCTTCTCAAGGCTATGTCCTAATAAAATGACTTTTTTCTCATCCCTCCTTTTATTCATTGGTTCAAGAAAGGTTGAATACCTACTATGGGTCAGGTTTTGGAAACACAATGGTGAGCAAGACAGTAGGATCCTTCATGGAACTGAAAATCTGGAGCCTCAATATTAAGAACTATGGAGATATGTTCACTGTAAATCTGATAATCCTCCAGATTCTAGTCTGAGCGCAGAGGGAGTTCGCTTATTGAATACCCAAGGAGACGATGCCTGTGTTCTGGGAATATGGAAAGAGTGCTGCTTCTAGAACATGGCAGTGTGGCTTGCTTTCTGATTTGTTGCTGGAGACTGGGGTTGGTGAGGAGAGAATACTCCTTAGACAGCTGCCGCCTTACTTTGCTTCAGCTATGGGAAGAGTTGTTGTTGGGAGTAGTCTTGCAATTCTTTCCCAAAAGTAAAACTGTTTTGTGGGCATTTATCAACCTGAACTAGCCACAAGAGACTAATGAATTTCAGGTTAGTCTCCTCCAAGTGAACCAGGGCACGTGGGCTCTAGGGATCATCCCTCAGTTGTAAACCCTTTACTGGAACTATGGAGGTGGTAGAAACATGGAGATTTTCCCTGTTTCTGAAACAGGAGGGTAGGAAGCAGACATGGAGGCTTGGCGGTATAGGCAGGCAACTTAGACTTTCTACTAAACATCATTTGGTGAATGATGAGGAAGGCAGCTCCTCTGCCCCCAAACCTTCCCTGTTTCTCTTGTGCTATAATTCCCCCAAATCCTCCCTTATCTGCATTCCATGAAGTCAATTTTAGCTCCTCCCTGTAAGGCCTTTTGGTGTTTGTTTGTTTTAAACATAAAAACTACATTAATAAATTTTTAAAAATTATTTTAATAAAATATTTAAGCATATTTAAATAAATAAAAGATTATTTATTAAAGTATATATCTAAAAAAGAACATACATGAAAATAGATTGAATTACCACAAAGTTAACACGCCCATTTAAGTACCACTCACATAAAAATAGAACATTTCTAGCCCTCCTTCAGACCCCTCATGCTCCCTTCCAGTCATAACCCCACTTCCTTTCCACAGATCATTACTATCACAATAATAGTAGAGGACATACCTTTTTGTTTGGTTTCACTGATTCAACATTATGTTTAAAAATTGTGATTGCTAGTAATAGTAGTTTACTCATTTTCATTGCTGTATAGTATTTCATTGTAAGATCATATCACAATCTTTTTTTTTCCCCCTCAGGAAAAGCTGATTTATTACTCAAAGATTGGCATCAAGGATAAACAGAAGCTTAAGATCCATGGTAAGCTACTCCCTCAAGGCCTAGGAAAGTGCCCAAGGTGTTTGGAATCTTGTCTGCATGTACTTCACATTGGACCACAGCTGAGTGACCCTAAAAGTACTTTGCCCTGGGTTTTATATAGCCTGGGCACCACTTGTCTTGATGAGCACAAATGTTTCAGAATAAGGAGATAGCTTAGATTGTTTCAGACACTTCCTCCTTATCTCAGGGTGTTAAATTCTTAGTGCATTTTTCAAGGAAGAATGGGAAGAACTGGGTTGGCCAAGGTCATCCTTGGGATGGAAAGGCCAAGGGGACCTTTCCTCCTCCAACCTCTTTACCTCCATTTTTCCTCCTTAACTCAGTTGAGTCAGGCTTTGGGCCCTACCACGTTATGAAACAGCTCTTTTTAAGGCCACCAGTTGCCAAACCAATGGCCACATTTTTGTCTCCACTTATTCTTTCAGCAGCACTCAGCACAGTTGATCATTCCCTTTCTTGAAATGCTTTCTTCATTTGGCTTCTGTTAAACTTTAGCCTTGGTGTACTTCTTCCTTCACTGGCTGCCTTCTCATTGTTTCCTTTGCTGGCTGGTTTGTCTTCTCGCATCTTTAAATGTTGGGTTTTCCCTGGGCTCAGTACCATGGAAAACTTCTCCTGTGGTCCTCATTTCCCAGATGATCTCATTCAGACCCAGGGCTTTGAATTGTATCCATATATTCATGACCCCAAAATTTATTCTGGTGGGGACTCCCCCAAATTACAGACTTGTGTATCTAGCTGCCTGCATTTTACTTCCACTTGGATGCCTAATAGGCATGTCAAACTGAGCTTGTTCAAAAGAGAACTCTTGATACACCTCCCATGCAGAAACTGGTTCCAGTCCCAATGTTACATCTCCCTAAATGGTAGAACTAAGACTAAGAATGTTAAAATAGCTGCAGCACTTAGAACAATACTTGGCACATAGATGGTTAACAATAAATGTTAGTTGAATGAACTAATAAAATTAATCTCATAAACCAGTTTCTACCTGATGTGATGGAATGCAACCTTGCAGGATATAGAAGGTAGGAACAAACCTTCCTCCTACTCTAACAGCTAATACATTATATATGTATGTGTGTGTATATATACACATACACATATCAGTACCCACACATATATATATACACACATGCATACACATACACAAACATATACACACAAATATATACACATATAGCTATACACACACACACACACAGAGAGAGAGAGAGAGAGAGAGAGGGAGGGAGAGGGAAGGAGTCCTTTCTATGTGAGTGGAGATTAGCAACCATTCTCATTCCGTGGGCCATCTGCCAAGTCTGTGTATGGGCTGAGAACTGTTTTTTGCCATAGGCAGAGGGATTCTGCTAAGGAGACAAAAAAGTAGTAGAACTTTTAACAGCCTTGTGGGCTGATATGAAGGATCAGAATTTGGAGGAGCCTCAAACTTGCAGTCAGGTCTCACCTGGGTTTCTCCCCATTGGCTTTTCTTGAGCACTGGAGTGGCATTGGAGCCTAACAGGCTGGGCTGGAAAGTCGGAGATAAATCTCCTGCAGTCTTTTGATTTATCAGAGACACAGTCTGGGTAGAGACAAAGTTCTCTACCAAAAGGGAAGAATCTGTTTTTCCAATTTTGTGCTAAAGACTTACAATTAGAACTGAATGAAACTAAACCCACAGCCCAGTGCCAACTTAGCTCAATGTCTAGTTGGTTTGAAGTGATTACTCCTCACCCATATTCATGACAAAAAAGAGCATGAACCACCTCACCTGGCTCTGACTGCTTTTATGTTTTTCTTTTTTTTGTCCTTTGACCAGGATGTACCTAGGGATGGCTTTCTTATTTTTATCCTGCTTGGGATTTTCTGAGATTGTTGGATCTATGGGTTGTTGTTTGTCGCTGCTTTTGGGAAATTATCAGCCATTATCCCTTTGAACAGGTTTTTTTCCCTGCCTTATTTTCTTGCTCTTTTTCTTCTGAGATTTTAATTACACAAATTTCATATTGGCTGACAGTCTCCTACATAATTCTCGTGCTTTTTTCTCTTTTTTCCATTATTTTTTTCTTTGTGTACTTTATTCAGTAGGATAGTTTCTACTGCACTGTCTTTAAGTTTCCTATTCTTCTCTTCTACTGTGTTCATCCCACTATCAAACCAATTCAAGGAATTATTTTAAGTCAAAGTGAAATACACAAACATAAAAATAATAATTTTAAAGTGTACAATTCAGTGGCATTTAGTCCCATCACAGTGTTGTCCAACCACCACCTCTAGTTCTACATTTTCATCACTGCAAAAGTAAACCCTAATCCATTAACTATTCATTCCCTATTTCCTTCTATCCATAGAGTTACCCTGACAACCACCAGTCTGCCTTCTGTCTGTATAGATTTATCTATTCTGGGTATTTCATATAAGCAAAATAAAAAATAAATGACATTTTGTGCCTGGCTTCTTTCACTTAGCATAATGTTTTTGAGGTACAACCATGCTGCATCATGTATTAGTACATTCACTATCTGGACCACTAGACGGTCTACTTCTACTGACTGTTTTCCTTTTCATTATAGGTCATGTTCATTTTCCTATGTCTTCATTTGTCTCATAATCTTTTTCTTTGCTTGTTTTGTCATGGGCAGGGCTATGCAAACCTGCCCCAAAGTTTCAAGGCTGAAAAAAAAATGGTTGACAAATCCAGTTTCTTAGAAAGAAACGTTTAACAGGGACTTATGAACAGAAGCTATCTCTGTGTCTCAGATGGCAGTGAGACAAGATGGTGAATCCCTATGGGGCTTATATACCACAGGGGAGGGGTCATTCAGAAGGGATGTGTAAGACCATGGAAGCATAATAACATCTAGGTTGTTTAACCTAAGGGCAAGATTTATGGTAAGTACCTGCTCTTATACAAGGCACAGCAGATAAACAAGAAACCTTGGAGGCCTTCCTGGAACATCGGTTAATCAGAAGCCAACAGGGCAGATTAGCATCCAAGGTGGAGTTGCTTTAGCCTCCACAATGCTAAAAATTGTGTATAAAATGACTATAGAATCTGATATACCACAATCTTTATCCATTCTACTGTTGATGGGCTGTAGAATGATTCTTGATCTGTAGTTACGATGAACAATGCTGCTATAAGCATTTTTGTGTATATCTTCTGGTCTAGATGCATTTCTGACAGGTATACATGTAGAAATGAAGTTGCTGAACCATTAGGTGTGCATATGATCAGCTTCATTACATACTGCCAGACAGACGGCATGCTGTCCCAAGTGGATCGTCCTGCCTTTTTTCCCCCACAATTCTGAATGAGCATTGTTGGCTTCATATCTTTGTTGACCTTTGATATTGTCAGTCTTTCACATTTTATCAATTATGGTGGATGTGTATTGGTATTAATATCTCCCAGTGTTATTTTTTATAAATCAACTTTCTGAGAAATAATTTACATAAATTTTATATTATTTTAAATATGCAATTTGATAAATTATTGACAAATATAGTATATACTTCTTGGTAGCCATCACCCCAATCAAGATAGAAAACATTTTATTATCTCAGAAAGTTGTTTCCCCTTGCAGCCAATCTTTACCCCTTGACATCCAGATACCCTTCCCAAGACAACCACAGGTCTGATTTCTATGACCACATGCTAGTTTTGCTGTTTCAGAATTTCATAAAGATGAAACCGTGACAGTCTGTACACTGTTGGGTGTTGTGTTAATCTGTTCTTACGCTGCCAATAAAGACATACCCAAGACTGGGTAATTTATAAAGGAAAGAGGTTCAATGGAGTCACAGTTCCACGTAGCTGGGGAAGCCTCACAATCATGGCAGAAGTGCAAGGGACAGGACATCTTACATGATGGCAGGCAAGAGAGACCTTGTGCAGGGACACTCCCCTTTATAAAAACATCAGATCTTGTGAGACTTATTCACTATCACAAGAACAGCACAGGAAAGACCCACCCCCATGATTGAATTACCTCCCACCAGGTTCCTCCCACAATACGTGGGAATTGTGGAAGCTACAATTCAAGATGAGATCTGGGTGGTGACACAGTCAAACCATATCAGGTGTGGATTATTCAACTCAGCTATTACTTTTGAGATTCATCCATATCATTGTTATGTGTATCAGTAGTTTGCTCCTTTCTACTGCGGAAGAATATTCCCTTGTTCATATATCACAATTTGTTTATCTATTCATCCACTGACAGACGTTTGGGTTGTTTCTTATTTGGGGCTATTATGCATAAAGCTGCTATAAATATTTTTGTTGAAGTCGTTTTTTGTGAGCTTATGTTTTCATTTCTCCTGGATAAATATCTGAGAGTGGGATTGCTGAGTTTTAGGTGAGGCGAATGTTTAACTTTACAAAACACTGAAAATTGTTTTTCAAAGTGCTTCTGCCATTCGGCATTTTACCACCAATGTATGAGAATCCCGGTTGCTCCTCACCCACCTTTTATATTGTAATTTTAAGCATTTAGGTCACTGTGGAGGGTTATCGCCTTGGGGGTTTACTTTGTATTTTCCTGATGACCTATTCATTTGAGTGTCTTTTTAGTCTGCTTGTTGTCCATTTGGATATCTTGTTTGGTAACGTGCCTGTTGTGCCTTTTCCCATTTTTGAATTTTGGGTTGTCTGTCTTTTCACCTATTGAATTTTAGGAATTATTTACACATCTTGGATACTTGCCCTTTGTTGGCTGTACATTACAAATATTTTCTATCAAACATCTTTTAAAAGGCAAATCCCATGGAAATAGAGACCCTGCTGAGTCACAGCCACCTAAGTTAATGTTTAAAATTCATTCTGTTCTTAGTGGAGGAATTGTAGGATTTACTGAGCAATGAAGAAAGGAGGAGGAGGAGGAGCAGATCTTACCTTAGCCATAGAGATAAAAGAGCAAACATGACACTGCAGAGGAAAGGCTTTGGGTGTCGCCATGGCAAAATACTCCAACTCACATGCAACCATCTGTGGTTGCCTATGCTCTGAAGATTAAAGTTGAATTTGGGTTTAATAGGAATTAGTCTTGAAATTGATTAGTAAAATCTGTCATTGACTTTGTAGTGGTGAAGTGTATGTCATTTGACAAACTAGTAAAGAACTTAGAATTTCAGAACCCCCCAAAAGCTGGGAATTGTCTATTCCCATCCCCCACATTTTGCAGATGACAAATTGAAAATCCAGAGCAATGTGCCCAGTGTCACAACATCAGGTTTGTATTCTAAAGACTGATGTAATCTACTTTGTGTCTGAAAGATTGGAAAATACCACAAGTGCTTAGCATCTTGATGGATAATTTGTGACAATTATCAGAGAAATGTCATATGCAATCTTGTCTTCAAGAAAATTCCAGTTGAATGAGGAGGTAACATCCTTCCCCAGAATGATATAAGAACAATGAAAGGGGCTTTATTTCAAGTGTAAACACAGAGAGTTGGACTCAGTCCAGAGAGCTCTGACAGTGACCAGCTTTGATAGTCTTGGGGAAGGCCATGGCAGGTTTGAGCATCAGAGTCTCGGCCCATCAATGATCTTCAGAGCCAAACATACTACTTCTTTTCAGAGGTCAAAATACGTATTCACCTGCTGATTAGCCAAGTTCTTGAAGACCTGCCCTGGAAGTGGGTTTGCAGGCAATTTAACAGGAGCAAGTGCTTGATAAACATGTCCATTGATAGATGGATTGTGTTTGCTGAGAAAAGAGGCTGGATAAAGAAAGTGCATTTGGCTTCAACTCTATTCCCAAGGGCTGTTAGTCTAGGAGACCCCATCCTGGAACTTGGAGGAGAGGAGGATGTACTGAGACAGGTCATTATCAAGGGGCACCAATGCTGCAGGTCAGCACTCAATAAATATTTCCAGCACTGCTAGCAGGTTTGCAAGAAGAGCAAATACTCCTGAAGAACAAGCAATAAAATGGATATTTTTATACGACTTTATTTTTATTAATGATCATAATAACAGGTGCTGCTTGTGAAGCAAATTTTGTTATAGGCAGAATTCTAGATACTTTGTAGTTAACAAAACACATTCACAAGCTTTCCTCATTTCATTCCACAAATACCCTGTGACTTAGGCAGAAAAAATAATAATGTTTTTGTATAACAGATAATGGAATGGAGGCAATGGTTTTCTTTTATAAATGGCATAGAATTTGGAAGCAGACAAGCCCATGCTTAAATATTAGTAAGTTCTTGTTTTTTTCCATAGTTCATTTCACTTAATACTCTGTTGGCTTAAGAAATAGGTATTCTCAGGAATAGAATGTGTCATTTCCAGAACGAAAAGGGAAACTGAGGCTCAAAAAGCTTAAAAGCTTAAGGGTGTATAAGAGCAAGTTTATAGCAAGGCTTGAGCTAAACCCAGGCCCCTAACTTTCATGCAGCCCACTGTCCTGATATTGTGTATTATTATCATTATTTTGATATCTTTAATCCATTTTTTTTAGTGTGTATACTTTTCATACTTGTAATCCAGCTGTGTATATGGGAGTAGAGTAGGGTTAGGTCTGTGGGTATCTCTTATGCACACTCAGACTAAAAGACAGCAATATATCCATGTATCAAAACTGCACTTGTACCCCCCACATTTACACAAAAACATAGAAAGCATTCCTGAGTGTAGAGAGGAAATAGTTAAGTCAGCTCTATTTTGGATGAACCCTGTCCACCACTTGACTCTCTGAGATTCTCTTTCCTATTATAAAAAATAGGATTTGTTCATTTTCTGAAGGGATTGGAGTAATGAAACTGAAGGAGAAACAGCACCTATTGTGTGTTGGTCACTAGGGAAGTCCAGAGAGAGGCCAAGCACCACTTTTGCCTTGGAGGAGAGCTCTTCATGGCAGATGCCTGAGTCCAATATCCTGTTAATCCTCTGCCCCTCAAGTTGCTCAGGATTCCCCACTGTGCATTCCTCAACACTAACATCTCTATCTCCTTTTCTCTGGGAGCCTTGCATCTGTTGGGCCAATCCAGTCTATTCACTGGTACCAAGTTATGGTAGACCAGTGGTTACTTGTGAGGTTGCCACAGTGCAGTGAAGACGGCATGGCCTTGAAGAGCCCAGCAGGAGAAGGTTTCCATCCAGCCTTATCATATTGTGTGTCTTTCAGCAAGGTTTTTGGCTTCACAAAGTCACCATTTCCCCACCCATTATCACAGAGATAATCATTTCTAAGTCTTGGTGTTTTGAGGCACTTTGTAGGTACTAAAACAGACAGGATAATTATTGTTCTTGCACAAGATGACATTTGCAAAGATGGTCCTACGGAGCTGACTCAGCATCTGCAGCCAGCCAGGGGCACCTAGTGCCACTGACATATTTAAGATAATGAGCTGGCTATAGGGCAGCCTCTTCTTGAGAAAGCAGTGCATGGTGACAATTCGCTCTCTCTTTTTTTTTTTAATTCAGTGGAATGTCAGTTTCTGCCTTTATGAATGGGAAAAGACATGGAATCATGGTAGAAACGGACATTCCACTAAGAACTTCAATCCTTGGATTGTTCAGACTTAGTACCTTTATGGGAAGCGCAGGAAGGGAAATCTAAAGCATTACCACAGCCCTTCTTCTGGATCAGTCGTGATGAGAGGGAAAAGAGAGTATAGGTGTCCCGTAATTATATAGAGCGGGGCTGGAAGCTGAAGGGCTCTGTTCAAGCCAGCTGCTTGACTGAAGGACCCTGAGGCAAAGCACACCTCAGAGAGACCATATCCTAACTCTGTTGCTCATACAGTGCATGCCTGTGTCACTCTGGGCAAATTATATCACATATTTAAGCTTACTTTGTCCCATCTGTAAAATGGGGTTAACAACACCACCCCATCAGGGCTCTTGTAGGAAAATTTTTTTTTTTTTTTGGGAGATGGAGTCTTACTCTGTCGCCCAAGCTGGAATGCAGTGGCGTGATCTCGGCTCACTGCGACCTCTGCTACCCGGGTTTAAGCGATTCTCCTGCCTCAGCCTTCCGAGTAGCTGGGATTACAGGTGCCTACCACTATGCCCAGCTAACTTTTGTATTTGTCGTAGAGACAGGGTTTCACCATGTGGTCTAGACTGGTCTCGAACTCCTGACCTCAGGTGATCCACCTGCTCGGCCTCCCGAAGTGCTGGGATTACAAGCATGAGCCACCACGCCCAGCTCTTGTAGCAAATTAAATGGGGAAAGATATAAAAACTTCTTTGCATATGCTTCAGTGTGCAGACCACCCACTGCCTTGCGCATGGAGGGAACGGAAGGAGGAGAAAGGGAATAGCGATTCGTGATTCCTGCTTTGGAGGTGCCAATGCCTTACTTCCTGGCTGCCTAGCTCCTGCTGTCTGGGAATTCCCATCTTCCTCTAGGCACACCCATCATGGGCAGGTTCCTTTCTCCATAAAGAAAAGAACTCCCCGGCTTTATCCCTGAGCTCTCTTTCCAGACTGTTATGATTAACGTGTGCCTGGTTTCCAGGAGGGAGCATCTCTTAAAAGAGCATTGTCTCCTCCTCTCCATATCATGAGTCACAGGCATCAAGGAAAGCCTGGCATCAGGTAACTGGGGCTCAGCACCGGCTATGGCACCCAGCAGCCCTGTCCCAAAAGATCCCCTTCCCTTTCCTGAGTCTGTTTCTCCACTGTCAAACTAGGGTTGATGAGATGACGTCTAAGGGCCCCTCTGGCTTTAAAACTCTATGACTTCTTAAAGGCTAAGCAAAACAAAATAAAACCCCAGGAACAGATAAATTCATCAAAATGAAAAACTATAACTCAGTTATTAGATGCAGGCATTGGAGGGAAGCCAGAAAAGGCTGACACAGCTCTCGCTTGCAAAGGCAACCTCTCCGTCAACCTCCCCTCTCCCTCTCTGGTCCCAGCTCACTGCTCACTCACCATGCTCAGGAAGAACCAATCGAAATCACAGGCTCTCCACGGGGAGGCCAGACTGTGAGGTCTCCAAAGTAGAAGGGGTGCCTGTTTAATGCATTGCTGAGCTGCAGAGTTCCACCTTCCATGACAGTTGTAGGAAATTTTGTGGCCTGCCCACCTGCACCAATGGGTTCCTGAGTCAAGGGATTAACTTGATCCACCTCTGAGATGCAGCGTGTTACAAAAAAGAGCCTTGCCCTGCAATTGGAGAGGGAGCTGTGGAGAGTCAGTTTCATTACCTCCTAACTGCACGACTTTGAACGAGTTGTGTAATCCTTTTCAGAATCTCACTGTCCATAATACTAAAATGGGAGCCTATCGCTCTGCTTATCTCCAATGCATTGTGCATGTTAACATTTTTTAAATGGACCTGAAAGTCCTCAGTTAGGGCTAAAGCACCATGCAATGTCAGGTCTCATCACTACTGAGACCATGTCCATATTTAAGGGTCTGGCTAGGCTGCTCTGGTGCAACTACTTTGATATTGGCACTGATTCTATATATTGTTAGAATATCCTGTGCTTGGCAGTTGTTGGAAAGGACCTGGGTATCCTCATTCCCTGAGACTCCTGGACAGAAGGTTGCACAGGCAGTGCCATTCATCCCCAGGGCATGTCAGCACAGTCCTCAGAGCATCCTACACCTGGGCACATGGTTCCTCTCCTGTGCTGCCCAGTGGGAGGAAACTGCATTTGGCAGTGCAGGTCAGGAAGCCAGGGAGGAAAAGGCAAAGCTCTCCCTGAAGATCCCATTGTTTCCTTTTCCTCCATCCCCACCAACACCAATGGGATCTCAGATCATCTCAAAGGTGGCATCCCATCTGTTCTTCTGCACGGGCTGGCTGCTTCCCTAGGGATGAGGGCTTTCCTAGAAGTCAGGAGTACATTTGCTTTCCCAGTTTCATATCCTCTGCCCAAATTATTCAAAAGCACAAATTATCCTGAGATGCAAATCAGGCTACCTGCAGAAGCATACCCAGTTGCTCTGGGAGGTTTCAGGAGTCAGACAGTCATAGCCAGTGTCCTGAACCACAACCTATGTGGTGCACCCTGCAGCCTACTGAACAAGTGCCCCATAACAGTCTCTTCAGTGTCAGGCATTTTGGTGGGTTCTGGGCAGAGGAATAGGGGCCATTAATATCTGCTAAGTTGACTTTGCTTGTCAGTGTCAAGCAACCAAATTATTCTCCATCTGAGAGGGTTCATTTCCGACACGGTGTTCATGGACGTCTCTCGATAAACTGAGAACATTTGAAGCCATTAAGAAAAATGATTTCCTAATTATTCCTGTAGTTAGAGGGCAGTAGCACACAGCAAGCTGATGAGCTGTCTCTCTCCATCTCTCTCCAAGTGCCCCACACTTGTAAAACTGGAACCACAGTCCAGCTACCTTGGAGGACGTTCAAGAGCTGAGTAGCCAATAAGAGGCTGTAGTTCTTATCCTGACCAGGTATTAGGAGGGTAGAATGTTGCTGTTTTCCCTTCCTTAGGGTCACGTGTGGCTCAAGGTCTTCCTCCATCCCTGGGGTGATTCTGCAGCTGCTGAGAGGCCATTGCTCTGGCTCTCAACAAGGGTTGCCACTGCTCTCCTGAGCCATCAGATCCAGCCCCCTAGGGCTCGCTGTGCAGAACTTTTCCTCCTCCTTTATTCTTTCAGACATTGCCAAGCTTCTGGTCAGAAAGCTGATGCAGGGTGGAGCTGTGGGGAGCTTTGGAGCAGTGGGGAGCGTTGGTATGGGTCTCTGACCCCAGAATGTAGGCTCAGGGAGCGCCACACCCAGGCAGCAGTGCAGTGTGGGAGCACAAGTGTTTGGTGGTTAAGGAACTGTCTCCCCAGGACAGCAACAGGTGTGGTACAAAATGCTGCACGTCAGTGCCGACCTTCCTGTATTCTCTCTCTCCTCTCACTTCAATCTCTTGCTAGCTCCTTTCTCAGACATCTTCGAACACACCCATCTCTTTATAACACCTTGTCATGCACTCATCATTTCCCGCTCTGTTCCTCCCATCCCTACCTGTAAAATAAAGAACATGAACTAGAGTTTCTCAGAAGGACCTTTTGCTCTGACAACTCATGACTTGATGATTTCACATTTTCTTTCTTTAAACTTCCAGAATGGGAACTGAAAAGCATGTGAACCAAGTGCCGATGATCCTGGAAGCTCAAAATCCTTTCTTAAGAGGGCTTTTGCTGGGGAGGGTTTTCCAGGAAATCAAGTGTCCTTCCTCTTACTCCATGACAGGGTGACGGGTTTTCTTGGGAGGACAGTGCAGGCCCTGGAGCCAATTCGCTTCTGGTACTATTGCTTTCAGCATGGCAGACAGCTGTCTTCCCTTTGTTTTTCTTTTCTTTTTCTTTTCTTTTTTTTTTTTTTTTTTGAGATAGGGTCTCGCTCCATCACCGAGGCTGGAGTGCAGCGGTGTGATCTCAGCTCACTGCAACGTTTGCTTCCCAGGCTCAAGCGATTCTCTTGCCTCAGCCTCTCCAGTAGCTGGGATTATAGGCACCCACCTCCATGTCTGGCTAATTTTTTTTTTTTTTCTTGTAATTTTAGTAGATACGGAGTTTCACCATGTTGGCTAAAGTGGTCTCGAACTCCTGGCCTCAGGTGATCTGCCCCCCTCAGAGTCACAAAGTGCTGGGATTACAGGTCTGAGCCACCATGCCCTATACTATCTTCACTTTTGAGTTATGGGGTCATTCTACTGTTTTCTTCCAGCAGGCTGGGTGGGCCTCTGTCGGTCGGTACTGCTTGTTAGAATTGTTCTGGAAGAACACAGCCAAGGCATGGTACCTTATGGCCTTGACAGAGAACACCAGCCGTGCTCGTCAGCTCATTTTGCTTCATGTTAGCTAGGAGCTAGGATAAGGATGGAACAAGGGTCTGGTCAGGAGATCGTTGTTCTCTACTCATGGAAGGAAGAGGAAAAATATCTCTTTCTGTTACCCAGCAGGTGCCAAATGAACAGGAACAAGACACTGAACGGAGAAGCATAGCTTGATTGCAGGCAGCACCTTGAAAATTCCCTTTGGCTGTATGCCAGTGGTATTGGCAATGTGTATGTCTTTCATTGTCTATATGCCATTTTTAGACTAGACATAGAAAAAGCAAAGCTGTTAAAGGAAAGGGAGGCGGCAAATAAGCTATGCCCATTGACTAACATAGATAAAGGAATTATATGTCTAGAAGCTTCCTTTAAGGCAAAGCAAAAAGGGGAAGATGATGGGTTTGGGTAACTTTTATTTGATAGGAGGAAAAAAATAGCATTTTCTGGAGAGGCAAGTCACTTATCTCCCATGACGGAGCCAATGACTGATTGGAATGTATCTCGTAGCACGTTTGCAGAAACAATAAATGGCCAGTGGGCAATGTCTTCCAATGAGATTGTGGATTGTAGGAGCAGGAGGGTAAAATCTGGGGAACAGGGTGTTTGTACTGGGCAACAACGTGGAGGTTGCTGACAGGGGACGTGTTGGGGAGTAGGTTCTGTGTCCCCAGCCCTTCCTTCCTTCCCTGTCTGTGCCTCCTCTGCTATCCCAGCTTTCTGGTCCCCAATGCTTAGTGGAGGGAGAGGGCTGGGTGTGGAACAAAGTCAGGTAGGTAGTGCAGAGGCTGAACCAAAACAGCTCGGAGATTTGAGAGAAGCTTGGAGAGAAGTAAACTGGATTTCTATTTCTTGTTTGTACTGTTAAAACGTTCCTTTAATGTGAAAGCCTTTCTGTTAAATGAAGGGGAAAGGGAACTCTACGACAAGTAGCAGCCGTAAAACAAAGGGAACAAAAGAAGGAAACTGGTGAAATGGGTTTTGTTGCTATAGATATATGGAGACACATGGCTGGGCTGATGAATGGATTGAGGCAGCATTTGCAGCAAAGAGCCTGAAACAAGAAAACGGAGACAGCGAGTGGGAAGAGGAAAGGGGCTTGTCTCAAGAGCATCCACTGGGAGTTAAGCCAAGTGGCTGAAAATAAAATAGCCAGCTCAGATGCCCCTTACCTGGGAAGTGAGGGAGGAAAAAAACTAAGAATAGATAAAAATTGAAAATAAATTTTGGCCTATCTCATTTAATTTGCAATTGCAAGTCCGCCTGGGTCAACCACAATGACGGCAGGTAGCAGGGACAGTCTAGAAGACAGGGCAGTCTTAAGTCACTGGATGAGAAATACAACAAACTTTCAGTGAATGGATCTGAGAACCGCTTTCCAGGTTCAGTCTAGTCCCTCAGACACACACATACACTCACACATACAACTTACACACACAACTCACATCCCTTAGAAATGGAACAAATAAGTTACAATAGCAAGAGATGCTTAGAAGTAAACCTGTCTTGCTGCAGGTAGAGAGGAGTATAAATTTCATGCAGGACCAATAAAATGAAGCCACACTCTCCTCCAGGAACGGTACCAGTTATTGCATCACAGGTGACCTATAGGCACAGAAGGTCTATAAATTGCAGTGTTTATAGAGTCATTCCTCATTTGTGCTGGTGGTGATTAAATTGTGGGGGTACGCGTAAATTCCAGGGACTTCGCCATGAAGTCCACCAACCACCAGGTTAAGAGCAGAAAGATTCAGTCAATAGCCCAGGGCCAGGGCTGGGGGACCTACTCCCCACTTTCGGCCTGCGACGTGGTTCTGTGTTCATTCACTCCCTAACTTCATGGGCACGCCTTAGTGCTGGGCTGCCTGGAAAACTGGGACAGACAGAGGGTGATGCTCATGTTTCCAGAGAATGGGATTTGGAATGGAAGTGAACCCTCCTGTTTCAACCCTTCTTCTCCTCTGTCCTCTGAATAAAATTCACATGCTTAGTGCACAAGCGTACTCTCGGACCAGCCTTAGTCCTGTTTCAAGGTAAAATCCACTCATCCTCTGCTGACCTCTCACAGCTACCTGTGTCTTTGCCAATGCATCTTCTCCTGGAACGTCCCCTTTGCCCAGATGTCCACTCATCTGGGCCGATTTGCTCAGTCCTCCACCTGATAGATCCAGTCTCCCCTTGGCTGATCCCAATCCCTCCCCTCAGTCTTATCACCTGGCATGGGAAGCAGAGGAGTATCTTCCCCTCTAAACTGGGAGGTGCTTCAGCACTGGGCAGTGTAGTTCCTCTCAGCAGCCCTGTATCTGGTGGCTCCCACAATGCCTAGAATACAGAAAGTGATCGCTAAGGGACTGAAACAAGACAGCAATGTCGGGAGCCCAGGAAAATCTAGAGCTTCACCTGCCTTCTGGGTCACATGGCCCCTCCTGTCCCCATCACTATGGGCAGGAAAGAGAGGTGGTCCCAGCCAGTGTGGCTCAGGACAGCCCCAGCTATCCCCATCCAATATTCACAGGTCACCTCCACCCTCTGCCTTGGTTCCATCAGGACAAAAGCCAAGTCTCCTTTATCCCTTTCTTCCTCTTTACATCAGCTTTTGGAGGAGGTCAGGATGCCAGGATGACCACTTCCTGTTGCAGGGATAATAATCCTCAAACAGCTCTCTGGGCCAAAGGACATTCTCCCTGCACCCCCTGGCCCCTGTCACGCTACTCTGCCCTGCTTTTCTTTGCAGTATTTGTCAGTACCAGAGATGCTATGCAGCTTACGTATTTATTTTATCATTATCCTCTTGCTAAAAGGTTAGCTCCTTGAAGGCAGATAATTTTGGCCTATTGTTTACTGCCTTACACTGGGATATGGGAGGGGCCTAGTCAGGGATGCTGAAATAGTGAGTGGATGCAGATGGTTCTCAGACTGGAAGGTCATTTGTTCCTTCTGGGTTAGACCTGTAGCCCCATCTCCATGCAGCCAAACTGCTCTTATTTTTTGAGACAGAGTGGCTCTCTGTCACCCAGGGTTACTGCAACCTCTGCCTCCCGGGTTCAAGCAATTCTCACACCTCAGCCTCCTGAGTAGCTGGGATTACAGGCATGCACCACCACACCTGGCTAATTTTTGTGTTTTTAGTAGAGACAGGGTTTCACCCTGTTGGCCAGGCTGGTCTCGAACTCCTGGCTTTATGTGATCTGCCTCCTCACCTTGACTTCCCAAAGTGCTGGGATTACAGGTGTGAGCCACCGTGCCTAGTCAGCTCTTATTTATTGTGTATGGGGAGTATCCAACAATTCTCCCTTTGCTTTCTACCGATTGGTCCAGGCAACCCCGGCCCCCAGCCCACTAGGTTCCGATTCTTCAGCCTGCTCTGTGACGGCACCAGTTCTCATTGCTCAGCCTGCAGGGGCTGACCCTGGACCCTCCTCACACCAGGTGATGCAGCTGGGGGACAGGTGATTGGACCCGCCCTCACCCCAGTGCTCAGGATTCTCCTGGCTGACTTATATGAACAGCTTGCTTGCGGAAAAGAACGCTAAGCAGAAGGGTAGAAGCCAGCATACCTTGGAGCTAGGTGTTTCCATGCACCTTATCTCACTGACTCTTCACCGTGTTCTTCAGAGGTCAAAATGTCAACCATATTTTTAAAATCTGGTAAGTGAGGCCGATCGGATATCGTGCCCAAGGTCACACAGCTGGTAAGAAGCATAGCTTCAAATCTGGATCACTTCTGATGCCATAGGCCAGTCTCTTTAACGGAGTCATGATGGCAAGAGGCATCCTGAGGAATGGGAAAGGCTATTGAGGGCATTTATTTTGATGTCTGTTTTGAGTGTGACTTACGGTGTGACAATTTTTGACATTCATTTCCTTTGGAGATAACAGTCTGGCTGAAATGACAAAGATATGACTCCCAAGAATCTTGAAACAGAACAGGGCCTCCTGAGTGATCATGTATTGTCCAAGCCACCCATTAGATAGCTGGGGAAACTGAGGCCCAAGAGGAAAATGGTTGCATACACATTCTTGCAAATAATAACTAGAACAGTGCCTGGAACCCCAGGCTTCAGTTTTCTAGGTTGTGTGTTGACCACCTAAGGCTGTTTTTTTTGTGGTCTTAGCATAGCAAAGGGAGATAAGTCTCCAGCCTTTCCCTTTGGACCATTTTTAAGCCAGGAACTGTGCTCTTGACCAATGCATGGGTTGTGGAATTCTCTGAATCCAGACAGGTGGTGCCCAGAACGTCTGAGATGGGCTAGTCCACTGGAGACCTAGGGCCAGAGGCTGGCGGTGGGTGACACTTCCTGGAAGTAGAGGGAGGACAACCTGAAGACCACCCTGGGCCCAACCAGAATCCAGACTGAGTCTAGCTTTTTATCTTCCCTAAGGGATGTCTCACCTTCCAAAGAGGGGCAGTGACATAATGGAATGTGTCTGGCAAAAATCATGCCATCTCGACCTCTTTAACTCCACCAGCCAGGACACAAATCAGGTGGTCTCCGGGGAACCAGCCTCGGGATGGGACATTTATGACCCTCCTTTGGAAATCTGGCTCTGGGATGGCATCTGCTTCATAAGCAGACCTGCCCACGTAGAGCCTAGATAGCTGTGAGGTTGATTTACGCCTTTAATACCACAAGCTTCATTTAGCCGATCTGAAAAACACATTTCGGCGTGTGAAGCTAGAGTCTTTCTCTCCTCGTCCATCCTCACTAGACATTAATTTCGACAGTGGGTTTTGTCGTCATTGTTCTTGCTGTTCCTTTTCAGACAGGTCTATTCTTCTGTCTTGGATGACATCCACGCTGATCGCAGCTCACCATGGGCTTCTGTGGAGCCAAGGGGGCTGGGAGCTAGAACTGGGCAGGGGGGAAAGGATCAGGCATCTTCCCTATTTTTGAATTTTCCATAAAAAAGAATTGTCGGAAGTAGTCATTACCTTCCTCTGCCCCAGATCAAAACTACAGCACCCTAAAATTTTTAACTATTTTCATTTATCCAAATAAACACACTGTTTACACATTTTCAATGAAGCTCCCATAAATGTTGAAAACGGCTTTACTCAATATTGCCTCATTAGTGGAAAGGTACTGCTCTTGGTAGTGAAGTTCTTGGTCATGAATTTTCTTTTTTGGTGGAAGGGCAGAGCAATAAGATTTTGTAGGTTTTTTAAATCTCTCAATACCTTTAATCGTTTGCCACAGCAACAGACAGCAGAATGGCACACGGGCTAGCTTGAGAGCATCATTATCTCCACGTATCCCCTGGGAACCTGTTCATTTTCTTTTCATGGATTCTCCATAAGTTATACATCAAACCACATTCTTCGGATGCTTTTAGATTTCCCACTTTCAAGTTGTTATGTCTTGGTTTTGCTGTGTTTCTTCTATTCTTTTTTCTTTTTCATTGGTTCTTTTCATAAGACATCGCATCCCTCCTCCCTCTACACACAAACACACGCACTCAACTATTCCAAAGCAGCCTTTTGTATCCATCTGTGCCGGTTTTCTCAGTGATGAAATCATTTATCCTGAAGGGGTTGTGTTCTTCGGCGTCCATGACACTTGGTGGGGATGCGGATGCTTGATTAGGCCAACACTCTGAGGGAGGAAAGTTCACTCACTGTCTCATCCTAAACAAGAGGATGTAATATCTGAGCAAGGCTGGGACTTGTTCAAGGTGACACACGGTAAGGCAGGCCACCAGTCAAAGCCTAGAGACTTCCTCACTCCAGGCTCTGGCCTGGTCACCAGCATGGTTAGGTGGACACCAGCGTCTCCAGGTGGAGCCATCAGGGACTTTACAGGAATAAGAACGGTCTGAGGGGCCGGGCGCGGTGGCTCAAGCCTGTAATCCCAGCACTTTGGGAGGCCGAGGCGGGTGGATCACGAGGTCAGGAGATCGAGACCATCCTGGCTAACATGGTGAAACCCCGTCTCTACTAAAAAAATACAAAAAACTAGCCGGGCGAGGTGGCGGGCGCCTGTAGTCCCAGCTACTCGGAGGCTGAGGCGGGAGAATGGCGTGAACCCGGGAGGCGGAGCTTGCAGTGAGCCGAATTGCGCCACCGCACTCCAGCCTGGGCGACACAGCGAGACTCCGTCTCAAAAAAAAAAAAAAAAAAAAAGAACGGTCTGAGGTTGATGAGAAGAGGAGTGAACAGTGATGGGACAGGGACAGGGTAGACAGGATTTCTGAGATAGTCCAGGTAGATGTCTACATTTGGGTAACTGGGACCTCGTGTTTTCCTAGAGGCCTGAAGCCCACTCTAGGTACTGTGAGAAATATATTCACCCGTCCAAACCCAAAGAATGGACTTGGAGACATGAAGAACAGCCGAAGTGAGACTTTTGATGGTGGTCTTGCAAGATTGGGTGTCTGGAAGGCAGGCACACCCGGGGTAGTTACAGCAGGTAATTTATTTCCTAGGATGCAAGTCCCTCCCCCACTTCTTTACTGGTCAAGTACTATGGGGTAACAATCTTCCCGGACATCGCCTAAGTTTCATTATCCCCCTTATGAGGTTATACCCTGGTCCCCTTCCCCACTTAAGTTTTGATTTCCCAATAATGAAACTTTCTCCCCTTCCATGGGCTGACCACTCCTCTACATTCTGTTTACTTAGCGTGACTTTCTAGCTGCACGAGCCATGTGGCTTCTCACATCCGCAGGCTGGCTGCTGGTATTTAGATTTATCATGCCGTGAAAATGGACCATTTAAAATACTTTCCCACAGTACCAGTATGACGAAATATGCCTCCCATCCCCACACCTGAGCACAACCTTTCACAGATCGAGGGTGAGTCCAGATATGAAGGCTTGCTGGTAAAGAAATTTCCAGGACTGAGATGTCTGCAGCAAGCAGCCCACTCCTCCAGGAAGAACCTCTGAGGGCATCAAGGGAATGGGGAAGTGGAGAAACTCTGGTAATTACCATTCGCTCCCTGCCTCCTCCCGCATGCCCCTCCGGTCTACCAACCAGAAAGAAACTGGGCCGAGAAGGGCAAATTCTCTTACTCGTATTTCATGCAATGTGGGATTTTTCTTTCTTTTTCTCCTTTCTCTCTTTCAACCTCTCTTATAAAGACAGAACAGTTCTCTTGTCAAGCAGGCACCCTCTCTGCCCCCATCCTGGTGCCTAATCACAGTGACAAATGACACTTGTGGGAGCCCCTGCTCAAGAGTTTCTGCTCCTAATGAGAAAAGGGATGGCAGAGTGGTCTGGGCCTGGAGTTGCGAAGGGGTGTCCTGCAGTCCAGATCCACCAAGCCTTTCTCACCTGCCACCACAACCTCTGCCAGCTCCATTGCTTCTGAAGACCGTAGACAGCCCACCCTGTTTATTCCTGGGGGAAAAGGAGGTTTGAAATCATCTGTGACCAGGGTAGTGGGCATGGGGGGAAACCAGGTGGCTCAGAGGAGTGGGCCTCAGAGATAAGGAAGGAGTAAGGAAACAAGAGGACCCAAAAAAGAGAACACGTGGGAAGAGACACATGGGGGGATGAATATGAAGACAGGCAGAAACAGGAGAGGAGACAAAGACAGAGGAGAGGAAAGAGCAGTGCGAGAATTTCTGTGCACGTTGGGTGGAATGGGAGGACCAGGGAAGCTGACATTGCAGCTCACTCATCAAAAGGATTTGAGGGCCAGTCTCCTTTAAGTCTTACTCTCAAGGGAGGAAGAGAAATACCCTTATCCCCCCTCAATTCCCAGCAGATCGCATTCCATTTCCTCTCCTCTCCAAAAACACTGCAATTGCTATTTTGCTTTTAGTCAAACGAAGTCTGTCTAATTAAAAATAGCTTTGTAAGTAAGTGTCAAGGGGGGAAAGTATGCGCTTGCCCTTGTGGGCCTGGGTACAGCCTCCAAACCCACCATGCCTCATTTGGGTAGGAAGGTCGTTTTTGTTTCCCCAAGGAAAGATGTCCTTTTTTTTTCTCCCCACTGTTTGCTTTGGCATGAAAGAGAGAGAATTATCTGGATGGAGACTCGGCAGGGAGTTGCCTTCTATCTGCTTTGCATGCTGTGCAATGTGAATTGATACTGTACTGATCATTTGGAGGAGGGGAGGGGAGTGTGTGGGGAGAAAGCATTCAGCATTGAGAGCATCTGCAAAAATCACTTTGCTAAGAAATGATCTTTTTCCTCTGCACAATGGCAAGATGTCACCCTCGGAATCTTCTGACAGTGGTGGTGGTGGCTGAGAGTGAGCATAATTTCCCATGTCTCTGTTGGGGTAGTTATTTATACAATTCTGCACTGAAGTCAAAATCTTTTTTTTTTTTTTTTCTTTAACTTTGCTGGTTGCTGTGGTGGCTTTTGCAACAAAATAATTACTTTTGTGCCAAGTACTTAGGTAACAAGATAAACAAGAGGCAACATAAATGCAATGTAAATATGGAACAAGTGTCTGTGAAGGGAAAGGCAGCCTAGGGCAAGAAAGAGCTTAGGGGTGGGTGTGGTGGCTCACGCCAGTAATGCCAGAGCTTTGGGAGGCCAAGCTGGGAGGATAGATTGAGCCCAAGATTGTGAGACCAACTTGGGCAACATAGTGAGACTCAGGTCTCTACAAAAAAACAGCAAAAGATTAATTAACTGGGTGTGGTGGCACTTGCCTGTGGTCTCAGGGATGTGAGAGGCTGAGGCAAGAGGATAGCTTAGAGCCAGGGGGGTCAAGGCTATGGTGAGCTGTGATTGCACCACTATACTTCAGCGTGGGTGACAGAGTGAGATCCTATCTTCCTCACTCCCACCAAAAAAGAAAGAGCTTGCCTTGGTTTTCTTCATCTCGTAAATCCCCAGGAACCTACAGAAGCTTCCTTTCTGTGCCCTTCAGTGGGTCTGTGACTTCCCAGGGAAGGGCCCATGGCTAGTGCCCAAATCTCAGGGTGATAGGAACTTCTTTTTTGTGATATGGTAAGGGTTATTCATGGGGAGGGCTCAGGAAACAGGATTTGCTTTGTCTCGTGGACAAGATTTATGCAAAGCACAGTTTGTAAACCCAGAAAGCTGAATCTGGGTTCTGGCTCTGACCCCAGTATGTGAGTGACTTTGGGTCAGTCACTTCTCTTCTCTGGAGTTCTGCATACTCATTTCTAACATGGGGAGTGGAACTGGGTAAACTCATGGATTTCCCACCTCTATGTGACTTCTACCCAACATTTCTATGACCGAGTAGACTTTGGAATCCACAACTCGGGAGCTAGGAAATGTGGAATCTAAATTCTGAGTCTGAATCTTTACCTGGTCAGGCAATTGTTATTTGATAATACCATTTGTAGTAGGTTGACTAGTGATACCTTTATCGAGGTCCCCAAAGATGTGTCCTTTGAGAACCTCCTGTGATTGTCTTGTTAAAAGGGTCATTAAGTTAAAGATCTCAAGGTGAGATTATCCTGGATTAGGGTGGCCCCTAACTGCAATGACAAGCCTTTGTAGAAGCAGTGAAGAAGAAGCAGACACAGACACACAGGGCAGAGGCCATGTGAAGACAGAGGCTGAAATGGGAGTGATTCAGCCACAAGCCAAGGAATCCCCAGAGTCACCAGAACCAGGAAAAGGCAAGGAAGGGCTCTGCCCTGGAGCTCTTCCTAGGGCAGAGGGAGGGCGTATGATCCTGGTAACACTTAGATTTCAATTTCTGGCCTCTAGAACTCACAAAGAATACATTTCTGCAGTTTTAAGCCACCCAGTTTGTAGTAATTGGTTACATCAGCCCTAGCAAGCTAATACACCATCAATAAGCCTAGAATGAGGACCCATCCTCTCTGTTGGGTTTCCACCCGTCTCTTAGATATCAGAAGATGATAACCTGTCTGAGTGGGTCTGATGGGGAAACCAAAAAAGGAGAATGTATTAGTCTGTTTTCACAGTGCTGTGAAGAAATACGAAAGACTGGATAATTTATAAAGGAAAGAGGTTTAATTGACTCACAGTTCCACGTGGCTGGGGAGGTCTCAGGAAACTTACAATTAATGTGGAAGGCACTTCTTCACAGGGTGGCAGGGGAGAGAATGAGTGGCCAGTGAAGGGGAAAGCCCCTTATAAAACCTTTAGATCTTATGAGAACTAACTCACTCTCACGAGAACAGGGCAAAAATGCCCCCATGATCCAATCATCTCCACCTGGTCCCTCTCACAACACTTGGAGATTACGGGAACTACAATTCAGGATGAGATTTGGGTGGGGACACAGCTAAACGGTATCATTCCACCCCTTGCCCCTTCCAAATCTCATGTCCTCACAATTCAAAATATAGTCATGCCCTTCCAACAGTACCCCAAAGTCTTAACTCATTTCATCATTGACTTTAAAGTCTAAGTCCAAAGTTTCGTCTCAGACAAGGAAAGTTCCTTCTGTCTATGAGGCTATAAAATTAAAAGCAAGTCAGTTAATTCCAAGATACAATGGAGGTACAGATGTTAGGTAAATGTTTCCATTTCAAATTAGAGAAATTGGCCAAAACAAAAGGATTACAGGCCCCATACAAGCCCAAAATCCAAAAGAGCAGATATTAAACCTTAAAGTTCCAAAATGATCTCCTTTGACTCCATGTCTCACATCCAGGTCATGCTGATGCAAGAGGTGGGCTCAAGGGCCTTGGACAGCTCTGCACCTGTGGCTTTTCAGGGAACAGCCTCCCTCCTGGCTGCTTCCACAGGCTGATGTTGAGTGTCTGCAGGTTTTCCAGGTGCACAGTGCAAACTCTCAGTGAATCTACCTTTCTGGGGTCTGGAGGACGGTGGCCCTCTTCTCACAGTTCCACTAGGCAGTGCCCCAGTAGGGACTCTGTGTGCAGTCTCTAACCCCACATATCCCTTCTGCACTGCCCTAACAGAGGTTCTCCATGAGTGCTCCATCCCTGCAGCAAACTTCTGCCTGAACATCCAGGCATTTCCACACATCCTCTAAAATCTAGGCAGAGGTTCCCAAACCTCAATTCTTGACTTCTGTGTACCTGCAGACCCAATACCATGTGTAAGCCAGCAAGGCTTGGGGCTTGCACCCTCTGAAGCAACAGCCTGAGCTGTACCTTGGCCCCTTTTAGCCATAGCTGGAGTGGCTGGACACAAGGCACCAAGTGCCAAGTCTGCACATGGCATGGGGTCTCTGGACACACCCCAGGAAACAATTTATTCCTCCTAGGCCTGTGATGGTAGGGGCTGCCGTGAAAGTCTCTGGCATGCCCTGGAGACATTTTCCCCATTGTCTTAGTGATTGACATTTGGTTCTTCATTACTTATACAAATTTCTGCAATCAACTTGAGTTTCTCCCCAGAAAATGGAGTTTTCTTTTCTATGACATCGTCAGGCTGCAAATTTCCTAGACTTTCATGCTCTGCTTCCTCTTGAATGCCTTGCCACTTAGAAATTTCTTCTGTCAGATACTCTAAATCATCTCTCTCAAGTTCAAAGTTCCACAGATCTCTGGAGCAGATGCAAAATGCTGCCAGACTCTTTGCATACCAAGGGTCACACTTACTCCAGTTCCCAACAAGTTTCCCATCTCCATCTGAGAATACCACAGCCTGGACTTCACTGTTCATATCACTGTCAGCATTTTGATTGAAGCCATTCAACAAGTCTCTAGAAGTTCCAAAGTTTCTCACATCTTTCTGTCTTTTTCTGAGCCCTCCAAACTATTCCAACCTCTGCCTGTTATCAAGTTCCAAAGTCACTTCCACATTTTCAGATATCTTTATAGCAACACACCGCTCTCTGTGATACCAATTTACTGTATTAGTCTGTTCTCATGTTGCTGTGAAGAAATTCCCAAGACTGAGTAATTTTAAAGGAAAGAGGTTTAATTGACCCACAATTCCATGTGGCTGAGGAGGCCTCAGGAAACTTACAATCATGGCAGAAGGCACCTCTTCACAGGATGGCAGGAGAGTATGAGTGCCTAGTGAAGGGGAAAGCCCCTTATAAAACCATCAGATCTTATGAGAACTGTCATGAGAACAGGATGTGGAAAACTGCTCCCATGATTCAATGATCTCTACCTTGTCCCCCACCATGACACGTGGGGATTATGGGAACTACAATTCAAGATGAGATTTGGGTGGGGACATAGCCAAATCACATCATAGAAGATATGAGTTAGAAGAAGGTGAAGAGGTCTCACCAAGTCCTGTGCCTGCCTTGGCAGACATTGCTCAGAAGTATGGCACAAGGAGGGTTCTAGTTATCGGAAAGGTGTTCTCGGTCACTTTGAGAGGTGAGACATTGTGACAAGTCCACTCAATCAGCAGTGAGGAGGCTTGATTTCTAACCCTCTCTGTTCTAGCCCTCTCACTGTTTGACCTTGAATAAGTCTCTACCTTTTTGGACTTCAGATTATGTACGATGAATATGAGAGTATTGATCAGTGGCTTTTTACCATATTGTAGCAAATATTTTGCAATGCCCCATAATTATTCCAAACTGAAATTCAAAAACAAAACAACCTGTCTATACTTATAATTTGCAAAGTAAGTATAATGTACTATGAGTGATATAAAGGAAGAATAAGGAAAAAAGTGATTTTTAATAATGTAAGTTTTTCAATATATACGTGATCTGCATATTTATACTAGAAAGTACCATAAGGTAGAACTTAAAGGCTGTCACTATATCTCAGGTCACAGTGAAAGAGAAAAAAATGTGGACTGTACTAGGTGGGTTGTATTGATTCAAACAGCACAGACCACAGTGCCATCAATGACATGCTTTTCCCAAATGATAAACAATTGGTAGACTTCTGAACAACACATTCTTTCCTTGGTTTACAAGGAAGTCATTTCTGGAAGATACAATCTATATTAAAACCATATTTTAAAACATATTATGGTTTTATGTCATGCAATGAAGTTAAGTTCTGGGCCTGGGTAATTGTAAGCAGGTTTTTCACCTATAGAACATTCAGATATCATGTGGGGTGCAGAACAGTTCCACCTTCGGAAGACTTCCCCACATGTTGCAGGGTTTCTAGCCTTCCATCTTACCTTGAATGCCAATAATCACTCCCCTCCCCATAACTGTGATAAATGATAATATCTCCTCAGATTCCCAAACTTACCCCTGAGGAAGGCATCAACCCCTTGAGAGACACATTCCTCTAGGGCCCCTTCCAGCCCTAGGCTGAACCCCCATCAACTCATCTTCTCTTGTCAAGACCTATCCCGTCAGTCAAAACAATATTTATGGCGCCCCCATTCCTTGCTCTGTGCTGTGCTGAGGCTAGAGACGAGGTGAATTATGTATATTCTCAAACAAGGCTTGGGATGATCTGATGGCTTGAATCGAGTTCCTCTTTCTCCCCTACCTCCCCTCCTTCTTTCCTTCCTTCCATTCTTCCTTCTTTTCAGTTTTTAAAAAAATTTGATTAAAAAAATGCATTATTTTTACTAATGCATAATAATTGTATGTTGTTATGAGGTACATATGATATTTCGATATATGCATGCAATGTGTAAGGATCACATCAGGGTAAATAGGATGCTCATCACCTCAAACATTTGTTATTTCTTTGTGTTAGAACATGTCAAATCCTCTCTTCTTGTGTATCTTGAAATACACAATAAATTATTATTAACTGTCGTCACCCTACTGTGCTGTCGAACACTAGAACTTGTTTCTTCTATTAACTATATGTTTGTACCCTCCCTTCCTCCATCCTTTTTCTTCTTTTGTCTTTTGTTTCTGCTGCCAAGTGTTTCCTAAACATTAGGCTGGTTAAATAAGAAGGACCAGGGGTCGGGTTCACATTTAGATTGGTGGCTACTGCTCCCAGAGGCTCAGATTCGGAAGGTCTGTGGTATTCACACAAATGCTGTTTTCAGACACGACACAACAGAAGTGGGCACCTGTTGTCAGCTCATTTTTAGAGGAGGACTCTCTGTTTTGGAGTCTATATCTGGAGATAATTTCAGCCAGACATTGCACCTAGAAGATGTTCAAATTATTCACTTGTAAAAATATCAGAGTCAAATAATGCAGCCTTGGTGCAAGAGCAGTTACAGAAAACTGCTCTCCAGGGAATGAACATCTGGGGCTGGATTTGCAATCAGTCAAGGCCACACATGCGCTTAACCAGGCAGGACACAACAGTGTTCTGATCTGACGCACAGGGCTGTTTGCTTGTGTCAGCTACCAGATCCCCCACAATAGTGATATGGCATTAAATAAGCAATAAAGATCAGTTATAGAAGTAAATTATAAATTCTAGTGATTAAAAAGTAAAAGATAAGATGCATCCATCACAAATGGGTCTACGTGTGGGAGAGATGGTGACATGGACACACTTTTAACCAGACAGAAAGATGGAAGAAGGCAGCTTGTGGGGAATGAAGCTTGCCCTCAATGTGCAATTTTGCCGTGGTAACTGGCTTTTTAGGTGCTACTGAAGAGCTGAGCCCAGAAAGGTGGCTGGAGCAGTGGGGAGCAATTGAGACTGGCTCACTTGGGTTGGAATCCCAGACTTCCTCTTTCCTACTGCTGGGAATATAAGCAAATGGCTCAACCTTTTTCATAAAATGAGAATAATAATGTGAACACTCTGAGGCTGCCAGGTGAGCAGTTGGGGTGATGCACATTGGAGACTTCTGACAGCTCTGGCAAGTTGCACATACTCAGTAGATATGAGTTCTGTCTACCTATCAACTCCACTTCACCAACAAAAGGCCAAGTAATAGGAGAGGAAATTACCAAACCAGAAGAGCCCAGAATTGCCTGGAAGAATGAGAATAAGCAAGGGTTTCTGAGAGCCATTTCGCGCCTGGCCTGGAATTGGATAGTGTGATCCTAAAGTCAAGTCAGGCAGAGCCTGGCATTAGGTGGGGGAAACAGAGTTTCTCTAGTCCAAGCTCCTCTCTTGGAAGGAAAGCTTGGGAAGAATTGAGCAATGTCTTACAAAGGTGCCTTGCAGCCCCAGAGCACCTGAGGTCATCGCTTTTAATTTGCCAGCCTGAACCCAGTGTGCTCAAAGGCAGAGATTCCCTCAGGAATCCTCTCTCTGCAGAAGAAGATGGACCAAGAAGGCCTTTTGCTTATCCTAGCCACAGCCTTCCAAGAACAAAGGGATCAGTATCGGCAACCTACATTGATCACACCACAAGCACTTATTGGGTTTCTTCTAGGTGCTTTATCTTCCTAAATGCAAAGCTGATCATGTCACTTCCTTGCTTAGAGATGTCCATTGACTTCCCATCACCTACAGGACACAGCCTGAGTCTCATCGGTGGTAGAAAACGTCCTTCCATCTGACCACTTGCCACTGCCTGCCTCCAAATCCCTGGTCACCAGATGGCCACAGAGGTGCCACATGCCCACACACCCTACAGTACTGTCACGATTCCTTGCACCTGGGAGATACTCTGCTTTCTCAAGTCTCTGTGTCTTTAGGTATATTTTTCCTCTGCTTCCATTACTGTCCTTTCTTTGTCACGAAGCAGGTCTATATCAAACATCGCCACCTGTGTCGTGCCTGCTCTAGCAACCTCCAGGAGAGATAGGCCACCCTCTCAACCAGGGATGATTAATTATAGATCCCTCATCCTTTCTCATCTCTTCCCCTATGACTCTCACCATATGCATGTTAGACTTCCTCATTCTACCTTCATATCACGAAGTCTTTTCTATTTTTTATCTCTCTGTCTCTCTGTGCTATATTCTGGTATTCTTTAGATCTAGCTCCAAGTTTATGATTAAGTGAAATCTGCTATTTATTTTGTTTCTTATTAGGATGGTTTTAATTTTCAGAATTTTTTGGTTCTAGTAAAAATGAGGGGTTGATTTTATTTTAATAATATCTTGCTTAATAAGTCACACCTGCAAAACCCACTTTTATTTATTTAAACATGTTGTTACTGGTTTCCCAGGGCTGCCATAACAAAATACAACAGACTGTGGACTTAAATATTAGACATTTATTTTCTCAGAGTTCTGGAGGCTGGAAGTTCAAGATCAAGGTGGAGGCAGGGTTGGTTTCTCTTGAATTCTCTCTCCTCAGCTTGCAGATGGTCATAGGCTCTCTGTGTCCTCATACAGTCTTTTCTTGGTGCACATGCATCCCCTGGGTCTGTGTGACTCTACATTTCCTCTTCTTATAGAGACACCAGTCAGATTGGATTAAAGTCCACCGTGACAGCCTCATTTTACATTGATCATCTCTTTAATGATGACTCCAAATACAGTCATATTTTGGCCAGGTGTGGTAGCTCATGCCTATAATCCCAGTACTTTGGGAAGCCGAGGTGGGCGGCTCACCTCAAGTCAAGAGTTTGAGAACAGCCTGGCCAACATGGTGAAACTCCATCTCTACTAAAAATACAAAAATTAGCTGGGCATGGTGGCGGGTATCGGTAATCCCAGCTATTTGGGAGGCTGAGGCAGGAGAATCACTTGAACCCGGGAGGTGGAGGTTGCAGTGAGCCGAGATCATGCCCTTGCATTCCAGCCTGGGCGACAAGAGCAAAACTCTGTCTCAAAAAGCAACAACAAAAAAACAAGTACAGTCATATTTTAATATGACTCCAAATGCAGTCATAGTCTGAAGGACTAGTAGGTCTGCCTTCAAGATATGAATTTTGGGGGACACATTCAGTTCATAACAAAATTCAAATTGTATATTTCTGTTTGTTATAACTATATTCTTCACTTGTCTGACACTGCAGTTTGAATTTTTCTGCTGATTCTTGTTGTCTTGCAAAATGAGTGTTTTTCTGTTGGGAAAGTATGTTCTTTAGAACGTACATGTAGGGATTCTTCGTGGCCATACATCCCTCTAGAGAGAATTTTCCTTTGCTTCTGGGAGACATCTAGGGTGTTTCTAATTTGTGGCCACTTAATTAAACATTGAGTTTGGATTTTGTGGGGTTTCTTTGGTGGGGGTGGAGGGGGTTATAGTGCACAGAGTTTGCATGAATTTCAGCCCTTAACTCGTAGGAAGGCAAGTTGGTAGTTAAAAATTCTCTGAAGAAATTTTGTTTTTTGTTCTAGCCAAATACAAGGTCAGGAAAGCCCCTGATCCCCACTATTGTTTCTGCTTAGCAAATTTATATTTTTGAAGTTTACCCTCTGTGGCCAATTGATTGTATTCAGGGCCCCAGTTCTTCATCCTTACTGAATTAGTTTTCCTGGAACTATGGCAACAAATTATCACATAGCTGGTGGATGAAAACAACAGAAATGTATTTTCTTATAGTTCTGGAGGCTGGGAGTCTGAATCGAGGCATTGGGAGAGCTGTGGTCCCTCCAAAGGCTCAGGGGAGAACCCTTCCTTGCCTCTTCTAGTGGATGCCTCTTCTGGTGGCTCTCGGCATCCTTAGGCTTGTGACTTCATCACTCTTACCTCTGCCTCATCTTTTTCCCTATGTGTCTGTCTGAATCCTCTTCTCTTATTATAGGGACGCCAGTCATCGGTGTTAGCCTCTCCTTTCCCCAAATCTGGGATAATGTCACCTTGCAACCCCTCACTAATTATATCTGCAAAGATTGTGTCCACATAAGGTTCTGTTCTGAGGTTGCAAGTGAACATGAATTTTGAGGGGTGCTCATCAACCCCTCACACCTTTCCATATACATATCCTATGCCCTGGAACTTTGTAGTGACCTCCCCCTCTGGTGTTCATTCCAGCTGTGTGACTTTCTTTAAACAATAGAATGTCTGTTGCTGTGGTACAAATAGAGACTTGAAGAAGAGCAAGGGCATCTCCACTCACTGTTCTTGACCTCTGCCACTGTCCTGAGAGGGACCTGCCCCCAGTTTCAGGCAGAGGCTGAAAGAAACATGGAGCCGAG
The DNA here is from genome assembly GCF_008728515.1 of Papio anubis. NCBI lineage: Eukaryota > Metazoa > Chordata > Mammalia > Primates > Cercopithecidae > Papio > Papio anubis. The sequence goes on from NC_044983.1 coordinate 19,020,548, forward strand.
CAGAGTCATCCCATCATTTCATCCATCAGCCATCAGTGTTCATGTGGATGGCCAGATGACGGGCACAGGTGCAGGTGAGCCCAGCCATGATCAGCTGAACTGCCTGGCTGCTTGGCTAGATGTGTGAGTAAGGAGCAGTTAGTCTTGCATGTCACTGAGGAGCTGTAGTTGTTTCCCACACAGTAGTGCTGTGGCCATAGATACCTGACACCCTGCTGATTGAGTGTCCTTTTGAGGGTCCTGGCTTTATGAGGGGTTGCCTATTGAACCTCCCACCATGCTCAGGCCCTAGTCTTTGTCTCCTGTCCCCTGGTGCTCCAGTGCCTATTAAAATGGATGCTCTGAGGCTGGGCACGGTGGCTCACACCTGTAATCCTGGCACTTTGGGAGGCCGAGGTGGGCAGATCACCAGAGGTTGGGAGTTCAAGACCAGCCTGGCCAACATGGTGAAACCCCTGTCTCTACTAAAAATACAAAAATTAGTCGGGTGTTGTGGCACATGCCAGTAATCCCAGCTACTTGGAGGCTGAGGTAGGAGAATTGCTTGAACCTGGGAGGCAGAGGTTGCAATGAGTGGAGACCATACCACTGCATTCCAGTCTGGGCAACAGAGTGGGACTCTTGTCTCAAAATAAATAAATAAATAAAAATAAAAAAGTGAAATAGACGCTCTGGGACAGCAGGGATCTGCCGGAGGAGAGGCCAATGCCAGGGCACACATACCTTCACTCTTTCTTTTCAACTTCTGGCTTCCAAGGAATTCCTTTCTTTTCCTGACAATCAACTATTTAAGAAGTATTTTAAATCTGGAATACACAGAAATGCACTGGTGTGAAGAGGCTACTGAGCCCCCAGAACTCTCTTTCCTAGCTAGTTATCTTATTATACCTGTTCATCAAGCTGTGGTCATCCAAATAGTAGAGACTCTGAAAAGTGCCTTGCTCCAAGTGTCTTTTTCTACTGACTCCTGAGGATGGGCCATGGGTCCTCACCTAGACAGGCATTGTTCTGTTGCCAGAACACTCTTTGGAATCTTACTGCAAGAGTACCTGCAATGACCCCGAGTGACATGCACCAGAATCTTACCTGCTTTGGTGCACACACATGAAAGTTCTCCTCTTGGCACCTCCTTCACCGGTTCCATAGCCACAAACTGTTCTGGAGCCCAGGGTCAGCGTTCCATAGCCCAAGGGGCACTTGTGATTTTTCCAGAGTCAAGGACGCTCATATCACTGAAACTGCCTCAATTCTTATCAGCGAAGTCCAGAACCATGATCATTCCCTGCCACCAACTCAGAGAGGATATTTTTCTGTTTCAGCTCACACGGCAAATATTTTTCTTCCTTGTAAAGGTTTAGCATCTTCACAATATAGGCACTGAAGTTTTAACATGAATAAATCTGTTGTAAGTACCACTGGCTGGGTTCTTCTGTTCAATCCTGAAGCAACAGGAGGTGATAAGCCCTCCTTTCCAGTTCAGGGCTGCATCCTGCTCTTTCCGACTCTTATTTGCAACCACACTCTTTGCTTACCCCTGCTGCTCTTAAGCTGCCAGGAAGTAAACACAGTGATGAAACTGGAAGCAGGTTTATCCAGGAAATCCATAAGCCCCTAGCATTTACCACTGGGATTCTCATATTGGCTGAGTCTTTGCAGCGTTTCCCCGAGGGGTTGAAGTGGAATCTTCTTGGGGCTGCTATGTAGACTCAGTTGTGTTTTGGAGAATAGGGGGGAACAGCCACCTTCTACCTGGAAGTCAGGAGGCCTACAGGGCTGGACACTTTCTCTTTCTCCAATGTGACCTAATAAGCACTGACTGAAGGATAAAGTGCCTGGCCGTGTGTCTGAGAGTAGAACTGAAATTCACTGTGAAGAAAAAGGAGAAATCGAATGAATTTTTAAGTTAAGAGAGGATGCCTTAACAGAGGCCTTAACTGTAGTCAGTGCAGGATCCCATTACTGATTTATTAGGGGTTCTCGGGGTAACAACAGAAGATTGCAAAGAGGAAAAACAGCAGCCAGCTTCGGAAGGCAAGGCCTTTCAGATGCAGTCCCTTTGCCCAGCGTGCACAGTGTTGTCCTCATCCCTGTCCTCCTGAACCAGCATGTGTGGCCCATTTCCCATCACAGAGTGAGCGAGTCAGGCATGACCCGTGGAAGGAGGATTCTTTCTAATATGCCATAGGCTTCACATCACCCTCATTTGAAAAGCAGTTGCATCCAATAAGCTGATATCTGTAACAAAAATCCCAAATGATTGACTTACAGTAGTACGAAGTCACGTTTCAGGGGACAGCAAATTACAATGTGACTGTAATTGTATTCATTTACGGCCAGAAATACAGTTGTTCCAGAAACTGCACCTGTTAGTAAACCTGCATGTGAAGTCAAATCAAAATAAAAATGTCTTGAGAGCTTAGAACCAGAGGAGAGAAGTTCATCAACAGGATGGTCCATTCAGTGACTCAGGCGACCGCAATCTGATCACTGTCACCTGTTAAGCTTAATCAGGCCAGTGCCCTGGGGAATACAGAGACTCCATTGAACTCAGCTCCTGGCACCCATTTCCACGTTAGGATGGCCTTGCCATTGGGAGGGGATACTCTGTTGGCCTAGAATCCCCTGTCCCATTCACGGAACTGGCAGTGCCACTGCTAGATTTAAGGGATCTGGTTTCTCTGTGACTAATTTTCTTCAGATCAACATACTCTTTCTTTTGATTTGTTCAGGCCTCCACTGGAGTTACAACAGTCATTAGCCTATCATCATTAGGGAATGCTCTTAAGCCTAACACTGTCTCTCTATAACTCCTTCCCACCAGTCGCCCAGGTTCTGCTCTGCATGGATACACAGAAAAATTCTACACCATCTTCCATAAGGCAGCTCATCAAGAATTCAAGTCTTGCTATCATCAGGGTTGCCACATACAATTGTGTAAGTTGTGCACTGAACAAGGGAATATGGCCGTGCAGAGTAGTGTGAGTGGAAAACCTGATGTGAGGCTTCCCCTACTTGTGGAGAGCAGCTTTTCTCTTTTTGCACAAAGGCTATATATGAACTAGCAAAGGGCATGGCTATTATGGTACTCCAATCTCAATATTTTTGGATCCCATAACAATTTTTCAACACCTATGACGTGCTGAACGCTGTAATGCTACCCTCTTAGGAAACTTCATTTTTACCAGTGTGGTACCTAAATGTGCGTGACATCCAGAATTGGCTACAATCTACCAGAAATCAATGATATGCTTACATTCCCTTGATCAATAAATTACTACTCATTAGTAAAAGTTCCAGTTACTTTTTTGAGCAGCCTCATCACACTGTTGGCCCATGCTGAGCTTGTGGTCCACCAAAACCTAAGGTGGTTTTTTTCTTGAAAAGTGTTGTTCGCTTCAAGTCTTCTGAATCTGATGCCAAATATGAACCATGCATTAATTGCTGTTAAAACCAAGTAGGTTTATTTTAGTCATTAATGCTGCTGACTGAGATCTTACAAGTAGCATGAGGTTATCCATCAGTGTACTGTTCTCTGCTGCCTTGGCATCATTCACCAGGTGGATAACCTGTTTTCTACAGTTTTAAAAATAGCAAGAAAGCAGGGAAAGAGAAGGAAAAGCAGTATTTTACTGAATCTACTCTCTTCCAGACACTGTACTGTTACGTACATCATTCTTCTAAATCCTTATGGCAACCCATGCAGATATGCATTAGTATCATTAAGCTCAGAGACACCAACTTGCTTAAAATTGTACAGCTAATAAGTTGCAAAGCCAAGATTCAAACCCAATCCCATTTATCTTAAATACCAAGTTGTTTCATCTTTCAACTTGAAGCTCCTGAAGTCATTCTGTACAATGCCTCACCAACCAGGATGAGAGATATCTGGTATAACCTAGTGTTCTTGGTCAGAGAATGTTTAATGTCACTAGGATCAGGAAGCCACAAATTGGATTTCCATAACAGGAGATGCTCACCAGCTCAATGAAAAGATGGGCCCCCAAACTTTAGAACACAGAACTTAAGGTTTGCCAATGTCACTATATCCCCCTGATGCCTATTTTGAGTTCAGCTCTATTCTTTTCTTTATAATTGTTATGGTTGAACTCACACTAGCATTTATCTGTGTTCTCTCTTTGAGGAACTCAGCCAGAGAAAGCCGTAGACAAAATGGGATTTTTTTTTTTTTTTTTTTTTTGCCTTATCCCATTCCCTTGTGAGCAATTCAGAACAAAATAGAATATGAGGGAACTTTAAAAAGTTTGTAGAAAAGTGGAATTAAAAGACAAAACTGAAAATATAAACTATTTTTCAACACAATCCCTATCAAGTTCAAGACACTTTTTTTTGTAAGTGATGAGATCAGTTATTTAGCCCATTCCTAGAGAATTGAGGCTCCTGGGAATTTAATCATGTCATTGCAGTCTTTTTTACATTATTAATTATTAACAATGTAACTATAATAATATAATTATATTATTAAGAAAACCTAGTATGCTTTACATCTTCTAATTTTAGGAAACAAAATGAAGTCATAAAGAGCCAAATCAGGACTATAAGGAAGATGACTAATGATTTCCCATCAAAGCTCTCACAAAATTGCCTTTATTTGATGAAAGGAATCAGCGGAAGCATTGTTACAGTGGAGAAGGACTCTCTGGTGGAGCTTCCCAGGGGGTTTTCTGTGAAAGCTTTGGCTAACTTTTTCAAAGCACTCTCTTTCTAAGCAGATGTTATTATTCTTTGTCCCTCCAGAAAGTCAATGAGCAAAGTGCCTGAGTATCCCAAGAAACGGGTCCACTTTTGCTTTGACTGGACCATTCCACCTCTTGGTAGCCATTGCTTTGATTGTGTGCTTTCTTTTCAGGATGGTACTGGTACAGCCATGTTTTATCCCCTGTCACAATTCTTTGAAGAAATGCTTCACAGTCTTGATCCCACTTGTTTAAAATTTCCATTGAAAGCTCTGCTCTTGTTGGCAACTGACTGGGCACTCATCAAGTGAAAAGCTTGCTCAACCTTAATTTTCCAGTCAGAATTGTGTAAGCTGAACCAACGGAGGTGTCTATGGTGTTGGCTATTGTTTGTGCTGTTAATCATTGGTCTTCTTTAATTAGGGCATGAATAAGATGAATATTTTCCTCGCAAATCGATGAGGATGGTCTGCTGCTGTGGGCTTCATCTTCAACATCATCTCTTCTTAAAATGAGTTACCCATTTGTAAACTGCTGATTTCTTTTGAGATTTGCCCCCAGAAACTTTTCATAAAGCATCAGTGATTTCACTATTCTTTTACTCAAGCTTCACCATAAATTTGAGGTTCATTCTTGCTTCAATTTTAGCAAAATTCATGTTGCTCTGATAGAGATTCTTTACAAACTGATATTTTCTCCTCCTTGGTACCTCAAACTAATCCTGTTCAGACACATTATAACAAATTAGTATGAGTTTGGGTGCAAAAATTTTTTTTTAAATCCATGCATGGTGTGTATGTGAATTTTTTTTTTTTAAAGTGGTCAGCAGCTACCTTTATTTGGATTAGACATGTGAGTCAGACCAATATGGCTTGTGAGCAAAATGGGTGAAAATAGAGGAAACTGACCAGGATGTTTAAATGTTACTAAACTATTTAAATGTTAAACTGTTTAAATGTTAAACTATTTAAATGTTAAACTGTTTAAATGCCAAGCACCAACGTGAAGACACCCTATATGTACACAGTGGCTATGTTATGCCTGGCAGCTGCCACCTTCCCTTCTTAGAACAAAACGGGAATGATTGAACTGTATTAGAAGAATGAAGTTAGCCACTAGGGAGCACACTTCCAGATGAGGCTTGAGATGCTAGACTTCAGATAAAGGGACTTATGTCCGGTAGCCTCTACAAATGAGGAAGACTAAGATTTAGAAATAGAATAAACAATTTTTTTTTTTTTTTTTTTTTTGAGATGGAGTCTTGCTCTGTCACCCAGGCTGGAGTGCAATGGCATGATCTCACTTCACTGCAACCTCTGCCTCCTGGGTTCAAGTGATTCTCCTACCTCAGCTTCCCGAGTAGCTGGGATTACAGGCACCTGCCATCATGCCCGGCTAATTTTTATATTTTTTAGTAGGGACAGGGTTTCACCATGTTGGTCAGGCTGGTCTTGAACTCCTGACATCAGGTGATCCACCCACCTAGGCCTCCCAAAGTGCTGGGATTACAGGCGTGAGCCACTGTGCCTGGCCAGCAAAGTAACTTTAATTAAAAAATAAAAAAAAAAAAAGTATTCTGCTAGGATGATCTGTTTGCAACAGACACAAAAACATTTTCCAGTTTAACCCATTTCTGACTAAAAGTCATTGTAGGGCTGAACCTTAAGGAAAACTAAGTTTAAACTTCCTTTGCATAGTATTTTGTCTTTTCTCCTTGGGTTAGAGGTGCAGACAAGAAAACATGATGCAGTTTTGAATTAATATGAAAGAGGCAAAATTTGACATTTTAAAATGGCCCAAGACATCCCAGTGTTCATTTTGCTGATAGGTGATATACTCTAGAGAACCGGGAGTGGAGGGTTTAGTCATAATAAGCCTATGTGCTGTGGGTCAGGTGACTCATGAACTTGTCAAGCAGGCCAAGTTCTTTAGCAGTTTCTGGTTTTGTCCTGCTTTTAGTAATGTTGCAGTGGAACTTCGGCACATAGGTATTTGGTACCTCTTCCCTATAACCTAGCCCACACCTCTTTGCCCATTCTGAAGTCGGTCAGTCCGTTCATCCCAGTGCCCTTAGAAGGTGAAGGTTTGGGCTGGGCCCAGGGATTCGCGTCTATAATCCCAGCACTTAGGAAGACTGAGGTGGGTGGGTCACTTGAGCCTAGGTGTTTGAGACCAACCTGGGCAACATGGTGAAATCCCGTCTCCACAAAACAAAAACAAAAACGGAAAAAAATTAGCCATACATGGTGGTGCACGCCTGTAGTCCCAGCTACTTGGGAGGCTAGGGAAGATCGTTTGAGCCCAGGAGGCAGAGGTTGCACTGAGCCATGATCATGCCACTGCCCTTCACTCCAGCCTTGGCAACAGAGTGAGACAGTCTTAAAAAAAAAAAAAAAAAAAGGAAGAAGAAGAAGGTGAGGGTTTGATGTGGTTTCTGACACCATCTTGCTCTTACTCATTACTGCCATTGTTTCAAATGCTGCTGAGGATGTGGGTTCTGAGCAGTGTTCCTCGTATTGTATCCAACAAACAACCTCCCCGCAGGCATCTCTTACCCTGGGCCAGTGGTTGTTTCATTTTTTTTTTTTCTTTTCTCCTCATACTTGTAGGGGCTCTGCAACATGAACATTAAAAGGACGAATGGTATGAGTAAGTAGAGGGCATAGACAGATACAGGGCTTAACCGTTCATGCAGAGTCTCAGGTCTTTGTCCTTTGAAACCACTGGCTTTGGAGAAATCCTCAAACAGAAAGGTGGAGAGTATTGGAATTAAAGTCGTCATGGTGGGAACTGAGTAGATGATTTGCAGGGGTTCAAATCCACTTGCAGCTTCCTTTGAGGAAGGCATAGGTTGCAATGGGAAAGAAAGGTAGCTGAAACACAAGCTTGTAAAACAGAAAGGACTTAAACCAGGCTGATGGCTCCCACAGCAGCGTGTCTTTGAACTCCTTAGCATACCACTTCAGGACGTTTCTAAACTCTACTGGGTAGAGCTCGTGCAGCAGCACCACCTGCAGGGCCATGAACAGGGTGATGGGGATGCGGGTGAGGAAGAAGAGGCCCAGCAGCGACTCCATGCCGTGGCATTGTCTGTCGGTCGGGCCTGGACCTGCCAATGTGAGAAGAGTCAGTGTTTTCTTAATACACATTTTTCATGAAGTTTTTGAGAACCCCTCATATTTGAGTTGGAATCCTGGAGATCATTTAGTCCAGTTCTATCGTTTTAGAGATGAAGATGCCAAAACCCAAGAAGTTAAGCGTCTCTTTAGCCTGCACCGTAGGTTACTAGAGTGTTCTTGTCTTTTAATTTTTAGCCAGGAAAACCTCCCATCACAGCACACTGCCTCTCTTTTTATCTCAAAATGACAGTGAATTTTCTAAATCAGTCTATAAATAAGAACATCTCTTTCACTTCTAACCGTCTCTGGTAAACAGTGACTGCTTTGGCCCTAACTGGCATTCTAGAGTGTTTTCAGCGGCCTGGTTTTTATCCAGGCTGCAGTCCAAGCCCAGGCCCACCCCTGCCTTCCTCTCTGTGCCTGTGGTCCTCCACCCCTTTTTCTCACCTGGCGCTTGTGCAGTACTCCATGCATGACAGCAATCAATAACCTCCTTATTAATTAAACGACACTTTATAAAATCTCTCCTCCAGGGGCTTTGAGAAAGCCAGCTTTGGCTAGCCGTAAAGTTTTCAGTAATCATTTAAGAAAAAAAATGTTATTTATCATCTTTATGTCAGATCACGGCCGCCACATTCTCCCCAGGAGTTCAATCCATCAAGCTCCTCAATGCAAGAATGTCTAACAAGGTCCCTGTCACTTTTGGTGAAATATACAAGCCTCACCAGAGGCTCCTGACTCCCACCAGGATCAAAGTTGTAGGCACCACTCCAGCCCAGCGTCCTCCACCCGAGAAGCCAGCAAGACAGCCTTGCCTTCCTTCCTATCTTTATTTGTAGAATACCGGTGGAAAAGAAGGAATCCTTCAAAGTTTCATCCTTTCATGAAAATGGGTTCCTGTGGGCAAGATATCTGCCATTATGCACCTAACCTTTTATATCTGAGATTTTCAAGAGAAAATGATTTGACTATGGTAATAGGTCAGCTTTTTGAGATTTCCGACTCTCTTGTGCACATTCCACATTTATAACAACTGTCATAACTACTAGCTATATAATATTTTGCAAAGTGATTTCAGTGATGCTATCTCACTTGATCCTCACCTCAACCTTATAAAATAGACAAGGGGTTATTGACATTCTCATTTTGCAGATGAGTAAACTGAAGCATATGTATGGTCACTTGGGTTCTGGTGGCATTGTAGGGTTTGAGCTCAGATTTCGCTTCAAATCCCATGTGTTGCAAACTATTATATCACCTTGCTTTCTAGCCTCACCTCCCTTGCTGCTTTGTGTGTAGCACAATTGCATTTTGAATTAAGCTGTTGTTTGTAGTCCTTTCTGTTTACCTGTATCAGGAACACTTTACCTGAAACAAAATGCTCAAGACTGGCCGGGCGCGGTGGCTCACGCCTGTAATCCCAGCACTTTGGGAGGCCGAGGTGGGCAGATCACGAGGTCAGGAGATCGAGACCATCCTGGCTAACACAGAGAAACCCTGTCTCTACTAAAAATACAAAAAAATTAGCGAGGCATGGTGGTGGGCGCCTGTAGTCCCAGCTACTCAGGAGGCTGAGGCAGGAGAATGGTGTGAACCCGGGAGGTGGAGCTTGCAGTGAGCCGAGATCATGCCGCTTAACTGTAGCCTGGGAGACAGAGCGAGACTCCATCTCAAAAAAAAAAAAAAAAAAAAAAAAAAAAAAAAAATCCTCAAGAACAAGACAAGATGCCATGTTTGGACTTTCCAATCAACTCAGAGTGGAAAGAAGACTTCATGTTGTTCCAGCTCCTATGCTGAAAGCTTCAGACTGGGTGGGGTCCACTCCCCTGAGCTCTGGGGCTACTGTGAACAAGCCTGAGCTTGTCTCTGACCACTGGTGTTTGGGCAGGGGTGAATCACACCATCATCTGAGGAGCAACTCATGCTGTCTGTTTCTCCAGCAACTAAAATGAGATTGGAGAATATCTGAACTGAATCCAGGTCACACCTAGAAGGTGTATGTGTTTGTGAGCTCATGTGTGTGTATACATACACAGTCAATAGGACATATCCAGTTTCAATTCACACTCAGTACCTGCACTGTGTTGAGTGTTTTCACATGGGTTGCTTTTATTGAATTCGAATCCGTCGAAGTGAATACTATTGTCTTCATTTTTTTCAGACAAAGAGTTGAAACTCAGAGAGGCTGTGACTCGACATTTGATAGTGACATACCTTCCTTTCCCTTCCCCCACCATAGAGTCCCTGGGATTACGGGTCACACTGCTTCCTCCTGGATGGATGTTTTATCAGCATGTCCCTGTGAGCTATAGCCTGATTCTTTTCTTATTACCATGAAGTCTAGTCCTGACCAACAGGACCCAGGCCATTGAAATAGTATGATGTTCACTCATTGCTCAAGAATGGGAATGGGAGGAAGGCTACAGTTACGCCCTGAGTGAGGGCCTTGGCTTTTCCTTCCACGGATTTGGCTGCAGATCCAGAGACATGAGAGCTGGAGGCTTCTGAGTGAGCATCCGTGATTTTCTGCTCTTTTCCTTGTTTTTTGACATGCTGAGCCACTGTGACTGATTTACTGGCTACCCCAAGGCTGAAAGCCAGTGTTAGAATTCCCTGCAATGGAAATGGCTTCTGCAGGCAAAAGTGGAGAAATATTAACTCATAAGAACAGGTGTTTGTTCAGAATGGTGGTTACTGGAGCCTGATGTGTTCCCCGGTACATCCTCCTGGGAGGTGGTGGGCAGAGAAGAAAAGGACCCAAGTGAGGTTAGAGAAAAACAAAGTAAGAACAAAGGAAAAAAAAAAAAAAAAAGGAACGAGAGACTTGTAGGACTTGTAGGAAGGAACATACAATTTTTTTTTTCATCTGTCCAGTTTCCATTCCCTTTGAGTTCTTTCTGTGCCCCAGAAACTTCCCTTTCCTCTCCTACAGATAGCCCATGGCTGTAACTACTACCAAATTCACAGAGGCACACTAGTGCCCAGCTCTCACTCTCTTGAGCAATCTTGAAGAATTACAAAACCCTTCCCTCTCAGCTCAGCTGGAATTGGTGAAACTCTCAAAAGAACATTAGATTAGGTAGATAGATAGACAGACAGAGAGACAGTTTAGATAGGTAGGTAGGTAGGTAGGTAGGTAGGTAGGTAGGTAGGTAGGTAGATAGATAGACAGACAGATAAAACCATCAATGTCTACAGATACATAAAAATGAGCAAGTTGATGAGGTCCTGGTGCTTCAGTCAAATTTAACTAAAGACTAGCCACAGTAGAGAATGCAGGCTACGCAAGCCCAGCTACTTAGAAACTTCAAAGAGCTCCCCCTTTCCAAATCTTTCATATTTTTCCATCCCACTTTGTCCTTGGCACATTCACCCTTCCTAAGGGAGAGGAACCTTTTGAATGCTTACTATGTGAAACCACTTGTGTTCATCAAACACCTTCTTGTTACAAATGAAATACTAACTCAAAATAGCTCAGAAACAAAAAAGATAAACGTTGATCCTTCAACTAAAGCTTGAAAAGGCAGGAGGGATTGCAGCCTCCTGGCTCTGCATCTGTCCTCACACCTGAGTCCAGGTTGGGGCTCATTCTTTTGGGTTCCTTTGCAGGGAGAGCTGAAGCCACCAACAGTTCTGGAGGCCCTGGTTTTAGGAGTGGTGAACAAAGAGAAAAGGGGACAGGTTGTCAGCCCAGCTTCAGAATGAAGATCTTGGGGGAAGGACTCCAAGAGGCTGGACATGGACCATGTACTTTATCCTGGACCAGCATCACAGCCAAAGACCAGGATGAGTCAAGTATGTGAGTCCCTGCCCAGGTCTGCAACCAAGGGATGGATGGATGGATGGATGGATGGATGGATGGATGGATGGATGGATGGATAGATAGATAGATAGATAGATAGATAGATAGATAGATAGACAGACAGACAGACAGACAGACAGGTGTCAGATAGATAGGTGATAGACAGGTGATAGATAGGTGTTGGGTGGGCAACTTTGCAAGCAATAATAATGAGCGTGGAGGTGGATTTACGCACAAGAGGAATTGGACATAATAGCACTCAGAAAATCGGAACATGAGCCCCACAAATGTAAAGCAACGGATGTTCACTGAAGTACTGGAATGCATCATTTCATGTAATCCTCAGGCCAAGACTACCATTTAAAAAGCTCGGTGAGGCAGGGCTCTGGGTGTGTTTCACATCGTATCCATGGTAGCTGGAATAGCACCTGGCTCATAGCAGATCCTCAAATATGTGCTGATTGAAAGTGAGCTTCCTGCTATTATGAAGCCCATTTTATGAGGCATGGCGGGGTGAAAGAATGGGCAGAAGGAGAGGATTTGACCTCAGGGCTGTCTGGCCTGCTTCTCCCTCCTTGTACCCCATGGAACCGCCCCCTGCTGTGCAGTGCCATGAGCTCTCTGACCAGCACAGGTTTGCATTTTGCAGCCAGATACAGGCTTCACATGTGGGCCTGTCCAGTAGAGCCCTTCCTTGTCTCTGACAAGGCAAGGGAGAAAAGTGTGGCAGACGAGACCAGCTCAGGTAGGAGGCAGGCCGGGCAGGAGATGGAGGATGGGGAAAAAAATTAGAACCAACCCTAGGGAAACCTGCCTGGTCTCCTGAGCAGGTGCCAGGCAGGCCAGGGCATGGCATCTGGGGCCGCTGTTGGATTCAGAAGTAGTCCAGGTAGCTGTCAGGATCCAAGTGACACAGGGAGGAGGATGGGTCAGCTGGTGACACTAGATGGCAGGTTGATGGAGGTGTGTTTGGAGCATAGGAGTTATCTGAGGGCAGGATTTTAGCCACATGAATAGGACCCAGGCATGGTGACCAGGCCCCAAGCAAGTCAGCTGGGGTCCAAGTAGGACTGGCCAATGTCAGTGAGACGCTGAGGTGCCGGGCAAGACTGCTGAGGCAGAGGCAGCATGGTAGGACAAAGCCATGGATTGTCTGTCAGTGGGTGCCCAGAGTGCACCCCGATATACTATTAGGAAAGTAACAACCAGACTCATTCCAGACTCTTCCCCCAACTACACACACACACACCCCCCGCAGCTCCTGTTGGAAAGGCTGGGGAAAAAAGGGACTGACAGAAGAAAGCAACAAGAAAAAAAATTACCTTGGAGTCAAAGGAAGCAGGCAGGCTGGGCGTAGTGGTTCCTGCCTGTAATCTCAGCACTTTGGAAGGCCAAGGTGGGCAGATCATTTGAGGTCAGGAGTTCTAGACCAACCTGGTCAACATGATGAAACTCTGTCTCTATTAAAAATACAAAAATTAGCCAGGCATGGTGGTGTGTACCTGTAATCTCAGCTACTTGGGAGACTGAGGCAGAAGAATTGCTTAAACCAGGGAGTTGGAAGTTGCAGTGAGCTGAGATCGCGCCACTGCACTCCAGCCTAAATGACAGAGTAAGACACTGTCTTAAAAAAAAAAAAAGCAGGCAAAACCCACCCTTCTGGGTAGTGGGGTAGTTTTGGCTGCTTCTGTGTCTCTGTCTTCCCCCAGCCAGGCCTCTGTGGAACTGCCCCACCCCATCCCACCTTTTTCCTGTTGCCTACCTCATGGCTGACATTGCACATCTCAACTTTTAATTTTCCAAAGTCAGACAACTGCTGTTGCCCTGCAGCTGCGCATCTGAATTCCCTCCTGTCCACAGCCAGCTCTGCCCAAGTATCAGTCTGGGGAAATCTGGAAACTGAGCCCCTGATGCTATACATTTTGGCCAAGCCCTCGCTGGCCCGAGACTGCCCCTGTGCAGGTGCACTCTTTACAGTGAGGAGTGCTCTCTTGATATCCTGGGGTGTTGTGGAATGGAAGAGTCTCTGAGGTCAGCTTTGGAAAAAAATCAAGAAGCTGAAATATCATTAGTGTTTAACTCCTCTCTCTCCACTACTTGCCATTAAACCAGCGAGAGGACCAGTGTCCATGTCGGCTCATACTTTAGAAACGATTCAGCCACCGAGAGTGGATAAGTGCTGATAATTGGCTGCCCCGGAGGAGCTGTGGAGGCTGCTGCTTCCCAGGAGAGCTGCCCCATAGCTCTCAGGGCAGGAGGCCCTGGCCCTAGCCCTGTGCCTCCTGGCCTGCTGTCCCTAAGGGCCCAGCCTCTGGTTGACACAGAGCCGATGCTGGCCTCGCACAGCAGTGGACTCCCTTGCCTGCAGAGCTATGCCTGCTGAGCTAACAGAGAAGCAGGGGATGGGGAAGCAGAGCTATTAGCTCGTCTGAAGAATGCTCCCTCGATCAAATGAACGAACTGCACTGTTTACTGTGTAAACTTGGACTGAAGCAGCCGCAGTGAGGGGGCTTCATAATAAGGACTGTTAATATTTATGACCGACATCAGTGGCTCCTAGCGACACAATAATGAGCCCATCACCCCCTGAGCTGGCGTCGCCACCACCTTCCAGCAGACACAGAGAGGAGGAGGGAGGGGTGGGGTGGTCGGATGAGTGATGGGTGCCCAGCAGTACTGAAGGCCTTCCTGATCTGCATCTTAGAGTCCATGCAAGATGTAGAAGTGTCTGCTGAGTACCCACTGTGCACAGATCATTGAGCCAATGCTGAAGATGTAAGGGATTCTAGGAAACCACTGAGTAACCAGAGGAATGAGTGCTACCAGAGGTTTGACATTCAAGCTGCAGTTGGCCCCTTGTCCCTGGGTTAGGCAAGGCTTCCCAGAGTAGAAGGATATGGCTTCCCAGATGAACAGCCTCAGCTCTGGGAAGCTAGGGTGATCTTTACGTAGAGAAAGTGGGCTCCCAGGACCGGGGGGCTCAGTGTCTCTCCTGCAAGACTGTCTCATTCTTCCCTAAAGGCCTCCCTGAGCTCTTCTCCAGCTCTTTCCTGGAGCAGGAGCTCCAATTTGAAGCCCTCAAAGCTGGTGAGAGTGGGCTGGCAGGAGAGGAGGCAGCAAAGGAGACAGTGAGAAGACCCTGAGTGAGCTTAGTGGCTGCACACTGAGGCTTTGGTCCTCCCTTGAAGTGGTTGACTTAGGGCCCCCAGGGGCAGCTGCTCTCCCTGGGTGGGCCAGGCACTGATCCTTGGCACCTAGGACACTTCCTGGCCTAAATGATCCACCCTGGCTCTAGGCCTGCTCTGCCAGTCCCACTAACCGTGTGACGTTGGGCAAAAAACTTTCCTTCCCTGGCCTGATTCCATTTTTGCACAAGAAGGGATTTGGGCCAGAAAGGCATCATTAGCTTGCCCTAATCTAACCTGAACGGCTTGAAGAAGCCAGACCCAGGATGTGTACATGCATGGAGAAAAGCAGAAAGGGGGAGGGGGTGCCAGCCAAGGCACTTTGGTCCAAGGCTAGGCTTCTTGGGGTCCAAGAACCCCCAAATTGTAAGCCACAGTGTATGTGTGTGTATAGCATTCATTATTCTTAAGTAGCTCAGAAACAGTTCAGAATCACTGCATGCAGCCCTAAGGTTCTTTCAAATTCTGAGATCCTCTAGTTCTAAAACTCCCACACCCCATGGAACTCTCTCCCTGAGTTACGTTATGGACGGGGTTGTCTGAGTGTCTCTGGATGCACAGTGGGGCAGCCTTCAGGAATGGAGAGATCACTGGGGCTGGCACCCATGTGGCGTATTCACATATCACAAGGGTGAGGGCACAGCTTTTGGAGTTAGACCTTATTTGGAATCTGAGCTCTCTGATTACAGTGATGCCTGTAAGTCTTAGTCTCTTCATCTGTGAAATTGGCATCATAATGCAGGGTGAGTCTATGTCTGAAAACACAGGTGAATACATAATGAGCCATTTATAGATAGTACATTACAGTCCATGATAAAATAATACTGTGTGTTAAGGTTGCATGGCCACTTCCTAGTAGCATCTACATCAGAGGGTGGTTTAGAGGATTCTATGCAATGATGAATATAAATTCCCTGGCACAATGCATGTGCCAATAAATGTTACCAATAATAATGATTATCACAACGTTTATCTCTGTGCCATGCAGATCAGTGTCCTGGGCTAATGTTCACCTCTTGCCTCCGCCAGGTGGTGCCTCTGATTATGAGCACACCCTCGAGTTTGCCCGAAGTGCAGTGTGGAGGGAGGACTCCTGAATTTGGAGGCCTCAGTGGGAGCAGATAGACCCAAGAGGAGACAAACTAGGAGTCCAGTCAAGCCACTGGAGGCCCAGAGGATCTTGCAAGGACAACAGACATGTGGTTTAGAGGAACAAAGGGCAGGCAGGCAGCAGAGTCCAGCAGTAGCTGAGACAGTGGTACAAGGGAGGCTGTCTATTTATAGCACCCCATGGTCCCCAAGTGCTGATTGTGGCCCCAGAGGAGCCAGAGACCAGCAGGTGAGTTCTATTCTTGATTGCTGCGGGTTCACAGGTGCTGTGACTTCTCAGCAGGGCGGTGGGAGGGGTGGCCAAAGTAAAAGCAATGCAAATGGTGTGGGCAGCTGAGTAGCATTTTCCAGAGCAGAGAGGACCTGATTCTCCTGCTAAACCTGGGTCTGCAGATGCTGCTCTTTCCCCATCATTCTTTCATTAAAGTGGAGCCAGGAACTTTGAGGGGGTGGGGCATAGTAGCTGTTGGGTAGAGATGCTTATAGCGAAGCTAGAAGGTCTCTCCTGAGTTCTTCAAATGAAAATCAGATCCCTAAGGGTTCAGGATGAAGCATAGTTTGGAAGGAGGGGAGGCTGTTTGATGGATGGAAAGAACAAAAAAATCTATTAGCAGTGCTTTGAGCTCCTTAGAGAACAGTTCCTGAGGAAGCCAAGTAAATAACTTCCTGATACCCAAGATTTGTTAATTAAGCACTTTGAACAGGCTTTGGGAGGAGGGGCAGACAACTGTAGAATCCGACTTCTGAGTCTCCTGGCCTCAGGAGAGAGGGCATGTGTCTCAGTGGCCAGAGGTGTCTCCCAGCCTCCGTGTAAGGGAAGGGGGTGCTTCACTACAGGAGGGAGAGCTGGTGCATGGTGGAACTCCAGGTAGAGAGGACAGGGCAGGGCCTGAGCTGTGCACACGGTGGCACATGTGTTGTGCTGTCCTTCTTGATTCCATGAGCTGTGTGTCATGCAGAGCTAGCAACACCTGACATGTCCAGGAGAAAAGCCACCCGGCCTCACCCAAGAGGACTCCGGGGAGGAATGTCTGCCCGTGGATCCCAGCATCTCTGCAGCGGTGCATCATGCATCTGGTTTAAGCCCAGGAGACCCTGGGCTCCCCTTCTGATGTGCACATGCTCCTGGGAAAAGTAATGCATGGAATCGCTGTGTCTTCTTTAAGGGAGGTTGTTCAGATCTGAGAGTTCCTTGATTGGAAAAAGGGGGCCAAAGAGGAGAAAGAGAAGGCAGCACTAAGAGAAAGAGGAGGGGAGGGAGCTGGAGGCTGCTCCTCCACCCAGCCTGAGGGAAGCAGACACCAAACCTCACCCCAGAACTCCTTAGCCTGCTCAGGGGCCTGAAGCTTTCTCCAGAAGAGGCCCAAGGAAGAGAGAGGAAAGAGGATAAGGAGCTGGGGACAGAGAATAGAACTCCTGAGGGCTGATACCAAGAACTTGTTTGCTTTCAAGGGGTCTTCAGGCAAGTCTAATCTGGGTCACTGTCCTGGTTCTAGGGAGTAGACCTAAATGAGATGCTCATTCTCCTCCAACACCCCTCCCGTCTTCGTCAGGTGGTTTTCCTGTGTGACCTCATCCACTTGGTGTCATTCCTACAAAGGGCCTATGAAAAATGTCTGGTCCATGGAATCTTCATCTGGAGGAGTCCTGGAGGGGGAAGGAATCCTAGGTGGGCCCCTTGTATGGGAGAGAAAAATCCTTAAAGTAAAGTGAATGTGTCCAGCTTGGCTGCTACCCCAAATCTCCCAGGTCTAATTCAGCCAGCCCTTCCCAGACAGTAGGCTGAGTCTCATCCCCATGCAAGAATCATGAGTTACCCTGACTCCAGGCTTGTGGGAAATTCCCCATGACAACCAGGTGGAAACCTAGCCTCTCTATCGCAGCCTGAGAGAGAGGCCTCACACTCAGCACCACATCCCACAGTTCTGCACAAAGCCAGCCCAGTTTGAAGACAAAGAGAAGGAACTCTCCTTTCTTCATGTGGAAGACACATGCACACATAAGTCTAGCTGAGGACATGATAAGGAAAAGCTCATGGACGTTCCAAGATGGGCTTGGCCATGTACAGCTGTGTCATGCTGAGTCCCTGGGCACTGAGGAGGGTGGTCGGTGGGAGAGGACTCTGGTAGCTGGGAAGACCTGGGTGAAATCTGAGTTGGTGACGGGCATTGTCCCCGTCTTTCCACACTCTGTGCAGCGTCGTCCCCAGTGAGGCCCAGGATGGGGTTCCCCAATAGCACATGGGCAGAAGAAAAGTGCGGAGGAAGCACACAGAGCCAGGGGACTCAGGAGGGAGGGTGGCTGTCACTGCCTCACCCATTCCTTTCTATGTGGTTCTAGTCCAGGCTGTTGATGCTGTCCTTGGTGTTTCTGGCTGAGAGGAGGGGGTCTGTCTCCTGTTCCCGCCTTTGCTTTCTGCACCTAACTTTCCCCCAGCCTCAGCTTCCTCCTTACCTCTGCCAGCTTATTTATTCCCCGTAGTGACTGAAAGCTAGAGATGTTTATTTCCTTCTTATTTTTTTGAGAAGGATCTCGCTCTGTCACCCAGGCTAGAGTGCAGCGGTGTGATGTCAGCTCACTGTAGCCTCTGCCTCCCGGGTTCAAGCTGTCCCTCCCGCCTCAGCCTCCCCAGTATCTGGGATTACAGGCACGTACCATGACGCTTGGCTAAGATGTTCATTTCCTTTGGAAAGATAAGGAAACAGGCGCGGGGTTGTGGAAGACCACTCTGCCTGGGAAGTGCGGAGCCTGGATGTGCACGCAGTTTCCTGACAGGGCAGCCCCAGTTGTTCTGCTGTTACGCACACTGGACTTGTTGGTACACTCTGGAATATCCTGCCATTGGGCCTCATCTTAATTTGTCCTTCCACGACTGCTGCCCAGGTCTCAGACTCATAATTTCACTTTCCCTTAAAGGTAAGGCTGGCGTTTAGAGTAAGAAGCAAAGTGGTCCGGATGGGCAAGTTCCACTACCCTATCTGGGAGAGGAGGACCGTTTTGTGTGTGATGTGCCCAGGAGTACTGCAGAATCAATAACCATGGACTCCTCCGGACCTCCGAGACATAAGCCATTCCTGTTGTTTGAGGTACCATGGGCCATAAGGATGGGCAGAAGGGCAACCTCTTTAAAACCATTAAGAGCAACTACGTATCATTCCAAGACTGAAAGAGCAGTATGCCTAGGATGTAAACTCTCTCAAATTCATCTGTGGATTCCACACAATCACAATCACAATCACAATCAAAATTCAAGCAGAATTTTTTTAAAAATAGAATTTGACAAGCTGGTACTAAAATGTGTATAGCAATGCAAAACATCTAAAATAGCCCAAATGATTTTGAAAAAGAACTGGGTTGGAGAACCCACCCTCGCTGATTTTAAGACCTACTGAAGAGCTATTTTACTCACGACTGCATAGCGCTGGCATAGGGTGGACTTATATATCAATGAGGCAGAATAGAGAGTCAAGAAATAGACCCATACATGTATGTCTAATTTATTCTCAAAAGAGGAGGCAAGACAGTTTGTTGAATGAAAGGAAAATCTTTTCAACAAACTGTTCTGGAACAACTAAAAGTCCATACAGAAAGGCAAAGAAAAAAAAAAAACATGAACCTTTATCCTTACTTTATTCTCACCATACCGAAAACGTGACTTGAAGTGGATTTTAACCTAAATATGAAAGCCAACTGTAGACTTTTAGAAAAAGCCGTAGGAGAAAACCTTCACAATCTTGAGTTAGGCAGATATTTCTTAGGACACAAAAAGCATAAACCATTCACAAAAAACCAGTGATAAATTGAACTTTATCAAAATTTAGAACTTCTGCTCTTTGAAAACTACCATTAGGAAAAGACAAGCCGCAGATCAGAAGAAAATATTTATAATAAGTATATCTGACAAAGAACTTACATCTGAAATATGTAAAGAACTCTTACAACTTAAGAGTTCACAGACACCTTCCAAAAGAGAATATAGAAATGCAAAATAAGCCCATGAAAAAATGCTCAGCATCATTAGTTCATCAGAAGAAGTGTCAATTAAGACTGTGGATATTATTACACACTCCCTGGAATAGTTATAAAGACTAATAATCGTTAGTATTACTTAGTATCTGGAGCAATAATCACACAAATGATGCTGCTATGGATGTAAAATGGTACAACTACTTTTGAAAACAGTTTGGTAGTTTCTAACAAGGTTAAACATAAATTTACCATATGAGATGCCAACTGGACACTGAAGTATTTAGCAAAGTAAAAGGAAAATAAATGTCCCCACAAAGACTTACACAGGGAGTATAAAACACACAGTAGCTCCAAACTGCTGTGTCATAATAGCTTCAAACACATGCCAATCAACAGGTGAATGAATAAAAAACCTGTAAGCTTCACAGCTTGACTTAAATACAGCCATGTCACGAATCATCTTTTTAAATTACAAACATAGGTTTGTAATGTCATACTAGCAGTTTAAAAAGATGAGCTCATGATGCATTCAGCAATATGGATTACTCACACCACATTCTGCTGTGTGAAATAAGCCAGGCATAAAACAGTATACATCATAAGATTCTGTTCATATCAGTCTCTAGAAAAGACTGATCAACTGTTACAGCAATTATAAATAATGCTGCAATGAACATACATGTGCATGTATCTTTGTAATAGAACAATTTCTATTTCTTTGGGTATATACCCAGGAATGGGATTCCTGGATCAAATGTTATTTCTGGTTTAGATGTTTGAGGAATCGCCATACTGTCTTCCACAATGGCTGAACTAATTTACATTCCCACCAATAGTGTAAAAGTGTTCTTATTTCTCTGCAGCCTCACCAGCATCTGTTGTTTCTTGACTTTTTAGTAATGGCCATTATGTCTGGTGTGAGATGGTATCTCATTGTGGTTTTGATTTGCATTTCTCTAATGATCAGTGATGTTGAGCTTTTTTTCATGTTTGCTGGCTGCATGAATGTCTTCTTTTGAGAAATGTCTGTTCATGTCTTTTGCCCGCTTTTTGATGGGACTGTTTGTTTTTTTTCTTGTAAATTTATTTAACTTCCTTGTAGACTCTGGATATTAGACCTTTGTCTGATAGATAGATTGCAAAAATTTTCTCCCACTCTGTGGCATACGTACACATGGAATACTATGCAGCCATGAAAAGGAATGAGATCATACTCTTTGCAGGGATGTGGATGGAGCTGGAAGCCATTATCCTCAGCAAACTAAACACAGGAACAGAAAACCAAACACCACATGTTCTCACTTATAAGTGGGAGCTGAACAATGAGAACACATGGACACAGGGAGGGGAACAACATACACTGAGGTCTGTTGGGGGGCAGGGTGAGGGAAGGGAGAGCATTAGAAAAAAACAGCTAACGTATGCTGGGCTTAATACCTAGGTGATGTGTCGATAAGTGCAGCAAACCACTGTGGCACACGTTTACCTGTGTAACAAACCTGCACATATACCCTGGAACTTAAAAATAAAGTCACAGCAAATAGATCAGGGTTGTCTAGAGCCAGGAGTGGAAACTGATTGTGTAAAGGCACAAGAAAACATTTTGATATGATAAAAATATCCTACACTTTTTTAAAATGTATTTTTATTTTTCATAGAGACAGGGTCTCACTGTATTGCTCAGGCTGGCCTCAAACTCCTAGGATCAGGCAATCCTCCCACCTCAACCTCCCAAAGAGTTAGGATTACAGACATGAGCCACTGTACCCAGCCCTGATATTTTATGTATCTTGATTGTAGTGGTGGCTATAAAGACATACACATTTGTGTGAGTATACATATATCTGAATATATATTTGTATTATGTACTCATCAAAATGAACATTTAAAGTGAGGGCATTTTATTGTATGTAAGCTATAACTCACTAAAGTTGCTGTAAAAAGACAACATATATCAGGTCTTTCTGACCTGCTTACTTCTAACCATTACAGTTCCCACTGCACTTAAAACCCTGACTCCTCACCGCATTCTACAGGGCCCTGCATGCTCTGGTGCCATCTCTCACCACTGTTTCCAAGGTCATTGTCTTCTAGGCACACTGGCCTACTATTATTCCCTTCTGTGGCCCTCCGCACAGGTAGCCCCACTGCTCTACGCTCAGCTCTGTGTCCCGTGCCTATAGGGTCTCCACCCCAATAGTTCTCTACTTAGCCTTTACTGCGAGTCATCATCATTAGCTCCCCAATTTAAATGTTGTCCCTCGACTATATTTGTCTATGACACTCTCTTCCTACCTAGGCCTTATCACAATTTATACGTACATGTGAATTAATGAGGTGTCCTCTTTTTAAACGTTTTTCCTACCCTAGACTGTAAGATCAAAACAGGATCAAGTTTGCTTTGTCCCCTACTGCATCCCTAGCATCTAGCAATGTCCCTGCAGATAGTCGAGTCTCCATAAATATTTGGTAGATAAAAGGATGGGCAAATTGACAAATCAACGAATCAATATTTTTCTTTAGGAAGTTGTTAGGAATCAGTGGATCACCATGGTGAGGGCTACATGTGGTGGAATAAAGGACTCAGCCTTGGGTGTGAGGCCCTGGCTCTCTCACTAATGCACAGACCAGACTGGATTCACTAGGTCAGGGTTGGGGCCCAGGAATTCTAACATTTAACAAGGGCCCCAGGGTAATTATGATGTAAGAATGTATGATAATAACTAGGTAAGCATATATATCTATAGCATATATATACACATATATTCCTATAAACACTTGCAAATCCATATGTAGAGATTTTTGAGCCATTGTTTCAAAAAATGCAATTCCTTGCTCATTTAGCTGTATCTGTATTTTCTCATTCAACAATTCCTGGTAGAATTCCTCTAAGTTGCTTGACATGTTATTATTCTTTCCTCTTTATTAATAGATAAAGATACAGTGCAGGGTATGTGGTGGTTGTTAGTGCTATTCACCAATATTGTCTTCTTTTCCAGACACATGTACATAGAATTGTACTTCCTGGCTCATCTTTGGCTGAATAGGGCCTTGTGACTAGTCATAGTCAAGGAATTATGACTTCTGCATTGAAACATTTAATCATCTGGTTTGAGGCCCTCCAGAACTCATTTCCCTGTGGCACAGCAACTGGAAATATTTAAGGTAATGGTCGTTCCATCAGCCTGGGTCCCTGAATGACCCCGGGGAACAGAGTCCTTTACTGGCTTGACTTGGACATATAGTATGAGCAATCAATCCATTGTTATTGTTTTAAGTTATTGAGCTTTTGGAGTTATTCCATAACAACACGCAGCCTAGCCTAACTGAAATATATTGTTGTACCAGAATTCATTCAGTCATTCTTTGCCACTAACAACAGTACTCCAAGAACATCCTTTCACATACATCGTTAGACGCTGGTGTGAGTCTAGACAAATAGAGAAAAATATGGAAGGATACATAAAAAGCTGACATGGGTTCCATGGTTTTGTGGAGGATTTGTGGCTGAGAATTATTAGTATGGAGGAGGTTGGAGAGAGGAAGAAGATACAAAGAAAAGAAAGAAAGCAAAAAGCTATGTACAATGTAATCACATTTATGTAATTCTGTAAAAGTATAAAATCTTTATGCAGTCCTACATAAACATATCTATATCTATGTTTGAATTTTTAAAAAATAAATACTTAAATTACTAATTTTTAAAAAGAAAGCCACCAGAGCATTTAAGACCCTAATGAAAATGCAAATGTTATTTTGGATGCTCAAATACTAGGGGATTATGGAGCAGTTATTTAGGCTTCTGCTCCGGTCACATTAAGGGATTAGTAACTGCGTGCTGATGGAGAAGTGAAAGCACAGCATTCAGGGCAGCCTGGTGTTGATGCTGGGGAAGAGGATGGGAGGCGTGGGGGAGGGAAAGGGCTGTGATGCCTTTCGATATTAGGTCAAAAAGGGTGCTTCAGAGGGAGAAGGAATAGCAAAAGGGCTTTGGGAAAGCAGGTGAGGATACTGATTTGAAGGAGGGAGGTGCATAAGCAGAGCTAGCAAGAAGAACCTAGTCTTCAATATATACCTGTGAGATCACCTGGTCTGTCATCATTTGATAAGAAGGAGCTATTTTCTTTTCAGATTATCTCCTGTAACTAGCACAATGCCTGACTTGTCAGAGTAAGAACCCACAAGCATTTGATGAGAGAGTGTGTGTGTGTGAGAAAGAAAGAAGCAAGGAAGGGACTTGATTACATAGCTTATCGGTTGCAGAGCCAGGAGTAAAATTCAGATGCAGGCTCATTTTAGCTCCAGATTCTTCTAGGAGTACTTGAAAGAGATCCACAGAGAGATAAGAGGAAGGGAAAGAGAGAAGAGAGGGAGATAGTGCTCTCTTTCTCTCTCTCCCTCCCTCCTTCTCTGTTTTTCCCCCTTCCCCTCTCTCAGAAGTGGAGGTGCATTGTATTGAGGGGAACACCAGTAGGCCCTTCTCCAGTAATTCAGGTTGTGTAACAGAAGGACACCCCTCCCTCTGTATGTGCTCCCCAGTGTTAGGAGCCTCTTAACTCGTCCATGAGCATTCGCCCCCTTTGGTTTTAACAGCCCACCAGCCATCTCTGCCTTAGTTTGTCACTTCCAATAGGCCCTGGAATCTGACCTCGTCAAGCACCCCGTGGGGTCAGGCAGTCTCCCAGTCCTCTCTGGACTCAACTATCTGAAAAGGATTGGCTTGTAATTCGAACAAAATAGACTGTGAATATGTTAATGAGGGAGTGCTTTTATTTTCTGTAGCCTTTCTGTAGCATGTGCATTTTCCTGAGAAAGAGGATCTTTGGAGCAATCCACATGTCTTTTCCCTGGAAAGAGATCCTCAGAGCTATCTTTTCTACAACTGACCACATCCTGAAGATAATATCTCCTGGTCTGGTTATGCTAACTCTTCATGAAATGTAGAGAACTGGCCAAGGATTTGAAAGTGGTTAAACAGAGGATCTGATAAACTCATCTATATCAAGGTGTTAGGGTCTGATAACCCCTTAATGTGTTATCTTTCCAAGCAGACTTGCATTATTATAGAGCACAGAAAAAGTAAATTGTTATGCATTAGCTGATAAGGCAGTAGACGCTGGCTCAATTTTCCAAACATGAATATGTTTGATGTAAGTGGATCATAGAAACTAGGTGGTTGAGTATTAGATGATTCGGGATGTGGTAAGATATGGTGGATACAGGTTATTAAGAATTGGGTTTGGATTGTGTATCAAATGGTATGCTTTTAACCAGAAATAGTAGATTACTGAACTAAATGTGGCTGAAAGATTGAGGAAATTTTACTATATTATATAACAACTCCAGTTTGGTTAATTCAACAGCAGGAAATGTTTCCTCTTTCTGTTGAACCCCATATGACTGAAAGGTGCTATAGTTGTTCTATGTACTATGTGAATATGACAATCTTAATTATAGAAAATATCTCTCCCTTCACTCCTTGGACAACTTTTTTTCAATAGAGAGAAGAGCCTTTTTCAATAGAGAGAAGAGCCTTTACAGAATCCCTTTGTATTAATCAACATGGACTTACAGCCATAACAAATATCACCAAAATTCTAATGGTCAAATACAATTAAGGCTTATTTCTTGCTCAGGTCATATTCTGGTTCAAGCAGACCAGAGTGAGGAGAATGTTCTGCTCCATGAAAACATTCAGGGATCCAGCCTCCTTCTATTTAGCAGCTTCAGCATCTTCTGGGATTTCAGAATAACATGCTGGATCCTCTACACCTGCCCTATGGATGGAAGGAAATGTAAGACATCCTCTTAGTTCTCATTGGTCATGTACGAGTTACTGTCAAGAAAATGAAAATCATCAGACTGGTTTATGTTGTGCACAAACCCTAAGGTGGCCCCCAATATTCCCTGCCTTCTGGCATCCGTGCCCTTGTATAATCCCTTCTGCCTTGAATGTGAGTGAGATACGAAACTTTTTCCAACCAATGGAAGATGGCAAAGGTGTGTGAGTGAAAACATCCTTGAGTATGTTTTGTTAGAATGTCACATTTGTGATTACATTATGTCACTTTATATAAGGCTCTGTCTCCCTGAGATTTCTGCTTGCTGGCTTGATGAATTAAGCCAGGTGGAAAGGTTTTCTTTAAGTGGGCAGCCTCAAGCCAACAGCCAGCAAGGAACAAAAACTCTATATTCCACAATCACCCTGTATTCCACAACCCCGAGAAAATAAGTAAGCTTGGAAGCAGATTCTTCTCCAGTCAAGCTCCCAGAAGAGAACACAGCCAGGCTGACTCTTGAGTCCAGCCTTGTGATGGCCCAGGTAAGCTACAGCCAGGCTCCTGACTGATAGAAACTGTGACATTACACGTGTTATTTTAAGCTACTAAGTTTGTGATAATTTGTTGTGCAATAATAGCTTAGTTAAATCATGATTAACCACTGGAAGAAGAAGGAAGCCAACATATCTGATGCACTGGAGAATGAACATCCATTCAAAATCAGGCTCTTCCAGAAAAGACAAGGGACACTTGGCTATAGGTAGACCACAGACAGTGTTTGGCATAGTGTCTGCATTCAAATATATATATATATATATATATATATATATATATATTTACATATATAAATGGAGGATCTTACATCCATTATTTTGTTTTAACAGAAGTACAGAGACGTTTTCTGTAAAATGGAAATGAGTATCATGAAGTTTTCAATGAACAGTGTGAAACAGAAGAAAACATCAGCATTCATTAGGTCCCAGACCTCTTTGAGAATCTGATGAAATTCTGGACAACCTCTCCTCCCACAAACAAGATGTACTTGAATACCTACACATAAAATGTTGCATTCAATTTTAGAATGTGAAGAGATCACTTGAGGCCTATCCAGAGGGCTCTAAGGTAGGTACGTACTATACAGGGCTTGGAGACCTGGACTGCTCTGGTCACGTAGATGTGAGAGGGTGATATCAGCGGAGAGTTGTAGTGAGTAAGAAAATGTTCTCAGGAAACCTCAGCTTGTCGTTATATGGCAGAAACATGTTCAGATGTGTGACTCAGGGATTACTTAAAATAGTTGGGGCTGAAGACAATGAAGAGAGTATCCCAGGCGTCAGGGCTGATGGGTAAGGATGTGAGTTAAGGAAGGCACTGACACACTGCAAAGAGGAGAAGGTGAGAAAGCAGAGGAATGAGGGTGGAAGGAGCAAGAACTGCACCTTCCAGGTGCACTAGGGTATTACTACCTCCTCTTTCCCTATGCTGGAGTGAGGAGGAGGAAAAAGAAAGGACTAGTAGAAGCTGTTTCTAAGAGATCTCTGGCTTCTCCATGAGAATTGCTGAACTTTGTTTCCAATTCAATGGCAATCCAAAAAAATTAATATAAGCATTTTTCCGGACCATATAGATAACCACCTTAAAACCAGCCACTGATTTCATTGTCCCCATTTGCCTTGGCATTGTGGTCATGTCTGTAACAATTAGCACTACAATAATTGACGCAGTCTAGATAGAAAAGAACAGAGGGGAAATTGCAATGTAAATGGCACACTCCTGCCAAGTGAAAACCAAATGACTTCATGGATGCTGATGTGTTCGTGGGAGAATTGAATTGTCACAAGGCATGTGGAAGCAGAGGCAAGCCAAACTCAGAGGACCTGTTGGATGTGCTCATGTCCTGGGTGGTTGACTGAGTTTTAGCAAAGCAATACTGACTGTAATAGTTTGGATTCTGTCATCTTCTTTGTATTTAATCTGTAAATTTGTTTTGGGTTTGTGGCTGCCACAGACAGCCCGTTCTTCTCTTTCTGGACATGTGGTAAAATGGCACGGTGAGCAGGACACATGATTAGTTCTGGCCGGTGAGTTATGAGTGCGAAGTGACGCTCCACAGTATTTAGCTGCAGTGTGAGTCTCTCCAGCACTGCCTTTGCCTCTCGCAGTATCTCCCTGTGTGCTGCTCCAGGTGCGTCCCAACTCCTCTGTGCCTCCTCTGGAAGCGGGTCTGTAGAAACTGGGTCCATGGTCTCCCTTCCATTCTAACTTCCAGTTGGATTTGGCCAATGGAGTGTTCTGGCAGGAGACTGCAGGGCAGGAGGTGAATGGGGTCCAAAGAGTAGGAATAAGTGCCTTGGCTCCGTGTGCCAGGTCAGTCTGGGTTGGCTGCATCCCTCTGCCAGTCACTCTCCAGGGGCTGGTAACTGCTTCCCCACCTTGTGTCTTCATGGAAAGAATGGCTAAGCATTTCTAGCCTTCTGGTAGTAAACTGCAACTTACCGCTTTCCCTAACCCCTCCTTTGCCTTGTAAATAGTGCAAATAAATAACAGATAAACTGCTCCTCAAAGACTTCAGTTTAGGTGTCCTTTTTGTCTCTTGCCAGGACTTGACTGGTGCAGTATTGGTGGCTGCTGGGTCAGATGAGCTCTCTGCTACTCAGAGAAACAATCAATGTTTGCAACCACTAAGAGGGACTTTTGTTATTACCGCCTACCCTGACAGATTCAGGCTATGACTATTTAAGGGGGTAAGTATAATAAATTAATAACTAGTTTTATGTTTTCAGATGTCTTAAAACTATTTAAGGGGATCCATGCAAAATGTTGTTCCCTTAAAAGAGGGCACATTTCTCTCACATGGAGAAACATTGGTAAGAGGTAAAGACTTTGAAGTCAGCCAACTTGATGTGGTGTGCAGGTGCTGCAATTTACTTCAGACAATGCATCTGTAAAAGGAAGATAAGAGCTCAGCAGGCAAGATGACCAAATAGGAACAGCTTCCAGTGAGATCGCTGCAGAAGGCAGGTGATTTCTGCATTTCCAACTGAGGTACCCCAGTTCATCTCGGACTGGTTAGACACTGAGTGCAGCCCACAGAGGGTGAGCCAAAGCAGGTTGGGACATTGAGCATCAGGAACCATGCACTCCAGCCCAGATACTGTACTTTTCCCATGGTGTTTGCAACCGACAGACCAGGAGACCCCCTCCGGTGCCTACCCAACAGGGCCCTGGGTTTCAAGCACAAAACTGGGAGGCCATCTGGGCAGAAAATGAACTAGTTGCAAGAGCTATTTTTTGTTCATACCCCAGTGGTGTCTGGAACACCAGCATGGCAGAACTGTTCACTCCCCTGGAAAGGGGTGCTGAAGCCAGGGAGCCAAGTGGTCTGGCTAGGCAGGTCCTACCCCCGTGGAGCCAGCAAACTAAGATCCACTGGCTTGAAATTCTCACTGCCAGCACAGCAGCAGCCTGAGATCAACCTGGGACACTCCAGCTTGGTGGAGGGAGGGGTATCTGCCATTGCTAAGGCTTGAGTAGGTGGTTTTACCTCAACAGTGTAAACAAAGCCACCGGGAAGTTCAAACTGGGCGGAGCCCACTGCAGCTCAGCAAGGCTGCTGTGGCCAGATTGCCAGATTTCTCCTCTCTTGTCTTCTTGGTGGGACAGAACACCTGCAGGAAGGGACAGCTGTGAGCACAGCTTCAGCAAACTTAAACCTCCCTGTCTGATGGCTCTGAAGAGAGCAGTGGACCTCCTGGCACAGCATTCGAGCTGTGCTAAGGGTCAGAATGCCTCCTCAAGTTGGGTACCTGACTGGGAGCCACCTCCCAGTAGGGGCTGACAGACACCTCATACAGGAAAGCTGTGGCTGGCATCTGGCAGGTGCCCCTCTGGGATGAAGCTTCCAGAGGAAAGAAAAGGCAGCAATCTTTGCTGTTCTGCAGCCTCTGCTGGTGATACCCAGGCAAACCGAATCTGGAGTGGACCTCCAGGAAACTCCAGCAGACCTGCAGCAGAGTGGCCTGATTATTAGAAGGAAAACTAACAAACAGAAAGGAATAGCACATCCACTCAAAGACCCCATCTGAAGGTCACCAACATCAAAGACCAAAGGTAGATAAATCCACAAAGGAGGGGAGAAACCAGAATACCTCTTCTCTGCCAAAGGATCACAACTCCTTGCCAGCAAGAGAACAAAACTGGATGGAGAATGAGTTTGATAAACTGACAGAAGTAGGCTTCAGAAGGTGGGTAATAACAAACTCCTCTGAGCTAAAGTGCAAGGAAGCTAAGAACCTTGAAAAAAGGTTAGACAAATTGCTAACTAGAATAACCCATTTAGAGAAGAACATAAATGACCTGATGGAGCTGAAAAACACAACACGTGGACTTCATGAAGCATACACAAGTATCAATAGCCAAATCAAGTAGAAGAAAGGATATCAGAGATTGAAGATCAAGTTAATGAAATAAAGCAAGAAGACAAGATTAGAGAAAAAAGAATAAAAAGGAACTAACAAAACCTCCAAGAAATATGGGACTATGTGAAAAGACCAAATCTACATTTTATTGGTGTAGCTGAACGTGACAGGGAGAATGGAACCAAGTTGGAAAACACTGAGGAGAATGTCCCCAACCTAGCAAGGCAGGCCAACATTCAAATTCAGGAAATATGCAGAACACTACAAACATATTCCTCAAGGAAAGCAACCCCAAGACACATAATCACCAAATTCACCAAGGTTGAAATGAAAAAATGTTAAGGGCAGCCAGAAAGAAAGGTCAGGTTACCCACAAAGGGAAGCCTGTCAGGCTAACAGTGGATCTCTCTGAAAAAACCCTACAAGCCAGAAGAGAGTAGGGGCCAATATTCAACATTCTTAAAGAAAAGAATTTTCAATCCAGAATTTCATATCCAGCCAAACTAAGCTTCAGAAGTGAAGGAGAAATAAAATCCTTTATAGACAAGCAAATGCTGAGAGATTTTTGTCACCACCAGGCCTACCTTACAAGAGCTCCTGAAGGAAGCACTAAACATGGAAAGGAACAACTGGTAACAGCTACTGCAAAAACATACCAAATTGTAGAAACCATTGACACTATGAAGAAACTGCATCAACTAACAGGCAAAATAAGCAGCTAGTATCATGACAGGATCAAATTCACACATAAAAATATTAACCTTAAATGTAAATGGGCTAAATGCCCCAGTGAAAAGACACAGACTGGCAAACTGGATAAAGAGTCATGACCCATTGGTGTGCTGTATTCAGAAGACACACATATAGGCTCATTTACCAAGCAAATGGAAAGCAAAAAAAAAGCAGGAGTTGCAATCCTAATCTCTGATAAAAACAGACTTTAAACCAACAAAGATCAAAAGAGACAAAGAAGGCCATTACATAATGGTAAAGGGATCTATGCACCAAGAAGAGCAAACTATCCTAAATATATATGTACCCAATATAGGAGCACCCAGATTCACAAAGCAAGTCCTTAGAGACCTACAAAGAGACTTAGACTCCCACACAATAATAGTGGGAGACTTTAACACCCCACTGTCAACATTAGACAGATCAATGAGACAGAAAATTAACAGGGGTATTCAGGACTTGAACTTAGCTCTGGACCAAGCAGACCTAATAGACATCTACAGAACTCTCCACCCCAAATCAACAGAATATATATTCTTCTCAGCACCACATCACACTTATTCTAAAATTGGTCACTTAATTGGAAGTAAAACACTCCTGGGCAAATGTGAATGAATGGAAATCACAACAAACAGTCTCTCAGACCACAGTGCAATCAAATTAGAACTAGGATTAAGAAACTCAAAACCACACAACTACATGGAAACTGAACAACCTGCTCCTGAATGACTACTAGGTACATAACAGAATGAAGGCAGAAATAAAGATGTTCTTTGAAACCAATGAGAACAAAGACACAATGTACCAGAATCTCTGGGACACATTTAAAGCAGTGTGTAGAGGGAAATTTATAGCACTAAATGCCCACTAGAGAAAGTAGGAAAGATCTAAAATTGACACCCGAACATCACAATTAAAAGAACTAGAGAAGCAAGAGCAAACATTCAAAAGCTAGCAGAAGGCAAGAAATAACTAAGATCAGAGCAGAACTGAAGGACATAGAGACATGAAAAACCCTTCAAAAAATCAATGAATCCAGGAGCTGGTTTTTGGAAAAGAGCAACAAAACTGATAGACCACTAGACAGACTGAAAAAGAAGACGAGAGAAGAATCAAATAGATGCAATAAAAAATGATATAGGGGATATCACTGCTGACTGATCCCCCAGAAATACATACTACCATCAGAAAATACTATAAACACCTCTACACAAATAAATTAGAAAATCTAGAAGAAATGGATAAATTCCTGGACACATATACCCTCCCAAGACTAAACCAGGAAGAAGTCAAATCCCTGAATAGACCAATAACAAGTTCTGAAATTGAGGCAGTAATTTAATAGCCTACCAACCAAAAAAAGTCCAGGACCAGATGGATTCACAGCTGAATTCTACCAGAGGTACAAGGAGAAGCTGGTACCATTCCTTCTGAAACATTCCAATCAATAGAAAAATGAGGCCAGAGTCATCTGGATACCAAAACCTGGCAGAGAAGCAACAAAAAGAAAATTTCAGGCCAATATCCCTGATGAACATCAATACCAAAATCCTTAATAAAATACAGGCAAACGGAATCCAGCAGCACATCAAAAAGCTTATCCACGACTATCAAGTTGGCTTCATACCTGTGATGCAAGGCTGGTTCAACATACACAAATCAATAAATGTAATCCATCACATAAACAGAACCAATGACAAAAACCACATGATTATCTCAATAGATGCAGAAAGGCCTTCAACAAAATTCAACACCTCTTCATGCTAAAAACTCTCAATAAACTAGGTATCAATGGAACATATCTCAAAATAATAAGAGCTATTTATGACAAACCCACAGCCAGTACCATACTGAATGGGCAAAAACTGGAAGCATTCCCTTTGAAAACCAGCACAAGACAAGGATACCCTCTCTTACCACTCCTGTTCAACATAGTATTGGAAGTTCTGGCCAGGGCAATCAGGCAAGAGAAAGAAATAAAGGGTATTCAAATAGGAAGAGAGGAAGTCAAATTGTATCTGTTTGCAGATGACATGATTATATATTTAGAAAACCCCATTGTCTCAGGTCAAAATCTCCTTAAGCTGATAAGCAACTTCAGCAAAGTCTCAGGATACAAAATCAATGTGCAGAAATCACAAGCATTCCCATACACGAGTAACAGACAAACAGCCAAACCATGAGTGAACTCCCATTCACAATTGCTACAAAGAGAATAAAATACCTAGGAATCAAACTTACAAGGGATGTGAAGGACTTCTTCAAGGAGAACTACAAACTACTGCTTAAGGAAATAAGAACGGACACAAACAAATGGAAAAATTTGGTACAAAGATAATAAAATACCTAGGAATCTAACTTACAAGGGATGTGAAGGACCTCTTCAGGGAGAACTACAAACCACTGCTCAACGAAATAAAAGAGGACACAAACAAATGGAAGAACATTCCATGCTCATGGATAGGAAGAATCAATATCGTGAAAATGGCCATACTGCCCAAGGTAATTTATAGATTCAATGCTATCCTCATTACACTACCATTGACTTTATTCACAGAATTGGAAAAAACTACTTTAAAGTTCATATGTAACCAAAAAAGAGCCTGCATAGCCAACACAATCCTAAGCAAAAAGAACAAAGCTGGACCCATCATGCTACCTGACTTCAAACTATACTACAAGGCTACAGTAACCAAAACAGCATGGTACTGGTATCAAAACAGATATATAGACCAATGCAACAGGACAAATGCCTCAGAAATAACACCACACATCTACAACCATCTGATCTTTGACAAACCTGAGAAAAACAAGCAATGGGGAAAAGATTCCCTATTTAATAAATGGTGTAGCAAAACTGGCTAGCCATATGAAGAAGACTGAAACTGGACCCATTCCTTACACCTTATACAAAAATCTACTCAAGATGGATTAAAGACTTAAACGTAAGACCTAAAATAATAAAAATTCTAGGAAAAAACCTAGGCAACACCCTTCAGGACATAGGCATGGGCAAAGACTTCAGGTCTAAAACACCAAAAGCAATGGCAACAAAAGCCAAAATTGACAAATGGGATCTAATCAAACTAAAGAACTTCTGCACAGCAAAAGAAACTATCAGAGTGAACAGGCAACCTACAGAATGGGAGAAAAGTTTTGCAATCTATCCATCTGACAAAGGGCTAATATCTAAAATCTACAAAGAACTTAAACAAATTTAGAAGAACAAAACAACCCCATCAAAAAGTGGGCAAAGGATATGGACAGACACTTTTCAAAAGAAGACATTTATGCAGCCCACAAACATATGAAAAAATGCTCATTATCACTAGTCATTAGAGAAATGCAAATCAAAACCACAATGAGATACCATCTCTTGCCAGTTAGAATGGCAATATTAAGTCAGGAAACAACAGATGCTGGAAAGGATGTGGAGAAATAGGAATGCTTTTACACTGTTGGTGGGAGTGTAAAGTAGTCCAATCATTGTGGAAGACAGTGTGGCACTTCCTCAAAATACCATTTGACCCTGCAATCCCATTACTGGGTCAAAGGATTGTAAATTATTCTACTATAAAGACACATGCACGTGTATGTTTATTGTGGCGCTATTCACAATAGCAAAAACTTGGAACCAACCCAAATGGCCATCAATGATAGACTGGATAAAGAAAATGTGGCACATATACACCATGGAAAACTATGCAGTCATAAAAAAGAATGAGTTCATGTCCTTCGCAGGGACATGGATGACTCTAGAAACCATCATTCTCAGCAAACTAACACAAGAGCAGAAAACCAAACATGACATGTTCTCACTCATAAGTGGGAGTTGAACAATGAGAAGACATGGATACAGGGAGGGGAATATCACACACTGGGGCCTGGTGGGGGATGGCTAGGGGAGGGATAGCATTAGAAGAAATACTTAATGTGGGGGACAGGTTGATGGGTGCAGCAAACCACCATGACACATGTATACCTATGTAACAAACCTGCACATTCTGCACATGTACCCCAGAACTTAAAGTATAATTTGAAAATCCAACTCTTAGGAATGTTGTAAAGTTTAGATAATGCATCTAAGATGCTCAGTGGATGACGTGGCATCTAGCATTTGCTCTATAAATGATGGCTAATATTAACTCATCAGTGATAGCTACAATTAAACTGTTACTAACAATAACCTAAAGGATTATTGCCTAGAAAGTAATGTATAGAGTAATCGGGCAAGGGATGAGGAAAAAGAAAGAGTTAGCCAGCAAGGAAGGGGTTGACTATGGAGCAAGTGATCAGGAGGCAGGAAGACCTTTGGAGAAACAGGAGGAGGGACTGTGATTAGGCCAGCAACGGCAGAGTGGAGTCAGGCCAGGCCCAGAGCTGATGGCTAAGGCACTCTAGAAGCTGCTAGAGTATCTGTGGGAAAGCCTGGGATATAGAGGTGAGGTAAGACTCCCAATTTTAAAAAATGTTTTTTAGTGACAGGATCTCACTCGGGCACCCAGACTAGAGTGCAGTGGCATGAACTCCTAGACTCAGATGTCCTCCCACCTCAACCTCCTGAGTAGCTGGAATTACAAGAATGAGTCAGGATGCCCAGCTAATTTTTTTTTTTCTTTTGTAAAGACAAGGTCTCACTATGTTGCCCCGGCTAGTCTTAAACTCATGGCCTCGAGCAATTCTCCTCCTTCAGCTTCCCAAAATGCTGGAATTACAGGCATTAGCTGCCACACCCAGCCCACGGCTCCCCATTTTTGACCTTCATCCCCGTATCTTTGATGCAAGACACCCAAAAAAAAAGCAGCATGGCAATTATCCCAAAAATAGGCCACCCAGGACCAGTGCACAGCCCCTGCCTTTGTTAAGATCTGATAGGAAGAGCTCAAAGGCAGGCCTCCCTGGGCACTGCCAGCTACTGGGTCCTTCTAAGCTTTGGAATCCTCACACCTGCCAAATGCAGTATGGAGCAGCTTAAGGGCCACCTATAGGTGAACTAGCCATGCATTATGGGCCTTAGTCTTTCTCTTTGACATCTCCATTGTTCCCAGGTAAGGCATGCTCAGAGCTGGCATTTCCTCTAAGAAAGCTGCATCCACTGTCATATGGTGAAAAGAATTCTGGCACCCCACAGCCACTTTTCTTATTGATGATGATGGTAATAATAATAATTTTATGGTACTTTTATACAAC
This sequence comes from Papio anubis, assembly GCF_008728515.1. Lineage (NCBI taxonomy): Eukaryota > Metazoa > Chordata > Mammalia > Primates > Cercopithecidae > Papio > Papio anubis. The sequence goes on from NC_044983.1 coordinate 19,056,547, forward strand.
ATAAGCTACAAACAGAAAATAGTGCCTTCGATCAGGAAATGTGTCACACTTTTTTTCTGTCAGAGCCCCACACTTGCATACATACAATACACATATAGAGCTCACATTTAGTGTTCTCAATAATGCTGTAAGATAGTTGTCATTTTCCTCATTCTCAGGCAAGGCACCTGAGCTTCGGGGTGATGAAAGAGATTACTTAGATGATCAGAGACTGAGAAAGTGCTGATGTTGGGACACCCAGAGAGGTCTTATTGGAGCAGGGCTAGGCTCAAATCAGGGAAGGAAGCTGAGAACCTGGAATCCCAGGCTGAGCCTGGCCAAGTGTCCACCTACAGGGAGTTCCAGAGGTTAGGGCACTAAGTCCAAGAAGTTGTGAGCAGGAAACCAGAGTGAGAAGAGCTGGCCAAAATTGGTGAGGTGGGGAGAATACATGAAGGCCTGATTAGAGATAAAGCTGAATTTGAAAAGCTAAGGCAAAGAGAAAGTGAGATAACCAGAGGCTGAGGAGACCCAGGACTTTCAGAGACGAGTTTCAGGCAGACTTCTCCCCGAATGCCACTGGTAAGACACTCTCATTAGGATGGGTTTGGTCCCTAAAGCAGATTGACATCACTGGACACTTTGACTCTAATTCCAGGCCAGTGCTATATCCCAAGATCCTTATCCTGAGGTTCATGTGTGTACAGAATTTTGTGTCTGTGTGTTTGCAGATGTGTGTGCCCTTGGGAAGATGGTTCATAGCTTTTATTATATAGTCAACGGGATCTTTGTGCTCTCCCACATAAGCAACTCAGCTGCCTTCACCACATATGCTTGCCGCCAGCCCCTGAACAACTTTGTTCTGAAATTTAATGTCCTGCCCAATCGTTTCTATGAGCCACTCTTGTAACTCACCGTCAATGAATTGATTAATTGATTGATAAGAACTTCTTTGGTGTCTAAACCAGGACTAGACACCACAATAAATATAGCAATTACTTAAGGCACAGTCCCACCCCCAAGATTCCCCTTAAGATCTGGGCTTGGAGACAAGAGACAGCATGAGGAGCTGACTAAAAGACAGCATAAAAGTCAGACATAGAGACATTACCAGTCAGAAGAGGAGAGATGAGTGAGAGGTGGGTTACCAGATGGCCACACGTGTTGGCTGTGGTCGGGAGAAAATTGTGACCTTGGACCCAGACCATCTGGGTTTTAGTTCTCACTACCACCTGCTGCACTGTTGGGTGAAGGATTAATGTCTCTCATTTGCAAAAATAGGGATCAGAGCATTCATGCTGTAGGTGTTGTTACCAACACAATGGAGGTTTATTTAAGTTCACGTGGGTGCAAATGCCACATGGGTGCAAGTGCCTAGGTCAGGCAAATAGTCCACGATGCTCCAAGCTCATCATGAGCACCACAGGTATTTATTTTAAAAGTATATATTGTTGGATTTTCCTATCTATGAATGTCTTATACATTGAATCACATTTTGCAATCTTTTCTATGAATGTCTTATACATTGAATCACATTTTGCAATCTTTTTCCATCCCAAGTATATTGTAATGGTCACCTATGTTAATAGAGGGAGTTCTGGTTAATTCTTTTGCACTTACTATACATTGCCACACTGTATTTATACCTTATGTTGGTAGATTTTCCCCCAAAATATTTACTATTATAAATATTTCTGTTATAATCATACTTGCAGATGTGCAAGAGTTTCTCCTGAAGTGGATTTTCTGGCTGGTAGAGTATTTGCATTTTATGCTTTGTCAGAAAACCACATTATTTTCCAAGTACTTGGACTAATTTACACTGTCATCTCTGGTGTATGAAAATTCCATTGCCTTGCTGATATTTGATATTGTCAGACTCACGAAATTCTGCATCTGATTTTGATGGCACTAAATAGTAGATGGTTTTCATTTCCATTCCTCTAATGACTATTGTGAATAAGTACCTTTATTATAATTGTCTTGGCTGTACCAGTGTTGTTATGTTAAATGCCTCGTGATATCTTTGTCCTGATTTCTTATTGACTCATAAAAGTTCTTTATATATTCTGAATACTAACCCTTTCTGTTTGTGTAGCAAACATCTTCTCACAGTTTTGGCTTGTTGCTTGAATTTCTTTATGGTCTCTTGATGAACACCTGTAATTCTTGAAATGAATTACTATTTAAGGCAAGGCTATGAAGACCCAACTTGTTGGTTACTTAATAGACTTTGATAATAAATGAGAACATCAAGGATGGTAGGGTGGGCTGAATACATATGACTTAGAGAAAGAAAATGACAAGCTCAGTCCTTTAAATTCTCATTCAAGGTAACGTCAAGAAACCAGATGTTTCTGTAATTGCACTAAAATATTATCTCATCGACCATAGCTATATAACCAAGGTACCTAAAAACTCATTGCAAAATTTGATCTTGTAGCTTGAGAATTACTACACAAATTGAATTTATGACTGTCCTAAATTTCTTACGTAAAAGTGAGGGCACTGATTAAGGAAGAATGGGATGTGAGCATTGGCAGGTGGATATTTTGGTAAATTTGGATGAACTTAAGCCAAGATGCTCACTCCTTAAAAATTTCCACTTACCAGCAGAAGCAGCCCATCTTCCTCTACCCAAAACATCAGCCTATCCTTGCTTAAAGGTCAGCTAAAAACCCCAACTGAAGCAGTAACCTTGCATAGGTGGACTGATGTCTTTTAACATCCACCTTCACCTCTCCCAATTGCCTACAGGGCTCAGGGAAATGGGTATTTTACATAGTGAAAGAATTGCAAGGTCGAGCTAATTCAAATGATAAAAAAATAATAAAATAAAAGAGGAGTATGTGTGGCAATAGATTTCAGGAGTGCCAGATCAGAGAAAAAGAAACACTGTGTAGAATCGGGTCAAATGTATTGATATGAGTGCACTTAATGAAGATTATAGATTTGGTGTGTTAGTTAGAACAGCTGAGAAGTGCCCTAACAGTGTGCTTGGAAGTTTGATTGCAACTTGAAATCAGTGAACTACAGTGAATGATGAAGCCACATTTCTTTGGTATAATACAGAGGAAGAAATCCAACCTCTGCAAAGACGTGGGCAAACTGGAGTGGATGTGTTGTATGTGAGACCCACTCATCCTCACTCTAATATCTCCCTGGAGGGCTCAGAGGACATTTTCTTCACCAAAAAGCAAACAAATAAATAAAAACCAAATACCAATAATAAAACAAAACAAAACAAACACACTGGGAAATAGATTGGTGAAGGGGAAGCCAGCCTCCTTGAAAAGCTCTATAGGGCTTATTCTCTGTAGGAAGGATGGGTCATGGTAGATGGTTCTGTAATTTTGATGGAGATGATGGTACCCAGCAGTGGTAGAAGCCAAGGGGCAGCCCTTAACCAACAAAACCACAATGGGCACTTCTGCCGGAAAAAAAAAAATGCAATAGGGCCTAATGAGCAGCTAATATCAATGAATATTTATTAAGCATTTATAATACACTAGGCATTGTAAAAAATGCTTTCTGTGCATCCTCATTGCATTGTCACAGTGACAATGAGAGGGAAGCGCTACAGTATTTTCCCATTTTACAGATGAAGCTCTTGGGGCTCAGAGACGTTAAATAACTTGCCCTCTCTCACCAAAGAAGGTGGGAGAGGATATTTAACATCTCTAAGGTTGACTTATGGTAATCACAATGGGTAGACTTCAAAGGAGTCTTTGGTAGAACCTAATTCATTTGTGGAATGCTTAGTAATGAAATTAGTTTGTTACTAACTCAGTCTCTAGGGCTGAAAGTGATGTTTTACTTGATATAAATAATTGAAAAAGTTCCAAGACTGATGACCCAAATCTTGGCACCAAAAGTTGTGGCCCTTTGCCTAATTCTAAGAACTGAGGCAGTTCACCAACCCAGAGGCTCTTGATTAAAGGAGAGACTAGGTGACTCTAAAGAAGGACTCTACATCCCCGATGCGAGTTTATGCTGCATATTTGTTTTCCTAAACTTCACCCACAGAGACCTATAGCCATTTATCATGATTCGTATGCCTGGAAGAAAGGGAATTAACCAGTCTTTGGTGAGGTAGATTACTAAATATTCGCTGAGACCTGACACTAATCCCTAATCCCCAAAGATCACAGACATTACTATGGTCTACCGATTAGAGCAAGGCCTGATGGAGATCAGAGGCCACCCCACACAGCATGGGTGTGGCCCATCTTACATTGAGGGTGTGATCACTCAATGTCTTGGCTCTGTGTGGAGGTCTCTAACTCAATTCCCCCAGCCCCTTGCATGGATCCAGATTTTGTCTCTTGCCTCTGTACAACTATGGAAATAGAAGTTCCAATCACTGGGGATTGGCAGAAGCCCAAGACTTTAGCATAGCTTCACAACTGCTGTAGGTGAGGTCTTTAGCTGGTCTTTAAGCAAGGATAAGTTGGTGTTTGGGATAGAGGAGAACGGGCTGCCTCTGCTGGCAAGTGGAATTTTTTAGGGAGGGAGCATCATTGTATTTACATTCATCCGTATTGACCAAAGGGTCCTCCTTCTAATTCTCAGATTTGTGTTTTTACTTCATTTTTTACTTCTAGGGATTTCTCTTTTTCTCTTGTCAATTTAGCACATGTATTAAAAAAATATGGTTACTTTTCTCAATTTTATCATTTGATTTGTGCCATAAGTAGATACATACATATGTTTTCCATTCTACCAGATGCTAACTAAGTTCCTGGTGCAGGTCAGGGACCGACTGTCTCCTTTATTATTATTATTATTTTATGAGCTCAGTTCAACAAACACATAAGGAATGCTTACTCTGTGTTAGGCACCATGCTGGGTGCTGAGGAAGCAAGCCTGGGGTTCTTGTATTTAATGTTTTCTGTAAGAACAACTCTCTAGCCAGCACCCTCCATTTACTGGGATCTCTCTATGCTAAGTGCTGAAACATCCCATGCGCATTCTGTGTTTTTGCCTATGCTGCTTTTTCACACCTGAAATACCTTCTTCTCCATCCTTTTCCTAGCCTACTGCTACCTGCTTTTGAAGGATACTAAGCCCCACCGTTTTCATGAATCTTACTCAATCTTGAATATTAGAGAGGCTCTGTCTCTTCTCTTTCTTTGAATATAATATTGCCATTTGTGCTGATCGATGTAAAATGTGAGTACTTATTTCTTCATGTAATTTAATATTGTCAACCTCCCCACTCCAATCCCCTGCTAGATTTCAAGCTCCCTGAAGATGAAGGCTGAATCCTACATCTCACTTGTATCCTCCATGGCTCATTGAACAAGTGCTAGCTACATGGAGACTGCTCAATAAATATTGAATAATTCACGAGGGACTCAATAAATAACGATTGCTTAATTGATTAGCTCCGTCAATAAATCTTGCTTTGAACAGAGGTACAGCCATTGAAGATACTCAAAAGGCAATCTGGGTCACTGTGCCTCCGGATAGGGGAAAGCTCCGTGAATATAAGGTCTGGTGGGAGAAGGCAAGTTATTTAACCTCTCTAAGCCCCAGGAGCTTCATCTGTGAAATGGGAAAATATTGTAGTGCTTCCCTCTCATTGTCACTGTGACAATGCAATGAGGATGATACACAGAAGGCATTTATCACACTGCCTAGTCCATTATAAATGCTTAAAAAATATTAATTGATATTAGCTACTCATTGATCTTAAGAACTGGATTGAAGGAAACACCATGAGAAAAATTTCTTTCTGTGGCCATAGTACCCAACAGCTTCATGTTTTAGAAGCATTGTACCACTTTACTCCCCTAATATTCTTGTGAGGTCACCAAGAGTGTAAGTAGTCTGTACAAGTGAGTGGGTCGTAGGGTCATTTGGAGACTGTCGTTGACTCCTGATACATGGTCCCTTCTGTGATCCTGACTGTGATGGGAAGGGTCAGGGAAGGAGTGGTAGATGCATTTACACATCTCGTTGTTCCACACGCATGCCCTAAGAACTTACTAGGTACCAGGCACTGTGCTGGACACCAGGATTTCAGCTGTAAAAGTACAGTCAAAGTCCTTACAAACCATGGAAAGGGGTCATCAGGAGCTATGGATGCTCATGACCAGAGCCCGTTACTCAGTCTGTTGGAGGAGAGGCTGTCAGGAAAGACTTCCTAGAGGAAGTGACACTTGGGATGAGACCAAATAGATGAGATGGGAGTGATGTGAGACCCCCCAAAGCAGCTGCCGTAGGGGTGTAAGATGGAGAAGACAGTGTGTCCATGGCTGCATCAGACCCAGCCCGGGGACTAAGCTACAGTCATGGATGTTCTGGCTGTGCCTCCTGTGCAATGGAATCAGGAGGTCAGCAGCTCAAAGAAATGCCTCCACTCAGGATCTCTGCATCCCCTCTCTCTCCTTCCTGGGCCACTCAGCCACCTCCTGGGAGAGAGAATACAGAAAGCTGTTTCCCCACCTGATGCCTGAAATGGGAGGGAAGAAGAGAAGGTGACTGCCTGGATCTCTTACTTGGGATGGAGTGTTGTCATGGAAACAACTTTTCACCCTAGGATTTTTGGGGGCTGTCAAGAAGTGACAACCAGATCTGGGACACTGGCTAGAGAGGCCATGAAAGGCCATGAGAGGTGATTTCCCACCTGCCTTCTTCCTCCAGAGCTTACCACTTGCAGCAGTCTCTTCTACCCCACCCCCAACCCACATACATCCTCTTGTCACATAAACATCTCCTTCAGTGGTACCTACTGACTTTTAGCCTTCTAAACCAGAAAGAAAAACAGTGATGAGTTACCAGTCTACAGCATTTCACCCACATTTATCTCATTTAATACTCTTAACGACCTTGAAATTCATTCATTCATTCCTATAACAAATATGTATCAAGGACCAACTCTATACCAGGTGTAAGCTTCATTATGCTCTTGTCATCTTATGAATGAGGGTATGCAGCCTCAGAAAGGTTAAGTGACCCACCTTGGGTCACACACTGAGTAAATAATAAAGTCAATGAACAGATTATAGAGATCAAGTCAGCTGAGCTAACTTCAAATACTTTTTCCGCTATAGTGGAAAACACTTTTCTAATTAATTGGTCTTTGGATTATTCCATATGGAGTTTTATGGAAAAAAAAATAAATTCTGGGCATGCCAAGCAAACAATGGCTAAGTGCTTTCATCAAAGAGTTCATTGGCAAATTACATTCATTACCTATCTACCCTATTGGGAACCAAACAAAACAAAAACGTGAAGTCAAGTCCTTTGTCTTTCTTCAATGCCTACTCCCATCACTCTTTCCAAGAAAGGCTCTGATACTTACACAGAGGTATACGCAACAAAAATACCTTGATCAAGACCAGCCTGGCCAACATGGTGAAACTCCATCTTTACTAAAAATACAAAAATCAGCTGGGTGTGGTGACAGGTGCCTATAATCCCAGCTACTCAGGAGGCTGAGGCAGGAGAATCGCTTGAACCTGAAAGGCAGAGGTGCAGTGAGCCGAGATCACACCACTGCATTCCAGCCTGGGCGAGAGAGTGAGGCTCCATCTCAAAAAAAGAAAAAGCTTGAAATGCTACCCCATCGTGGATGAGAATTGTGAGTATTATGTCCTGCAAGGGTGAGGCTAGAACACTTGCTGCCGTTCCCACAGTGGAGGTCTGCTTTTGCAAACTCAGCAATAATGGAAAGCACCTGTTCAGTCTTAGGCATGGTAGAAATTTGTGGGGGAGGGAGAAATGCAGAACCCACAAGCCATGTTGTGTTGGAAGAGAGAGAAAGTAAAAAGTTTGAAACACTGTGGTGTCATAAAACCAGCCAGAAGAACTGATTTTGGGGATTAAGAGTGACTAAATTGTTGGCCAGACACGGTGGCTCATGCCTGTAATCCCAGCACTTTGGGAGGCTGAGGTGGGTGGATCACGAGGTCAGGAGTTCAAGACCAGCCTGACCAACATGGTGAAACCCCGTCTCTCCTAAAAATACAAAAATTAGCCGACTGTGGTGGCACATGCCTGTAGTCCCAGCTACTCAAGAGACTGAGGCAAGAGAATTGCTTGAGCCCGGGAGGCAGAGGCTGCAGTAAGCTGAGATCATGCCACTGCACTCCATCCTCGGCGACAGAGCGAGACTTTGTCTCCAAAAAAAGAGTGACTACATTGTCACATTCGCTTTTGCCTTTTCTAACCCCCTCCGTGCATGTGCAAACCCATTAGAAAAGCAACAAGCAGGGCTGGTGAAGGAATCAGGGGGAAGGCTTCTCTCATACTCTGTCTCCCACATAGGAGCATGGTCCCCAAGTTTTAAGTCTTACTGCTGCCACTTTCTGATTGAGTGTCTTTTAGCAATTTATACTCTGAGTCACAATTTTCTCATCTGCAGAATGAGTGTAATAATAGCAGCCTTGCAGAGTCATCATGAGGACCCAGTGTAACCATCTGCACATGAGACAGGAGCAGCCAGCACCATGGAACAAGGTAAGGTTTGGAGGGAAAGAGCCCCTACTCAGGACATGCCTCTACACACTGAGCTATGTGACCATCAGAAACTCACCACACCTCCAGCCTCATCCACCTCACTTTTCACATGAGAAAAGTAACAAACTTATGCTTTGTTGGAATCAAAGGCGATAACAAGTAAATGTAATAATGCTGTTAAACTGTCAAGTCCTATTCAGATGAAAAGATACACCAACACCTTTCTCCTAAGCAGGGCATTGTTCCTCCGTGAATACCTACAATCAAGGTTTTCTCAGGCCCCATGAATGCGCTGCCAGTGCCAGTGCTGGGGTATTACAAAGGAGCAGAAGTTGTGGGCCCCTCCTGGCTGGAGAATAACATCAAGGTAACCCTAAGCAGGAAGTGAGGACGGTTTAGACTGCACTGTCTCAGTGACATGCTGGGGTAAGGAGGAGGCACAGGATGTCAGAAAGGCCTGTAGATGAGGCCATGGAGGATCTGAGGCTGCGACGGGTCCGGGAGGATGAGCATCCTGGGTGTCCCAGCCTGAATGCCTCCAGAGGCAGACAAAGGCTGGGCAAAAGGAGTTCGCATGAGAGATGCGCAGATGTTCTTATCAAGCCCAAGGGAGAGTAAGAATGTGAGTCAGGACAGGCAGCAAGGCCCAGAAAGCGTCCAATGTTGTGCAAGCCACCCCTGTTTGCAACTGGGCTCAACCCTGCCGAGGGGCCAGGAAGCTACGGTGTATATCTGCCCATTCCAGTGCCGCATAGAATTGACAGTGCTTCCTGCCAGGAGCTTTCTGACATTCCCTTGGCCAGAGAATGTCCTCAGGCCAAGAGACACAGAGAGCTGAGGACTGCGGGCTGGTAGGCCGAGGGGATACGAATGGGGCACCGGTAGCATCTGCTAGCTTTGGCAGATGGGAGCTAGGGCCACTCCATGCTAAGGGACAACATGAACAAAAGGAAGAAGATGGGTTCAGTGAGGAGCTCACCACGCTTGGCTCCAGAGGGAGAGAGTATTTGAAATTGGGACTATCCACAGAAATCACCAAATATATGAGGGGCAGCAAGGAAACTCTAAGAGGGTAAAGTGGGCAGCAGTGTGGAGCTGCTGGGCACCACTGATGGTGGGAGGTGTTACAAGGGAAATGCCTCTTGTTCTGGGGTGATGAGCTTCTTGCAGCACCGGCTGGGGCCTGCAGTTGGACAGTGGTGACCGGATGAGTGGCCAGGCATGGTTCCACTCAATGCTGGTGAATGAGCTCTCCCCTGGCAGTTTGCAAAGCTCAGGCCCACAGCTCACTGTGGAACTGGAAGTGCCACAGCACCCACCCCTGCCGCCAAGCCATGCCCCACTTCTGCTGCTAAATGGAGAAAGGACGGAGCCTACATTAGAAACCAGAGACCTGACAAAGTGGGCGGGACAGGAGGTTCCTGGCAAGCAGACAGACAGAACTACAGAATGCCACGAGAGAAAGGAAGGTGGCTGGTCTTTCGGTCAGAAGCGCCGGCTGGATGTGGAGCACTGCTACAGTGACCGGCGCTGCCACCACTGTGAGCAGCAACTCTCCCAGACCCTCCTTCACCTGCAACTCATCCCAGTGGCTGCTCCTCTTGAGTGGCCGGGGCGAGAGGGATACTGCATGCGATGGGACTGATAAACCGATTCAAATAGCAATAGACTCACTCACCGATACTGTCTCATTGAAACACATTGCTCATTTATTCCCCTTCATCAGCCTTTGAGACACAGTCATTATTTTCCAGATGAGCTAAGGGAAGCCCGGAGAGATCAAGTGACCTGCTCAAGGGTATTTGGCTGCTGGGGGCTGAACCCTCTCATTGCAATCAGGTTCATTTGGCTCTAAGTCCTGTGTGCTCTTTATGAAGTCATAGCAAGGCCTGGACTAGGGTGAGAAAGGACAGGTGTCTACGAGGCGGGACTTAAGGAGGCGCTGGCCCTCAGGGGCATGCGAGGGCAGGGTGAGCACCTGAGAGTGAGGGCCTCCTTAAAGTCTGCGGTCCAGGGTCCTTTAGTCCCCTAATCCCAGAGCAGAACAGAAAACCTTCAAAGCCAGCTGCTGCCTGAAGAGCCTCAGACTTACTCCCCTGGGGCAGCAAAGCGGTTTTCTTTACCCACAGGGCCCTGGAGTGCTGACTGGGAGATGGGGCTGTCAGGGACTCATGGGGAAGAATAGCACATTTGCTACAAACTCATTCAGCTGAGTTTTACCCTGTGGCTGCCTCTGTAGTGTCTTTTGTGACACCAGGAATGTGTTCCATACACACTGAATAGCTTCTCTTCCCATTCGTGCCTGTGCCTGGAACTAGACAATCATTCATTCATTAATTCATTCATTTATTTGTAGCCTTCCTCTTTATATAGGCTTAGAGAGCCACTACTTGAAGTCAAGCCTTATGTCAGGCAGCAGAGATGCTGAGGTGAGGTTGAAGAAAACACACGGGTTTCTCCTCTCATGGACTCCAATGACACGGTAATTAGAAGTCATTAGCAGATTGCTCCCAGCAAGTGGAAAGCAGTGAGAATTCTGAACCAAGCCTTCTCTGGACTTCAGGGAAGTCCCTCTAAGGAAGTGGCGTCTAAACTGGAACGCCACTGCCTCTTATATGTCTACCCTGCAGTTCCTACATTTAAGGGTTTCTGGGAACTTTAAAATATCTAGTGTGAGTGGATTTGGCCCTCTCTGAGCCTGAGAGAGTAGGTGTGCAGTAAAAGTTAAGGCTTGCTAGCTTGGAGTCTTATGGCTCCTTATAGGACTGAGACTTGACCCTGTGACTCCAGCCTAGGGTTATGTAAGGATGTGGCTGACCTCAGAGGAGTCCACGGGAACTGTAGCTGTGCATCCGGAACCCATTTATTTGCTGACACTTCTCATTTCCTTTCAGAACAAACCTACATTCCTAGGCCTATACTTTTCTTGAGAAAATGGGTTTGTTATAAGTCACTCGATAAAACACCCTACCTTGGCTTCCCAGTACAAACTCTAGTTTCATTTAAGTCTTATTTTCTTGTTTCCTGAACTGATGATCCCCAAATCTATCTATCTGTTCATTAGGATCACCTGAAGACCTATGAAAATGTCCAACGTCCAGGCCACACCCCAGACCAGTTAAATCAATCACTGAGGCTAAGATCAATATGTTTTTAAGCTTCCCAGTCGGAATTGGAATTTCAACCGCTGGTCAGTTTCTCCTACGCACACAGGTTGATATGGGCGCCATTGTGGGGCTGGTGTTGCCATCTCTCCCTCCCTATTAAACTTCTCCTACTAGAGCTACAATACTTTTAGGCCCTCGGATAGCTGTGCTTTTCGAATTCTTATCCTTCCACTGTTCTACCTCTTTTATTCAAGGCAGCCTTTCATACATGCATTTATTCTTTCATTCACTTACAAGAATATACTGAATATGGATTCTAGGAACTAGGAATGAATTGTTGACCTTGGGCTAGGGTGAGAACATTTGAATGGTTCTTCATGGTGACCCCCTTCCCTGCCCCCATAAAAGCCTCTCTCCTTCCTTCCTTCCAGTCCATTGATGCATGGGCCCAGGCAGTGCCAACCGTTTCCTTGCTTGTAGTCAGTGTCCCGCCTACCAATGCCTGCCTTCCCCTCCTGTTGGAGGGTATAGTAGTCTGTTTTCACGCTGCCAATGAAGACATATCCCAGAGTGGGTAATTTATAAAGAAAAAGAGGTTTAATGGACTCACAGTTCCACATGGCTGGGGAGGCCTCACAATCATGGTGGAAGATGAGGAGGAGCAAAGTCATGTCTTACATGGTGGCAAGCAAGAGAGAAAGACAGCCAAGTGAAAGGGGAAATCCCTTATAAAACCATCAGACCTCATCAGACTTACTCACTACCATGAGAGCAGTATGGGGGAAACTGCCCCCATGATTCAATTATCTCCACCAGGTCCCTCCCACAGCATATGGGAATTATGAGAGCTACAATTCAAGATGAGATTTGGGTGGGGCACAGCCAAACCGTATCAGAGGGTCCAAATGCAACTCTTCTAGAGTTAACTACCAATTCCCAAAACCTCTTGACTGTTTGTTTCACAGAGATATTTTTTTGAGGTCGTAGTAAAAAATAATTTTAGAAACATGCCCTGATAAGTCTGGGTTCCTGAAATTGAGGGGGTGAATCCTTCAGCCCTAGTAGCCCTGAATGAGTCCTGTCTTCTGAACTTGACTCCAAGCCTCCCTAACAGCAGCAGTGATGTCCTCAAATGACACAGTCAAAACTCTCACTAGATGCTTGTTGAGTGAAATTTAACAGATCATGTGATGATTGGAGAAAGGGAGGGAGGAAGAAAGGAGAAGAGAACAGGAGGGAGAGGAAAAGCGAGGAGACAGGCAGTAAGCCAGAGAGGAGAGAGACAAAGAGACACAGAATGGAACCGATTTTGAGATCCTACCTGTCCTGCCCATGGCCTTGTGGAGGACAGAGGAATGGGGCATCTGAGCTCACTCACACTGCCAATTTGAACTGTTCTGCCCTAGCCTCCCTCCCTACCCACCTGAGAGCATTGGGAAGCTGCCCCATGAAGGCTTTATACAAAGCAACACCATAGTAACTGTTTTCTCCACTAAAAGATGCCTATGCAGTGAAGCTCTGCATTCTTGTCTTCCCTCTCCGCAACTGGGAGAGTCTTCCACTCTCTCCAGCAAACCACTCACCAGCCACCGAGTGACTGTATCTCATATTGTCACGACTGTCATTACCAGCATTAGTATTTTCTTTGTTCTTTCGCATTTCCCTGGCTCTGCTGGTCTAAAATGGGCTTTCCGTGACTTTAATTGGCTATCATTAGCCTTGAGCTCAGTGAGGCAGTCACAGAGTTCATTTGACTAAGGCACAAGCAGAGACGAAGTCTGAACAACTTGCTCAGGGTCTCCAGCTCGAGAGTCCTGCAGATGAGGGCTCACACTCCCTAAGTTTACTATCCTTTCCTCAACCCCATCTTGTCCTTCCCCAAGGGGGAAATCTCCTCTACAGTTATCACACTAGGAGAAATTATACCTCCCTGAATTGTAAGCCTGGGCATCTGTGTGTCAAAGCAGAGAGGAAGTCAGGGAGGTAGCTTGTGTCTTGGAGGGGTGTGAGGGGCTGGCCTGGGTGAGCAGATGGACAGAGCTGAGCTGCCGGGTTCCATGTCAACAATGGCAAGTCCATGAGGAATTTCTGTAGAATTAGATATATTGCTGGACGTGAATAATTAAGGATTCTGATGTGGTCAGGTAGATTAATGTCCCTCTGAAAGCTCTGGATCAATGTTGGAAGGGAAAAAAATAAAAGACATGCATAATTTAAAAAAAACCATCAGAAACTTTGCTTGACATGATGACATTACTGATTTTTTTATGATCTTCTCAAATATACTCTATAACCGTTATTAATTTAGTATCGTTAATAGCTCATCCTTCAAATGTCAGGCAAGAGCCAAAGCTGAAAAACACAACTATTTAGGGCTGGAAAACGTCCAGGGAGGAGAGGCAGAAAGCTCTAGGAACATGAGGGCCTGGGTTGCCTCCAGCTTCCCGAGAAACTCCCAGCCCAGCTCTCCGTTGCTGTGACTTCTCCCTCTTGAGCTACTTTGTTTGTGGTTCACAAAGACAGCCAACTCTGGCCCATTCGCTAGGCATCCGCCACCTTGGCTTGCCTGATCTTATGCACAGAGTAATGCCAGGGATCCAGTGCGGGAGAATGTTGAGGTGCTCCAATAAGTCTCTCCTCTGAAATAAAGACCTCTTGATGGTGCCCGATACCCAAGTGCTCATGATCAGGTGTGGCATCCTGTTGGGTTAAGTATCACCTTCTCACAGCCAGATGTTTCTGAAAATGCAGGTGCTTCTGCAGAGGACAGTATACTAATACAATGTACTAATATTATTTGTAAGGAATGTTTACAGGATGCTTACTATGTGCCAGGCCCTGTTCTAAGTACTTTACATGCATTATTGCATTTAATCCTCATAGCAACCAAGAATATTATTACTTCCAATGTTATGTATAGAAAAATAGATTCAAAGATACTAAGTAACTTAACTGGGGTCACACAGCTAGTAAGTGTTGGAGCTAGAACTCAAACTGGGTCTGATACCAGCAGCTGCATCTTTAGCCACTTTGTTACATCTGTCATCCTGGTAGATTCCTGATGTATTAATCAAGTGACACTGGATTTATCCACAAAGAAGAAAGCACCTTGCTCTTCCAGAAAAAAGGGGAGCGAAAAGTGGTGAAGTTGTGGGTGGGTAAGGAAGGAGTTACTGGACAGAGGTGAAAGAAACATTTTCCCCAGCAACAGTCTCATCTCCTCTAAATGACTCTGGAGGGGAGGGGCTCACGTGTCACCCCACTGGGCCCCTGAAGTGGCTCAGAAGACCCAGCCTCCTGGATGATTCTTAGTAAGAAAGGTTGGAAGCATATGTTCTCCAAAGACTAGAGGAGACTGAGAAGTCCCCCAAAATTCCAAACCTTTCAACCTAGAGTGGACTTGACCCTAGAGAGCCAAGGTGGGGCATGCCAGGAACAGATTTCTTAAGGGACAGCAGCTTGGGAAACAGAGCTAGCTTGAAATCAGAAGCCTTAGATTGAGGTGTTGATGTTGGACAAGCTTGCTTGCTCTCTCTCCCCTCAGTTTTTGCATCATAAAGTAAGAGTATGGCCCTGAAGGCTTCTACCAAGCCTGTGTTCCTGTGACATTGAGTTTTCCTTAAAAGGACAAAGCATGACCATATCCCCCGGAAGCCTGGACCCTCAGGAGCCAGGGTGCAGAGATGTCTGAGAGAGAGCAGAGTAGGAAGGTAGTGTCCTCACCATCGGGCCCTCAGCATGACTTGCCTCGCACAGTGGGATACCCAGCAGATTCTCCAAGGACCTCAGAGTGCTGTGTTCTTATTTCTTTAAGGACTGTCTTTTCTTAGACAGTCCTTAAAAGAAGGGAAGGGATGGCTACTCCTACATTGAGCCAAGATACAGATTTAATTTATCTGCTCAGTTCAATGGCTCAGGAAAAGCAAATCCAGAGTTGTTTGACTGCTCTAATGAGTCTTCAACATAAATGAGCAAGCAGGGTTGCCCATGTAGACACAGGCTGAGCCAGCAGAGCACAGTTTGCTTAGCTGCCTGCGAAGGTGGCTGGATGTCTCCACAAATCACAGTGTACCTGTGCACGTACACACACACAGGCACAGTTTCTTACTATTAAATTAGCCAAGTTGGATCTCAGCAGTGGGAAATCTGCATTTTAATACTGAATCAGTAATTAATAGCCTAGACACTTAGTTCACTTTCCTTTGATTGGCTTTACGTAGATACAGAATGGACAGAGGTGTCCTTCCTTCCAACCAGCAAGCTGTCTCTCCCTCACCACCCCTCCTGCCCCCCTCCTGAGAATGAATATGTTCCTGTCTCATTTGCATCCTATTATTACTGCATTGAAGCTATAGTCACGTACAACCTCTTTATATTCACTTGAAAATTAAATTATAAAAGTTTTTCTGCGTTGCAATTTATGTTCTGGTTGGAGCCAATTGTTTTTTGTATTCCGGCAAATATCACAGTCTCCAGGACTTAATGAATTCATAAGCATTGATTCCTAGGGGGAATAGTATGCATAGTATATTGGAAAATAGAGAAGCTCAGCCTAATGTCAAAATGTTTTACTTTCTCCCACCCAAGCCTTACATACACTTGGGAAATTCTTGTGGACGCCAGGCAGCTTATGTCTGCAGGCACCTGTCAATACTGCCTGCTATACTGAGGGGTGCCTGCAAAAAGCTATGCCTTCTGAATATATCAAGCAATGGATGCTATAGAATCTAGATGTTTTTTATGCCATCTGTTATTTTAGGACAAATCAGTAATCAGCCTCAACCCCTACCTTGGCCACTCCCCAGTTCCTAAAAGCCACAGCCACTGCCTCTGTCCATGATGGAAGTCACACACTTGTAGCCGACTGACATATTTTGTATGTATTTTATGACTTTTTTTTTTCTTACAGGCCAACATTTAAATATTTGGAGATTTCACCTAAAAATCCAAATTTTGACCTTCTTAAAAACATCTGAAGGTCTGAGAGCATTGAGCCGACGTTCAACGTGATGGTAGTCTAGAGGTGTGGAGTAACAGCAGTCAGCTTCCTTTAAACAGTGTATGTCAGGAGACAGACTCTACAATTTGATCCTCACCACTTGTGGATAGCGGCCCAATAGGATCTGCCATTTTTTCAGAGAACATGTATGCTTTTGCCTCTACAATCTCTATTAAAAGTGGGAAAACAAATACAGACCTAGAAAGCAAAGATCTCAATCCAGGGGCAAGAATATGTTTTTTTGAAGGAAGTGAAACAATGTTGCTGCTTAATTTCCAAATAGAGTACTCTGGAATTTTTCCTGAACCTAGCTTACTTTACGTAAGGACGTCCCAGCCATTGTTTTATTACTTGCCTTGCCCCTGGAGACATTTGAATTTTAGACCCGTTGACCTTGGTGGTTTTTAGGGAAACTCTATATCAGGCAGACCCTTTCAAGCTGACATGGCTCCCCATCTAGGGGTCTCAGTGTCAGCCACCCTTCCAGACCTGGGAGCCTCTGCCCTACTCCTCTGATGCTCTCAGGCTGCTTTGGCACTTCCACTTCCCTAAGTCCAGACGCACCAGTGCTTGACGTCAGGCTGAGATCTGGGCTTCCGCTGTCTGTAACGACTTGTCTGCCTCACCCCTGAGTCCCTTGGTGTGAAATAATAAATATATGTATATATTGGTCCCTGTCCAGTTCTTGACATAGAGCTCCTAAAACTCTTATGGGTAGGGAAATTGGAAGATCTTTTATTCTCATATTTGGCCTTTGGCCCCACATCCTGACACAGAGCTCCTAAGACGTTTGTAATTTCCCGAGAGACAGGAGCATCTAACACAGAGCCCTTGCATCCCTCGGAATTTCCTGGGTGATAGGAACATCTCTTGTTTTAATGAGGTAACTTCCGGTGGGTTCCTGGATAGCTTTGGGAACCAGCCATGTGATTAGAGGGTTGGAACTTTTGGTCCCACACCTCCAACCTCTGGGGAGGGAAGAAGGGCTGAATGTTGGATTGCTCACCAATGGCCAATGATTTACGCAATCATGCTTGCATAATAAAGCCTCCATCAAAAACTGAAAGAACGAAGTTCAGATAGCTTCTGGATTGCTGAATGCACGTAAGTTCCTAGAGGGTGGCACCCTTTGGATAGCTCCAAGGTGTGCAAAGAACTATTCATGTATCCGTGGAAGCTCCATGCCCCTTCTCCCCTACCTCGCCCTGCGCATCTCTTCCACCTGACAGTCCATCTGTATCCTTTGTGATATCCTTTATAATAAATGAGTACACAGAAGTAAGGTGTTTCTTTATGTTCTGTGAGCCATCCTAGCAAATTAATTGAACCTAAAGAGGAGAACTCTGATTTATAGCTGGTCAACCGGGGACTCACAACAGGCATGTGAAGTGGAGACAGTCTTGTGGAATTGAGCCCTTAACTTGTGGGAACGGATGCTGACTCCTGGTAGATAGTGTTAGAATTGGGCTAACTTTTAGGACACCCAGTTGAGGTCCATTGGAGAATTGCTTGGTAAACTCTGACACATCTGGTATCAGACTTGAAGTATTGTTTCCAGTGTTGAGTGCAACAGTAGGAAAAATAGTTTAGTTATTCCTATCTCTTTCATTTGGCGACACCCTTAGATTGGCACTCACCACTTCCTCTTGGATTCAAAACCCTGCATTCTTGTCTCCTGGGTCATTACGGAGCTAATATTGCACATCTAACCTCTTAGCCTGTCCTAGTTCACTGTGCCTCCATTCCTCTACCTGTTGGGCATTGCCAAAAAATTATGTAAGGCAGAAATTCAGTGAGGGAAAGAAGGGCACTGTCCTGGAGACGGAAGGAAGCATCAAGGTCAAACCAGAGAGGCAAAGTTACTGGTATGGAGACTCTCACAGGTAACCTGCAGAGCTCAGACTTCCTCCCTCTCTTTATGGTGCTCTCTCCATTATCTGGCATCCATCTGTGCTCATGTGGACAATATTTGTGCATAAGCATTTTTACGAGACCATCTGCTGCCCTTGAAACTCACATCACAGGGCCCATGTTGTAGAAAAGGCTCTTTAGCTAGCAATGATGGTGTCCAGGACAATTCTATGTTTTACCATACTTGGAGCCATTGAGAGGGACTTGCAGGACTGACCCATCTCATCTTTCTTTGCATCTTTCAAGAAATTGATGGGTAATCTAAAAGGTGTATGTTTACAGACCTGC
Organism: Papio anubis; assembly: GCF_008728515.1. Classification (NCBI taxonomy): domain Eukaryota; kingdom Metazoa; phylum Chordata; class Mammalia; order Primates; family Cercopithecidae; genus Papio; species Papio anubis. Next base: position 19,075,297 of record NC_044983.1, read on the forward strand.
AGTTATAGTATCAGAGTTTCCTCTATGTGGTGGAGATTATGGGTCTGACACCTGAAAAGAAGTGATCCACTGAAAGGATAGATTGTCTCAGCTCCCGGTGCTGACTCAGAGAGGAGCCTCTGGGCTGACCTAACCTCTTTGCTGTGCACTCTCATTCTGTCTCCACCCAAACAACATGGTAGATATCAGCAGTACTTCCCATAATTCCCGACGAGGAGGCTGTGTGCAACAGAGTCATCATAGGCTATTCTGAGAAATAAACCTGTCAAGGCATAATTGCTCACTCATCTTAGCCCCATGCATCGTGGAAAAGACCACGTGCCAGAATTGGGAGTCTCTTTTTCTTCCTGTCTAGCACCATCTTTTCAGGAGCAGCAATTCCAGAGACAAAACCTGGGGAGATTTCAGCACCACCGGGTGTGCCTTCTGAACAGCAGGAGTGGGCTTCCAGCTGGAGCCCAGATGAAGGTTAACTACAGGACAATTTACCAGTAAGTGGGAGTGGTATTAGCAATTACATTCTGGCTGAGAGTGACTAATTGCTTCCACCTGGGAAAGCAGATCCAGCCCCAAAGGAAGGTGAAGGTCATCGCTGATCCAGGGTTAGAGCTACAGGAACGGCTGCTCCACCATGCCACACATGGTTCTTGCCGCAAGGTCTTTCGCAAAGAACACTGACTGCCTACATCTCTTGTCTGGGATGCAGTTCTCTTTCTCCCCATTCTCCTAGTTTTGTTTCGTTTGCTTTTCCTGATTTCTAACATCTGACCTTGTCTGTGCTACCTTCTGCATCTCTCTTTGTCTTACTGAGTCCCCTGGCATATTTCCTCCCTCCTATCTGTCATGGACATGTGAACTAGTGCTGGCCAATGAGGCAGAAGTGAGTAGCTCCGGGCTGTACTTCCTGTAAGTCTGTTGTATTATATATGTACCTATCAATATATTTGTATATACAAATAGGTATACAACAGCTGACACAGCTGACACATACCTTTTGCTTTATTCTTACCCCTTCCTCCTGACCAGAATGGACAAGAGATTCCCAAGGATGTAGCATTCATATTCTGGCCTCCAAAGAGAGTCACACAAAAAGGATGCCAGGGCAGAATAATAAAAGGAGCCAGGCCCCTACAGGGCATTATGGACTATATTCAACCAGTTCTGGACTTTCACCTGAGATTTACTGTAAGGTGAAAAAAATAGCCTCTATCTTGTTAAGCTACTGCTGTTGGCTTTCTGCTATTTGCAGCTAAACTCAGTCCTAACAGATACATAAATCCTTTTCATTTTTCCAGAGGGTCTTCAGAAATACTGCCTTGGGTATCTAACTATTACTGACTGAATTGTGCCCCTCTAGAATTCATATGTTGAAGTCCTAACCCCTGATAAGGGAATGTGACCATGTTTGGAGATAGGGTCTTTAAAAAGGAAATTACATTGAAATGAGCTCATGAGGGTGGTTCCTAATCCAGTGTGATTGGTGTCCTTATGAAATGAGGAAACTGGAGCACAGACACATCCAGAGAGGGAAAATGATATAAAGAGACATAGGGAGAAGATAGTCCCTGAGAAGAAACCAACCCTGCCAACACCTTTATCTCTGACTTCCAGCCTCCAGAATCACAAGGAAGGTAAATTTCTGTTGTTTAAGCCACACCCTCCATTGTAGCTTATTTTAATGGCAGCCCTGACAAACTAACATAAAGACCTATATTTCCTGACCATGGGATCCTCCATGGTCAGGAAGGGGCTTAGCAGTTGGACCACCTGTATTAAAAATGCCTGAGATTCCTGTTAAAAAATAGGGTAGAGTTCAGGAATCTTTATTTTAACCAGTTTCTCTGGTGATTCTTAAGTGCTCTATAGTTTGAGAATCACTAGTTCAGTTCTTTAAGGTCTTAGAGAACACAAATGAGATAGAGGAGAAGTTGACAGGCCAGTGACAGGCTGGGGAATAAGAAGTATTTGAGGGACAGACAAAGACTGACCTGAGACCAGGAGAGAGAGAGACACTTCAGAGGAACAGTATGAGCTAAGACTCCAAGGTGGGAAAGAAATAGGTGTGTTTGGTGGCAATGATAATAGTAATAATGATAGTAATCTCAACTAGCATCTTCATGATGTCTTATAACTTAGATAGCAATTTTAATTATATTATCTAATTTAAATCTTCAACTGTAAGGTGAGATTTATAGGTAAGGATTACAGGTGGAGATTGCCAGTGAAGTTGCAGGTCACCTCAACCCAGTGAGGAAGTTAATATTTTATTATCTCCATTCTGCAGGGGGAGACACCAAGTCTACATACTAGAAACAGTATATGCTAGTTGTCAAGTTCTCCATGGTTTCTTGGGGACAACCAGGAAGCCCTGATGTGAGCACGACTCCACTTCATGCTGCAAGTGGCCAGAAGCCATGATCCCCTAAAGCACTGCAGCTCTGCCTGCCTTGACAATGGAGTAGGGAACAGAATAAAATAATCCTATAAAATGATCTGAGAGAGTGATTGGCTAGAGAGAAGATAGGAAACAAAGGAAGAGGGTAGCTTCCTCTCTTGCACTTGTGTATTTTGGACCTACTTTTAAAGGGTCTATAGTGAAGAGAGCCCATAAAGCAGGTGGTGCTGATGAAAAGAGATGGGACTTATCACTCATTCTACCCCATTAAAGAGGTACCCTCTTTTCTTACCACCTTCAAACAAGCCCACTTAGGAATTTGGGGGTAAGGCAGGACTTCACCTTAGAGACAAGCATTCTTCCCTTGCAGGTATGTACAACAGTAAAAAGGCAACTGGGGAATGATGATTGAGCACGAGGCATCCTTGTCACTGTGCTGAGGCCATGGCATTTGGACAGAATAGACCCCAACACTGCTCAAGGGATAAGTCCACTTGTCTTTCTGTTTGTCCATCTATATATCCATTCTTGCTCCTTACTATAAGTATTTGATGTTGTGTATAAATGCCCACAATATAAAAGAATGAAATAAATACTCAAGGGAGTTATTAGTTAAGGAGACTATGAGAGGAAAATATGGCAATAAAAATAAAGGAAAAACTAACATACACACCATTGAATGCAGACCATTAGATCTGGTACTGTGGCAATTGAGTGCTTCAAAATGTGACTCTGGGTTTTCCAAGAGCCAAAACAAAGACAGGATAAAACACATGGTTACAAGAAACAAACTGCCTATAATAGGAAGAAATTTTATTAAAGAATGCCAGTTGTAAGCAGAAAAGCAGAACTCAGCTCTTCCTGATGATGAGGCCCAAGAGGAATTTCTCCCATGACTCCTCATGAAGAGGACACCATGCTCTAGAGGAAAACATTCTTAGCAAAATCCCCACAATGACATTTGTTAGACTATTAATCTGAGCCTCTCAATGGCATAATGCCAAAGCATAGTACAGGAGAGGCAAAGCGGCCTGCATGGGAAGCATGGTGATGGTGTTTTGAAAAAGGGTAACATTTACAGTTCCTAGAGCTGAGAGTCTTAACTTTGAGAAGCTATATGCCCTTGGAGACTCTTTTAAAAAGTTTATAACCTGTACAGATAAACACGTATATGCACGAACTACAAAACTTTATATATAATTTCAGAGGGAGGTTACAGACAACTCACACTCCAGAAGAAGACCATTTATGGTGCATGAGTTAAGAGGCACTGAAAAATGAGGACTGCCTAAAAAGATGATGCCAGGAAGACAATTGAAAATGTTGCTGGATTGATAGATTTGATCCTATATTTCCTGACACTATTTTATGCATTCCTAACAAAGTTTTCCTTTGAAAATTCACTTACCTAAATGGAATTTCCCTCTGATACAACAGCAGTGATAAAATATATATCTGGGATTTCCATGGACTAGCCATACTTTTCCTTATTCCTCCCACAAAGTAACTAAAAATCCTGCATGTTATATATAAAACAGATATAAGAAAACTCTGAAAAATGAAGAAAAGAAGGGAAACTGGCTAGGGACTTCAGAACCTAAGGAACAACATGGGGGTAAGTTTTGTGAATTTCCTTTTTGCTTTGTACACTCCTATTTGGAACTGAAAAACCAGCAACCCAGAAATACCAATAGGTAGGCGAGGATTAAACAAAAGTCTTCTTTTTCTAGCCAAACAAGTAGGAAAAGAACAACCTAGAAAGACATAAAACTTTTAGACAATAACTGCTCTACTTCAGTCAAACACTACAGAAAAGACTGTAATCCCACCTCCACCCATGCCAGCAACAGTAGAGTAGGGAGCCTAGACTTACAGTCTTGTTAGAGTGAGGAACCCCAGCTTTTCTGCTGGGGTAGTAGCAGAGAAGAGCAAGTAGGGGGCCTGAACATCAACTCAGCATTACCTACCAGGGGATAGTAAGCCACACTCTGCTGCCCACTTAGTGTCAGTATAGAATATAGAAGGAATAGTAATGAGTTGCTCCAACCCCTCCCAACCAGAGACTTATCAGTGGAGGCCTAGCAGGGAGCAGAACTCCCATCTCTGTGACAAGAACCACACTCCTTGGGTGTAGCAAAAGAACCCAAGTTGGAAACCTGGACTTTTATTTGTAGTCAGCAGCAGCAAGATGGCACAACCCCTTCTCTACCTGGATGGTATTAAAGAAAGCTGGCAAAAATAGGATGTTTAAACAAAATTCATAGTCTCATAACCCAAAATATCCAGGTTTCAATAGAAAATTACTTGTCATACCAATAATCAGGAAAACCTCAAACTAAATGAAAAAAGGCAACCAATAGATGCCAACAGCAAATGTGGGAGAGATGTTAGAATTATCTGACAATGATGTTAAAGCAGCCATCATAAAAATACTCAAATAAGCAATCATGAGCCCACTGGAAATGAAATTTACATAGAATGTCTCAGTAAAGAAATAGGAGCTATCAAAGAGAACCAAATTGAAATTTCAGAAATGCAAAATACAATAATTAAAATAAGCTTAATAAATGGGCTCAGAAGAATGAAAGAGTCCAAGGAAGGAATTCATGAAATGAAAGATAAAACAATAGAAATCATCCAATCTTGACTGGGCACAGTGGCTCATGCCTGTAATTACAGCACTTTGGGAGGCCAACACGGGCAGATCACTTGAGGTCAGGAGTTCAAAACCAGACTGGCCAACATGGTGAAACCCTGTCTCTACTAAAAATACAAAACTAAAAATTAGCCAGGCATGGTGGTGTGCACCTGTAATCCCAGCTATGTGGGAGGCTGAGGCAGAATTGTTTGAACCCAGGAGGTGGAGGTTGCAGTGAGCCGAGATTGCACCACTGCACTCCAGCCTAGGTGACAGAGCAAGACTCTGTCTCAAAAAAAAAAAAAAAAAAAAAAAAAAGAGAAATCACACAATCTTAACAACAAAGAAAAAAAGTATACTGGAAGAAAAAATCTAACAAGCAAACAAAAAACCTACAGATACTCAGGAACTTGTGGGACTATAGCAAAAATCTACATTTATGTAGGGAGGAAGAAACAACATGGTAAACAAACAAACAAACAAACAAAAATATATATATATGGGCAAATACAATACAGTTTCATTTTCTTCTTGAGTTTTCTAAACTATATTTGATTGTTGAATGAAAAATTACCATCTGAAGTCGTTCTAAATGTAGAGAAAATATTTAAATTATATTACAAACAAGGGAGGGTACAAGGATATAAAGAGAGATAAAGCTTTTTCATTTGGACTGATAAAGTGATTCAAGTAGACTGAGAAAAGTCTATTTAACTTATTACCTCAGACAACCTCCAAAGAGCCCATACATTTAAAAGCACCACAGATAAATGAAAAATGAATTCCATAAAATGTTCAATTAACACACAAGATGACAAGAAAAACAAAACAGGGAAATATAAACAAGGAACACAAGAAGAAAACATAGAATACAAGCAAAAATGCAGGCTTGAGCCCTAGCATATAAATAATTACATTACATGTAAGTGATCTAAATATACCAGTTAAAAGAGATTGGTACAATATATTAAAACATGACCCAACTATAGACTACCTATAAAATTTACTTCAAAAATAACTACATAAATAAGTAGAATGTAAAAGGATGGAAAAAGACATATCGTGAAAGCATTAACCAACAGAAACAAAGGATGACTATATTAATATCCAATGAAATAAGATTCAGAGCAAAGAAAATTACCAGAGTCTAATATATATAATAATAAAAGGGTCAATCCTGCAAGAAGACATATCAATCCTACATGTGTATGTACCAACAACAGAGCTGTAAAATATGTGAAGCAACAACTTATACAATTAAAAGTTGAACTAGTAAACCCACAATTATAGTTTGAGACTTCAATGCTCCTCTTTTAACAAATGATTTAAAAACTAGACAGAAAATCAGCAAGGATATAAAAGAAGTCAGCGATATCATCAACCAACAGAATGTAATCAACATTTATAACATTCCACCCAACAACAGTAGAATATGCATTCTTTTAAAGTTCTAATGGAATACACACCAAATGTAAATCATATCCTGGGCTGTAAGACAAACTTCAACAAACTTTAAGTATTGAGATTGTAAAGAGTACCTTCTGCTACAATGGAATCAAACTAGAAATCCATAGTAAAATTATAACCAGAAAATTTCCAAACACTTGGAAACTAAACAATGCACTTAACAGTTTTTGTTTTATTGTGTTTTTTGTAATTTTTTATTTTTCATTTTTGTGGGTACCTAGTAAATGTATATATTTGAAGGGTACATGAGATATTTTGATACAAGTATGTGATGCATAATAATCACATCATGAAAAATGGGGTATCCATCCTTTCAAGCATTTATCCTTTCTGTTACAAACAATCCAATTATACTTTTAGTTATTTTAAAATGTACAATTAAATTATTGACTGTAGTCACCCGGCTGAGCTATCAAATACCGGGCCTATTCATTCGTTCTATATTTTTTTGTGTGTGCCCACTAACCATTCCTACCTCCCCACCACGCCAAACTCCCCTTCCCAGCCTCTGTTAACTATCATTCTGCTCTCTATCTCTGTAAGTTCAACTGTTTTGATTTTGATTCCACAAATAAGTGAGAACATGCAATGTTTGCCTTTCTGTGCCTCACTTATTTTACTTAACATGATGACCTCCAGTTCCATCCATGTTGTTGCAAATGATTGAATCTTATTCTTTATTATGGCTGAATAGTACTCCACTGTGTATATGTACCAGATTTTCTTTATCTGTTTATCTGCTGATGGACACTTAAGCCAGTTCCAAATCTTAGCTATTGTGAACAGTGATGCAACAAACATGGAAGTGCAGGTATCTCTTCAATATGCGTATTTTCTTCCTTTTGAGCACAAACCCAGCACTGGGATTGCTGGATTGCATGGTAGCTCTATTTCTAGCTTTTTAAGGGACCTCCAAACTGTTCTCCATAGTGGTTATACTAATTTACATTCCCACCAACAGTGTACAAGGGGTCTTTTCTATCCACATCCTCTCCAGCATTTGTTATTGCTTGTCTTTTGGATATAAGCCATTTTAACTAGGGTGAGATGATCTCTTATATTATAATTTTGATTTGCATTTCTCTGATGATCAGTGATGTTGAGCATCTTTTCATATGCCTGTTTGCCATCTGTATGTCTTTTTTTGAGAAATGTCCATTCAAATCTTTTGCCAATTTTTTTGATCAAATCATTTGATTTTTTCCTACAGAATTGTTTGAGCTCCTTACATATTCTGGCTATGAATCCCTCATCAGATGGGTAGGTTGCAAATATTTTCCCTCATTCTGTAGGTTGTCTCTTCACTTTGTTGACTGTTTCCTTTGCTGTGCAGACGCTTTTTCTTGAGACAGAGTCTGTGTCGCCAGGCTGGAGTACAGTGGCACGATCTTGGTTCACTGCAATCTTTGCCTTTTGGGTTCAAGTGATTCCCCTGCCTCAGCCTCCCAAGTAGCTGGGACAACAGGCACACACCACCACATCCAACTCTTTTTTTTTTTTTTTTTTTTTTTTGTATTTTAGTAGAGACAGGGTCTCACCATGTTGGCCAAGTGGTCTCAATCTGCTGACCTTGTGATCCACCTGCCTCAGCCTCCCAAAGTGCTGGGATTACAGGCGTGAGCCACTGCGCCCGGCCCTGTGCAGAAGCTTTTTGATTTGATATGATCCCATTTGTCCAGTTTTGCTTTGGTTGCCTGTGCTTATGGGGTATTACTCAAGAAATTTGTTGCCCACACTGATGTCCTAGAGAGTGTCCCCAGTGTTTTCTTGTGGTAGTTTCATTGTTTGGGGTCTTAGATTTAATTATTTAATCCATTTTGATTTAATTTTTATAACGGCAAGAGATAGGCGTCTAGTTTCATTCTTCTGCATGTAGATATCCGATTTTTCCAGCACTGTTTATTAAGAGGTTATCTTTTCCCCAGAGTATGTTCTTGGCACCTAGGTGTGCGGATTTGTTTCTGGATTTTCTATTCTGTTCCATTGGTCCAGTACCATGCTGTTTGGGTTACTACAGCTCTGTAGTACAATTTAAAGTCAGGTAATGTGATTCCTCCAGTTTTCTAAACAATGCACTTTTAAGTAACCCATGAGTCAAAGAGGAACTGTCACATGAAATTGAAAAAATATATTGAGCTAAATGAAAATCAAAATACAACATACCAAAACTTTTGGTACATAACTAAAGCAGTTCTGAGAAGGAAATTTATAGTACTAAATATATATATTGGGAAAGAGGAAAGCTCTCAAATCTATCATTTAAGCTCCCACCATAAGAACTTAGAAAAGGAAAAGCAAAAGAAATCCAAAGCAAGCAGAAGAAAATGAAATAACAAAGAGTAGAAATCAATAAAAACAGAAAAAAATAAGAAAAATCAATAAAACAAAGAAGTGATTCTTTGACAAAATGAGTAATATTGACAAACCTCTAGCTAGACTGACAAAGAAAATAGAGTGAAGACTCAAAGTGTCAATGTCAGGAGTGAAACATGGGCTATCACTATAGACTCTGCAGACCTCAGAAAATAATACAGAAATACTGTGGCCAACTCTACACACATTAATTTGATAATTTAGATGAAACTGACTGACTCCTGTAAAAAACCACAAATTACCACTACTCATCTAATATGAAATAGGAAATTTAAATATCCTATAAGTAGTAAATAAATCAAATTCATAATTGAAAAACTCATAAAAATAAAATCTCTAGGCCTAGGTGGTTTTACTAAAATGTTCTACCAAATATTTAAGAAAGAATTAACATCAATTCTACAAAATATTTTCCAGAAAACAGGAGTGAAACAGTGAGGGAGAGTCATCCCAATTAATTTTATAAGGATAGTTTTACCCTGATAGTAAAACCATGCAAAGACAGTATAAGAAAGAAAGGGAGAGAGAGAACTGTATAATAATATCTTCTAGAAATATAGACAAAAAATTCCTAGCAAAATATTAGCATATAGAGTTCAGCAATATATGAAAATTAATGCTACACCATGGCCAAGTGGGGTTTATTTCAAGGATACAAGATTGGTTCAATACTTTGAACCAGCCTTCTAAGCCAGCTAAAAAGGAACTACATTATTAGCCAGATAAAGAAGAAAAATCATATTATCACATAACTCAACGCAGAAAAAGAATTTGATAGAATATTTTAATAAAACAATCTGATAAAATAGAAGGAGACTTTCTCAGCTTCATAATGAGTATCTACAAAAATCCACAGGTAACATTATATTAGTGGTGAAAGACTGACATCTGCAAATAAGGTCAGTTTTATTTCTTCCTTTCTAATCTGTATGTCTTGTCTTTTCTTACCTTACTGTACTGGCTAGAACATCTAGCATTATGTCAAACAAGAATGGTGAGATAATACATTTTTATCTTGTTCCCAATCTTGGGGTAAAAGACTGACCTTATTTGCAGATGACACAACTATCTACACAGAATTCCCAACTCCCCCTTCAAAACAATAATGACAGAAAAACTTACAGAAGGTCCCAGAATATAAGATAAACACACAACATCAATTATATTTAATATACTAGCAATAAACACATGAACAACAAAATTAAAAATGCAATACCATTTACAATCTCTCAGAAAACATGAAGCCCTTAAGTGTAAATCTAGCCAATCATGTTGAAGACCTGTATGCTGAAAACAACAAAATGCTGATGAAAGAAATCAAAGAAGATCTAAATAAATAATAAGGACATACAATGTTCATGGGTCAGAAGACTTCACAATGTAAGGATATTAATCCTCTGCAAAATGATATGCAGGTTTAATTCAATTCCTATCAAAATCCTAGCAAGATTTTTGTAGTTGTAGATGAGATTATTCTAAGATTTATAAGGAAAGGCAGAAGAGCTAGAATAGCTAAAACAATTTTGAGCATGGGAAGAAATTAGTCTACTCAATTTCAAGACTTGTTATATGGCTGTAATAACTAAGACTTGTGGCAGAATAGATGTATAAATAAATGAAACAGAATACAGAATGCAGAAATAGACCTACCCAGATAAAGCCAATTGATTTTTGACAAAAGTACAAGAGCAATTCAATGGAGGAATTATAGCCTTTTCAACAAATGGTGCTAGAGCAATTGGACTTCCACAGGCAAAAAGTAATAATAATAAATTGAACATTATTAAAGTTGCTTTTGCTCTGCAATATGCCATGTTAATACAATAAAAATATGGGCTAGTGACTGGACAAGAGTATTTGCAAACCACACATCCAACAATGGTTATCTACAGTATATGAAAACATCTCAAAACCCCACGGTTAAAAAAAAAAAATCCAATTACAAAATGGGCAAAAGTCATGGGCCAGGCACCTTGGCTCACACCTGTAATCCCAGCACTTTGGGAGGCCAAGGCAGGTGAATCACCTGAGGTCAGGAGTCCAAGACCAGCCTGGCCAGCATGGTGAAACCCTGTCTCTACCAAAAATACAAAAATTAGCTGGATGTGGTAGCACGCAAGTGTAATCCTAGCTACTCAGGAGGCTGAGGCAGGAGAGTCGCTTGAACCCTGGAAATGGATGTTGCAGTAAGCTGAGATTGCGCCACTGCACTCCAGCCTGGGTGACAGAGTAAGATGCAATCTCAAAAAAAAAAAAAAAAAAAAAAAAAAGTCATGAAGAAACATTTCACCAAAGAGAGTATACAGGTTGCAGATAAGCACATGACATGTTCAACATCATTAGGCAATGGGGAATACAAATTAAAACCACAATGAGACATCACTAGATACCTAACAGAATGGCTAAAGAGAAAAATAGAGACAACACCAAGTGTTGACCATGACACAGAGAAACTGGATTATGCACACGTTGGTAATGAGAATATAAAAAGCAACATACAACTACTCTGGGAAATATTTAGGTAGTTTCTTAAAATAAAACATGCAACCACCATACTCCTGGACATTTATCCCAAAGAAATGAAGACTTCTGTTGACACAAAAACTTGTACATGAATGTTCATAGCAGCCATAGCCGTAATAGTCAATAACTGGAAACAACACAGATGTGAAAGACATCTGCAAATGATTGCTTAAACTGTGGTACGTCCATATCATGAAATACTCCTCAGCAGTAGAAAGTAGAAACAAACTATTAATATATGCAAAAATCTGAATGAATTTCCAAAGAATTCTGTTGAGTGAAAAAAGGCAACCTCATTATGGAACATTCTTGAAAAAAATTATGAAAATGGAGAACAGATTAGTGGTTGCCAGGAGTTAAGAGAAGGTCATTAGGAGGAAGTTAGTGTTTCTGTACAAAGGCATGATGGATCCTTGGGGTGATGCAAAGACTCTGTACTCTGCCTTTACCAATGTCAATACCCTGGTTTTACTATGTACTGTAGTTACATGCAGTGTTATCATTTGAGGAAATTGAGTATAGGGAATCTCTGTATTAGTTCTTGCAACTGCATGTCACTCTATAAGAATCCCAAAATAAAAAGTTTAAAACAGCAAAAAGATACGGCCAATTTGATGTGTAATGCATCTAATGTGATGATTACTAAAAGAACCTTGCCTGCAGGGGACAAGGCATGGGTATAAATTCCTTCTGTGTCTACAACAGGCCATGCTATCTTAAGCAGACCCCTGGCTTTTCTGGGTCTCAGTTTTCTCATCTGTTAAGTGACATATTTGAGCTAGATCATCTGTAAATGCTTTTCTATTTAAAGTAGAACTGTGTAGATGGGACAGAGAATAACTGATAGAGATTGATCTCAAAGTGACCAGAGTGCAAGGTGCTTTATGGCAATGCACCACTTCCCTATGAAGCCATACACATCTCACTGAGTAAGGAAGCAAGCTGCCTGTGACTGAGACCCTGAAATGAACCAGGTACAACAGTAAGCAGGCCACACATGTGATACTACTTAGACAAAGCACCAATAATAAACATGTACATATTTTTATTTCCATTTTTTTCAGGGAAGAAACTGAGTCTTGAAGAGATTGTGTAACTTTGCAGTGAATGCAAGCACTGGTAATTACAAAGTGTGAATTAAAAACCCAAAATGCTGCCTGCTAGCAGAATGGTAAATTATTTAACCTCTGTAAGCCTATGTTTCCTTACTTGTAAAACAAATAAAACAGTTCCTGTTTTTCTGCGAAGAGTAGTTGGTATTATGCATGTAAAGCCTTAACATAAGATTTCCTATATGATGAGTATTCAAAATTTTTTGAGATTATCATCATCATCATCATCACCACCACCACCAGAGTTTCAGCCTGGATGTTCTGTTTTCAAAGTTCACATTCTGGATCTTCAGTCCTGGCAGCTGCTGCGTTCTCCCTGGGCAACTCCGTGAAGTGCTTTCTGATGAGATGGGAAAGGAGAAGGTAGAAAAGAAAGCCCAGCTCTAGCTACGTCAGTTCTCAGCAGTTGTTTTAACTTACCTCAGAGATGATGCAATCCTAGAAATCAGCAGTTTTGCATAGCTTCTCCCATACCTCCTTCACCTACATCCCTGACTCTCAGTCATCCCCCACCACAGACAAAGCTGCTTATTTCCTAGATGGGAAAACAGGACTGGTGGAGTGGAGAGCTTGATCCAGTTTACACAGCTGGTCAGAAATGATGCCCAGGACTGGAGCCCCAGCCTTCCATTTCATTTCCATGTTCCCTCCCTCAACCAGGAACTGGTGCCCAGACACATCTTTTCCTGGTGCAGAATGTGCCCGTGGTATCAATGATGTTCAGGAGAGTTCAGGAGAAAGGAAGATAAATGGACACCATGTAGTTGAGGAAGGCCTTTTGGAAACAAAGACTTGGGTTAGACCCTGAATGAACAGAGGATGTCTGTAAGGGGAGGGGAGTGGGGAAAATCATTCAGGCCAAAGAGTGACTGGAGGGAAAGTATGGAAGTGGAGATGCCTATGCTAAGGATCAGACAAAAGAATCAGCAGACATGCATCTTAAGCCTGCTCCTTGCTCTTTTTCTGATGACCTGACCTAAGCAGTCTCACCCCTTGAGCTTTCCCATCTTTAGAATGAGAGACTTGAATTCCTAGCGTGACTTCTCTCATGGTGGTGCTGAAGACAGAATGAGATCAGGACTAGGGTTCTCTATAAAATGTAAGGAGATGGGTCCAGGTACAGGGTCGCTGGCGGCAGTGGGGAACCTCAGGAGGTAAGTTTAGAGAATCCTGAGGATCAGGCTGTGGAGTTTGGACAGCAACCTCTAGAGCTGGGAGAGGAAACTGCTCCCTGTAGGCATGGCCAGCTCCATTCCTACCAGCAAGAACAAGGTCATCAGGTCAAACACAATGACCTCCAGTGTCATCAGCGGGTCCTAGAGGCTTTGATTTCCAAGCAAGCGAAGCACCAGCAGTTCTCCTGCCAGGTCCTCATGGAGAGCAAGACATGGAGGTGAAGGCCTGTGGGGAGCCCTGGCCCCTATACTCATTGTTGCATTTCCCATAGGCTCTCCAAGGCTCCCCTACTGGCCTTCCAAATAGGAATAAAGACCTGTGCCTTTGCAGCACATTTGAATGGGCTTAGGAAACTGTAAAGTGCCGTCCCCACGGAAGAGCTGGCAACTTCTGGGAGCAGAGACATCTGGGCCTTTGACGGCAGGTATCTGCCCGTGCCAGCCCTCCTGGTGCTTCTCCTGGGCCCCACGCTTTCCCAAGTCTCAAAGGGGATTACACTGCAGAAGAAGGCAGAGTGCTGCTCAGGCTTAACTGAGCTCGCAGACTGGTATTCTCTCCCCATATCTTCTAATTAATAGTCAGGATTAACAGCTGCTGCTGCTGGGCCTAAGCCATCTAATCAGAGCCGCACAGGCTCCTGGGTGCTCAGACTTCCCCGCGCTCTGCAGCCTCCCCCAACCCTTGGAGAAATGCGTTCAGAAATTAAAACAACAACAAAAACTACAAGAAATCCATCCCCCCTCTCCAGCCCCAGCGCCTCCTGGAATTGGAATTGTGCCTGCCTCTCACCTCTCTGAGACGAAAGCAAAAAGTGTCACTTCCCTGGGGCCCCTCTGGGTTGGGAGGGCTTCTTGAAGCTTTGCTGAGAAGGGACAAGATGCCTGTCATTCCAGCCCACAGGCAAAACACAACCCATAAAAGCAGACCACCTATATGATAATAATAATAATGTTATAATTTTTATGCTAACATTTGATTTCTAAGTGTTTTACATGAATTACATTATTTCATATGTACAAAGCCTAAGTAATATATACCATTACCATTCCTCTTCTATAGAGCAGTAAGGGAGGAACAAAGAGGCTATATCACTAGGCCCCAGTCACACAGCTTGTTAGTAATGGAGCTGAAATTTGAAAACCATGCAGGCTCAAAAAAGAAAGCCTGTAAGCCCAGGTATACCCACGCTCTCAACCGACTCACAAAACCATACTACTGTGGGAGCAGAAGTTGGGAGTCCAGAGACCTGTCTTTCAACTTCCCTTTGTAGGGGTGACTCCAGCAGCACCTGAGTCACCTCTACAAACCCTGGGGCTATGAGGCACACACACTGAAAACTCTGGTAGAAAGCCCTCTGCTAGTCATGTTGGCAGGGCCCAGAGCTGGGTCCCAGGGTCAATGACTGACATCTCTGGAGACACAGGAGACCATGAATGAGTGGCCAGGGACCCTGGGAAGCTGCTCAGCCTGCACTAGTACCTGCAGAGGCCTGCCCTTGGGGAAGGATTCCTGCCCCTTCCCATGGATCTGGCCCACTAGGGCCACACCTTCAGTGTGGGTCAGACTTTGCTCTGCTCCCAATGGGCTCCACCTCCTTTTCTAACATACCTACAGCCCCTTCTCATTTTATGCATTTGTGTTTGCTCCACAAACATGGAAGGACCATCTACTAGACAGTCTGCTGGGGGCTGATGGTAAAAAGATAATGTAGTTTTCTGCCCTCAGTGGATACCCCTGTCAAAAGCTCCTCTTCCTACACTCTGCTGCCCAGAGCTCCCACTGGACCACTTCTCAGAGGAGGCTTTCATGCTTCTCATCTGGTACTTTCCATTTCTCAAGTGGCGATGATGCTCTAGAGTCATGTGATGCTGAAGCCCTGTTTCCAACCAGAACCAAATTCCAAGTCACACTCAGCAAACAGACCTGCGCTCTGCTGGATCAATTTGATAAGTTAAATGGAACTGAAGTGTTACCTGTCAATGGTGAATCCATGAGGGTGCTGAGAGCAGTAGAAAAACACATAATTTGGTGTTAAATGGAAAAAAGTTTAAAGCCTAGTGAAGGCACTTCCTAGCTCTGGAGCTCTGACAGGCAGCCTCTAAGAGGGCCCCCACTGGTATTCACACCCATCTGTAGCCCCTTCCCCTGGAGTGTAGGCTTTCCCTTAACTTGCTTTAATGGGTGGAAGACAGTAGAGTAATGGGGTGTTACTTCCAAGATTAGGTTATAAAAAAGCTGTGGCTTTTATCTCAGGCATTCCGTTTCCTTGTCTCTAAGAGCCCCCACGTTACAGGAAGTTAGCTGCCATGCTGTAACATTATGGCAGTGATCATGTGGCAAAGAACTGATATCTCTGGACAACAGCCAGGGAAGCTCTGACATGCATGAGTTTACAAGCTGATCCTCACCACCCCACCTGAACCTGGAGATGACTGCAGCCCGTGAGAGACCGTGAACCCACAACATCCAGCTAAGCTGAGCCCAGATTTCTGATCCACAGAAACAGGGAGATAATCAAAGTGCAGTGTTTTAAGCTGCTAAGCTTTGGGGTAATTTGTCATGCTGCAATAGGTAACTAATACACTAGCTGAGTGATAGTGAGTAGCTTTTTTCCTTACTTTAATATACAACAAACTGAAACATATTTAAAAATAGGGAATAGTATAATAAATCCTGTGATGGTTAATATTAAGTGTCAACTTGATCGGTTGAAGAATGCAAAGGATTGTTCTTGGGTGTGTCTGAGAGGATGCTGCCAAAGGAGATTAACCTTTCAGTCAGTGGACTGGGAGAGGTAGACCCACCCTCAATCTGGGTGGGCACCATCTAATCAGCTGCCAGCAAGGCCAGAATAAAAGCAGAGAGAAGGTGGAAAGATGAGACTGGCTAAGTCTTCTGGCCTCTATCTTTTTCCCATGCTGGATGCTTCCTGCCCTCGAACATCAGACTCCAGGTACTTCAGCTTTTGGACTCTTGAGCCTACACCAGTGGTTCGCCGGGGGCTCTCAGGCCTTTGGCCACAGACTGAAGGCTACACAGTAGGCTTCTCCACTTTGGAGGTTTTGAAACTCAGCCTGGCTTCTTGCTCGTCAGCTTGCAGATGATCTATTGTGGGACTTCACCTTGTCATCATGTGGGTCAATACTCCTGAATAAACTCCATTTCGTATATACATCTATCTTATTAGTTCTGCACCTCTAGAGAACCCTGATTAATACAAACCCCCATGTGCCCATCACCTAGTTTCAACAATTATGCACACATAGCCAATCTTGTTTTATCTCTATCCCCAATGTCCAAATTGCTTAACCTTCCTTGGCCTCTCTTTCCTCTTCTCTAAAATAATATGGTTTAAAACATTTGCCTATCAGTGATCGCCTGAGTGAATGCATACAGAGTGACTAGTATGGTGGCTCCTACACAGTACAAGATTGATGAATGTCTACTCTTGCCTTTCCTTCCTTTCACATCTTAGAAAACCTAATTTGTACTGCAGTTTAAAGATGTGACCCATTAAATTACAGGTTGGTGAAGACAACCTTACAATGACACGATGGCAAGGGCTTGGCATGAAGATTTTGTTCAGACTCCTTATGTAGGCATCAGCAGGAAATTACCATGGAAATGCCATTCTTCTGATCTTCCCTTCATTAAGTAACAACACATTTTCTGAATGACTGTCTTACCAGAACTAAATACAAGGGTGACCAGGGTAGGGTCCCTTGCCTTCAAAGAACACAACATTCTAGAGAGTGGAACCACACTTGAGTAACCATGATAGCACTTTTTTGTTGTTGTTGAAGTATAGAGGTGCATACAAAGTCCTATAAGATCTCCAATCACATGTATGGGTGGTGGGGGGAGAAATAGTCTTTACTGATACACTTTGAAGGCATATGGAACATTTGACCTTCTACAAATAGTGTCTGCAGGTCAACAAGCAGATACGGGCTGGCCAAACAGCCCCATGGAGGTTGAGAGGGGGCAAAGTGGATGGCATTTTAGTGACATGGCAGGGATGGAAACAGGAAAGCAGAGGCAGTAGGCAAAAACCATTCCAGCAGAGGCTGGAGGCTGTGCTGAAGATCAAATAAGAGGGAGCCAGGCTGGGGTGGGGATTTATTTCTAGGACGGGTGTGTAGACAGAGAAAGACCAGAGGAGAGAGAAAAATTCAAAGATGCAGGAGAAAGAAGATAACTGACAGAGCCAAGTCCCGAGGGGATGTGACAAATTAGGATGAGGTGTGAGGTGTGGCAGAGCAGGGGTCCTCTTCTCTGAGATGGGTGGGAGGACCATTGGCAGCACTGAGATCTTTAGAGCTTCTTGTTTAAAGAATTCTGTTTCTCGATTACTGAAAGTGAGGAAGCGGTTGGGCAAGGGTGGGGATATCACAGAGAAGTATTCACCATAGACAGAGAATGTGAATCACTTCATTAGCTTCCATTCTTCTGGAAGAGAATGGGCAAAGAGAAGTGGCAGAGAGACGTGGCAGATTCAGTGGACAAGGAAAAAGAAACACGTTATGCACTGAATGTTTGTGCCCTCTCAAAATTCATATGTCAAAACCGGGGATTACCCCAGTGTGACAGTATGTGCAGGTAGGGCTTTGGGAGGTAAGAAGGGTTAGATGAGGTCGTGAGGATAGAGCCCTCCTGATTGAGATTAGTGTCCTTATAAGAGGCACAGGAGAACCTACTTCTCCTCTCTATTCTCTGTCATGTGAGCGTACTATGAAAAGTAAGCAGTCTGCAACCTGAAAGAGGACCCACCAAAGTTCTATCATGCTGGATCCTTGATCTTGGACTTTTCAGCCTCCAGAACTATAAGACATAAGTTTCTGTTGCTTATAAGCCACCCAGTCTATGGTACTTTGTTACAGCAGCACAAACTAAGACAGAAAAGGTATGTTAGGAGCCTGAGAACTCCCAAGGAAAGGTATTTAGGGGAGAGTGACAAATTGGACATTGTTGGGGATGGGTAGCAAGAATAGTACTAGGTTGAAAGGAGAAAGATGGTGCTATGGCTGAATGTTTGTTTCCCATTCCAAAATTCATATGTTGAATTTTCGTATCTATGTTTATACGTTGAATATTCATATTTATATGTTGAAGCCCTAATCTCCCGTGTGAGGGAATGTGGAGGTGGGGCCTCTGGGACATCATTAGGCCATGAGGGTGGTGCCCTAATAAATAGGATTAGTGCCTTCTAAAAAAGGATTCTAGAGAGATCCTTCACCCCTTCTGCCATATAAGGACACAGCAAGAAGGTGGCTATGTGCAAACAAGGAAGAGAACCCTCAACCAGAATCAGCTGACACTTTGATCTTAGACTTTCCAGCTTCTAGAACTGTGGGAAATGCATTCACATTGTTGAAGACACCCAGTCCCTGGTATTTTTCATAGCAGCGCCAACTGACTCATGCCCGTGAGTAGAGATAAAGAGGCACTAAAGGCAAACTTTGTTTTCCCCAAAGAAAGTTGATGTGAGAACATGCTTTAAGAGTGAGCAAAAGGAAAAATATTTGACATTTCCGGAACTTATAAGCCCTGGGGAAAACAACCTATCCCAGGTGGGTAAGTTGTGTGCTACACGAGGAGGGGGTACGGGGTGCAGGACTGGGTTCATGTAGTCCCGGGCATTGACTCGTGGGTTGGAGACGGGTGCAGCCCATCTCCCACAATGCCTTTCCTCTAGCACTCTGGCACTGATGAGCCCAAGATGCTTTATAACTTTCAATCCTCTTTTTATGATCCTCGGAACTTGTCGCCATCTGCTATGCAGGGCTTTAATGCAAATCGGAGTTTGCTTTTATGGTTTCAATTAACCTAATAATAAAGCGGGGCAGGCAGGCTCCGAAGCATCTTCCCCTCCCACCCACTTCCAGGCAAGCTTCCCACCCTCCTCCCCTAAAAATAACAGACCATGATGCCTTCATCCTGCAGTTAGAAACCCTTTGCCACATTAACCATGTCCTGTCTGCACCAAATTAACCACCTCCTGATCGTACCATAGTTGCTGCTGGGAATCCCTTCAGAGGAAACAGATCTAGGGTCTTCTGTGACAGATGCTACTTGAGCACAGAGGCCACTCAGGCCAGGAGGTCTTTCCCGGAGCACAATGTAAAGGGAAGACCATGACTCTGAGAACGAGAGACACTGATTCAGATCATCCCTGTTCCACAGCCGGTCACCTTGGGCATCTGTTTGAGCCTCACTTTCCTCACCCATAATAAGAGGGCAATTGCATACAGCATGCATGGTGCTATGAGGACAATGCATCTGCCTTCTAATAAGCCCCCTTTTGCTTTTGGTAGGAACCAGGAGCAGGTTAGGAAGATAAATCTAGGATCACCGAGGGGTGTCAAGACTTTCAAGACTTTCAAAGCTAAAACTTGGAAAGTCCTGGGCAAACAGGAAGGAGCTGGTCACCCTAAATGTGTCTTCTCTCCAAGGTCTCTTTAGTGGCACTCCACAGGTGGATAGGTAAGGCAAGGTAGGTACTTCACAGATAAGGCAGGTAAGGCAAGGTAGGCACTCCACAGGTGAGGTAGAATCCCAGTTCCCAGTTTTATTCTTTTGCTCATGACTTCCTTAGAAATTTCACAAAACCCTGGGGAGTCAAGTTTCAAAAATATAAGTATTACCATTAATTTATTCTTAAACTACGATTGAAAATAACATAAAGGTTATTAGCATTTGCCTAGTAATGTATAGCATACGAGCTGCACTTAATACATAGACAACCTCTGCAAGGTAAGGAAGTTATCCAAGGCCATGTAGCAACAACATCATAGGGGTCCCTGGTCTTGAGCAGGTCACTTAATCACTCTTCCTCCCTTTTCTCAACTATAAAATGGAGTTAAAATATTTAGCTTGGTAAGAGTGAAAGATAAAGCATTTAAAGTGCCTAAATTTTGTAGGTGATCCATTAAATGGTGGCACTAGCTCATTGTTGTTTTAAACCTAACAAAATTGCTGTGTGTTTCTATAAAAAAGAAATCTGGCATGTGGCCTTAGGTGCTCACCCATCCTTTCTTTGGATGTGAATGTCCTATATTTTCTGAACTTGGTTGATTAGATGGCATCAGTTGGCATTTTTAAAGTAAACACAGACTTTGATTATAATTTTTGGATTTTCTTCTCTTGAAGCAAAGGTGAAATGTACAATCTTATTTAAACCATTCACTCATTCATTCATTAACTCTATGAATATTTTATTGGGCTTCTGGCTCCCAACTGGATTTTCCTAGGCTAGACATTCCTCTACTCACCCAGAATACATTTTAGTTTTCAAGCTGAAATCACCTTTAGGTTCAGAGGTTTCTCCTAGCTAGACAGACAACCCTTCTAGAAAGGTGAGTGGGAGTACTGTTTGGATCTGGGAGCAGAGATCAGCTTTAGGACTGTACTTCTACTATAAGCATGAAGGCAAAGGCCCACAATACTTTTGGGGCCCCCCCAAAATGTGTTAATTATTTTTAATCAGAAAAAAATAAATATACTCCATCCTGGTTTATATTTATACCATCACAGTTATAAAATATTTTACACACACACACACACACAAACACACACAGTTTGTAATGGATTAAAAGGGTCTATGAACATAAATGCCTATCGCCCATGAATGTCAATACAGCCCTAAGCCAGTATCTTTCAGAGCTGGAGCTTTCAACTATATTGTGGTTAGGAGAGTGGCCAGCTATAGGAACGATTCCCTAAAACTTCTAATGCGAGGCTTCCTGCAGATGAAAGGGACATGGAGGCTACAGAATGACTGGATGGATGGATGCATGGATGGATGATGGATGGACAGACAGGCAGATAGATGAAAGAACAGATAATTACGAAGGTACACAGATGAGTAAGTTATCAGCACCAGAAGGAGGAGACTTAGTGACCTGCAAATTCAGAGGGAGAACTGACCTTGTGTTCTGCCTAGACCCAGCTAAAAAGGACCCCATGAGTCTTTATCCTTTTTAACCAGACTTTAAAAATCTTACTGTAAAGTTGGTATTTAAAGCACACATACAACTCTCATTGAGTGATTTAACCGGGTTTTGTATATAACTAACTCAAATGCAAAGGACTGGCCCTAAAGCTAGTAAGTGCCATATCCAAACCCAGGGCTGTGGCTCAAGTCCCATGTTTTTCCAGAACCATGGGCTGCGTTTTGGGAGATATTGCCTGCTAAAGTTTTATTTCTTTAATACTACACACTATTTCACTTGGCTTAAAGATAAGAACCAGTTTCAACTTAAAAAAAAATAAAAAATAAAAAGAATAAAAGAAAAGCTATAACACATAAACCAAAAACACCACTGACATTTTCTGATACATATCTTAAATTTCACAGATGCTTCTTGTAAAATGATTTAGCTGAGAAACAACAATGAAGGCATTTAGTTTCCAAGCAGTGATGGCACTAAGACAACTGTCAGAAAGTGTGTTTGGCATGAAGACAAGAGTTGGTTTTCGTTCCTCTTTGGATGTTTGGGGCATCTTCTCCATGCTCTCAGAGAATCCCTGAGAGACAGCCCTTGGACTTGCTTGCCCTCCACCAGTCACTGCCAGGGACCTCCTGAAACACCAAGATCCCCAAGGGACCAAGGTGTCTATTGCAGTCTTAGCTTCTTCATTTTGCCTTCTTCGTGCCCTTCTCTCCACATCCACAACCCCACTCCCACTGTCATAAACCATATTTAATAAAATGTAGACACCCAGGATGCTACAGTGAATGATTATAACATCTCCGATGGTAACTAGACATTGAAAGGGACCCATTAAAACTAATGAATAAATGGGCCAATTCGCACTGAAACGCAATTGTAAATAAGCAACCTCAGAAGTGAGAAGGGCAGGGGCTGTTCGTTCTCATTCCTAGTAAGAGGCAGAGATAAATTGGGTGCAAATGGAGATCCAATAGGTGCTGACAGTAACAGATGAAGATCTATGAAAATTGGGGATACTTAATGAGTTATGTTGAACAGATGCAAGAGAAATTGGTCCAGGAGGGTGCCCTTGGAAAGCTCTGTAGTCCTCCATATGCTTGGGTTTGTAGTTTGTCTCTCAGTCACGTCATCTTGATAAATGAATGCTTAGCTCTCCTTTTAGGTCCTCTTACTGGGCTAGAAGCTGAGGCCAAACTTGTGGTTTTTCTCTGTTGCAGTGTGCAGTATCTTAAGCACACCATTTTCTCTCTGTGTGCCTCACTTGTGTTATCTCTACAATGGGAGTAATTATAATTGTGCGTCTTGCCTCAAAGTCTTGTAAAGGGGATGGATGTGACAATGAATGTGAAAGTGCCACACACCACACACACAGTGGGGAGGCATTCAAGAGACAGCTCTAACACAGTCTGGCCGTGTGGCCTACCGTAGACTACTGTTTCACCTCTGGAGGCCTAAAGTTTCCTCATCTATAAAATGAGGAGCTTAGATGCGTCAGTGGTTCTCAAACCTGGCTGAACTTCAGAATCACTTGGGGAGTTTTTAAAAAAAATAGTGATGCCTGGAAACTTCCTCAAATTAATTACACTAGAACCTCTGGGGTTAGGCCCCAGACATCAGTCTATTTTAAAGCTCCTCAGGTGATGCCGTTGTTCAGCCTGAGTTGTGAACTGCTGAACGAGATGATCGCTAAGGGTTCTTTCTCTCTAACATTCTGTGACTCTCTATAATTTGTTTTATAATTGCATGAGACATATTAGCTTTGATCCAGAGCCATTTCTACCTTAAGGGGAGACATCCCCCAAATAACAATGACAGGGTGGCACAGAAAGGCAAGCCAGGTGCTGAAGCAGTGGATTCCATCTGTTTCAGAGCCATGGTTCCTATGAAAAGCTGGACACGATGGTTGGCATGCTTAGAGCAACATTTTTTAGTATTTCCTCTTGAAAGTGGTTGAGATTTTTTATAAATGAAATCACACTCTATGTAACCTTTTGAGGTTAGTTTTACTCACTGAGTGTAATGTTTTTTGAAATCCATCCTAGTGATGCACACATCAAAAGTCTGTTCCTTTTGATTGCTGAGTAGTATTCCGTGATAGGCATGTACACAATTTAATTAAACTTGCCCATTGAAAAAAACTGAAGTTAGTTCCAGTTTTTGACTATTATAAAGAAAGATGTTATACACATTTTTATACAGGTGTTTGCATGAAAATAAGTTTTGCATTTTGTGGGATAAATGCCCAGGAGTGCAATTTATAGGTCATATAGATAAGTACATGTTCAACTTTGTAAGAAACTGCCAAAACCATTTTCCAGAGTGGCTGTGCCATTTTAAAATTCCTGCCAGAAGTGTGTGAGTAATCCACTTTCTCCGCATCATCACCAGTATTTGGTGTTAGTCACTCTGATAGGTATGTGGTGATATCTCATTGTGATTTTAATTTGCATTTTCCTCATGTTTAATGATGTTAAATATCTTTGATGATTTCAATTATTTTAGTGTTGTCAACTTTTTTTTTGGCCCAGGATATAATTTATCATGATGAATTTTCCATGGTTGCTTGAAAAAAAATTATACAGTCATCCCTCGATACACACAGGGGATTGGTTCCAGGACCTACTCCCCAGTCCCTGACTTCTACTAACAAAATCCACTCATACCGAAGTCCTGCAGTCAGGTCTGTGGAACCCACATATAAGAAAAGTCAGCCCTGCATATACACAGCTTTCATATCCCACGAATACTGTATTTTAGAAAAAACAATCCTTGTACAAGTTGACTTGTGCAATTGTTCACCACGTTGTTTGAGTCAACTGTATTCTGCTGTTGTTAGACAGTTCTACATACGCCAATTACATCATGTTGATTGGTTGTATAAACTGAAAATAAAATTCTAAGTCCCACAACCATCTAAATGGACCCCTGCTCTTGGCCAAGGGCATTCCAAAATTAACCTGAAAAACTAGTTCAGGCCATGGTGGGAAGTTGGGGTTTGACATACCTCATTATACCCTCCTCCCTTTGAAAGTCGGGCACAATGAACCAGCATTAACATTAAAACAGAGCTCTTAGGACGTTTTGTAGCAACAAGACACCAAATTCTGGTGTGACATGAGTACAGCATCATATGAGAAATAGCCGACCCTGAAAGAAATCAAAGTATTTTACCCTAAAATATATTTCTTTGACATATTTTGAAATGGCCCTGCAAAGCTGTCTCTTGTGGGAAAAATCTACATTCCATTGAGAATCCCTTTCCCTGCCCAGGTCTTGTCCGTCATCTAGAAGAGAACTAACTAAGAGTCTGGCACCTTTTTAAGTCTGATAAGAAACATTTATAATCTATTCTCTCTGAAGCCTGCCACCTGGAGGCTTCATCTACATAATAAGAACCTTTGTCTCCACAATCCCTTATTTTAACCCAGACAATCCCTTTAATGGATTCCAGGTCTTTAGATGAACTCTTTCAACCAATTGCCAATTGTAAAATATTTGAATCCACATATGCACCCATGATCTGGAAGCCCAATCCCTCTCAACCCTCCACTTCAAGTTGTCCCACCTTTCTGGACCCAATCAATGTATATCTTATATGTATTGGTTGATGTCTTAGGTCTCCCTGAAATGCATAAAACCAAGCCATTTTGGCACCTGTCATCAGGACCTCCTGAGGCTATGTCACAGGCATGTCCTTAACCTTGGCAAAATAAACATCTAAATTGATTGAGACTTGTCCTACAAACCTTCTGCATTACAAAAGGTTGTTTGCATTACAAAAGGTGTTGTTAATTTCTTCTATATCCTTGCTAATATTCTCTCTAGTACTCTATCAATTGCTGAGAATGAGGCACAGAAGTTCTCAACTATAATTGCAGATTTTTGTATTTCTCCTGTCTTCTCTAACAAGTTTCTGCTTCATGTATCATGAGGTTCTGTTGTCTGGTGCATACACATTTAGGATTTTTATGTCTTCCTGGTGAATTGATCCTTTTATTTATTTTAAAGATATAAATTAAAACTTTGAAGTTAACAATTTATTGAAGTCAGAAATAAATTAATATGTTAACTATAAAAACCTAGAAGTCCCAGGAATTTGCTTTCAAAGGATTTGATTTCAAAGAATTCCTTATAAATAAGGATTGATTCTTTTATTAATATATAATGTCCCTCTTTGTCTCTAGTAATTGTATTTGAAGTTTACTTTACTTTTTAATATTTTATATAACATACCAATACATTTACATAATGCATATATTTACATATTAACCTGTAAATTTATATAACATTCTTAAAATATTGTAATTATAGAGATGGATCATAGATCAGTGGTTTCCAGGGATTAGGGAGGATAAAGGAGGTTGATGTGGATATAAAATGATGGTATAGGGGATCCTTGGGATAGAACTGTTCTGTATTTTGGTTCTGGTGGTGGTCACATAAATCTATGTATGTATAATTTATATGCATTATAAATTGCATAGAACTAATATGTACACACACAAATGATCATACAAAAAACTAGTGACCTCTGAGTAAGTGTGGTGGGTTATATCTGAAACTGCCATTGCAAAATTATAGCTGAGACCATTGTTATAGTGAAAAAGATCTGACATAACCAACTTCATCCTCCTTCTAAACTCTAAGCTGTTCTTGTTCATTCCTGGGTGTCGGCTGAACTAACTTTGAGAGGAACTTAGATTACAGTTGAACTTGGAAACAGGAAAACAGTCTTCCCCAAAACAAACCTTCCTGCCTGGAGACTAGACTGCCTTTGCAGGACTAATTATGATTTAGAAGTCATGCAGCTGGAGGCTACAAGATTCTGACCCTTCCCAAATTGCTTCTGGGGTTATCATTTCTATTGTAAAAACCTAAGATCAGTGCTTGAGATATTTTGCAGGCCCTGCTGGATCAGCTGGCACCACCCAGATCCATAAACTGCCTCATCTGGTCTTGTGGCCCTCGCCCAGGTATGACTCAGTGCAAAAAGACAGCTTTGACTGCTTACTATTTCATCTGACTCAACTAATCAGTACTCCAAACTCACTGGCCCCTACCTACCAAATTGTCCTTAAAAAACCCCAATCCCCGAGTTTTCAGGGAGACTGATCTGAGTAATAATCAAACTCCAGTCTCCCATACAGACAGCTCTGTGTGAATTACTCTTCCTCTACTGCAATTCCCCTGTCTTGATAAAACAGCTCTATCTAGGCAGCAGCCAAGGTGAACCTGTTGGGTGGTTAGATATCAATGCTAATTTCCTGATTTTGATTTTATTCTATAGCTTTGCAAGATGTTACTCTTTGGAGAAGCTGGATGAAGACTATACAGCACCTCTCTGTTTTACTTCTTACAGCTTCATGAGTCTACAATTATATCAAAATAAAAATTAAAACAATTAAGAGCATTCTTACTTTTATATATTTTTGAAATTTTCCATAGTAAAACATTTGGAACAATGTATGAGAAATTAGCATAAATTCTGCTCCTTTACACATTCCTGATTGTCTTTTCCCCATTTGCTTGGTGTTACAGACACTGCATGAAGACAGTCAGTCTGGGACTTTGTATGTTTACCCTTTGATATCACTGACATTTTGATGTTTCAGTCTAAAATCTGACTTGATCATATATTAAATCTCAAGGCTTTCTCAGCCTGGGCAGGAGGCCCACTGCCTAAGTAAGCTGAGGTTGGAAGGGAACTTGCTTGGGGGCCTCACATGGCTATGATCACTCCCATTTGGTGCTGTTCTTATGCTTGTATTCTTTCTTGGATTTGCTGTCCTTCTCTTCTCACTGATTTATCTGAGTAAGGGGGAAAGGGCCTCAGCACTTGGAGCCCAAAGGTGTGGACTCTGCACCAAGCCTCACAGCTGAGTCCAGATTTGGGCAAGTCACTGGCCCTTACAGGGCCCTCGTTCCCTCACCCATCAAATGAGGGTTACTGTACAACAACCACAGATGACTGCAGTGAGAAACCAACAAGAGGGCATGTTAAGGAATTTATTAACCACATTGTGTCATGCAAACGCAAACTGTGATTGCTATTAGTTCCTTCTCCTGACTCTTCACAAAAGCTCTTTAGCACTGATTCTCTTAGGACACATAGATTGCTTGCACAGTATTTATTTAACTTTGGGTCATTTGGTGGATGTTGCATGCTTGATTCAACTTTGGCAAAGCACATCCTCCTGTAAGCCATGCTTAGAAGTTAAAAGAAGGATTTCAGACCACGCCAACCTGGAAGAAGTGAGTGCTGACCTTCCAGGGACCTCAGGACTTACGCAAGTGAACAAAGAAAGTCCAGGATGAGGTGCTCAGGCAGTGAGCAAAGCTAGGAAGAAGAAGATGCTCTCAGGAGAGAACCTGTGAGTTTGGAGTGATACTTAGAGAGTTAATTCTTAGTGGAAGTCCTGTTTGTGCCCCTGGGCTTAGGCAGTAGGAGTGAGAAAGACTCAGGAGACATTTTCTCAGATGCCTCATCCACTATACTCATCAGGGTTCTGCAGAGTCACAGAAGCATCAGAATATGTACAGATACATAAAAAGAGATTTATTATGAGGGATTGACTCACATGCTTGTGCAGGCTGAGAAGTTCCAAGTCTGCCATCTGCAAGCTGGAGGTCCAGGAAAACAGTGGTATAGTTCTCACCCAAGCCTAGTGGGCTGAGAACCAGGGCACCGATGGTTTAAGTCCAAGTCTGAGTCTGAAGGCCAGAGAGTGAGGAACACCAGCGCCCAAGGGCAAGAGAAAAGGGGTTCCCCAGGTCAAGCAGAGACAGTGAATTTGCCCTTCCCTGGCCTTTTTGTTCTAATCAGGCCCTCAATAGATTGGATGGTGCCCACTGGCATTGAGGAGGGCCACCTTCTTTACTCAGTCTGCTGATTCAAATGCCAATCTCTTCCAGACACGCCCTCACTGACACGCACAGAAATAATATTTTACTGGCCATCTGGACTCCCTTAGCTCAGTCAAGTTAACACATACAATTAACAATCACATTCCCTTCTGCTTTCCTCCACCAAAAGCAAGGTCAACTAATGCCTGTCTCCCTCCTCTTCCCTTTCTCTCTGTCATGGCCACTTGCTTTTCTGGGTTGCAGAACTGACCACGCCGTGTGTATCTTTCTGCGCTTTACTTTATAAGTGCCTTGAGGACAGACACTCTAGCTTTCAAGGCTGCCTATCCCTTACCTGGAACATAATAGGTGCCCCACAAATGTCTGTTGAATGAGGGTATGGATGACAAAGTGAAGAAAAGGGCAGCAGAGAACAGAGAAACAAAGGCAGCAAAGAAGAGTGCGGAGAGTTGCAGGGCAGGGCTGTGGAGGGTGGACAGGCCATAGAGGGTAGTGCAGCTGGGTTCTGGCGGCTTCTGCACATCTCAGCTGTTGCTTCCTCTTCAGCTCCCCACAGGCAGGTAATGGTGTCCCTCACCTGCAGGCACAGAACTGTGGGATCGATTGGACAACCATCCTACTGCACAGACTGAGACCATCATTAACAGCTGCAACTGCTCATTTCTCACACCTGAGGTTTGAAAAACAGCCACTCACAAACCCTGAGTGTCCACTTGCTTTCACCCCACCTGCTGTTTGCTGTGCTCTTTCTTCAAGGTGCTGTGTCCTCCCTGCCTGTCCTGCTGTGGGGTCACCTTCCAGCCTGGCACCTCAAGTCTCCTCCCTTTGCACCTTGTAACTGCCACTCTATGTTCTCTTCATGTGTGAGGCTCCTGGTCCTGAAACAGAGTGGGAATTCCTCTTAAGGGCTCTCTGCTAACCCTCCCCACCCCATACACCGCTTTGCAAGCATGGAAGTGAAGTAAAATCTTAGTTCATTCAAGGGAAATTCCAGACACCTAGCTAGCCCTGGGAAGTAAATAGGCAACATAATAAGCAAGAAGGCAACAGCAGCTTAAAACAATAGCCAAGGAAGTTAGAGTCACAGGATGTTTGGTTCCTGACAGAAACTAAAGGTAACATCTTAACATACGTTCCTGAGTTGTTTTTCAGAAACCCTAAACCCCACCCAGTGGATCTGCTAGCACACAGACCTCAGGTAGAGGAGCTGAGCCCTGAACTCTGATCATCATTCTTTGTTCTAAATTTCTTCCAAAAGGGCCTGGGGGAAGTCACATCCACAACCCAGAGCTAACCTTCTTTTCTGCTGATCCCAATTTTGAAGCAAAACTTCTCTTCCTTAACGAATTGCAAATCAGAAAATCTTTTAATCTACCTATAACCTGTAAGGTCTTACTTCAAGATTTCCCACTTGTTGAGGCCAAACCAGTGTAAAATCTCCATGTACTGATTTATGATTTTGCCTGTAATTTCTGCTTTCCTGAAATTTTCCCTGTCTTTAAGAACTCTTGCTTGTATGCCATCAGTGAGGTCGAGTCTTAAGTGTCAGCTGCTCAGTTCTCCTTGCTTGGTGCCCTGCAAAGGAATGCCCTCATTCTTCCCACTGCAAACATCAGTGTGGGTGTTTGGTCTTACTGTGTGGACAAGTGGACCCCAGTTCAATTAGGACACAGAACTTCCACTGGGGATGTTCAGACTTTATCCATGTCCACTCAGATTCTTTTTTAGGGACTGGGTTGGGTTGCTCTTCCCCAAGCTATGGGTCTGTTCACATGAGTGAACATAGTGGCTAAAGGCATTGACCATACAGTTCAAGGTTCAAATCCTGGCCCCAGCACTGGCCATCTTGGGACCTCAGGCAAATTAAGTAAACTCTGTGGGCCTGCTTCCCTCCTCTGTGACATGGGGTTAATCATAATACCTTGTCATGTATAAGGTCAGGAGGCCATGAGGTCATGCAAGTAAAATACCTAATCCGGAACATTTGAGCTAGTATTAGACAAACACTGGCTGCATTATTTTCATTGTTATTGTTAATTGGCATATAGTCCAGAGCCATCGCCACTGCCTGCCTTGATCGGAGTCCTGTTGGGATGGTGATTAAACATGGCAGAGTTGATGACCCTGCTGTCACCTAGGAGGAATGAATGATGCCGGGACAACCTCCCTAGCGATGCGAACTCTGGCTCATGGGCCTCTCCACTGATGCTGTGGTTTCCAGATTCCCCAAATGTCGCTTGCTGACCCAAATGACACTGAGGTTGAAAAACTCAGACATCAGACCCAGACAAGGCATAATTCAAAATATTTAGCACACCCTTTCCCCACCCCACTCACAAACACACACAGACACCCAGTTCTATGGAGCTCGAGGCCTCTGGGATGCAGGTATGAGAAGATCAGATATATAAGAACAGAAAGTAATGCAATGGCCGTGTCAGATGGCTGATTCCCTCCTAAGGAGGCAAATCGGCAGATGGATTTTAGGTAGAGACTACATATGCCAAGATGGTGCATACACTGTGGTATGCAGAGGAGGGAGAAGCTGGGTTCACTCGCCCTGGTCAGGGTGAACTGTCACCAGAGAACAAAATGATTGGAAAGGCTGTGCACCAGGGGAGACTTCTCTTTTAGGAAGCGTATGCAGGAGGAAATTCGTCAGAGGAGTCTGCCTGCTAGACCCTTAGCAAGTGAACAGGAGTGTGGGAACGGAGATACAGCTGACCCCTTAGACATCCCGAACGCCACCTTCGGAAGGGGTGTGGAAGAGCACCTCCCTCCCTGCACCCTCTCCTTCCTCTGGATAAGGTGAGGTCCTGGGCTGGTCCCCTGACAACAGGAACTGCTTTCCACGACAACCTAAGATGCTGCTGCTGCATCCAAGGGAGAATTGCAGTCAGGCTCGCATTAGCCTCAGGCAGTGCGTAAAAGGGGAATCAGCACTGCATTAAAGGGAAATGAGTATTTGTTTTGAAATGTATTTAAAAGCTCTGGC
The DNA here is from genome assembly GCF_008728515.1 of Papio anubis. Taxonomy (NCBI): domain Eukaryota; kingdom Metazoa; phylum Chordata; class Mammalia; order Primates; family Cercopithecidae; genus Papio; species Papio anubis. The sequence continues at coordinate 19,106,792 of NC_044983.1, forward strand.
TGGTTAATTATTTAAGGACCAGCGGGTATCTCAGCTGCCATGGAAACCTCTGGTTATGCGATTCCTTCCTGGAACCCTCAGACACCACACACATTCACACACGCAAACACACACTCTCATGCACATTGACACACCTACACTCACCTAGGCACACTCATACACATATGGTCACACACACACACATTCACACACATGCATTTGCACACATACAGTCACAGAGACGTTCACTTAAACACATAAATGGCCACACACATGCACACTCACATTTGTACACATTCACATGCTTGTATACATTTTCACACTCACATTCACATACTCAAATGGTCACATTCACACACTCGCATGCATTCACATTCACACAAATGCAAACACACATGTATATACACTCACACGAACACATTCACACTCACTCTCACACACACAGTACTCTGTTGGAGCCCTCATGTTTTCCTGCTCTCACTATCCATGGGGTACTCAGAGACTGCCCCAGGACTTGTGCAAGATGTCCTGGGTTATCCCTTCCAGCTCCTTTGACTCCAAGCAGGCTGCCGCCCTCTGCACACGGAGCCAGGCACAGCGTGTCTCCCTTTCTAAATTACAGTCAAGCTGGCGCCATTGTGAACAGGTGGGGCCACTAACTGACTTTGCTCAGAGTCCACCACCAGGCTTAGGGGAAACAGCAGGCCAGACACACAAGGGACTAGAATCATGACTGACATCACTTGCTGTCTGTGTGATCTTGGACAAGTTCTTTCGCCTCTCTGAGCCATAATTTCCTCATCTGTCAAACGGGGATCATAACAGCAGAAACACCTTTTATTTGGATGATCTTATTTGATCCTCTGAGCCACCCTTGAAGCAGGGGTCATTTCTATCCTCATATGCTAGATGACGAGAAACCCTTGGTTCAAAAAGAATGACAAACTTCCCCAAAGGTACACAAATGAACCCAGGTGGTTTCCCACCAGAGACCACTTCTCTGCACTATCCCCTCCTTACCAGTGAATTGCTATGAAGATGACAGGAGATGTGCATGGCATCAGAGAAGGTGAGTCCCCCCATCCACACCTCCTTTGCCCTGAAGGATCTGGATGGATGCCCTGAACTCAGGCCTGAGGCAGGTGGAGTTTCCTGCTGGCTTCGGGAGTAGGGTCCTCGCCTTGGAAGATTCAAGTCCAAGGGCTCAAGTTTCCTTTCGAAAGATCTTTTCCAGAGCTGGAGTGGCACCTCTCATCCCTCCCTACGCTGCTGTGGCGCTGCACCACTGAACTATATAATTGCATATTTGTTCCTGTTGAGTCTTGAAATATTAGGGCCCAGTGTATAATTCCAGGGCTCCTGCACTGAAGATACTGCCATGTAACTACCAAATAAAAAGACAAATAATGTGGCCAAAGCTGCAAGCCCATACTGCCCTGCTTAATTAATGGAAACTTTTATTAAGAGCAGGCACAAAAACAGACCAACCTCTGACACCAAGCCTTCTCAGAGGATCCTTAAAGGGATAATAATGCCTCCTGAATAAATCCTGCATCAGAATCTACTAAGAGTCTTTCATAATATCTTGTCTGTGTGCAGCTTTGATGACTGTGTTTGTGATGGGGCAGGGACGGGGTCACACTGGCACAACAAAGGCTAAGACTCTGTGGCCAGGAAGATGTTGAACATGCAAGCTGGTGGGTCTCCAGATGCCAGGGACCCTCACTGCAAGGGAGAAAACACGTTCGGGTTAGGACAAATAGATCAGAATCCAGAGAAATGTAAAAAGATTGTTGTACACGAGGACAGATGAGTCCAGATAAGCAATTTGTCAAGAATCACAAAGGCAGAAATTTCTTTGCAGAAAAGAGAGCCTGAGAATATAAAGATCAGAGGAAGGAAAGGAGATGAGGTCTGACCAGCAGGAAAGGGCAGGTGGGCCAAGACCACACAGGTGACCAAGGGGATGGAGCGTAGGACAAACATTGTGCTGGCTGAGGAGTTCTTTGTGCATTCCCTCCCAGAGCCCCCAAAGGATTCAGCCCTTAGCTTTTCAAAGACCTGAAATAGGAAGGCACACTTTGGTTTCCTCTGACCAAATGGACTGTATACCTGGGAAGTGACAGCCAGTGCCCAGGAAAGGAAGCCCAGGCCAAGTGTGGGATGCAAGTCCTGTAGGGCAAGGCACCTGGACACAGAGGGTGATGCATTTACCAGCCATTTTCCTGGCCTGTACTACATACCAGGCACTGCGCCGAGGACCCTATAAACATCAGCTCTGTCAGCACGATGGCCACTGGGTGTTTCCATCTCCACGGCACAGGTGAGGAAGCTGAGCACAGAGAGGTCATGCAATTTGCCCAAGTTCATAGAAGGAGGTGGTGATGCTGCCTGGGAGCCAAACCAAGGCATCTGGCTCCAGAGCCTGGAGATCAAAGTCCAGAAAGGACCCTTTGGGAGGTTCTAAAGGGGAAACAGGGAGATTGAAAACATGGTCCCTCCTACTGACAGCAGTCAGCAAACACAGGCTGGGGGTCAGCACTGGGGCAGGCAGAAGTAACAAAGCCTCCCTCTCCTGATTTCTCTCTCTCTCTCTTCCTCATTCTGTCTCTTTGCCTCCTTCTCCCTCTCTCTCCCTTTCTCCTCCCAAGTCTCTGTCTTTCTCTCTCTGTCCTTCCCCCTCCGTACATATCTCTGTCTTCCCCTCTGTCTCTCCCTTTTTCCCTTTCCCTGTCTCTCTCCCTCCCTTCCTCTCCACCCCTCCTTTGTCGTTTTATTCTTACCCTTTCTCGCTGTCTCTCCTTCATTCTCTCCACCTCTGCCCCTCTCTCTCTGCCTTCCTCCCTCTTTCCCTCTCTCTCTCTCCCCCACCTCCTCACTCCCTCCCTTCCATCTCTTTCTTTGTGTGCGTCTCCCCTCTCCTTATCTTCCCCTTGCTAGAAACAGGAATAAGGAGGGGGAGAATTAGAGGAAATATATGACAAATTGGCAAATAACTGTGTCTAACTAGCATGTTTCTCAAACTCATCTGGGATCTGTCAGAGGTTCCTTCAACTGTCTATATTTTCACAGTGCCATGTAATGGTTATCTCCGTCAAACAAGTTCTCATATGCAGCTCTCCTCCCTGAGACCACCTGTGGGAAAAACGTGTTAGGCACCGGAGTTTAGATTTTGCTGCCATTTCTGCCTTGGTTGAAAATGTATTGAAAACACGAGACACTTTTGTTCTGAAGACAGTGAATTTAGTGCCAGGTAATGAGGTGTCAGGAGAGGGTTGACAGGGGCGTGTATGGCACAAAGTCCTTGTCTCCTGGATCTCTCAGAAGAATCTCACCAGCCCCAGCTTTCCTTTGAGGTCCTAAACTCAGCTGCTGCAGGGCATGAAGGTTCCAGGTCACAGCTCTTTAGTGACATTAGATTTCCAGTGAGCTGGCAATGCAAACAGTGGGACCCTTGCCCAGTGACAATCACAGTTTCTCCTTCCTTTGCTGGTGCGTGGATAGGCCTGAGATGCAGCTACCTGTACACCCATCCCTCTTACTGAATTATGTGTCTAGAGAAAATCTTTTGGTCTCTGAAGCTTTCATTTCCAGCAGTGTCAAAAAAATAATGATGCAAGCTCTCTGCTTTGGGGTTGCCTTCCAGGATCTTGCGAAAATGAATGAAGCAACTGGTTGTCAAAGGCCAGTGTCTGCCCATGACTCCCATTCTACCAACCAGGGAGCTCCTCATGAATGAAAGCACTGAGGCCATTTTTCAGACCTTTCCTGATGTCCAGCAAATGGGCTCCCGGGGATCCCCAAACTCTCTTTCAGGCATGACGGATAAGCAGAAGAAAAACTGGATGCAATTTTTAACACCACAATCGAAAAGCAAAGCATAAGGATTTAAAACTCCCAAAGTCCACAGCCCTCCCCATTGTCTGCCTCTGAAACCCAGGAATTGGCATGGTGCTAGCCCTAGGATCACAGTCAGAGGGCTGGGTGCAACCTCAGGCCCCTCCTAGGATCTTCTTTCTTTTCATTCATCTTATCTCCACTTAAACCTTTCAGACACCTCTGCATATGGTCTCCCTTAGGGTAATTATCTCCTTTCACCATTTCTTAACTTGTAGATTCAACTCTTCTTTCATTACTTCCAAAGTTGCCTCTTTAAGTTACCCGAGAGATGTCCTTCATTCTGTCCCTGGTGAAACTGTGTCCCAAAAACTTAAAGAAAGCAATGACTAACAGAAATTGAGTTTGCAGGATGGCAGATAAGAAAAGAAGGAACTTTCTGAAACATGTACACTCCCTTGCTTATAAGAAAAAGGATTTGGCCGGGCGCGGTGGCTCGAGCCTGTAATCCCAGCACTTTGGGGGGCCGAGACGGGCGGATCACGAGGTCAGGAGATCGAGACCACCCTGGCTAACATGGTGAAACCCCGTCTCTACTAAAAACTACAAAAACTAGCCGGGCGAGGTGGCGGGCGTCTGTAGTCCCAGCTACTCGGGAGGCTGAGGCAGGAGAATGGAGTAAACCCAGGAGGCGGAGCTTGCAGTGAGCTGAGATCCGGCCACTGCACTTCAGCCTGGGCGACAGAGCGAGACTCTGTCTCCAAAAAAAAAAAAAGAAAAGAAAAAGAAAAAGGATTTGCCTAAAATGAGTCAGAACCAAGATGGCTGACTGGAGTTTGCACAGAGCGAGCTTGCTGGTGTCACAGCCTGAATTTCCACTGCATGTTTCATGCTAACTCTCCGAATTTGCAGAAGCCACCCATGGGTTAGGATGAAGAAATGACTGTGCATGCCCAAGGACTTTCCAGACCTCCCCCTTCCCTCCACAAATTACCTACTCATCTCAAAATCTACCCCTTGAATCTTTTCTGATATAAATATTGCCTTGAAGCCAGTGTGGGGAGACAGAGTTGAGCTTGACTCCTATCTCCTTGGAAATTGACATTAAACAAAAAGCTTCTTTTCTTAAAAAGCTGGTGTCATAGTACTGGCTTCTAGCACATCAGACAGGGAGCCTCCTTTGCTCTTTACCCCTGGCAGAGACCATGTTGTTATGTTTGAGAAGCTCAGATCATCTCCACCTGCAGCTGAAATCTTTAAGACTAAAAGGGGCTTCAGCAAGGCCCACTCAGAGATCTCAGGACAGTTCCTGGATACCTGAGGGAAGATGCCCAGAATACAATCTAAGATGGGTACAAACCACCTTGACGTGTTTCATGGACTCAGGGCCTCCTGTTCTCAGCTTTGTGTATAGATAATGTGAATAACAACAGCACCGAGACATCACAAATGTATCTGTATTCATGGGTAAACTGTATGTGTACTTGTGTATGTACATGTGCATGTGTATGAGAACACACACACGTGTGTGTAACAGTAAAAAATAAAAACAAACAAACAAAAAACACTGGGTTCTGAATGGAAAGATGCAGATTCCAGTTCTGTGTGTTGCTTATCATCAAGAAATGATTCCGTATGCCCATTTTCCACCTTGTGAAGTTAACTCTTCTTTTATTAATACCGTAAAATGCCTCATGTAAGTTTCTGGGAGATAATTCCAGTAGAACCACGACATAATCATGGAACTGGGGCCATTTCCTTATTTTTCTTTAACTTCTGTGAACATACCTGTAAAATGGGGCTGAGACTCTACCTTGTAGGACTGTGGTGATGGATAAAGTAGACACAAATGTGCTCTGTTCATGATGAATCATGAGAGAAAGGGCAGCCTGAACCCTGCACATGTACCCACACAGCTCTTCCATGAGGCACAATTAGGTCTCAAGAATTTCTTGCAACTTAAAATTGCAGCATCAGGAACTCAGGAGAGATTACCAATCCTTAGGTAGCTTCGTCTCTATGAGCCTTCTAGATCAGAGAGTTGGCATCTCCTAAAGTCAATGACTTCCCATTAGGGAACAGGGATCCTGCTTTCTAAAACTGCATCAAGAAGATCCCCCTCCTCAGTTATACTCAGAGGGATCTCTCTTCTAAAGGGAGAAACAAGCAAAGAAACTAGTGAATGGGAAGCATCAGATATCTGTGCAAGTTAGGGGAAGGCACGCGAAAGGTTCCATCAGTTTTTATGGAAATTAAAAATATGGGTTCCCATTCCCTAATCTGAGGACCCAAACTATTTCTGCCCCACTTTTTAAATGGGAGTCCTACCCCTTGTATATCTCTGTTTTCATCATCTCAGATCTTGTTGGCTCTCTCTCAGAATCTGGTAGTGCTCTCCAGTGAAAAGACATGTACAGGTAACTAAACAAAAATCCAGTTAAGCTGCTAGGTGAGAAATGTAATTGCTAAGAACGAAGCATGTCTAGTGTATGAAATGCTGTATTTTAAAAAGGCCATTGCTATAGGTTTCCATGCAGAGGCTTGGCACACCACAGCTTTGAAGGGTAACGGGCACTATTCTTCCAGGAGGCTGATATTGTAAAGGTCACAGGTTGTTTCTGTTACAGGGAAGGGAGGTAGATGCTTGGACGCTACAGGAAAATGCATGGCCAATAGGGCCCTGAGATGGTGGGGGTGGAATCAGCACCTCTCCTCAATCAGACATAGCCCTGCCCAATTTACACCTCAGACATCGACCTCCATGGAGCAGACACATGTGGAATGAGGGCATCCCAAATTATGTGTAAGGTCAGTTACATGAGGCCCTCAGAATTCTTCATCCCACAGACCTTTTGAAGGTAATGTGTAGATTTGAAAGATCAAATTAATAATTAAACACTTTGTATTGAAGCTCCCTGTTCCGCATCGCTTCAAACACTTTTCATACGTGTTAATGCTCCCTTGAGTCTGCACTTTTCCTTGGAGTGGAGGTGAGGCAAGAATAGATATTATTAACTCCATTTTATAGGAGAGACTGAGGCACAAAGTGGGATAGCAGAGGGCCCACAGGGAACCAACAGAGAGCTAACCAGAAAGCAGGGTCAAATGGACGGATCCTTTTCAGGTCTGAATGCATTTGGCTAGGGAGAGGGAAAAAAATGTAAATACACAATGCAAACACAGGCAAATTGGTTGTGAACCCCAAGTGAGGAGTGGAGTTGGACCCTAGCCTCTAAAAGCGATGAATGAGGGCTTCCTTCCTCCATGAGTAGGAAATGTCCCAAGGAGGCAGGCCTGCTCACCGCTGCCTTGCCGCCCTTGTTTTAGCCATTTTTCCTCTTACGGTTGGCCTCCCAGGTCCTCTCTTTGCTTATTTTATTTTTGAGACATGGTTTTGCTCTTTCTCCCAGGCTTGAGTACAGTGGCGCAATCTTGGCTCAATGCAACCTCTGCCTCCTGGGTTGAAGTGATTCTCATGCCTCAGCCTCCCGAGTAGCTGGAATTACAGGTGCGTGCCACCATACCCGGCTAATTTTGCATTTAGTAGAGATGGGGTTTTGCCTTGTTGGCCAGGCTGATCTCAAACTGCTGACCTCAAGAGATCCACCCACCTTGGCCTCCCAAATTTCTGGGATTACAGTTGTGAGCCACCGTGCTCTGCCTGCTCTCCTTGCTTATTGGACTTCAAAACTCAATCCAAGCTTCACAGCTTCCAGGAAGCCCTCTTCAAAAGAAGTGGGGAGCATTGGCCAACTATGTAGCTGCCTGAACAGCTGCGACTCAATCCTCTGAGCTTGTGCCATCCACCACAGAGGCCAGTAGCCACAGGTAGCTCTAAAGCAAATGAAATGAGGCAAATTTGAAATGAGATGTGCTGTAACTGTGCAAGACACACCAGACTCCAAAGAGCTTGTGTGAAAAGAAAAACGATGTAAAATTGATATTTTTTTATACCGATTACATCTTGAAATGATATTCTGAATATATCAAGTTAAATAGAATGTAATACTATTAATAAAATTAACTTCACCTGTCCCTTTTTACATTTTAAAATGTGGCATTTCGAAAATTTAAAAAGAGTAGATTTTAAGTGTTCTCACCCCACACCCAAATAAACATAGCCAGTGATGTAATGCATATGTTAGATAGCTTGATTTAGCCGCCTCACAATATATACATGTTTCAAAATACCATGCTGTACACCATGAATGTATATATTTTTGGTCAATTAAAAGATAAATATTTAAAAAATAAATTCAAATGCACATGTGTAGCTTGCCTCTACAGCTGGCATATTTCTACTGGATGGTACTGTTTTCAGATACTTCTACCCAGTCACTAAGAAAACAGTTGTGAGACCTCCCCAGAACGGAGTGGGCATGTCTGAGGAGTCCATTTTTAATCTATGTGACAACCTTGTGTTCTGCATGGAATAATCCCCTATATCCCATTAAAAAAGGAAACTGGGGACTGAGATGGGAGGACTGCTTGATGCCAGGAGTTCAGACCAGTCTGGACAACACAGTGAGACCCCCATTTCTATAAAAAGTTATAAAAACTCAACCAGTCACGGTAGGGTGCACCTGTAGTTCTAGCTACTCTGGAGGCTGAGGTGGGAGGATTGTGTGAGTCCAGGAGTAAGAAGCTGCAATGAGTGGTAAGAGGCTGCCACTGAACTCCAGCCTGAGCAACAAAGGGAGATCCTGTCTCCAAAAAAATGAAATAATATATTTTAAAAAGAGGAGACTGAGGCCCAGAGGGACTGAGAGGCTTGCTCAAGACCACAGAGTCCCTGAGAGTCAGACCTGCATTGGGGCACACATTTTCTGACTTCCAAACCTGTGCTCTTTTCCCCATAGGATTTCCTTTCTGTTAGAAACTCTGATCTTAACTTCCTCTCTACAGTGATTCCACAGCAGGACATAGCTCTAAGCTGTTCCCAGCAAGGATCAAATGTCCCCATTGCCCTGGGACTCCAGAGAAGCCTAATCTCATGCCTCAGGTTTAGTGCATCTGTCCAGAATTATAGCTCTTTCTCTCTCCTTCTACCAACATATCCACACCTTCCTCCCAAGCTCCCTTACTTAGCATGGAGTAGAGGGATAAAGCAGGCCACCTTCATGCATACACTGAGATTCTGATGTGTGTGCCGGTGTGGTGCACAGGCCACCAGCCTGCCATGGCTGAGCGGACATTCTGACAAAGGGGCAAGGAGCCAGCATCCTTTGACCTAAACCTTTGCCTGGCTCCAGGGAATCTGGATGCTCTGAAAAGAGCACAGATGATGCCCTCCACCTAACCATGGCAAGGCGTGGTGGGAGCTTAACAAACTTCTCCACAAGCTCCAGGAGCTCCTCACAAGCCACAACCGCATACATTCAAGGATTTAAATTTTAATTGGTCTCCATTGTGATGAGTCCTATCTTAGTTCCCAAAACAGCCTTGGTTTTATGCTACCAAGACTTGATGTATCGGTTCTCTTTCTAGGACTACTGCTCCCTCGTGGACTAGGGCAGAGATGGTGTCATGCTGACTTCTGTCCTTCTTCCAAGAACACCTCTCACAGAAACCACCTGCAAACAGAAGCCTCATCTCTTATACCAGCTGTTACCTTTTCTACCATTAAAAATTACCATTCAGGACTAGACTGAAGACCTTACTACATTCCTCCCTAACTACAGTACTGCTTTCTAGGGATCTCGTAATAGGAAGGAATCATCTCTACTCCTCAATTCCACAGGGAGCAGATGTCCAACCAGGAGTTCATAGAGAAACAAGCGCTACAGTCCTGAACTCCTTAATGATTAGAAGACCGGGAAAGTCATTGAACACCTTGGGACTTTATTTTGTCCATCTGTAATTGGCAAAATGCACTCCACGTCTACTTTGTAGCTCCTCTCCTCAGAGAGAGGGTAATCAAAGAAAATGAAATGTGAAGGAGACGGACGCATATCCTGCTAGCGAGTGGAGTACCCGGGAGAAAATAAACAGGCTCTCAAGTGCCAGGCTGAATGTATCAAAGGACAAGTGAAGTATCACAGAGAGAAATGAAGTAAAAGAGGAACTGAGATATGTTAAGTCTCTGAAATTGACAGAAAGAGACAGAACAGTCTTGTCGGGGAACCTGTTGAAGAACCAGGAGTTGAGAAAAATGTTTAGAGATTCTCAGGGCCAAAAATGTGCTCAGAAGTCAAATACAGGAAAGAAACTTAGATGACTTCAAAGATGAACTCCTTTGTGACAGTTTTCAGGCCCCAGGAAGAGTGAGTTGCTGCTGCCTCAGTGCCCACAGGCTCTCAAAGTGCCTCTTCCTGCCTGGACCACAGTACCCAGCACACTGGTGATGAACGCCTGACCCCAGGTCTACTCCTCCACCAGAAGGTCTGGAGACACGGAAGAGTCTCCAGAGCAGAGGCCAGGGCTAATCTGTCTTCACACTCCCAGGATGTGGCACATTGGAGCTATTCAATGCATGCCTTTTAAATTGCTGAGAGAAATTTCGGGAGTGACCTCCTCGAATAGCCAAGGCTAAGAGAGCCGAGAAAAAAGTATGGGGTCTCCCAAACAGGCAAGGCTGGGAGAGGAAAGGCAGCTCAGGGGTTGATGGGTGTGTTTGGGGAAAGGTTTTCGGTGAGGGAAAATGGGGCAGGCAGTATTTCACACTGGGCATTCCTGGGAATTATCTAGACCATGAGATCATGGCTTTCAAGGAAGGTAACAATAACTAAAAGGAAAAAAAGAGGGAATCTAAAAAAAGAGGAAAGACCAAAGTCAGAGAATCTCTGACCAAACTTCTGCCTTGAAGGTTGGCAGGCAGCAGGAACATCACTCAAAGTCTGGCAAAGATGTGCTAGAAGGGAAGCGTTGATCCATTTTTTCCCAGGGCTCAGGTGAGGTAGCAGCTGCCACCCAAACAGTATCATCTGAGAGAAAATACCTGTCTCAAGCATCCCTTTCTCCCGGAACATGGTCACTGCTCTCTTCTTTATGTCAAAGCATGCATATTATATTGGTCCATTCTCATGCTGCTAATAAAGACACACCTGAGACTGTGTAATTTATAAAGAAAAGAGGTTTAACTGGCTCACAGTTCTGCAGGGCTGGGGAGGCCTCATGAAACTTATAATCATGGTGGAAGGGGAGGCAAGTATGTCTTTCTTCACATGGCCACAGCTAGGAGAAATGCAGAGCAAAGGAGGGGTGGAAAAATACCCTTATAAAATCATCAGATCTTGTGAGAACTCACTCAATATCACAAGAACTGCCCTCACGATTCAATTACCTCCCATGGCATGTGGGATTATGAGAACTGCAGGTTCAAAATGAGATTTGGGTGGGGACACAGCCAAACTATATCCAATATATATTAAATGACTCTGTGGGTACCTAGCATTATGAGGCATCATAGGGACAAAGAGAAAGAGGATGGTCCTTGCTTTAAATTGCTTACAAACCCCTTACTTAGCCAGAATCCATCTATGTCAAACAAAATAGGGCACCTTGCTATCACAATGTCACTTACAGAGGAACAAGAAGAAACGGAGTCTGCTCTCTCCTCTCACTGATATTTCCTCCATTAGTTAAACAGAGGCTGGGTCTGAGTAGGTATAATTTGTGAGAAAGAACCCGCTAATGACAATTCCTGTTTAGTAAGAATTAATAACAGACATTAGAATGGGAAGGGAAGGCCCTAGATGTTAGGGTAGACCCAGGATGGGAGACCGTGAAATCAAGATGAAGCGAGTGTTGTTTACTCACAGGTACAAAAGGGCAATCTCACATGGTACTCTGGGTCTTCCTGCTGTGATCCCATCACAGAGCAGGGAAGGAAAATGCTACAAACTGTCTCTTTATTCCAAGAATTCCTGTGTATAGTCTTACGTTTACTCAGCATATGTTTCATGAACACCTGTGATGTGCCATGTACAGTAATATTCTAGAAGCTGGAAACATAGGAACGAACAGACAAAAATGCCTGCCTTCATGGAGCTTACATTCTAGCAAGAGGTGACAGACAATGAACAAATAAACAAGGGAAATACTTATAATAGGTGAGAGGGTGATGGGTGCAATAGGGAAACAGCTCATGGATCATGTAGACTGGGAATAGAAAGTGTGCAAATTAAAATAGAGTGGTGAGGGCAGGCTGTACTAATGGCATGACTTCTGAACAGGGACCTGCAGAGGTAAGACAGCAAGTCACAGAACATCTAGGGAAAAGAGTATTCTACACAGCAAGAATAGCAAGTGTAAATGAAGTACCCGAGAAATGATCTTCTGTGAAAAGGATCTGGGTTGGAACAAGCCCTTTTTCAGGTCAAAAGTCTATAATGAGTCCCTATGCTCTTTGGCAACAAATCTAAATTATTCAACCCAACATTCCATGTTTTCCAAAATAATCAGCCTCGCTATCCTATCTCCCTAGCACAGCTCCTCTGACGTAACTAGACCAGGCTCACTAATATTCCCTGTGCTAAGCTCATTCCATCTCCAGGTGGCTATCAGGTCCAACCCAATGCCTGTCATGAAACATTAGTTAACATAGAGTTGGGCTCCAATATAAGGGACAGAGATTGGGTCATCAAGAAACAATGCCATAGGAGGAATCTGTCTCAAAAATTGACATGAGATCCAGTTCCCCTCTCAGTGAGTCTGTCTATGCCCCGACCCCGTTCACTGTATGCCCAGCTGCCTCTCACTCCCTGGCTTCCCCTAGGACTTACCTGGTCTATGGAGGCATCCAGCGTCAGTGCTCTTGGCTCCTCAGCTGGGATTGAACTAGTTCCCCATTTTCTCCCCATCTCTAGGATGTAATCATTTCTCCCCCATCCTGTACTAATCCTAAATTGTTCAACCAATTCTACACTTTGATCTTTATTTTCACTTTCATGACCCACTTTGGTTCCTCTTGCTTTCAAGGCTGTCCTATCATAAACCACCTGTTAACTCTGCCTATGTACACTTGGGAAGCCACTTCCTCTTTCTGTACCTCACATTCTCCATCATCTCGGATGAGAGTGTTAGACTTGAAAATGTACAAGGTCTCTCCTGTTCCTGGCATTCTGAGATCTTATGTCTCATTCCCACCTTCATGGCCCTACTCATGCTACTTTCTGATGTTCATTGCTCAGTCCATTTTTATGAGGTCCCTGCCCTGAACCAAGTGCTGTGTCACGTCCTGGATAGAGAAAGATGCAAAGGACATAGTTCTTGCTCTGAGGGAACTCACCAATCCAATCAGCCACCAGTGCCATGCAGTGCAATGAGGGCTCTGACAAGGGTGGGAACACCTGTTAGGAAAAGGATGGAGCAGAAGGTGTCTGGGTGGCCTTGTCCAGAGACACACAAGCTGCACCTTGAAGACTATGTCAAAGACAACTAACTAAGGCATATGGAGAAGTTGTTCCAAGCAGAAAAAACGGTGGTACAGGACAGGCACAAGAGAACACAAAATATTTTAAGAACCTCCAGTAGAACAGAAAGGCTAAGGCACGAGGTGGGTGTAGGTTCATAGCAAATAGTGATGTTCAGGAGATAGGGAGGAGTCACACCATTAAGATCCTTGAATGTCACTTTTAAGAGTTTGCTTATCGAGTTACAGAGAATGGGAATGTTTAAGGGATTTAAAATAAGAGGCTAACAAAAACACATTTACTTTCCAGAAAGACGGCTTCAATAGCAGTGAGAAGGAATCGGAGGTGTGTGAGGCAAGCATCAAAGAGAGCAGTTAGAAGATGTTTGCAGTTATCCAAGTTACCGTGATCAAAGTCTGGACAGAGACAGGGGCCAGGGAATCAGACAGAAAGATCCAGTTCTAGTGATATTTGAGAGAGAATCGATAGGACATGGTGACCACTTGACTTCAGGTGAGGTAGAAGGAGAAATTAGGTTTCTGACTGGAGTGACTAAATAAATGGTAACTGCCTTTAACAGAGACATGGATTGTTATAGAATAATGTCTGTAAATTTGAGTGGAAAGGGTTGAGGTCAGACTCAACCATGTTACATTTCAGGTACATTTCCCTGCTTGTAAGCTTTCCTATCTGTTATTTCATAGTCTCTGACTGTCACTTTATGGGCACACTGTGGTAAATATCCTTATATCTATTCCTTTAGCCTTTCAATGTGATTTTTTTTTTCAGTATTTCCCGTGGTTTTGATCCCCTATGTATATGCATCTTCAATCTTTTTTTTTGTGAGATGGAGTCTTATTCTGCCACCCAGGCTGGAGTACAGTGGTGTAATCTCAGCTCACTGCAACCTCCACTTCCCAGATTCAAGTAATCCTCCTGCCTCAGCCTCCTGAGTAGCTGGGATTACAGGCACCCACCAGTATACCCAGCTAATTTTTGTATTTTTAGTACAGATGGGGTTTCTCCATAGTGGACAGCCTGGTCTTGAACTCCTGACCTCAGGTGAACCACCCCCCTTAGCCTCCCACAGTACTGGGATTATAGGCATGAGGCACCACGCCCGGCCTGTGCATTTTGAATCTTATTGGAGAGTTCAATATCCATTTATGCCCCAAGCCCTCTACTTTTGGGTACCCTCTGGTGTCCAGCACTGTGCTCAGATCAGAGAAAATGCTATCCCCACCCTGCTGTCAGGGCCGTAGGAAGAGCCAGCATCAGAAGCCTAGGAGATGATATAGGCGGGAGAGACAAGACGTCCCTCTCTCCTTCACTTCAAGAACATGTGTCCCCCAGCATGGAGGGCAGGATCGAGCTGCTCATTTCATGTTCGCCCTTTTATGTTTCTGTTTTGAAATTTGATGTTCAAAAGCTCACAGGCTGTAGTAGGTAATCAATCCAAATGGAAACGTGTAAGGGCCAGCAGAGCAAGGAGAACGTGTTTCTGAAGAGGGGGGAGTATTTTTCTTAGGAATTTCCTTGTGCCACACAGAAAAATCTTTCTAATAACAAAGAGAAAACTCGTGAAGATGAATAGGGGTAATGAACTCCACTTGTTCTGTTCTATGCAGGGGAGGGGAGCTGCTCGAATGTGAATCTCCTGGCAGGAGGGGGCAGCTGTGCCCACAGTCAGTAGGATGTGACCTTGAGGGGTTGGCAGGAGGAAAGGGAAGAGGGAGAAGGGAAAAAGAGGCTGACCCTTTTTCAAAGGAAAGAAGGAGCATTATGAACGACAAGAAAGAGGGGGAGTGTTTTGATGAAGTGTGTGCCCTCCCAGAGGGAAAGAAAGAGTGAATTAACATCTGTTGGGTAACTATTATGTGCCAAGACCCCTTTTTCATTTTGCTTAATTCTCTCAATATCTCTGAAGTCATTTTTGTTATTATTGTCATTATTATTATCATCCTAGGGGCATTCTTAACTACTCCTTCCTGCAGAAGGTCTCCAGCAGGTTTAATTCAGGCACTACCTCACCCAATGTGAAGTCCATCGTCCCACTGACCTTTGCCATGGGCTGAGTGTGTGTCCTGCAGCGTCATGAGGCTGGGAGAAGATGTCCACATGGGTAATTCATTCAAGGACTGAACAAAATCTCATGCTGATCTCATATCAGTCACTCCCTTAAGCACTCATCAAAGGAGGTTCTGGAGGCCAAGAAATGACCGGCTGGCCACACAGGAGCCCAAGGGAAAGGACAGCCAAGCTCCAGAGCAGATAATAGGCTTTCTAATGGCTTGTGGGAACCTTATGGTGGTCCCTGTGACCTTTAGGTCTTGCTGGGCACTTGCAGCAGGCCAGGGGCTGTCTCTCTCTTTCTCTTTTTTCTTTCTCTTTTCTCTCTCTCTGTCTCACTCTGGCTCCCAGTCTCACTCTGGCCCCCAGGCGCCATCTTGGCACACTGCAACCTCCACTTTCTGGTTCCAGCGATTCTCCTGCCTCAGCCTCCTAAGTAGCTGAGATTACAGGCATGTGTGCCACCACACCTGGCTAATTTTTTTATATTTTAGTAGAGATGGGGTTTCAATATACTGGCCAGGCTGGTCTTGAACTCCCAATCTCAAGTGATCTGCCCACCTCAGCTTCCCAAAGTGCTGGGATTACAGGCACAAGCCACTGTGCCTGGCCTGGCTGTCTCTATTTCTATTGATGACCTCATAGCCTGTAGACCCAAGGGTCTTACACCACATACATTTATTCCCTCTCCCATCCCTCCTGCAGTCTGGGAAGCTGTAGAAAGAATGCTAGCTCTACTCTCCCTGGCACTTCTCCAGGACACTGGTTTGTACCCACCAATCCCATCTCTGTTGTCTCCTTGGCAAAACCCTCCTTCTCCCTTCTCATTTGACCTTTGGTGAATTGCTTCACTGTCAATGGTGACTGAGCAAAGGCATGAGAAGATGAAGGCAAGAATACTCCAGAGTCCACGTCTACATATTACACATCACAGAAGGTTTCTCATGGAGAATATTTGGTCATGACACCTGCTAGCAGAGGGTACACACCCCCAGCCTTCAGATTTCCACAAAGCCATGCTGCTGCTGTGGAAACCGTGTGCCAGTAGCACAGGGAAGAAGCTTCCTCTACCCTTTTTTCAGACCTTTTATCCCACTGGCCTTGCCATGGCTTCTGCAGACTCTGGCTGTCTGCCTCACCGCTCACCAGGGACAAGCAACGAGAGCCCTAACCAAGAGAATGGGCAGGTCACAGGTCAGTTTTCCAAGCTCAATTTCCAGGCTGCCTTCCCTACCCCGCAGACCTCAGCTCCAGCTTTCTGATGTGAAGCCCAGGGCTCTACTAAGCCTAAAGCTACTTTTCCCTTTTCTTCAAAAACAAGGAAAGATTTAACTTCCAAATCTTCTAGTGAAGAACAGAAAGGGGAGAAAAAAGCCCAATCATGTTTTTTTTTTAAAAAAATTTATTTTTAAAGCATTCTTTACATTTTTCTTTGTTCTGGCAAAATATACATAAAACGCAATTTAGCATTTTAACTAATTTTCAATGTAAACAGTTCAATGACATTCAGCCATCACTACCATCCATTTCCAGAACTTTTTGATCATCCCAAACTGAAATACTTTTTTTTTTTTTTTTTTTTGATACAGAGTCTCACTCTGTTGCCCGGCTGGAGTGCAGTGGGACGATCTCAGCTCACTGCAACCTCCGTCTCTCAGGTTCATGCCATTCTCCCGCCTCAGCCTCCCAAGTAGCTGGGACTACAGCTGCCTACCACCATGCCTGGCTAATTTTTTTGTATTTTTAATAGAGATGGGATTTTGCCGTGTTAGCCAGGATGGTCTCAATCTCCTGACCTCCTGATCTGTCCACCTCGGCCTCCCAAAGTGCCGGGATTACAGGTGTGAGCCACCGTGCCTGGCCCCCAAACTGAAATTCTATACCCATTAAACTGGAACTCCTCATAGACCCTCCCCCAGACCCTGGTAATGACTATTCTCTTTCTGTCTCTATGAATTTGAACGTTCTGGGCACCTCATGTAAGTGGAATTATGTAATACTCATCTTTTTGTGTTTAGCTTATTTCACTTAGCATAATGCTTTCAAGGTTCACCCATGTTGCAGCATGTGTCAGAATTTGTTTTTGAAGCCAAACAATATTTCATTGCATGCATATACTACATTTTGTTTATCCATTCATCTGTCCATGGGCATTTGAGTTGCTTCCACCTTTTAGCTATTGTGAATAATGCTGCTATGAATTGGTGTGCAAGTTATCTGTTTCAGTCTATGCTTTAAATTATTTTTGGTACACACTTAGAAGTAGAACTGTGGGGTGAGGGCAGTGGCTCATGCCTGTAATCCTAGCACTTTGGAGGCCCAAGGCGGGCAGATCACTTGAGGTTGGGAGTTCAAGACCAGCCTGGCCAACATGGTGAAACCTTGTCTCTACTAAAAATACAAAAAATTATCTGGTCATGGTGGCAGGTGCCTGTAATCCCAGCTACTCGCGAGGCTGAGGCAGGAGAATCACTTGAACCCGGGAGACGGAGGCTGCAGTGAGCTGAGATCTCACCATTGCACTCTAGCCTGGGCAACAAGAGTGAAAGTGTCTCAATAAAATAAAAATTTCTTTTTTAATTTTAAAAGTAGAATTTCTAGGTTGTATGGTAATTCTAGAGACATCATCATACTGTTTTCCACAGTGGTTGCACCATTTTACATTCTCACCAGCAATGCAGAAGGATTCCAATTTTTCTGCATCCACACCAACACTTGTTGTTATTATTTTTTCTTACAGCCATTGTAATGAGTGTGATAAAGTGTTCCTAATGGTCATATTTTGCCATGTTAACGTCATCTTACAAATCAGAAAAGTGAGGCTCAGCAAGGGTAACTGGCTTTCCTGCAAATGTAAAGTTGCCTAAATGACAAGAACTCCTTGTGCCCCCTCCCAGATCCCACCTGACTGGTTGATTCTCCTCTCTACATGAGCCTTAGTTGGAAGTTTAGAGGGTCTTGGAAAGTGTTTGAAGCAGACGTTTGAATACGATATGCACATGCTGTGAATATAATATAAAGATAATATATGTATTATTAATACACCTCAAGCTGATCCTTCTGAGCAATGCTACCAGTCAACAGGAAACATGACCTTTTCCAAGCCAAGGGGAGACCTAAATGTGAGCAAAGGAGAGAGAGAAAGCCCCCACCTCTCACCTAAGCACCACAGATGCCGTAGGTTTATCAGGAACATCAAATATACACACAGCTCCTCCCCAAGGAGAATGAACAGCAGCTCCAAACCACCAAGACCCAAAAACTAGAGGGCCATGGACATGATCTGTTCAGCACAACAGTGGACCCATAGTAGCTGCTGGATGATGAGGGCATGACAAGCCATCAGGAGACAACTGGAAGAGTGCCAGTTACCCAAGTCCTGTTAAGGGACAGGCGCCTCACCCGACTCTGACAAGCATGGTTATCTCTGATTTACAGATATTGAGAAACTGCAGCTCTGAGACAAAGTCACAGAACTTGCTGGCAAATGGAGTCAGGATCTGAGCTCTAATCCAGCTGGTTCTAACCCACATTCTTTCAACTTCGACCATTCTCACTGTGGGATACCTACGGAGAAACCCAGGAGCACCAAGCTGTGGGCCGGGAGGTAGGCCAAGCCAAGGGGTGAGCATAGCATGGCTTCTAGGAGCATCTTTTTTTCCGCAAAATGTTGAGAAAAACAGCCAAAATCAAAACATTATTTTTATGTTAAAAATATACATTGTGGAGTAGAATGCAAAGTTCACAAAAATTTTCTAAGATAAAGCACACGGCCTCAAAGAAAGTTCACACTGACAGCTAGCCGCCTTAGGCAACACTCCCAGAGCCCTGGGGTAGGTGTTCCTGCCTCTGCTGTTGGGACTCTGTCCAAGGAAAGCTCAGCCGTGCTGTCCTATATTCGGGCATGAGATCTTGGGCTTTGGAGACCTACCAGCCTAGGTCTGAATTCTGGTTCTCACTTGCCAGCCATGGGAATTTGAGCTTTTTCTTTTTCCTCAGGCAAGTGATTTAACATTTCTGGTCCTCATTTTTTCTTATCTATAAATTAGGAAAAAAAATAGCACACCTATTTTATACAGTTACTATGAAGATCAAACAAGTAATAAACATAAAGCATTTATAGTTGTGCCAGGCACATGGTAAGAACTCTACAAGGGTTTTTTATCTGATCATTATGTACTCTGAACCTATTTAATTAAATATAAAATTGTAAAATTTTATCTATATATATCGCATATACTATATATACTAATACATACCTTGTAAGGGTGTCATGGGCATTACATGAAATGTTACGTATACAACACAGTGCCTGGCAGGTAGTAAGTACTCCACAAATACTACATATACTGGCAGTTATTATATCAGCATTGTGGCTATGGCATCATGACACCACTCCCAGGAGAAGTTCAAGTTATGACCTTAATCTGTTGATGCCAGTTTCATGCATTTCAACTTCCTGTATATTTTACCCATGGAGGCCAAGGGCCCTCTGAAATTTCGTTGAAAAATCAGCTTGCAAAAGGCAGGTTAATTGGCGCAAAGGCATACATATTTATTTAATGGGTGTACATGGGAGCCTTCAGAAAGAAGACCCAAAGATACATGAGAAATTGTTCATTTCTATGCTTAGGTTCAAACAAAATACAGACAGGTGTGTAGAGATATGATTGAACAAAAAGGGTGTGATCTAATATTAATAGACCAAGTGTGGAAACCCAGAGAGGCCTGTCTGTCTAGATTCTTCTTCGCTTCTCTGAGCAGCGTCCCTTCTTTCTGAGTGTGGGGCAGGCCCTCTCTGGAATGGAGAGGGTTTCATGACCTACGGTCAAACAGGCAGGTCAGATTATTTCTTTTTCTTTTCTTTTCTTTTTTTTTTTTTTTTTTTGAGACATAGTTTTGTTCTTTTGCCCAGGCTGGAGTGCACTGGTGCAATCTCGGCTCACTGCAACCTCCACCTCTTGAATTCAAGTGATTCTCCTGTCTCAGCCTCCCCAGTAGCCGGGATTACAGGTGCCCACCACCACACCCAGCTAATTTTTGCATTTTTAGTAGAGATGGGGTTTTGCCATGTTGGCCAGACTTGTCTCAAACTCCTGACCTCAGGTGATCCACCCTCCTTGGCCTCCCAAAGTGTTGTGATTACAGGTGTGAACCACTGCGCCTGGCCAGATAATTTATTTGTGGCCAGTTTTTAAACAGAAAGGCCCAGGGAAAGTTAGAGTCATATTTTTAGGTTTTCTGGCTGGCTGTGAAAAAAAGAGGCTCTGGTTTCTAGGAGCCACCACTGGGGAAAGGGATTCTAGTTTCTGTGGGCACCCTCAGGGGAGAGTGGGACTGGGAGACAGTAGGGAAGGAGGAGGACAGAGAAAAACTTCTGCTTCAGGGGCTGCTTCTGAGGCTTCCATTGTGGGGTGTTGTTTACTGAGCCGTAACACACACACCCATTTTCTTTCTTTCTTTTTTCTTTTTGTTTCTTTTTTTTTTTTTTTTTTTTGAGATGAAGTCTTGGTCTGTCACCCAGGTTGGAGTACAGTGGTGCAATCTCAGCTCACAGCAACCTCCACCTCCCGGATTCAAACGGTTCTCCTGCCTCAGCCTCCCAAGTAGCTGGGACTACAGGTGCACACCACTATGCTCGGCTAATTTGGGTAATTTTAGTAGAGATGGGGTTTCACCATATTGGTCAGGCCAGTCTCAAACTCATGACCTCAGGTGATCCACCCTTCTCGGCCTCCCAAAGTGCTGGCATTACAGACGTGAGCTACTACACCCAGCCAACACACCCATTTTCTAAACAGGTATCTACAGAAGACAGAATTCTGGGCTCTTTGAGTCATATATTTGAATCAGTTTGGTATTTCTGAAATCGTTAGGAAAGCTGTTGTTTTCACTGTGAGTCAAAGAAGGAATGTCCAGCAAGCCATATTCCTAGTCTGTATCTTTCCATCTCAAAGCATCCATCCTCCTTCAATAAGGCCGACAGCACAGCCTCATCCCTCATCACACACAGAATCTTTGTAAGCAGTGTACAATCAAGTGTGCTTTCCTTTGTGTCCATCTTGTTTCTTCAACTAGATTGTGAGTTCCCTGTGAAAGGGACAGAATTTTCACCCGTGGTATGCAAACCATGAGGTCTGTTTCTAATTGGTTCGTCCAACTAAGGAGTCGCGTTTGTAATTGAAGGCATCATTTTGCCATTTTTTCTGGCCCAAGGGGGTACCTTGTTCTAATGTGCACCTATCCATGGCAGCCAAGACAACCTCCTGTACACCCCCCAGGGTAGAGGGTGTTGGGAACCCTGGTGGTGCTTAATAAATATCTGAAGATGGATTCTATCATTTCTGAGTCTGAGTTTGGCGTCCCTTAGGAGAAACCAAGAAGCTCGTGAACTGACAGTGAGGATGCAGGCTCAGCACATCCTTCCTTAGTCATGATGTCTATGAACAATAACAATCCATAACTGAGTGCCTGAGATAACTGGTATCACCACTTATGGGTATAAGCGCCTGGGTCCTGTCAGTAACAATCCCCAAATGGCCATGGTGGTTGGATCCTGAGTGCAGGGCAGCATCAGCCCTGCTAAATGCCCCCTGAAAGTCTTCCCAGTCACATCTGAGAATTTCTAGGCACACTGCCCATGCCACAGGAGGCCAGTTTCAGGCCTCCTGGAAAAGGCACCGCTCGAGAGCCTGGGTTCCTGAGAGAGCTGCTCGAGAGGCCCGTGCAGCTCTGCCTGGTGCCTCAAAGGGTCTCTCCGTCCACAGCATCCACACTGAAACCTCAGGGTGCCAAAGCCACTTTTGATTTGAGAGGACCAGGGAGGGATGCCTCACACCAAAACCTTTGGCCCCTAAGCAGAACCATGTGGACACAGATCGACCAAGTCTAGCTCTTCCACTTCTGAATCTGCCTACTCCTTCCTCACTTGCTAGAAACCAGTCACTCTGAGAGGGCAGAAGGAAAATGCTGACTGCTCTCCTCACCACTTCTGATCAGTCCCCAGTTCAACCACAATAGCAATAAGAGACGCAAACAAGCAAACCTCCTGGGATCTAAAAGAGAGGGTAAAATGCGTATTTTATAAAAAGGCTTAATACAGAACGGGTGTGCAAATGGCAGGCTCCCTTGGATCCTCATCTCAAGATTTACATAGAGATCAAATGAACTGGGGCTCAGCTAGGACACTTGACTGCAAAAATTTATCTAGCCCTTTACACACCAGAAAACACACTCTCAAATATTATCTCAGTTGATCCTGATGAAAACTGCATGTTGAGCTCAGAGTTTTTATCCTATGTATGTTTCTCAAAGCACAGGAAAAAGTTTCAAACTAAGGAACCTCAAGGACAGAGGAAACATCTTAGAGGGGAAGCTGGAAAAGTCTAATGCTTAGGCAGAAATATCAGCAAGGAAACAAAGCATTTGGCTCCTGGGCCTGACAAATATGCACCTGCATGTGAATGTGTGTGCATGCACGTGTGTGTTCATATGCTTGTGTGTGTGCCCATGTGTGTGTGCCAGTATGTGTTTATGTATGCGTGTGTATGTGTGTGCCTCTGTGTGTATATGTGTGTGGGTGTACATGTATGTGTGTGCCTGTGTGTGGTGGGTGTACATGTATGTGTGTGCACACAATCACAGGCATTAAGAACTGACTGCAATGCTCTCTTGGAGGTCCAGGCTGGGAATGGAGAAGGCAAACTGCCAAGAATCCAGGGCTGAGAGTGGTTTCATTGTCTCGTATCATAACAAGGGCCGTCGGAAGCTCCTGGGCGCTGTGCCACCCATCCTCTGGTCCGGGGACAAGCAATCTTGGCATGGTTTACCCACCTTCTGGTGAAGGTGCCAGGAACTGTTTCTTCACTGACCATCTTCCCAGTTTCTGTCCAAGGGACAGGCCAGATGGAAGAGGTCAGTGGAGGAGCAGCCATTCCCTGGGCTCTCCTCCAGGCTGTCAGCCCGGAATGATCAGCACATAGATAGCAGTTTAGCGAAGGTGATGTCACGTGCAGGAATAGAATGGTGACCATGGAGAGGAACTAGATGGGGAGTAGTGGTGGGTGGGTTTGCGTCCTGCTTTGACGGGGGTGCTGGTCACCATGTGAAGATGGGTCCAAGGACAGGGAGGGGCGTCCCGGAGCGGCAGGCCAGCAGGGAGGATGATACCTGCTCCTGAAATGCCCTGGAATCAGGTATCTTCTCCCACAGCATTCCCAGGATGGGTCAGAACCTTCTAGTGCCAGATTGCTGACCTTCAGGACCAGCCGTGGGGATACAAAACACAAGAGATGATTTGAGTGACAGGAAAGGGAAGGAAGTGGAGAGACAAGGAAAAACATGGGACTGAATGACTGTCTTGTACTTTCCAGCCCCATCTTATCTTCCAGCATTTGTGAGGCACTTAGTGAAGGTGGGAATAAAAGGCAGTGAATTGGATATCAGGGAAACTACAGGAAGGAGGATGCAGGATACAAAGGAAGAAAGGCAGGGAAAGGAGAGAAGAAGGAACATGTTGAAAAGGTTGAAGGAAAAGCAAGGAAGGAGTGGAGAAAGGGGAGTAAGAACATCCCCGATATGGTTGGGATCTGCTTCCCCGCCCAAATCTCCTGTTGAAATGTAATCTTCAATGCTGAAGGTGGGGACTAGTGAGAGTTGATTAGATCTTGAGTACAGTTCTTAATGGTTTAGCACCAGCCCCCTAGTGTGCCCCCTAGTGCTGTTCTCATGATAGAGTTCTCACGAGATCTGGTTGTTTGAAAGGGTGTGGCATGTCCCCTCTCCCTCCTGCTCTGGCCATGTAAGGCATGCCTGTTTCCCCTTCCCCTTCCGCCATGATTGAAAGTTTCCTGTGGCCTCCCCAGAAGCCACCATGCTTCCTGTACCACCTACAGAACTGCGAGCCAATTACACCTCTTTTCTTTATAAATTACCCAGTCTGAAGTATTTCCTTATAACAGTGCGAGAACAGGCTAATGCAATCACCCAACAGGTGAGCAGACATCAGCAGACCCGCAGAGCAAGTCTTGCCTTTAACCTTACAGAAGAGGGTACTCCGGCCTAACACTGTCAACAGATGAAGAGAGAAGGTCAGGTAGTAGAGGAAGGACAGATGTTTGAATTCCAAATGGAGCCTTCACAGCTGTGGACTATGGCCCACTAACCCTCCAAGCCTCAGTTTCCTTAACCATAAGATGGAAATCAAAGAACCTGGTTTTCAGAGTTGCCGTAAGGAATATGAGAAACAATGGCTATGCAAGCAGTAGCACAGGGCAACATAAAGGCAGGGGCTCAAACTCGGCCCAGCCATTGTATTGGGCTTCCAATAGGTGCCACCTAACAAATCAATGCACACGTAGAGGATTAAAACAACCCCTATTCCTTATGTCACAGTTCCTGTGGGTCCAAAGTCCAGGCCCTTCACTCAGTCCCCTGCTCACGGTCTCACTGGGCCACAATCACGTATCAGCCGGGGCAATGATCTCATCTGAAGCTAGGGGTGCTCTTCCAAGCTCTCCAGGTGTTGGCAGAATTTAGAACCCAGTGGTTGCAGGTCTGAGGCCCTCAGCTCTGGCCGCCCACAGCTCCCTGCCATGTGGCCCTTCCCATACATGCCAGGACCACACAGGACAGCATGTCTCTCTCCAGTTTGCTCAGACACAGTCTAATATAATGTAACATGACCACGGAGGGACATCTCCTCACCTTTGCTGCATATATCATTGCTTAGAAGCAAGTCAGAGGTTCCCCTGCCCTCAAGGAGAGAGGACTATACAAGGGCTTGACTCCTTCACTGTCACCCTAGGGTATGTCCCTGGGCAAATGGGTCTCCTTGGTTTTCACTTTCCGTTTGTGTAAAATGATTATTTGCAACAATGCTTCCTCCATGACAGCAGTTATGATGGTTAAATTAATCAATTAATAACTGTAAGGCACTTAGAATAATGTCTGGTCCATAGTACATATCATATGTGCTTATGACATGTGTTTTAAATGAATGAATTTGGAAAAAAAAAATCTATCATGCAGCAAGCACTGAATAAAGGAGCAAATGTCTGGAGTTGGCTGGCTAGTGCTAAAGGCAGGCCCAGGAACTGCCACCCTGGACCTGAAGGTGCTGGGTTTTTTGTTGTTGTTGTTGTTGTTTAAGATGGAGTCTCGCTCTGTCACCCAGGCTGGAGTGCAGTGCACAATCTCAGCTCACTGCAACCTCCACCTCCCAGGTTCAAGCAATTCTCCTGTTTCAGCCTCCCGAGTAGCTGAGATTACAGGCGCGCGCCACTATACCAGGCTAATTTTTGCATTTTTAGTAGAGACGGGGTTTGACCACGTTGGCCAGGCTGGTCTCAAACTTCTGACCTCAAGTGATCCTCCAGCCTCGACCTCCCAAAGTACTGGGATTACAGATGTGAGCCACTGTGCCCAGCCTGGACCTGAGGGTACTCTTTCTCTCTGTGCTGTATCTCCCTTGGGGAGCAGAGAGATGGCAGTTTATGCTCTGGGTGGAGGCGTCTGCAGCAGCAGCCCCCATGCCCACTTCCTGCTCCCTGGCTCTCTTTACTTCCGGAGGAAGATGGGGTGTTCTGGGGAGCCAGGACCTGGACTCTCAGCCCTTGCCATCTCTCCAGCAGAAACCCAAGACAGCTGCCATCCCCATCCATCTTTCCCTTTCGAATCTAATTTATGCATAGCTTTTCTCATATTTGCAAACCATAAGAAACCCTTAAAACTAGAAGACAGTTTTCCATTTCTGAGGTGGGTTCCACTGGCTGCCACGCACACTCACACGCATATATTTGAACAAGTTTGATTCAGTGTAGCTGACACAAAAACCACTTAGTCGTTTCTCCTACATCATCCTAAGTTAATACTCCTGACAGGCTGCAGGAGGCTTTTCAGCAATTTTTCTATTTCAGCTGTTTTCCCCTCTGCCTCCTGCCACCTCCCACCTCCCCCTTCCTTGCTGTAAAATTTGCTTTCCGCTCAAAAGCTGACCAAACCTTTGCAATTTGTATCCATCGCATCTTAAGACCAAATTGAAAGGCAAGCAGCAGCTCTAAGTGGGAATGGGCCAGCCCAGCCTTGCAGGGATGGATTCTATTTGTGCTTGATGTGGGGGAATTTAACTGTTCACGAAAGATAAGAGATGCGCTTGCTTCAGTCCCTTCATCAGGGAGCTCTGACTTGGAGGGGGTGCTGCCACCCTGGACCATCTCTGCCGTTCACCTGCTCAGCTTCCTGCTTCAGCTGGTCTGGCTTTTGTGTCCTGTGGTGGGAACTAGGCAGGATCCCCAAAGCCACAGGCTGCCTCTCAGACCGTGGAAGCCCGCGCCCAAAGGGGAGTGGCTGGCGTGTGCCAAACAAGTACAGATATTCTCTCTCTTTCACTCCCTCCCTCTCTGTTTCCATCTCTCTCTATTCCAGTTTTTCTATCTCTATCTCCCTCTCATTCTCTGCCTCTGTCTCAGCCTCTGTTTCTAACTCTGCCTCTCTCTGTCTCTGCTTCTCTGTCTCTATCTCTGCTTCTTCCTCTCTGTCTACATTTGTCTCTTTTTGTCTCTGTCTCTATCTCTGTCTCTGCCTCTGTCTCTGTCTCTATTTCTCTTTGTCCCTGTCTCTACCTCTGTCTGTCTCTCCCTCTCTCACCTCTGTCTGTCTCTCTGTATCTTTTTGTCTCTATCTCTGTCTCTGTCTGCCTCTGTCTCTTTTTGTCTCTATCTCTGCCTCTTTTTGTCTCTGTCTCTACCTCTGTCTCTCTATCTCTGTCTCTTTTTGTCTGTCTCTGTCTCTCATCTCTGTCTCTGCCTCTCCCCCCTCTCGCGCACACACACCCACAAGCCTGTGAGCCTGAGGCCCTGATGTAACCTTGGCCTCTCCTGCCTCCGCCCTTCACCTTGGCCTCCACGGCCCCGCCCTCTCCCCTCTCCCAGGGCACCACACTGCCCTTGGGGTTCTTTTCAGCTGGATAATATGTGGGGGGCAGGGGATCTGCAGGCCGGCCACCAGGAGCTCTGCTTCCCCCCAAGCACTAGCATTACCTAGGAATGTGACCGCAGCTCTACCCACCCGCCTCGCCTCGTCCTAGATCTGCCCCCACTTCGGCCCCGGCAGGAGGCGGACCTCCAACTCCAGCCCTTCAGCCTGGAGACCGCCCAGCCAAGGCCCACAGCTTTCCAGGACCAGCTGGCCAGCAGGGGGCACGCTGTCCTCGCAGCTGGCAGCCCAGCCAGTGACAGGCAGCAGGGAGGGGCGGGGGAGTGGCAGCGGCTAACCTTGCAGGGGAGGCAGTTATTTAAGGCCCAAACTTCTCTGCTGCTGGCATCGTATTTCGTGAGCAGGAGACCTAAGACTCAGGGCCAGCCAGAAGAAGGCTGAGCTGGGGGAGAACAATTAAAGGGGAAGCACAAAATTCGCACAACCTGGCTCTGGGTGCAGTGGCAGGCTACAGTGTGACCCGGGCTGCTGAGGCCACCCCAGAAAAACAGCAAAGTGAAAAGGACGGTGCTGCCATTCAGTCCAATACCCCCACGTGCTTGACCTCCCACCACAAATGTCATTGGCATTGCTATCATTACTATTTTGGAGATGAGAAAATGAAGATGCAGAGAGGTTAATTAACCTGCGGAGAGTCACGTGGCAGAGGAATGATCTGATCTAGAACTGGCCGCAGACTGCCTGCTTGCCACAGCTATGCTGCCTTCGCTGTGATGACCTGAGACGTCTTCCTGGCCCATGGCCCTCAGCCAGCCCCCTAGCACCCTGCTAGTTTGCAGCACAGTCAAAGGGGTGACCCCTTCAGGTATTCTCATTTTCAGAGGAAACAGGAGGCCTGTAAAGGGTTCAAGACCTAAGCATTTAAGGAGGCCTTGGAGAAACACTGGGATGGCCGGAAGGAAACTGTCTTGTCCTAACTCTGGCTCGGCCATTACTAAACCGTGTCACACTGAGCAAGCTGCTTGTCATCTTTGTGCCTTGTCTAAGAAATGTAGAGCTAGAGACAGATCCAAGAATCTTATCCAGGGCCCATGAATGGGCTTGGAGGGCCCACAAATTCCCTAAAAATTATATGTGAGAACTCCTGTGTATGGGTATTAGTTACATGGGCATTTATCGGGGAAAAGAGTCGCAATTTTCATCAGCTTCTCAATGGGGTCTGTGAGCAGAGAAGGTCTGAGAATGGCCGTATCCGATGACCTGTAAGTCACTTCCAGCTCTGATATTCTCAGACAGATGACTGACCCTCTAATGAAAAAATTTCAGGTCTGAAACCATGAAGTTTATGCAAGTGATCTGTGGGACCAGCTGTGGAGAGAGCCATGGTCTCAGGGGGTCACTCCTATGTCTGAGTCCCCCTGCTTCTCACCTGATGACAGGTGTTCTTATGCAGGTTTGTATGGTTAAAATACCAGGAGAAAGGACAGCCTGTAGGTGACTGTGGTGAAAGGAGGCCCTGGAGGCCCCCCCAGACTCAGCCCCTGGGGCAGTATCTCACTGATCATGTCACCAGGTGTCACTTTAACTGTTTGTCAATCTCCCCTGAACCAAGCCAGGGCTTCCTCTAGGTAGGTCTCTAAGGATAGTGACAGGGTCCTCTGTAGAAGTTCCAGACAGTGCTGGAAAATTGGCCCAGGTCTTCTTGGAGAACCCGAACACCCGACTGTGCTGGGTGAGAGGGAGGAAAATCTTACTCTTCTTTATCCCATTTGGTTCTTATTGCCCACACGTCTGTTTTAAGGTCAGATCAGGTTAAAATAGCCATCATCTTTATCCCTGATGAGAAAGAAGAGGGAGTTGTCATAAATTAACAATACAAGCTGTAAGAGGGTAAGAAGTGATCATGGAAGGAAAGGACTTCTGTCTGCCTTGCACTGTGACAACAAAGATGCTTGGGGTTGGTTCCAAGTCTAAGAGTCTCAGATGTATTTGGATTGGCTGGCAAGACTACACTCTTCACCCCAGACTGCATCCCTAGTCATTGTCAGAAATCTGGTGATTCAAAGCCCCAGGAAGATAGCCCACCTTCCACCACCCCACCTCCTCTCCTCCTTCCACCACCCCGCCTCCCCCACACCGTCCACCACCCCGCCTCCCTCCACACTGTCCACCACCGTCTCCCCCACACACCGTCCACCACCCCGCCTCCCTCCACACCATCCACCACCCCGCCTCCCCCACACACCGTCCACCACCCCGCCTCCCCCCACACCGTCCACCACCCCGCCTCCCCCCACACCGTCCACCACCCCACCTCCCCCACACCGTCCACCACCCCGCCTCCCCCACACCGTCCATCCCCCAACCTCCTCCCCACTGTCCACCACCCTACCTCCTCCCCACCATCCACCAAAGCTACCTTCCACCATCCCACCTCCTCTTGCCTCCCGCCTGATTGGACTCTTCAGCTGATGGTGCCTGGAACCTGTGCCAGGTCTCCTCTGCACCCCTCCAAGCACAGAGTGGGAGCTGGAGATGTATTTGGGTACCAGGTAGCGCCACCAGGCAGGCTGGGGCAATGTCTGGACCAAGAGGAATGACTTTATGCTGTGTCACTTTCATTAATGTAGGTTAATAGGATATCATTTCATAATGACTTGACTTTCTTACTTTGCAAATACTAGCAGAATATGAAATTTGCCCAAGTTTTCCTAAAATGTGTGTCTAGATCACCTGGGATTTGAAATTGAAATTCTTAATAGGTCTCCAGGTCAGCCAATGCCCAGCAGTCCAGGGAACCCGGTCTGGCTGGCTTATGCTGTTGGCTGATGTTGAGAACAGGAGATTTAGAGATCTGTAGCCATGCTCTGAAGCTTCAGGGTCCACCCAGGATTAAGCAGGCAAGGAGAGAGGGCTTGATCCTAAAGGGTATGATGAAAGGAAACAGACAGTATATGGTAACAGGCACTGCCAGGGTCAATAAGCAGTGACCCACAAAAAAGGTAGGTGAGGGGATTCAGAGACTGTGATATGGAAAGGTGAGAAGACAGGTAGGTGACCATCGCTGTGTCAGTCCATTTTTGCATTGCCATAAAGGGATACCTGAGACTGGGTAATTTACAAAGATCTTTTCTTTGTTTGGTTTATTTTGTTCGCAGTTCTGCAGGCTGTCCAAGAAGCATGGCACCAGCATCTGCTTCTGGTGAG
Organism: Papio anubis; assembly: GCF_008728515.1. Lineage (NCBI taxonomy): Eukaryota > Metazoa > Chordata > Mammalia > Primates > Cercopithecidae > Papio > Papio anubis. Next base: position 19,137,172 of record NC_044983.1, read on the forward strand.
GGTCTCAGGAAACGTTTACTCATCGTGGAAGGTGAAGGGGGAGCAGGCTTGTCATATGGCAAGACAGAGAGCAAGTGAGAGAAGAGGAGCTGCCAGGCTCTTTTTAATATTCAGATCTCGTGGTAACTAATAGACTAAGAATGTACTCATTACTGTGAGGATGGCACCAAGCCATCCACGAGATCCACCCCCGTAACTCAAACTCCTCCCACCAGGCCTCACCTCCAACACTGGAAATCACATTTCAACATGAGATTTGGAGGGGACAAACATCCAAACTATGTCAACCATCAACTCCAAAGATTGGTAAAGAAAGCCAGGTGGAAACTCAGCCCAGAGGCAGTGGAGTACTGACTGGACAAATAATCCAGATAAAGCTCCAGTCCAGGTGCTGGAGCTCATGTATACCAGCGGAGGCTTGGCCTTAGAAATCAGAATGAAAAGCAGTCCTGAACCAAGGTGGAAGGTCTGAGCAATGCTGGCAGCAAGTCTACCTTGAAGCTGAATTCTCTTAGTTGACTCCAAGGGCAGGACAGTCCTGAATGTAAGTTGGGTGTTAAACTATAGGTAGGGCTCACATGGCTCCTGAGAATGGTCCTGTAGCCTCAGATTGAGGATGAGGAGGGAAGTAGAGGTAAGAGCATTGTGCAAAGAAAAAGAGAACAAAGTGAACAACTGCTTGCTAAACATGGAGGTGGAATCCAGTGCAGTCCTTTTGTGGGCCATTCTGACTCCCACATGGCTAGAGCCAGATTATCAAGAACGCCTGACAAAGATGCCCTCCATGATGCCCTGCTGTGTGAAGGGTTACTGGAAGACACAGACTTTCTCTCCCCAAAGAGAGACACTACAAATGTCAAACCCCAGGGATGCTGCAGATACTGATTCCACAGGTAAGAAAGGGGAGCTCTGATTTGGTCCCTTCTGATGTCAGCCAGGTCCAGGCTGACCCAAGAGGTACTTGCTGCACAGGGGTAGAGGGGCCTGGCTGTATCTGGTTGAATGTGCTGTCTTCTTAAACAGCTCCCCAATCCATGGTGGACTTCTCAGCCAATATGGTGATGACTTCCTAATGAAGGTGTGTATGAGTCAGAGTTCTCTAGAGGGACAGAACTAACAGGATATATGTATACATGAAAGGGAGTTTATTAAGGAGAATTGACTCACACGATCATAAGGTAAAGTACCACGATAGGCCATCTGCATGCTGTGGAACAAGGAAGACAGTGGTGGATCAGTCTGAGTTCCAAAACCTCAAAAGTAGGGAAGCCGACAGTACAGCTTTCAGTCTGTGGCTGAAGGACTGAGAGCCCCTGTTTAATCACTCGTGTAAGTCCAAGGGTCCAAAAGCTGAAGAACTTGGAATCTGATATTCAAGGGCAGGAAGCATCTAGCACAGGAGAAAGACGGAGGCTGGAAGACTTAGCAAATCTGCTTTTCCATCTTCTCCTGCCTGCTTTATTATAGCTAACACTGGCAGCTGATTAGATGGTGCCCACCAAGATTGAGGGTGGATCTGCCTCTCCCAGTCCACTGACTCAAATGTTAATCTCCTTTAGCAACACCCTCACAGACATATCAGGAACAATACTTTGCATCCTTCAATCTGATCAAGTTGACACTCAATATTAACTATCACAAATCCACCCCTTGTCAACTTGAACCCACACACATCACCTGAAACCATACATAATCTTCAAATAGACAATAATGTCATAATTATGCCTAACATAATACAGCTATCTTTCATACAACCAGAGGTGCACCAATTCTTAACCCAAATGCTGTTATAGAAGTTAACAGCACTTAAATTCTGATATGAAGTCAAGAAATCTTATGTCACATGATAAAGGAAAAATAAAGGAAATAAAATGAAGATATTTTCTTAGTGCAAGTGTATAATGCACAAACACGTTCTTAACAACATGCGGAGGAAATACTCATGACAATTACAGTCCTCATTTCTGCAACTGGTCACATGGTCATAGCTGGTTTTGATGACTACCTTCTTTGATTACCCATTCTGTATTTCCTTTGCCTTCAGCAAGCACCTTAGCAGGTTGTGGTTTTTTACCTGGTGGAGGGACCCAAACCTTCATTCCTGAAGGATCTGGGCCATTTGCAGTCCTGCCTGGATTGAGTTGTTGTAGTTTCATGTTGACTTTAATTACAGGGCATGGGATTGATGCCCTAAGGGATCTCCTGTATTCCATGCATACTCTTCCTTACCTCCATTGTGGAGTAGTAGACTGATTTCATCTCGATAGTCCCAGTCAATCACCCCAGCCAACACTGTAACTCCCTTCTTAGCCTGTACACTTAGAGGTAGGAGGAGCACAAAATGGCCAGATGACAATCTTAACTTCCAGTTTAATTGAATCATTTTTGTGTCTCCTGGTGGCAGCATTCCTCCCTCTGGAACTAGGACATCTAGGCCACCAGAATGTAATGTTGCTGGAACAGAAAGTAAGATTTCTGCTAGTGGGTCACTAGGGGTGATGGTGAGTAGTACCACTTCCACTTCCACCCCTTGATTCCAGAACCTGTGAATCCTGGCTATAAGATAAACAGTACCATATAATGGATACTGATTCAGAGCATATACAGCCTTCTGTAGAACTTTACCCCAGTCCTGCAAAGTATTGTCACCTAGTTGGTATTGTAATTGTGACTTCAAAAGGCCATTCCACCATTCTATTAGTCCAGCTGCTTCAGGATGGTGGGAAACAAGTAAGACCAGTGAATTCCATTAGCGTGATCCCACTGCCACACTCCTTTAGCCATAAAGTGAGTGCCTTGGTCAGAGGCACTGCTGTGTGGAATACCACGATGGTGGATAAGGCATTCTGTGAATCCACAGATGGTAGTCTTGGCAGAAGCATTGTGTGCAGGATAGGCAAACCCATATCTGGAGTGTCTATTCTGGTGAGGACAAACCGCTGCCCTTTCTATGATGGAAGAGGTTCAGTATAATCAACCTGCCACCAAGTAGCTGGCTGATCACCCAGAGGAATGGTGCCATATCAAGGACTCAGTGTTGGTCTCTGTTGCTGGCAAATCAGGCACTCAGCAGTGGCTGTAGCCAGATCAGCTTTGGTCAGTGGAAGTCCACTTTGCATCCTTCAATCCAATCAAGTCGACACTCAATGTTAACCACCCCAAGGTGCTTACAATTAGGTTCTGATCGCAGGAGTAAGGAGTGGATGAGGAACTCCTCCCCATGCTCTCTAGTCCTGGCACCTCAAACTTTCTGATGTTTCTTGGCTATGATCCAATAACCTTTGTCCTCGCCTGGCAGCTTATCTGCTCTGGCAACAGGCATAGTGGGCAAAACATGGGCTTTAGATTCAGACCCAGGTCCAAATGCTAGCTCTCCACTGACTAGTTGTAAACTCTTGGAATAATAATATAACCTGTCTGAGCTTCAGTATATCATATAATGGGGATAATAAAACCTATTTCATTGAGTTTTAATAAAGATTCAATAATGACAATGTTTATTTAGCACTTACTGTATTCCATGCACTGTGCAAGTGACTTACATAAATTATCTAAATGGAGCTTAGGCTTCATTTCAGTTTCTTAGTTTCCTTTGCCTGTAGGGCCATAAATTGGCACCTGGGCTCACCAGTTGATAGCTACACAATTGCAGGTATTGTTTCCTTGAAGAAATGAACAGTCCCTAAATGGGCTGGTCTGGCAAATCTGGTTCTCTTCAAGAAACCCAGATATGATGTCAAGCAGGGGAAAATTATTTTTCTGAGTTTCAGAAATCTTCAAGAACTGCACTGTGCCTTAAACATGGACCCTAATCCCTCATCCAGTCACGCCAAGACCACTATGAGCTTGTTCGGATTGTCTTTTCATTCCTAGCTTCCACCACTCTCCAGGAATGAGTCATCACTGCCTTGTCCCATTTGTCACTCCATCCATATTGTTTACTAAGCCTGAAGACCCTTCCTCTTCCCTATCTGGAAGTCTTTCCCAATGTTAAGGTCTTCCTTAATTCATGTGCTTTCATGGGGCCTGTTCCTTATGTGCTTTAGTCCTTATCCAATTTGATCTCAGCCATTTGTGGATGAATCTGCCTCTTATAACCTTCATCTCATGGACAGAAAAAGTAATGCCTTATTTATCCTTTTATCTTACCCTCTTCCCTATTAAAGGAACCTATCAGAGGATACAACACATTTTGTGCAGTTAGGTGAGATCAGTCTGCACATCTCCTGACAGGTCATAGAGGCTAGAGATGGAGGAAGGAAATACTTTGTAAGGCCCCAGGACTGGAGGGGCAGGGACCTGGGAGCCTTTGCAGGTCCACTGCTTCTTCTGGGAGGTAAAGGCCAAAGATACTCTCTCCCAGGTTGGCTTTGGGCAACCAATGGAGTGGACTCATCACTGGGAGGCTCCACCCTCCTTTCTAGGTCCATGTTTCTGACTCCAGGGCCCCTGCCACCACCTGATTCTAAAACACCTCTTCCCACAAGGTCTCCCACTGCACAGTTTACTGAAAACTGGTCTGTTCTGAGTTGTGTGCCCTGAGGCATTATTTCATACAGAACTGGATCTGATAAATGAGGCCAGCGAGGTGGCATCTACTGTCTAGATGGAGCACTCTAGACATGTAACACTCCTGCAAGAAACACCTTGGAGGGACCTGGGCTCCCTCTCATAGTGTCCCCTCACCTCTAAGCTCTCCTCAACGGGTCACAGCAACTTCCACATTGGAAGAACAAGAGGGGACAGTCCCTGTATTTGGATGGCAGAGCCTCCCTACATGTTGAGGACAGGGCTTTGTCCTGCAAACTGTGACACAGACTGTTCTGTCCCCCAGTGTCCCAGAAAGCAGCTGGGGCACAGTCCTGTGCTCTCAGACACACAGGCACTCAGCCTGTGGCTTACTCCTTCCTCTCTCAGCTGGTGCACTGGCCCTCTCCCATGGATTGGGTAGAACTACCATGTCCGCTGCCATGACTGTTTTATAGAAGAGAAGACAGTTGGTTATAAACCGCACCAACCTGTCTTCAGACAGTGACAGCCTAAAGATTACCCCCTAGGTAAAAAGCATATCTGCTTTACAAACCAAGCCTCAAGAAAAGTCCCTTAGCCACAGTCTTTCCCTTACTTCCATGCAGACGTCTGTCCCTAAACTTCTGTTATAGGGACATTCTGTAGCTGGCCCTCAGATCATTGCAACCAAATGGCAACATCAGGCAAGTGAGTAGGGTGTATATTTCCAACCTAAGACAGGCTTGGTGGGGGCATATAAGAGGGTTGCCTGAAATTGGGGACAAGGTGCTAAGGAGGGATGAAATGTGCAAAGAAGGGGAAACTTCAACAAAGGCAACAAACTCAGTCCCTCACAGCTTGCCTGGACCTGTCTTGGCGTGCACAGTGTCCTTGGGGGGCCACCCAGCAGGGCTGGTCAGCCTGCAGCCCAAGCTGGAAGGATGCTCCCTGAGGTTCCATGTCAGTCTCTTTCCCTCTGCCCGTCCCCCTCTTCCCCTGGGCAGCTCGTTTGCTTGGAGCAGCCTCTCATTTCCCTGTGTTGGTTTAGTCTCAGGCCCAGACCCTGTTCAATATTTGTTTCCCCAGCTTCGCTATTTGCTCTTATTTCCATATGTTTAACATACATATTAGCTACCTCCTGCCTCATCCCATAGTTGTCACTGGTTTTTCCGGCCTCAGTCTGAGTCCCAGGGCCACTGAGCACCTGTTATCCCAGCAGGATGGTGCTGAGTTGCTGTCGCCTAAGCACTGGTGCCACCCTCCCTATTCCCCTATCCACTCAGGGGACCCAAGTCTGGACAGCAGGACCTCAGAGCTCCCTCTCCCCTTTGCTCGCCCCATCCCAAGTCACCCTTTCTTCCTTCTGGCAATGTAATATTGATTGATATTCTAGAACTATAATTTCTTCCTTAATGAGAAGTCAAGGTAAGAATACAATTAAAAGTTCTTAAAACGGACTCCGAAGCTTTCTTCATATTGTCCCTTCCCACGGCCATCATCTCCCGCTAAACTTATTTTATCTTCCTCACTCCACATTGGCCAACCTGCCTTCATCATAAGCTTCTTGATGAATCCTAGTGATCATCTAGCCCAACCATGGAGCTATGGCTTAAACGGTCCTTCGGTTATCTACCCCGCATTCCTTTCATGCACCTGGCAGTGGGCTAGGCACCAGAGATTCAGACATGACAGGGATAAATAGGAAGAAGCTGGAAGGACCTCACATTTAGTGTGGGAGGTGGAGACCCAACTATAACACCGTGTGACAAATTTAAGACAGAGGTGGAAAGGGGTTACCGGAAGAGGACCCTAACTCAGCCAAAGGTATCAGCAAAGGCTTCCCGCAATCCTTTCATGATTGATTATTCCACATTTAGGGGAACTCACTACCTCCCAAAGCGTCATCCTTTCCCTTTCTGAGTTCTTGACACACATACTTCTTTCTGTGAGTATGTCCCTGTTGCCTGCAATCAGCAATCTAATTTTTTTTTTTAGTAAAAAGCTGCGTTATCCTTGAATGAACCATGTCCCTCTGCCTCAATGTTTCTCCAGCTGTAGAAAGAAAAGGATAAAGCTCAGTGATTTCTAGAACCCCCTCAATCTTGTTGGTTCTACAGCAGATTGGCTCTCAGGGAGGCCTCTCCCCACGTCCTCACTGCACCTTCTAAAAAGATGCCACGGGTCACCTTCCCTGTCTTCTCCACAGCCTCTGGCGTCTTCTCCATTAAGCCCACCTGCTCACTCTGCTAGCTGGCTTCCTTAAAATCCTGCTCGTCATGTTATCCTGATTCCTTGCTGCCTCCAGGAGAAATCCACATATCTTGGCTTCAGATGCATTCAAGATATTTTATAATTGGCCCCAACATACCTTCTTCTTCCTGCCCTCTGCCACCATGGAACTGCTCCTGCTGTAATGCCTGTCTCACAGTTCCCCAGACATGAGAGTTCATTTCAACTCTGTACCCCTGGATAGGCCTCCCCATCAACTTGAAAATCTGCTCCCTATCTTTATCAATCAGCAAACTCCTATCTATACTCAAAGCCTGGTTCACAGCTTAGGGCTAATAAATCTATTCTTCCTCTGTCCCCGTGAAGCACACTGTTCATGCTTTCATAACGCCATCCTACAAGTCTGTCCTCAGTCCTACTCATGTCCTGGAATTTCTGCTCTTGTCTGGTCCTGTCTACACTGAATAAAGATAACCTATGTAGCCAGTACGATAGAGCTGTGACAATGTGTGACTTCCAGGACTAGGTTATAAAATGCATTGCAACTTCTGGGGAATCCAGCAGCCACAGGACCTGCAAATAGCCTAAGGGGAAGACCAAGACCAAGGGCACAAAGCTGAGGCCTCCTGCCAACACTCATGTATTAGTCTGTTTTTGCACCATTATAAAAGAATACCTGAGACTGGGTAATTTTTGTGTGTGTGTGTGTGTGTGTGTGTGTGTGTATAAAGAGGTTTAATTGGCTTGCGGTTTTGCAGGCTGTACATGACGCATAGTGACTTCTGCTTCTGGGGAGACCTCAGGAAGTTACCAATCATGATGGAAGGCAAAGGAGGAGCAAGGCATCTCACCTGCAGGGAGCAGAAGCAGGAGCAAGAGAGAGTGAGCAGGGAGGTGCTGTATACTTTTAAACAGCCAGATCTCATGAGAACTCATTCACTATCACAAGAACAGCACCGAGAGGATGAGGCTAAATCATTCATGAAAAATCCACCCCCATGATCCAACCAGCTACCACCGGGCACCACCTCCAAAAATAGGGACTACAACTCAACATGAGAGTTGGTGAGGACACAGATCCAAACCATATTAACCACATCAACTTGCCGGCATGCAAGTGAGCCATTGTCTCAAGTGAATCCTTCAGCCACAGTCAAAACTTCAGATGACTGTATTCCCAGTCAACGTCTTGACTGCAACCCACGAGAGACCCTGAGCCAGAGCCACCAAGCTAAGTGGCTCCTATTTTGGATCCATAGAAACTGTGAGAGACAATAAATGCTCATTGGTGTTTCAAGCCATTGGGTGGTGGGGCACTTTGTTACCAGGCATTAGATAACATGAATAACAGCTTTTACCCTATTGCACTAAAATGTATCTTTTTACAGGCTTCTCTTTACAATCTGTCAGCATCTTTGAAAACATGGGCATATGTCTTTCTCCTCCATATCTAGTGTCAAGCAAATTGCATGATGCAAAAAAAGCAGGCTATAAATAAATCCTTGTCTAACTTATTAATTAGTAATTAATTTTTTAAAGCCCTAAAGATCTGGTTTATGTTTCTCCTTGTTCAACTACTTGATTCTTTACTTTGGCTTCCTTTAGGCATCAATCTGTGCCATACCCCCACCTCCATACTCTACAGGGCTCTACATAATATTTGCAGTTTGCAAACAACCTTTTACCTGCCTGTTACAATGACCTTCTGAGGTTGGCAGAGCAGGTACAATTAAGCATATTTTACATAAAACAGGTTAAGCTTCTTGTCCCAGTTTGTCAAACAGTTCCAATTTTCCTAGACTTTCCTAGTTTTCCTAGGAGCTCGGTTCAGTGTCCCTTATACCACCCTTTCTTGGATAGGTGAGCTGGATATTATAGATGCTTCAGCTGCTTCTGTCTAAAGACCCATCATTGGGGGCTTCTGAAGGAGCTGAGCTTCCTATTTCAAGATAATGCAGACAATCATTCACACTTACAAGAATTTCCTACCTGGCTACCCTTCTCTCTTTCCAAGGCTGGAAGCTCAGTCGCCCTCGGCCACCCTGGATCACCCTGGGCTATGATGACACAGAGTCTGGGTGTAGTCTGTGCCTTGGTTTGGTGTTCTATCTCCTGATTAGCACAAGCTAATGCCACTCACCCCTGTTAGCTGCACGCACACACTGCAGACTTCCTGCGAGAGCCATGGTGGTGTTTGCTTGGAGAGATTGTCTGAAAAATAACCTCTCTCCCTAGCATCCAGAAATAGCTCTTGATGTTATCTTAAAAAAACAATTTTGGGACCAAAATTTAGAATAAAGCTGAGTGCCAGTAAATGCCTACATGACCGCTTTCAAGGGAAATCAGAAAGGATTTCTAGAGCCACTAAAACCGTATATTATTGTAAGCCTGTGGAGCTGAAAAGCTCCTGGACTGAGTGTCAGAAGACCTTTTTTTTTTTTTTCGAATCCCAACTCTCATCACAGTAGCAGTATGAGGCACTGAACCTCTTTGGGGTACAGTGTTTTTGTCTATAGAAACACAGTCATCCTACTTTCTGTATTAAAATCATGAGATCAGGGACAAGGTGAATAAACATCATACTCATCGTGTACCAAACACCTAGGATGTGCCACATGCTATATTAGGCACTTTGCAGCTCTTAACTCATTGAAGTTTCACAGCAATGCTATGAAGTAGGCATTTTCCCTACTTAAGTAACAACTAAACCAAAACTTAGAATAGTTAAGTAGGATGCTCACCAGGCAGTAAATCAAGGGTAGAACTGGGATGCAAACTTCAGCTTTTTCCACTTTGCTGTGATGACAAGTAAGAGAATACATCCTAACATGCTCTAAACATTCCTTTTTAAAAAAATCAAATGACATGAAAACAAAGAGGAAAGAACCCATCATTTGGAGACAGGCCCAGTGATACATGCCATTCTCCTTGGTTCTCCTTTTCTGACTTCCCAGGGCAAAGACTACACTCTGGAAGCATGGATCCTGGACAGCCCATGTTCCCAAGCTTCTGCAGATGAGGGTGAGGGAAGGGTGGGCACCCCACACCTCCAGGAGACCAACAAAAGTTCTCTCTTACCTGCCAGTCTAGATTCCACCTTATCCCTACCCTGTTCAAGGAACAACAGGGTTTCGTCGTCTCTCTGGGAAGTTGCAGATGGCTCATTTTTGCATTCTTCCCATTTCTTAAAAGTACTGCACATGAATTTTTAAATTTTTAAAAGTAAAATGGATTTAAATTGGTTCTATTTAAATTTTCTTTTATTTTAAAGTTTTCACAATGCCTCCTAGGATAACTTCAGCCTTTCTGTGTGTTCAAAAACAGACTTTGGAGCCTATATTGAACTCACATACAGCTCCTTCCAGGTCATAAAGGCTGCTCTTTTCAACTCTAGAATTCCACATTCTGTGAAGTCCTAGTTCTCCTCTTCTGCACTTTGTAAATGGCACAGAGGTCTCAATTGCTTAATGCTCAGGACAAAACCCAGAACTTGACATTTTTCTTGCCCAACATTTTTCTTCCAACCCAGATTCCACAGAGCTCATTTGTACCTCTATTTGCCCGCGAGTCCCTAAAATAGAGCAACCTCTCTTTAATTCTATTGCCATTCAACTGCCTGACTTTAAGCACATGACTGAGCCTCCTCTGTGACTCAGTTTCCTCTTCATGATCACTGCTCTATGTCCTTCCCGCAGCTGCTGTGACAATGTTAAAGATGCCCCACAGTGACCACACCATCCTTGTCCCTTTTGGTCACTGTGCTGAGAGAGGCACTTGGGATTAGACTCTTCTTTATCCCTCAAAAGATAACCCTGGGGAGGAACTCATTTGATCACTCTAATTTTCCATGGCTAGTTACACATACCAGCCTCCAGCCCCACCCTTCACTTGGCTAACTCTAGCTCTTCGTATCCTGGTCCTCTGCAGAAGTCACTTTCTCTAGGAAACTTCCCTGGTCACACCCAGTCTTGGTTAGGTGCCCTTCTTAGGGGGTCTCATCGCATCCCATCATAACCATCACCATGTGGTGTAATTGTTTCTCTGTCAGTCTCATCCACCAACCTCTAAGCTCTGTGAGGGTATCTCACCCTCCTTGTTCATCACTGTATATCCAGAGCCTAACAGAGTGGCTGGTACACAGTAGGTATGAAAGAGCACAGAATAAGCCTGTCTGTCCTGCTGCTTCATGGAACTGCTATGGGAGTGTGTCTTTCAGCAAGCCACTTCATGTCTCCTGGCTTCAATTTCCTCCTCTTTAAAAAGCATGGTTTGAACTAGCTGTTTTCTATCATTCTTTCCTGCACAATAATCTGTAATTCTGTGATTCTAAATAAGGTAATGCATTGAAAGAACATGGAAAACTGTAGCACTTTATCCAACATAAGGATTGTGTTTAACGTTACTATTATTATTCCACATGGTTTTCCTGATCTGTGCATCCTGGCAACTCATGCTTCAGAATAGACGCAGCCTTTCTCCCGCAGCCAAAAGACTGGCCTTGCCCAAGACCGCCCCATAGGTCAACAGCAGTATTGCCACGGGGGTATGGATGGGTCTGACCCTCCTTTTCTCTTTCTTCACAAGAGCCTTGGGAAATGTGTGAGGATCCTTTCTTTCCTGCCATCTGAATATTGCCTGGGCTGAGTGGATGGGACCTTGTTTTTGCAGACAGTCTGTGATGACCTTACTGAATTTTTTCATCTGGCCATTTGGTTTTGAGGATTTTTTTTTCTTTTTTAAAAAAGCAAGAATTGAAAAATCAATAATGAAAAAAAAAATGAAACAAAAAAATAAAGGAAAAGATAAGCAGACAGTCAGTGCGCCTGAAGTTTAAATTAGAATACAACGGTTTAATGCTCCCAAAGACCAGACTATCGTTTCTTATCAGATTTCCCCTTGAATGAGCAATTGTGAAGCCAACCTGTCCAGAGGAATGAGTTGTCATTCCGCCAGATGAGCAAACACCATCGATTTTAATGTGTGTGATAGAAACAAACAGCACCGAGCTCTCCCACTCCACACCCTCCGCTGGACACTATTCGGTGAAAATAGATGCCCCGGTTTTGTTAAGTGTCCAGGCAGAAGCACTAGGAAGGAAGTGGCAATGGAAAGTTCAGGACTGGACGCAGGGAGATTCTTCCAAACAGACTGGGCCCCAAGAGCCTCCCAGTTCAGAGAAAACACTGAGTCATGAAACATGGACCCCCCCAAGGGGTCCTTCCCCCCATGGGAAGGACTAGAGAAGGGGATCACAGTTCCTTGCCAGGACTGGAGAGGGAGGAGCCAACACATCACCTCCTGGAAGTCTTCAGACAGCTGCCACTGGGCCAGGGCAGGCACAGAGCACAATAAATGGGGCCAGGAGCAACGGCAAGACCTGCTACCGGGCCTTGTCGTCAATGCCCAACCTAAGCTGCCTCCAAACCATGAGAACTGACTCAAAGAGAGTTTGCCTTTGAGATTTTGCTGGTGATAATCTGTTATCAGAGGCAAGAAGACTACTCAGTAGAGAGGAAAAGAGGAGGCCCCCTGGCAACCTAGGAGCTTGCCCTACAGCCCCCTAAAAAGACTCTGTGGCCTACTGTCACTTGCAATGTCTGCTGACCAAACACTCAGGGATTTTCTCTTCAAAGATCATGACTTCTGGTCTATGGCCTTCTGTGTTTATCTGGTTAATGAGTAGGCATCAAAGAAATATTTATACAATTCACTGACTGATGTTCAGTACCAACTGAGAAGACAGTTCCTCAGTTGGAATAAACCCACCACATTAATGCTAAAAGCAATGGGCAGTTAACAGATATCAAGATATCAGCTTCATAAGAGGCCTATGTGAGACCAAACAAAATCGAGACAGAGAATATTGGACACTGATAGTCAGGCAAGTGTTCCCTGCACTTCTCTAATTAGTTTACTGTCCTTATACCCAGGAGAGAGAGTCCCCAGTCTGGAAGCTGAAATCTGAGGTCTGACTTGTTATTAACAACACAAAATGATGACACACCCCAATGTTTCAGTAACAATAACCCTTGGTTGTTCGGCTCTACTTCTACATTTGTAGTCTACAGGAAAGTAATCATGAGATAGGGAGAACCCCAAGAATTCAGTGATGGCAAATGCCATCTTCCCCTGCTAGCTAAACCTAGCAAAACCTACACACAATGAAAGTGATTTGGTAACTGAAAAAGTCAATGCAGAGATTATCTGTAATTGGGTGACTTGAGGATTTATAAATACCCAGAACTCCAGTCAAGGTGATTTGGGAGCAAACTCAGAGAGAGAATATTGGAGTGAAATTGTAATTTGGCAAGCAGAACCCTAATCAATCGTATTGTGCCTTCCTAGGAGAAAGTCCTCTTCCAAGCCTTCCCCTCCAGGCTGCTGTGAGTGTCTGTTCATCTGACAGGCAGGCACCTGCCATAAAGATACATGCTTCAGTCTGACAAAGCCAGTTGCCACTGGAGTCATAGAATTCTTTTCTCTGGTTCTAATTCTATGATCCTCAAACATTGCTCTGATAAGCTTTGGACCCATATGGCTTGCTTGCAGAGAAAGAATAGACTGGACAGCCCACAGCAACTTACATACAGTCCATCTCATAATACCATTCCAACATATGCCTCTTGAGGATTTTGTTAATGTAAACGAGTGGATCTGAGTTCAACTGACAGCACAGTTCTGAGGTCCAGGACCCAGCACTGAGGTCCAGGACCCAGAAAAGGGGGAATTTATCTAGAAAACTGGCAGTCAGATGCTTGAGACCCTGCCTTCACAGACCACCCTCCCAGGGAAAAGTAGGTATTGAATTGACCTCTTCTTCAGAAAGGTGGCATTCAGGCATTTAATCCCCACATGTATGACATAGATTTTTTTATTACCCTTCTATTTGTCAATAAGGAAGTTAAGATCCAACGGCTCAAGGTCACAGAGCATGTGGTGTTTTGACTTCACACAATCCTGAGGCTTCCTCAGCAACATAAAAAGAATCACGGAAGATTTCCAAAGATCCTCCCCTCACCCAATCTGAAAAGGCTAGGCATGTGCTCCCCTCAATCCTATGTAAAAGGGCTGGCTGGCATGGGGTCAGATTGTCTTTGGAAAGACAGAGATCAAAAGGAGGTACTTTTGATCCCATCCCGCTACACCTCCCTATTCCATTTGCTGGCTGCCATAGCCTCCGGCTTCCTTTCTAGGTCACTCATAGGACCCTCGGCATTGGGTTCCTCTTACTGAGGCCTAAGAGGCGTGGCCATAAGAGAAATGAGTCTGCTCCACCTGGGGGGACTCCCGTAAACATGCATTTTCACCTACAGACCCCGAGCCCCGAGCCCTGTGTGTAGAGAACAATACAATGGTATGGTGCCTATGCTGTAGTGGAGGATGGGTAGGGAGAAGGAAGGCCATCCAGTGGCTCCCAGGCACTCTGTGGTCTAAGAAGCAAACTCACCCTTCTCCTTCTCCTTGCCGCTGGCTGAGGGGCACCGCTGGGGAATCTCCCAGGGAGATACAACCACAGAGTCACATCCTTCCCCATTCCCTGTAGCTCTTCTCTTGCATAATTAGCCCATAGGGATTGTAGCCACAGTCCAGGCCTTCCAAGGGCCAGGGGACCCCATCAGAGTGCCTGTGGGGCCGATGTGGGCATAGGATTTTACACAGTAGAATAGACACAGAGTTATGCCTTCCAACTTCTCTCTCTTGGTCACGGTCCTCTCCAGACCCTATTCTGTTCTTTATTCTGACCAAGATTCTCGTTCCCCTCCCTAAACAGCATTTTTCTCCCCGAAGAGTCCCTGAAACCTGTATCTTCTCTCACTGTATTAGTCTGTTTTCACACTGCTGATCAAGACATATGCAAGATCGGGTAATTTATAAAGAAAAAGAGGTTTAATGGACTCACAGTTCCACGTGGCTGGGGAGGCCTCACAATCATGGTGGAAGGCGAAAGGTACTTCTTACATGGCAGCTGCAAGAGAGATGAGAACTAAGTGAAAGAGGCTTCCTCTTATAAAACCATCAAATCTCGTGAGACTTATTCAATATCAGGAGAACAGTATGGAGGAAACCACCCTCATGATTCAATTATCTCCCGCTGGGTCCCTCCCACAACATGTGGGAATTATGGGAGCTACAATTCAAGAAGAGATTTGGATGGGGTCAGAGCAAAACCTTGTAACCCATCTCAGCAACCTTATCCAGTCTATCACCTCCCCTCCCTCCTTCCCTCTTGGGCAGTTTTTCTCTTTTAAATGTCTCTCACCAGCTCCCATTTCTTAAAGCCCCTGTTAGATCCTCAAATCAAAACTCCAACCAACGTTTCCACTCCCTGCGCTCCTCCTTTCCTCCCATCCTGGCCTCAGCATGACTCCACAACCTCTTGCAGCATTTATGCTTGACCTGCAGGAGAACTTCCCCATGATTTATTTATTTATTTGTGAAAAATAAGGTTCCAATTATGGCATATCCATATAGTGGAATGCTATGTAGCCATTTAAAATGATAGGGTAGAAGAAAATTTAATGAGGTGGAAAAATGTTCACAACAATGTACCCAGAGAGAAAAAGAGGCTACAAAACAGTGTGCAGGGAATGCTTGCATTTTTGTTAAAAAAAAAAAAAAAAAAAAAACAACCATGTGTGGATTTATTCCTATGTGACTAAGGGTATATGAGCCTAAATATACTCAGTGGTCAACCAGGCGTCTGGGCAGTGTGATGATTGCAAATGATATCTTCTTCCTTGTGCTTTTTATATTTTCTAATTTGTTTTACAATGAGGAAATATTACCTTTGAGATGAGAAAAAAACATAGTAAGTGTGTGTGTGTGTGTATATGTGTGTGTGTGTGTGTGTGTGTTTCCTTGAGACACCAGTAAAATGCCCTTTCCATCCTCTCTCTCTCTGGCCTTTCTGTTTTTATCCACATTGGCATATGTACTTGTTATTCTGAGCAAATGAGCCAATTGAAATAAGACTCCATTTATGCAAGCAGACTGTGGCTGTTGGTAGTCCAAAAATGTTGTCAGCACTAAGCAATTGCTCCTTTACTTGTCTGAAATGCACCATATTCTCCAGTTGTGCCCTGCTCCAAACTTAGGTCAGCTCAGCTGTTTCAGAAAGCACGATGGACGCCATTGCCATCTGAATTCTTACATGCAACTAGAATCGTCTCTTTGCCACGGAGAGGCAGCGACGTACAGTGTTTGAGAGTGTGCATTATTTTATTACTAGATTGACAACTTGGGTTTGAGTTTCATCTCTGCCACTTGCTATGACTACTAACTATCCAAGCCTTGGTTTCCCCATCTGGAAATGGACAACAATAATGGCAATATCCAGTAATAGGATTGTTTTGAAGACTAAATGACTAAAAATAATCAAGTGCTTAGCATAGTGCTTGACATATAGTATTTAACAAATAGGAGTTGTTATTAACCATGGACAACCTTATTTCTTGGAGGAAATAACAGTTTGAGTCTTGTATTTTTAGTCTTGTGTACTTGGCTTTTAATTAAAGACATAAGAACAGATTTAGCATCTCAGAGAAGATAAAGAAGGGAGGAGGTGAGGAGGGGAGGAGTTGAGGTGGAGTATTCTGTTCTGTTGCTTGCATCTCAGAAATATTCATAGACATGGGCACGACATATGAACAGGTCACAATCTTTCAAAAGGGCTCTTCTTTAAAAGGGCATCCTTCATTCTAGCTTTGCTGTGCCCTGAGCACAAGACCATATTTTAATAATGACCTGCTTAAAATCAACAGAAATACTAGCTTTCAGTTCAGTAAAACAGAATCTGAGGGCTGAAAGTAACCTCGATCCTCATCCAGTTCAATGTCCAAATGATAGATTTTGAATCTCTCCCTAAACACACACATGATGTCATCAACTGGTCTATGCTCTGCTGTCTCAAGTTACCAGGAACTCATACCTCCTCGGACAGATCACGCCATGGTAGGGCACTCAAAAAGTTAAATCCGAATAGAGATTCTTCCTTATGTTGAACCTAAATCTATCTCTTTGTAGGTCTCTACTTATGGTCCCATTTCTAATGCTTGCAAAGAAAGAACAAGCAAGACCTTTCCTCTGATGGCATTATTTCAAATATTTGCAGCCAGGGACCATGTATTCCTCTCAGCTTTGTCTTCTCCAAGCTAGATACCATCAACGTCCAAAACAATTACCAATATGCAAAGTTTTATGGCCCTTCATTGTTCTAGTTCCTCTCCTCTAAATTTGGTCTGGTCAAGTGTGGGGTCTAGAATACATTTCTTCTTATGTGATTTCACTTACTCAGAATATAGCAAAATGACCACCTCTTCCACTTTAGACATTGCAGTTTTATTCATGTTGCCAAGAGTCTATTTGCTCTGGGTGGCCACCACCAATTTACTCCCAACTAAATCCCAGGAAGAAAGGTATATATTCCTTCACAAGTACTGCTTCTATTTTATAATGATCTTATTCTGTAATTGTGAGATTTTCTTAAAACCCAATACAGAATGTTATATTCTCCTTGGTTAAATTTCATCGTTTTGGATTCATTTCATTCTTTCAGCTTGTGAAGAACTTGGGGGGACCTGATTCTGTCATCTAGAGTATTTGCTAACAGTCCCAAATTCTTGTCATCCACAAATTTGATGACTCTGACTTCTGTGTTTATAAAAGTCATTCATTAAAACTTTAACTAGCATCCAGCTGAAGTCAAACCCTGGAGAAGTTCACTAGAAACTTCTCTCCAGTTCATCATCAGTTCAGATTTTTAGATCCTTCACTAAGCTATCTGTCTAAGAGTCCTTTGATCCTTTCTGAATACATCTTAAGATATGGTGTAATATGGCATGATTTTTTTTCAGGATGAAAATCAGAAACACACTTTCCTAATCTACCAATCTAATACCTAAGAAACAAAACAGACAAGTCTGATATGGCATGCTCTTAGAGAATTCTAGGTCTTAGGATTCTCTGCTTCTTTTTCTGGATATTCTCAAACTATCTCTTCTTATAATTCATTTTGGAATTTTATTTTATTTCTTATTCCCTTGCTAAAAATGGACCTGACACTGGCCTTCTGGTCTCCTGACGGTTATCGACAATCCAGGATTCCCCAAAGATCACAACAGCAACCTGTGGAGTGAAAGAAGAATAATCGTGAAGTGTAAGGTGATTTTGCCCGTCAGGATCTGAAAGAAGTAAATATATAAACAAATAAAAGACAATATTAGAAAATAAATCTGTTTCCTTGGGTTTGGAATAATTTCTTCACAATCACTCTAAAGGCGCAAAAAGCAGAAATCGAGAGGCTGATGGATAATTACTACATTAAAATTAATTTGGGACAACTCCACAGGGGCATCTCATCTCCACACTCCCCGTGGGGTTGGCTGAGGTTTTGCTGCAGATGCATTGCAGTCCAACCCCTTCTTTCAGCCCAATCAGGCACCCCTCAGTTCCTTACAGGTGTGGCTCCTGATGGTGTACCTAATAAACCTCCTCCACACCAATCTCCAAAGTCTGTTTTCAGAGAACCTGACCTAAGACAGTTGGTATCAAGAAGCAGATTTTTAAATGGGATTTTGGAGCAGTAGCACTCCCACTGTAGAGTAAGCTGTACGTGAGTGCTTTATCACTGGAAACTGCTGGAGTCCTGTTAGTCCCTGGCATGCTGTATTGGCACGGTTGTTAGAATGTTTATTTGTGTTGAACTGGGATGAAATATCAGTGGAGGCCAGGCGAGGTGGCTCACACCTGTAATCCCAGCACTTTGGGAGGCCGAGGCGGGCGGATCACGAGGTCAGGAGATCGAGACCATCCTGGATAACACGGTGAAACCCCGTCTCTACTAAAAATACAAAAAACTAGCCGGGCGAGGCGGCGGGCGCCTGTAGTCCCAGCTACTCAGGAGGCTGAGGCAGGAGAATGGCGGGAACCCGGGAGGCGGAGCTTGCAGTGAGCCGAGATCGCGCCACTGCACTCCAGCCTGGGCGACTAAGCGAGACTCTGTCTCAAAAAAAAAAAAAAAAAAAAAAAGAAATATCAGTGGAGGGGCAAGTATGGGCAGGTGAGATATTTCAAATATTTGAGAAGTATCGGTAAATAGTAAGTTTCAAATTTATGGAATTGAATGCCGTTGCTGAGTGCTATTGATGCATTAGAGAAAGACAATAAAGGCTGAGGGGGATTATTCATGAAGTTAAAGCTAAGCGTGAAAGTCAGAGGGTCTCCCTAGCAGCACAGAACAAGAACCCCCTCTCTTGCAGCAGGAGGCAAGAAAAACTGAGGGTCAGGCCAAAAGCTGAGTTACAAGGGGAGCAAAGCCTTAGAGGAATTTGAATTCTCAACTTGAGCAAGTCTGCTCCACCAAGGTGAGGGCTGTGACTGAGAAGGAGGGAACAGGACTATCGAGATGGGGACATCTATGTTGATAAATTCAAGGACCTTGAAAGCCCAGATGTCCACAAACTGTCTATGAAGGTGCCCCATCCTCCCTCTTAGAAGCTGATGCTCTCTCTCCTGTTGCTTAAAAGTGTTGCAAAGATGTCTTATTTGAAAAACATGCATACTACCCTCCGTATGAAATGCTACCCTAACTTGTATTCTGTTTGATACAAGATCCATAGTTAGTGTAACATCAACTGGAGAAGTGCTGGGTCTACCAAGGGAGAGGGACATATGCCAGGGACTATGGGCTGTAGCTCCTGTGCAGCAGCAAGAGATGAGAGAGCAAGCACTAGACCAACTCCTGAGGGTGTTGGGTCAAGGGTGGCAGGGCGCAAGGCTGGATAAGTGAGAGTTTATTGGTATGGGAACACCGTTCCAGGACATAAGATGAATACCCTGGCAAGTACTGTGAGAAAGGGTGCTAATATGCTAAAAGGGTATCTCTTGGAAGCTGGGAAAAAAGGACGGCTCTGCTAAATGAAGTAGAAATGCCAAAACTGTAGTAGCAGATGATGGAAGAACAGGTATTAAAGCTCAGGTAAGTTGCCATGCTGGAATGCACATACTGCACAGAGCCAGAAAACCTCATCAGTTGACCATGTTCTATGGGACAACCTGAACGACACTTCATTTATCAAAGCGATGAGGAATGCATAGGTGAGGCGATACTATGGACTAAACTGTATCCCTCCAAAATTCACATGTTGAAGCCATAACCCCCAGTGTGACTGTATTTGGAGCCGGGGTCTTTAGTACGTAATTGAGGTTAAATGAGGTCATAAGAAGGGGGCCTTAATCCCATAGGATTATTGTCTTTATAGGAGAAAAAAATGCAAGAGAGCCCATTATCTCTGTCTGTCTCTCTCTGTCCCTTCCTGCCATGTAAACACACAGTGAGAAGGCAGGTATCCACAAGCCAGGAAGACAGCCCTCACCAGAAACTAAACTGGCAAGAGTCTTGAACTTGGACTTTCAACCTCCAAAACTATGAGAAAATAAATGTCTGTTGTTTAAGCCACCCAGTCTGTGGTATTTTGTTATGGCAGTCTGGAACTGACTAATAGATAGTATTACCAAAATTCTTGAAAAATTCAGTGGTGGCTGTCCTCTGTAGGCTAGAGTTTATAAGAGGAGAGGCTGTTCTAGTACTAAATTCCCTAGTAATAACAGAGATGACAGTCATGAAATAACAGAAGCCAGGTGGTGGCATTTAACCATCCAAATCAAGGTGTATGCAATGTCATAATGATTGACAAAGTCAATGTGGCAGCCAGGTAGAAGCAGCCTGACCTGCAGAGAGTTAGGAAGATTAAGGGACTTGTAACATTAGTGAAAATGTTAGGGGTCCAAGTGTCTGGGGCATGCTAGGACATTTCCTCCAAGGTAAAGTGCAAATTATGGCTTCTCCCATATCCCAGCAATAAAAAGGAAGCACAGTGCTTAATACACTTCTTCTGCTGCTAAAGGAAGCATATGTCACACTTGAGAATACTGTGCCAATCCACTGCACGGCTAAAATGGAAGGCACCAGGTTTGAATGGGGCCCTTCAACAGGTCAGTCAGGTATGCAAGGAGCCTTAATGCTTGTGCCATAGACCTGGCAGACCCTATGGCATTAGGGATATCTGTGAAGGGAAAATATACCATGTGGAGGTTACAGCAAATCCTAATAGGAGAATCAAAATGTAGACCACTAGGATTCTGTAGCAGGGCCATGCCGTGTACAGGAGAGACTAATATACCATTCAAAAAATGACTACTAGCAGCTAAACGGCACAATAGAAACTGAACATCTGACCAGAAGACATCAAGTGGCTATGCAGCCAGAATAGCCCTTCATAAACTGAGTTCTACCAGATCCACCAACTAATACATCCAGGCAGGCTCAGCAATGACCCAGTGTTCAGAGAAAGTAACCCCAGGGCCAGACACAAGTAGACCCCAAAGGTTTAAATAAGCCACATCAGCAGGTGGCCCAGACCGTTCTGTTTGTACCACAGTTACACTGGCATCTCTCTTTCAACTCACCTTTGGACAATAACTACCCGATACAGGAGAAAGAGATTCAACATGGGCATGGATGGGTTCGTTTGATGTATGAGCAGAAACTGAAAGTGAACTTTCGCTGCACTATAGCCCCGCTCAGGGGTGATCCTCAAAGAGCAATGAAGAGAAGCCCTACCAGAAGGTGAGACATCTGGTTGTCCACATTGAGTGGAAGTAGAAGTGGCCTGAAGTAAGGCTCTATATGGTCTCCTTGGAAGTGGTAAGTGTCTTCGCCAGTTCATCAGGGCCTGTAAGAAAACAGATTAGAAGATTGGGACAAGAAAGAACGGAGAAGAGGCAAATGGATTGACCTATGGGACTGGCCCAAAGTGTGAAGATCCTTACATCATATGTTAATATCCTCCAGAGAGCATCCACCCCAGAAGAGGACTAAATAAGCATTTAAAAGAGAGCAACTCAGCCAGCTGACACCAGCCAGGCTCCAATAACCGAATCTTGACTTGCACAGTGGGTTTATGAAACGGAGTGGCCACAGTGGCAGCAATGGATATGATGCACGGACCCAGGGGCATGAGCTCCTGCTTATCACGGCTGCTCTAGCTCTTAACCCTGTCAAATGTCCAACCTACCAGCAGAGACAAACGCTATGTCTCCCATATGGCAACATCCCTAGAGGAGACCAATCTGACGTTTGATGGCAAATGGGTTACATGGAACTTCTTCCACCCCAGAAGCAGCAGAGGTTCATTTTGATAAAGAAACACATATTCCAGGTATGGGCTTACCTTCCCTACCCACAGGCCTCAGCCAGCACACTATCTAAAGGCTTCATCAGTGTTTAATCCAGCCACATGGGATCCTGCACAACATCACATTAGACCAGGAAACCGACTTTACGGCAAGGGAGGGGAGATGGAGCACATGACCATGAATTCACTCATCTTATTACATGCAATGACGCCTAAGAAAAGAACAGCCTGATGGAGCAATGGGATGGTCTTTTGAGGGTACAGGTGAGGTGCCAGTTTCGATATGATTCTCTGAAAGAATGCAGAGCTTCTCTTCTAGGATGCAAAACACTGCCACACTTCCTAAATTCAAGACCATTATACATATACTACATGTATTTATATAGAAATAAATTCAGATACTGAAGAAATGCAGTTGGGGCACTCCTCTTTAACATCATTCTTAGTGACCTCTTATATTTCCCAATGTAAATTTTCCACTGGGAACAGACCAAGAATGTCATTAAAACTTATGCTATTGTTGGCTGGACCCATTGGCTCACGCCTGTAATCCCAGCACTTTGGGAGGCCGAGGCAGGCAGATCATCTGAGGTCAGGAGTTTGAGACCACCCTGGCCAACAAGGCGAAATTCTGTCTCTACTAAAAAAAAAAAAAAAAAAAAAAAGATAGCTGGGCATGGTGGCACACATCTGCAGTTCCAGCTACTCGGGAGGCTGAGGTAGGAGAATCACTTGAACCCAGGAGGCAGAGGTTGCAGTGAGACAAGACTGTGCCACTGCACTCCAGCCTCGGTGACAGACCAGGACTCCGTCTCAAAAAAAAAAAAAAAAAAAAAAAAAGAGAGAGAGAGCAGCAGGCACAGAAAGCACTCACCCTCCTGGCAGGTTAATTTCCCTTAACAATCAGATGGAGTTTGGGCTATTCTTTATACAACGCAGGCAGAGAGAAATACACTTGTTTCTCCAGTGATCCACTGGAGTTTTTATTGGCACTGTTCTACCCAGTTTTGACAGTAGCTTGGTATATGTGTAGCAGCTATAGCCCAAGAGGAGTTTGGTGACCGGAGCTCAGACCCCTCAAGGATAAGCATATGAGTCACATCACGAGGTAAGTAACACAGGCTAGCAGAGGTGCTAGCTCAGGGAAAGGGAAATCAAAAATAGATATAAAGTAGGAAGTCAGGAGGGCATAAGGTTTTTCAGAAAATGAGAACAGCCAGAATCTTGGAGAAGCTGTTCACATATAGGGGTACTGCAGGAAGAACACAGAGCCAGGCACTATAATGTTTATAATGCAGTGGGTTCTATGCTGCTTCACCAAGACCCTGCCTCAGGACCTCCCAGCCATGTGAATGTTGGCTCCTGGTGGCTTCAAGATGAGTCACTTCCCAGGAATTACTTTTAGCCAAGGGTTCAAGGTAACTACTCCCCTTCCCAGAGGCCCATATCCTTAATCAGGGACAACTCTGAAGAGCCATGTTGGTTCCAGAGCTTCTTATGAGGTTGGCCAAAGCCTTTGTTGCAACTGTGTCATAGGTCAAATTCTCCCTCTGCTCACTCCTGCCTTTCTCCCTCTCTTTGAGATATTCCGGAGACCATTCTCCAATAATCCTCCAACACACAAATCTCCAGCTCAGAATTAGTTTCCAGGAAACTTGACCTAAGACAGTGTTCATTATTTTATAGCTATATCTATCTATCTTCCTACTTCTATGATATTTTTCTCCTATGCGCAGCTGCTCAGGTGTGGAGAAGAGAAAGTGGGTTGTTTCTGTCAGAATTAAGATTTTTCAAGGTAAAGTGAAATAGAAAAAAAGTAAGCAAAAACTGATTTGAAGTTATTTTAAAATAGATTGACTAAAGTTATGTAATAATCAAGCAAAGACGGATAAAGTGGGAAGAGAAGACGGGGGTGACTGATGGATGGAAATGGGGTTCAATGAGTTGAAAGTTTTGAGGTCAGCATATTCATGCAGTGGAAGTATTTGGACAACAGAGGTAGAAGGATAGAAGCTTTTAGCACAACCACAGAAGTTCATTATTTTAGAGGTGGAGTTGTTTCTGTGGATGATGTGGTTTAGCATCTCATCATGGAGTGAATGGCTCAGCTGAAGTAAAGAAGGTCACTGAATATGAGAAATTCAAGGAACCAGGAAGCCAGGACTTTAATGTGGGGTCCATAAGGATGTTGACTTTGCCTAGGATGAGAACTGGAGTTGAAAAGAAGAAGACAGTGAATCAGCACCGAGTCGTAATGCATAGGGACACATGGCAAGAGGCTCCTCAAATGATTATTAGGAGAAGGGGGAGAAACAGGTAAGCTGATCTGGTCTGAGCCTTAAAAGCTATAGGCTTTTACAAAAGGAAGGGAGAAGGGGCAATGGGTGGCCAAGAGAATACTCTTCGTACCTCCCAACTCTGAGATACAAGGGTAATAAGGATAAAGATCTATGTTTGATAAAAGTCAGCCAAATTTTGGCTAGAGCAGGGACAGGAAGAACTGAAACATAAAGGTTAAATGACTTGTGCGGAATCATACAGACTGTGATAGAATCAGGATTCAATCCCAGAGCATCCATCTGCCTCCAGAGCTCATACTCTAAACCTCCATGCTAGAGTGCCTCACAATAGCTGTGTCACAGAAGCGAAATATCAACAAAGTATACACATTATATTCAGCTCTTGTTGATGCTCATCAATTAAGTCCATTTTTCTAAGTGCATGATGGTCAAACATGTTTGAGACATGTTGATACAAGCTATTGTGCCATGGATTCAGAAAAAGACACTACTGCATAGATGATAGGGGCTTGGCATCATAGAGAGGACAGATCAAATACTATACAAAGTAAGTATACAGTTCAAGGCCTCAACCTCAAAAACATGCAACACTGTCAGCAACCTTAGACCTCCTTTTCCATTCTCAATCCCCACTCTCAGGCAGCCAAGAGCCTTCAGACTGTTTGCCCAGGGTCACCCACTCTGGTCCCCAGTACAATGATGCCTCCTCTTCATAGCACTCCACAGTTTGAGTCTGTCTTTTGATCCATCCCATCAACACTGAACTGGCCAAAGTCCATATCTTGGGGTATTGCCAGTGGACTAGCCAGGTAACACTGGATTTCCTCAATTTGATGTGGCTATCTATTTAATAGCCACTTGTTTTTTAAATGGGAGAGAAACTATATTATATATGTAATATATGTATAACAATTGTAAGACATCTAATTTATGACTCTTTAACATGTACAAAGAGTACTTTGTTGGAGGAAATAAGGCATTTAGTAAATTTGATCTGTTCTTTTTTAAAATTTAAGACTCATGTTAATATTTCTTAGGACTGTTTTAATATTAAAACTTATGTATATGCAAAGGGTAATGTGGATGTTAAGTGACATTATTAACTAATAGCAGACCAGAAAAAAATATGTATATAGGATAATTTAAAAGACTTAATGTGTTATCCCACCTGGAGGAACTTGAAAAGACGCCACTTGTCACCTAGTGACCAAAAATGCAATTTCTCAGAGCAATGGACGTGTGCTAGTGGGAATTTTAGGTCCACTTAAGAACAGAGAGGATTTACGTTTGAGCAGGTCAGACATTTATTGTTGCCTTGAAATCTTCGCATGTCCATCTGCATTTGAGACCCGCTCTGCTCTTTGCTTCCCCACAGTCACTGTATCACTTGAGATGACAAAAGAAGCTTCTTAGGGCTGCAGAAGTTAGGTTCCACCTGGGGTCACTTTCATTGTATGCTTATTTATGTTTATGACATGGCCATATCCTATCATGGGGTGAGGTCCAGGGTCTCAGCATCCTTCATTCTGCACCATATCTGTGATGAGCAGGACAGATGAGCATCCCTCGTGCACAGCCAGCTGCAGCCTTCATCCACCATCTCACCAAGGAGGCTGCAGCTGGGGGAAAGGGGCTGTGCAGTGTGGCTGTAGGGATTGATGGGTTGTTAATGCAGTGAGGCAGTTACAGTGTCTCATCCTGACAATGCTGCCATTTAACATCCTCGTGGGCGGAAACCGTGACCCAACCACAAAGCTAATGAGGCTTGGCACACCCCAGCTCAGTCCTGCCCTCTGAATATTAGTTAACTTCAACATCTGCAACATAAATGCTCAGTCAGTCCATGGTGGTGCAGAATGGAGCACAGTGCCTCTTGCACATGGAAGTCAGGTCGCTGGAGCATCTGTCCTTTTGGAGATTAATCCATGCTAGGCATGGGGATAAGAAGGGATCAGAGAGATGCGTATTTCTCAGGCCTTTGTCACACAAAATTCTATATGAAGATGCCGGAAGAGACTTTTCCAAAGTGCATTTTGCCAACTGTCTGCCTTACATAGAAAGAACATGAAGCCTGTGGGTGGGAAGGTGACTTGGCTAAAACTAAAACAGAGGTAAGGCTTCAGCCCAAGGCTTCTGGACCTCCCAAACAAGACATCCCTTCACATGGAGCCTGGTCCCAAGTGAGAATAACTTTGACTCTATCCAAGCTTAATCCATGATATCTCCCTTGATACTTCCCTCTCCCTTCCCTCCATAGAAAGTCCCTGGGCCTGCTGTTAATATTTCCTGAGTTGGGCCTTGCCCATCCCTTTTATTTTCCCCCACCTTCACCTTGGTTAAGTGCTCATGACTTCACTCTTAAATCATACCAATGCCTTCCTAAATGATCTCCTTTGTCTTAGTGTTGCTCCACTGCTTCCTCTGCTTGCCATTTGTAGATTCAGTTTCTGAAAACTCCTTTTCTTACAGGCTTTCTTTGCTCAAGAACCTGCTGTGGCTTTGCATAGCTATTGGACTAAGGTTTACACTCTAGTTAGCATTCAAGGTCTCATTGCCTTTTCTATCATATCTTCAACTGTTTCCTGCATGGTTCCAGCAAAAATGGGCTTCTCCTCATCCCCTCAACACACTAGTAGCATTCTTACCTCCATGTTTAAGTAGTTCCACGTCCTCTCATTTAGAAAATCTCTACTTCTTTCTTCCCAAGAGCAATTCTATGCATTTTCAAGCTCACCTCAAGCTTCCCTCTTGCATCAAATGTTTCCTGAATACCACAGCTGATTCATCACTCACACCTCTGACATTCTATAGCTTTCATTGTCTCCAGGACTCACTTGAGCCTTTGTTATAACTTACCTGCATTGCTCTGTGTATCCATAGAGCTGAATCCTGTGTCCTTTCAAGCAATTTGTAAATTGCTTAATGAAAGAGATTATGTCTGTACTTTGGTCCCCCATCATAGATGACTAGACCACAATGTGTGCCTAATACATTCCCATTCAACTGAGTTGAAAGCAAAGTTTAAGTCCACTTTGCCTCCAGGCTAGGATTTATTGACACCTTCTCCATGACACACCCTCCAAAAGATAGTACTGACTCCACAGAAAAACATCCTATAACTCCTAAAACAAATTATAGGTACCAAATCCCTATTAACCCACTTATTGCAAACAGTGCAACATACAATCAAAATCCGGAGAAGAATCAAGATACTTCTCTAGAATTTATCACAAAATTTGACGTAAGTAGGGGAAACACTTTATATTTTAATCTAGGACTAAACAACCTTAAATCATAAACCTTAAATCAACCAAAGCTCAGCCCTTTACTAAGTAAGTTATACAACATTTCTAAACTTTGATTGCCTTATCTTGGAGATTTAGTAATATCTTGCTTTTCACAAGGAGAAGGATTAAATGTACTAGCATATGTGAAAGTATTTAGCATGGTACCTGGGCTACAGCACTTGTTCAGGACATGTTTTAGTTTCTTCCCTGTGATTCATCACCCAGTAAGAAGCACCAAAAGCATGGCGCCAGGCACCATCAGTGGCCGCTCCTTATTGTGTGGTGGGGTCAAGAGTGAATACTAAATACCGAGGTCTTTTCAGAGGCACAGAAGAGTTTGTCAGCCTGGAAATGTCTTCACTAAGGTAGCACAGAATAGGCTTAAATGGAAATGTTCCTTCCACATTTTCATGACCATACATCTTACCCTGTCCTCTACTTTGCACACTCAGGTGGAACATCCTTTCGCCACCGGCAGCCCAGCTACCTATAGCTCTCCCTGTCAGTGTTGGCTTCTGGGCTGTAATGTCTGGTGCATGGCTGTGGGAGAGGCAAGGGAGCAACCAGCTGGGCAGAGCATTTGAATTTCTCCCCTGGCCTGGTGTCCCCTTCGAAGGCAGAACTTCATGCCCACAATGGACATGGCTTGAACATTATGTTCTGTTAATTCATGGCTTATTCATTGAGCTGTTCTAAGGGAGAAAAAAATTATAATGGGTAGAAACAATTTAGAGATTCCAGGAAGAAAAAGGGAGAGAAAATATGCCCCCACTTTTTTTTTTTTTTTTTTTTTTTTTTACCTCAGTGCAGCAATGGGTCTTCCTGGGGATACCTGGGGCCCAGAGTGGTAGTGTACTTTTGGGGAGCTCTGTCTATACAATGGCTTTTTCTTGTCTACTCTGTGACAAGGCAGGAATAACACATGCCAGGTCCAGACCATTCACCACCATTGCCCCTGGCACCTCACAGATCTTCTTTCTGCAAGAAAGATGGCATTTCAGTGTTGACAGCTTCTCTTTCAAGCTATGTGTCACTTTGATAAGTGAGAAAGTCAGGGTTCCCCCAAGGACGGGGCATTACAAACAAGGAGTACTCAAGGCAAATCAGAGAAGTCTCGCGGGAAGAGACGGGGCAGTAAGGGAGCCTCTTGACCCACCATCTTCCCGACAAGCATTGCTAGGAGAATCAAGGCAGAGCAGACCCATGCAGATGAAGGAAACCGAGGTGTCCAAGTTATAGGACACTGGGATAGAAACAGAGCTTACACCAAATCTAGTCTTCCTCTGCCTACTCAGAAGGTCAAAAGCATTACAGCCAAGAGTTCTGTAAAGCAGAGACTCCCTCGGCCGTTGTCTGTTCTTTCTTACTACCACATGAGCTTATGAGCTAGTAGAAAGAAGTATTCTGCTCGCCTCCACGGAAGCTACTTAGGATGAATCACTCAGAAAGTTCAAAAGCCTGACTTTCACAGCAGGTGTGACCACATCACTACAGCCAGTTAGTGGGGGGGAGGGTAAAAAAAAAAAAAAGCAGGTTTCAGCAATGTTTTAGGAAAAACCCTAACGATTGTAGCTGCCTAATAATAGAGCCAATTGTCCAATAAGGCAGTGAGATCCCCATCAATGGAGGTGTTTAACAGGAGTCTGGCAGAGTCTTTCCTGAGAGCACTCTCCCCTGGGTGGGAAATCGGACTAAGTGGTCTCTATTTCACGCATCTTCTGACTCTTATCTTCTACAGGAGGAGATATAGAGGATAGAACAGACTGGACTCAGTTCCTGTACTAAACTTAGGTCTACATGCAGATGGCACAGAGCTTAGTCTTGGAGGATCTGTGTCAGACCTCCCTCCTCATCTCCTATCTCCTTCTCAGATCTTCTTAGTTGGTTCTAGACCATGTCCCTATCTCTTTGACTATCGGAGGGTAACATTAAATGCTAATGACATCCTTGTGGGAGGCTTTTCCTTTGGACTTCTCTTTTGGAGCTACTTGGAATCCGGCATTTAGACAGAAAGAGGGAAAAGTTGGCAAATTGTCCTGACTCTGGCCCTTCTAAGTCCCATTTCACTTGTGACCCTTGCAGGAATCTGCAGGATCTTTGATGACATACCCAGTTATTCTCCCAGAGACCCCAGCCTAAGGGACCACAGGCTCATCCCCCAAGGAAGCCACAGAGATCAATGGTCACTATTATGGGTTCTGGAGTAGGAAAAATGTGGGCTTGGATTCTGGCATTTACCAGTTGCCAGCCATGGTGTGACCTGGGGCAAGTTATTTTCATTCTCTTAGCCTCAGTTTCCTTACAGGTAAAATATAGAGGAGAATTACCACCTCATTGGGATTTTTGATATTAAGTGCTTAGCACATTCTATTTATGTAATAAAAAATGGTGGTTCTCATACCACAACATTCTCCTCTCCAGCAGCATGCATCTGTCTCCACATACTGTCTTCCTGCCTCCTACCAAGATCTATGCCCCATCTCAAGCCAGCCTCTCTGCACTCCTTCCCATTTCCCTCTTGCATATCCAAGGACATTACTTTAGCAATATGGCCCTTCTCTATCCTTCCTTGCATCATCAATTTTTTTTTCATTTTCTACTAGAACAGTTTCATCAGCATACAAAATATCCCTATATTGCTATTTCTCTCATCTTAAAAAAAAAAAAAAAAAAAAAAAAACAGCTTCTTAGGATTCTCACTTCCCTCCCAGTGACTAATCTATTTCTTTGCTCCTCTTTGCAGCAAAATCCTTGCAAGAGTTACCCTCATTCACTGTCTTCAATTCCCCTTTTAGCATTCTCTCCTAAACTCACTCCAGGAAATCCTTTGGCCACACCAATCCATTGAAACTGTTCATATCAAACAACTTCAGTATTGTTAAATCAGCATTGTTAAATCAATTATCTGTCCTCTAAATTGACCCTACAGTGAACTCCGACCCGGTTGATAACGTCCTTCTCATTCATACATTTTCTTTACTTGGTTTTCAGGATATCACCCTCTCCTGAATTTCTTTCTGCTCCACGGGCCACCCTTCTCAGGCTCCTTTGCCGATCCTTTCCCTTTACCTATACCTGTTCCTGATGAAAGGTCAGAGTTCCATCCTTGGTCCTCTTCACCTCTCTATCAGCTCTCATCATGTGTGATCTACAGTCTTAGGGCTTTAAATAACATCTATATTCCAATAGATTCCAAGTTTACATTCCCATTCCAGACTTCTTTCCAACTAGTATTCCACTAGCACACTAGTATATCCAATCTTCACGTGGATGTCTACAGATGTGTAAAAATTAGCATGTCCAAAATTAACCCCTTATTTTCGCTTCCACATCTGTACCTCCCAGAGTCTTCTTCAGCTCTGAAAACATCAATTCTGTCCTTTCATTTATTCAGGCCAAAGACCTTGGAGTCATCCTGGACTCCATTCTCTCACATCTTCCATCCAAACCCGGGAAATACTGTTATCTTCCAGCTTCAAAAAATATTTCCAGAATCTGGCTACAGGTCATAGCACCTACAGCTATTCTGTATTTGCAATTGCAATGCCCTGTCTACATGTAGCACTTTCAATCTCCGATTCTCATGTCTACCTTTTTAAATTTTTCTATAACTCTTACCTCTTTCTAACATGCTATATAATTTACCTATTTTATATCTCATGCTTAACATCTGACTCCCGCATTCCCATGCTGCCTGCACATAAACTCCATCAGTGCAGGGGTCTTTGTTTTGTGTACTGACCTATTACAAAAGCATAACACAGTGTCCGGCACAGGGTAAGCAAGCAAACAGCAAATCTCCGCTGAATGCAATAATAATTATTAAACCATTTCAGTTCCCCTTACAGTAACACATTTAGACACAAACCTGACATACAGAGCTATACATAGCATCCATTTCTTCAGAGACCCCAGCAACCCAGCAAGGATGGATCAGGCAGTCAACGTCATTGTCTGACTAGCGGGTCTAAGAATGTCTCCGCAGCAATCTCTGTCTTCCAAGGGGCATAGATCCTCCTCCTGGTAAGGATGGCTTCTCGATCAATCAATCCACTGAGCAACTGCACTATTCACTATGGGAAGACAGGAGAAGTTAACACAAGGTCCCTGCCCAAAAGGCAACACTTAGCCACATAAAACAATAAGCAGACAGTACCAGGCAGTATATCATCAAGTGCTAAATTGGGTGTTATTGACTCTAAGTGCTGTTAGAGTTCAGAGAGGGGAGAAATCAATGAGTAATGTAGCCGTGGAGAGCTCTGGGCCATCACTCCCCAAGTTTCTTGAGGGCAGGGACTGTGCCATCTTTTTCTTTTCTTTTCTATTTATTTTTCTTTTTTTCCTTGCCTCTCTTCTTCTTCTTCCTTTCCATAGATCCAGTAGAGTAACGCACCCAAAAGAGATATATAAGAACTGCTCTCTTTACATTTTCCCTAACTTCTTTCATAAAGGATTTGAAGTAGCTTAAAGGGATATAAAATAAATAAATAAATAAACACACTTTAAACAAAGGTGGCAAGGAAAAAAGCAAAACAAGGGTAGAGACAGAAAATGGAGCTAGGAATGAGGAAAACAGTATAAAATACAAGCCAGAAAAGACCATGCCTTCACAAGTGATGAACCACACATTTGGCTCTAAGCTTTTGAATGGACTATTTGAAAAGAAAAACTGATTAATTATGCAATTCGTACTCTCTGTATGACAAAAACAGACCAATCGTTTGGCAGATACAAAACTATTCCAGACACTTACGCCTTCCATGAATTTCTCCCCAGGGTCCCCATAAGGCAGACACGTTGGGATGTAATGAGAAACACCGGGAGGAGACTTGGAGAGCAGACTCAGCCCTGAGTTTCATGGGTCTGTTAGTTCCACACACACTCTCCACCGTCTGGGACTACTCCTATTTTGTTAATCTTGGGGGTTATGGGACAACCGCACCATTTAACTGCAGCGTGAATCTATAAACTTACAAGGTATGAGAGAGCAGGACAAATTTAGGAGGGAAACTGCTCCTAAAACATTATAGGATATAAACAAATACTCAGCATGCACACACACACACACACACACACACACACACACACACACAGATGAAGCTAGAAAGAATCTTGCCATCTACTGCATATGCCACATTTCATATGTAAATAATCTTAACACATCCTGAACACATTTCTCATGTAAACCTTACCATCTCCTGAGCATGCCACATTTCATATGTAAACAATCTTAACATATCCTGAACATACGTTTCCCATGTAAATAATCTTACCATCTCCTGAACACGCCACATTTCATATGTAAATAATCTTAACATATCCTGAACATGTTTCCCATGTAAATAATCTTAACATATCGTGAACATATGTTTCCCACGTAAATAATCTTACCATCTTCTGAACATGCCACATTTCACATGTAAATAATCTTACCATCCCCTGAACATGCCATATTTCATATGTAAATAATCTTACTGTCTCCTGCACATACCACATTTCCCATACAAATAATCTTACCATCCCCTGAACATGCCACATTTCATATGTAACATTGTAGCGATGTCTGTATTTCATTATTTCTCTTGCTAGATTTTAAGTTCATCCATACCAAGTACAAAATGGCATTTTGTGGATCTCTGTAGCTCTCCTAGTGCCCAACACCGATCTTGCTCTAAATGTTTTTTCACTCTATAAATATTTATTGAATGCCTACTAGCTGCTAGACACTCTTACGGCAATCAACAAAACATCTGAATTTTTACCCCTAATGGAATTTACAATCAGGACAGAGATGGATATGAGACAGACAATGTCTGGAATAAATAAGTAAATTATATAACACATAAGAAGGTAAAACTTACTGTGGAAAAAATGTAATACAGTGTAAGAGGGATGTGAAATGTGTGTGGGGGGGGATGGGTGTGTGTGAGTGTGTCTGTGTGTGTAGTGCAGGTGGTAGTATTAACCAGGATAGTCAGTATAGATTTCATTGAGAAGTTGAGACGTAAACAAAGAGTTAAAGATGGTAAGGGAGTTAACCAAGCAGATATCTAGGGAAAGAATATTTTAGGCAGAGGAAATAACTCAGGCTTCAAGACAAGATATATATACATTCATTGAACATTCCCTAGCCCCCAAATAATTGTGATTTATTGGGACTAGTGTTAGAGATGACAGTATAGAAAGAAGTACAAGGCCTAAAAAATGTGGAATAATAAACATTTCTACATTCTTAGTAAAACAATGAGTTGTTCAAAATGTGGAGCTGTATATTTTCAATGAAGAATAATATTGACTGTGATGCCCAGCTTGGAAGGAAAAGCTCTTAGTCAGGATAGGCTAGGTGAGGCTGCAGTAATAAACAAATCCAGAAATCTCAGTAGCTTCATGTGAAAAGAAATATTTCTTCTTCATGCAAAGCAGATGCTTCCATCTCTCCAGGACAGCTCCCTTTAAATACTGGCTCAGGGACCCAGGCTCTTTCCACCTGTGGCTCTCCAATCTTGATATAGGTGCTTCCATAATAAAGCAGAACATCAGAAGACAGAATACGTAGAAAACTTAACACTGTTCCTTTATCCTTTGGCCCAAAGTGACTCATGTCACTTATACTAAAGCTCATTGGCCAGAACTAGTCACATGTCTCAATCTAACTGCCAGAGATGCTGAGAAATGCAGTATTTCTGTGTACTCAGGAAAAGGAATGAAACTTAGGAAGAGGGTAAGTCAGACTACATTTGAGTTTGTGGAACTGCCAGACAGGTTAACACTGATTTAGGTCCCATTCTGAAATAAGTCTATATTATGATTGAAATTCTCAGGCGGTGGGTAAACCCTGTCAAGATTATAATCAATAACAATATCTGGAGGGCTTTGTTTTATTCTTTAGATCTTAAAATGTTAATAAAATGATTAGAGAATGATTAAACCCATATTTTGCAATAAGATAGAGGCATACATTACCCTACCCCACTATTTATCTAATAAAATTAGATAAAACAAAGTACATATCTCCCACAGAAGATGTCTCTGTGTTCTGAAGTTGCAAATGTTCTGAAATAGATTTTAAATTGTTTATATCTAAGGAGTCACAAAATTTTTTTTAGCATCCAGGTGCAGTGGCTCACGCCTGTAATCCCAGCTCTTTGGGAAGCTGAGGCAGGAGGATTGTTTGAGCCCAGGAGTTCAAGACCAGCCTGGACAATATAGTGAGACCCCATTTCTACAAAAAAAGAAAAAATAAAATTTTTATCAATATACACTGGAATGAAAAATCTCTAACGTGTAAAACTTTTTCTCCTTCTTATTCTTCTAATGTTTCTGTGACCTGTCTGTTGTTGTCTTACATTGGTCTGAGCCTCTATATTTCATTTTTTTCAGATCCCTTTTTGCTAATTTCAGGTATTTCTCAGCCTCTGTTCTTAATTGCTCAATGTTTGGATATTAAAAAATCAGGCCAGGCGCGATGGCTCATGCCTTTAATCCCAGCAGTTTGGGAGACCAAGGAGGCTGGATCACCTGAGATCAGGAGTTCGAGAACAGCCTGGCCAACATGGTGAAATCCCGTCTCTACTAAGAATGCAAAAATTAGCCAGGCATAGTAGTGGACATCTGCAATCACACCTACTCAGGAGACTGGTGTGGAAGAATCGCTTGAACCCAGGAGGCAGAGGCTGCTGTGAGCTGAGATCATGCTACTGCACTCCAGCCTTGGCAACAGGGTGAGACCCCACTTCAAGGGGGAAAAAAAAATCAAGTAAAATTATGTATTTGGAATAGTTCTACAAAGATGCTTTCCACCTGTTTCATTTGTTTTGCGTATTAACCAATGGTGACTTTACATCCTGCTCATATGTTTTTCTACCTTTCCATATTTGTGCATCTTCTGTTTCTTCTGGCTCCTAATCATGAATAATGGTTTTAACCCTATACATCAGGGATAGAAAGAGCCTTATAAACTTGAATAGAAAGAAGTCTAGACTGGGAATCAGACTTGCCCACTGAATAAAAGCATGATTTTGGACAAGGCATGGTGGCTCATGACTGTAATCCCAGCACTGTGGAAGGGTGAAGTGGGTAAATCATCTGAGGTCAGAAGTTTGAGACCACCCTGACCAACATGGAGAGACCCCATCTCTACTAAAAGTACAAAATTTAGCCAGGCTTGGTGGCACGTGCCTGTGGTCCCAGCCACTTGGGAGGCTGAGCCAGGAGATTCGCTTGAACCTGGGAGGTGGAAGTTGCAGTGAGCAGAGATCTCCACTGCACCCCAGCCTGGGTGATGGAGTCAGACTCTGTCAAAAAAACAAACAAACAAACAAACAAACAAAAAAACACCGTGATTTTGGTTTCTGGTAAAGTCCCCGACCCTTCTGCAGCTGTACCTGTTAAATACTCGGGAGTTTTATGTCGCAATGACTCTAAAACTCGGACAGACGGAGCACATTCAAGACTTTGTTTTAGAATAATCTAGCTTTGGAAATGCTGAAAGAGCTATGATAGTTCCAGCACAAGATTGACCTGGCTTCAGCTGCTGGAGAATAGGCTCAACCAGGGCAGCCGAGATGGAGACACATAAAAAGAAACAAAAGCAATGACAGGATTTGGTTCATGTATGAGATGATAAGATAATTTCAGAAAGTAACTTAAATTTTCTCCATTCCTTTGAATCAAACTATGAAGGTTGTCTTTTCAAGTTCATTTGATCAGTGTTTCTTACTTGAAAGTCATTCAGTTCATTGAAATTTTCTAATGAAATAAAGTAGGTTGAAAATTATATCTTTTTGAGTTTCAAGAATTACTCTTAGAATTTCATGATACATCTTGAGTGTGTTTATGTTTCATCCCATTTTTTCTTGTTCTTTATTATAATTGCCAGATATTTATCAGACATTTTTAAAATGGCTCTTGGATTTTTATTTCCAATTTCCAATACTTCATTTTTCTAACTCATTAATTCCCATGCTACCACTATGATGTATAACTTCTTGTTTTTCTACTGATTTTTTTATTTTTTTCTATTCTCTTAATTTTTGGATTCTTAATTTTTTATTTTTACTCTTTCTCATTTTATAAAAGCAATTGAGATTTGAGTTTACTTTACTACTTGGCAATTCAAAGATACAATGATACAAATCTACTTTTAAGAATTTATTACAGATTTTGTGACCTTGACTATGAATTATTTTTTGTAAACATGTCATGACTATTTGAAATAAGTGTATTTCCTCAGGTGACACATTTTGATACACAATATGTAAAATTAATCTTGCTTGTTGTATTTTTCAATCATTACTATCCCCATTTATTTGAGTCATTTTGATCTATTAAAAGACTGAGAGTGCTATGTTAAAGCTTCCCTTTCTCTGTGATGGCATTATTCATGTGTTCCAAAGTCATTTTAAAATTTTCAATACTATGATATTTACAACAGAAACATTAATGACTATTTTATCTTTATCATGATGAACGATCTCATTAACCTAACTGCCTTCATCCTGAATTCTCCTCTGCCTGTTATTAATAATGACTTTTTCTCATCTGTATTTACTTGATGTATCATTTTACATACTTCTGTTTTTAAATTTTATATGTAATTTTGTCATACATAAGATATGTATCTGTATATAAAACATATACATGAGATATAAGATATACATATACAAATATAAAGATATAAGATATATATCTGTATATAACATATATACATGAGATATAAGATATACACATATAAAGATATATAAAAGATAAATAAGATATATCTGTATATTTTATATATATATATATAAGATATATATAGGTGGACTCTACAATTTCATGGGTTTGATTTTTCAATGTATCTAAGAATCCTTATATTTTGATGTATTTCCTCGTCACTTTTTTATAAAAACTTTTTATTTTAAAAGTTTTAGATTTACAGAAAATTTGCAAAATTTTCCTTTCCCCTCACTCTCATTTTCCTCTATTAACAACATCTAACATTATTCTGTATCAGTTGTGTATTTGTCACAACTGAGCCGATATTGATATATTATTATTAGCTAAAGTTAAACATTTATTTTCAGATTTATTTAGTTTTTACCTAATATCCATTTTCTATTCCAGTCCCCATTCAGGAACCACATCACGTTAAATTGTTCCATCTTCTTAGGCTCATCTTGGCTGTGACAGTGACCTTGGTGATTTTGAGGAGTACTAGTCAGGTTTTTTGTACAGTGTGCCTCAAGAGGAATTTGTTTGATGTTTTTTCTTAAACTTAGATTATGGGTTTGAGGGAGGAAGACCACAGAAGGAAAATGCCATTCTCATCACATCACGTGAAGGGTGGGAACCACCACCATGACTCGTCACTGTTGATACTGACCGGGATCACCTGGCTGAGGTAGTGTTTCCCAAGTTTCTCCACTGTGAAGTTACTCTTCTGCTCCTCTTTCCATACTGCTCGCTTTGGAAATAAGTCTCTGTGGGCAGCCTCCACTTAAAGATTGGGTAGATATGCTTTACCTCCTTGAGGGTGGAGCATCTACTCAGATTATTTGGAATTCTATGCCAGTGATTTGTCTATTTTTCTCCACTTATTTATTCAGTTATTTCTTTCTACCAGGATAAACTCATGGTTATTTATTTTATACTTTGGGCTAAATACAATACCATTTTACTTATGTTTTTGCTCTGGTTTTTGCAGTTTTGCCCATTTAGAGCTCTTTCAGTTGGCCCTGTGTCCCCTGACATCATCTTTCCACTGTTTTGTGTGTTAGTTTAGTACTTCCTTACTTTCTGGCATAAGATGCTACAGACTCATTTTGTATATTTCCTATCTCAGTCCTAAAGCCAACCATTTCTCCAAGGAGCTTTAGTTCTTTTAACTGAAGAATGGCGTTAGAACAGAACATCTGCACAATTGTTGCTAGTGGGGTGTCATTGCTTCTTGAACCTCTTAGCTGAAGGAGCAAGGAAATACATGTCATTTATTTATTTTTAATTTTTTCAATAATTCTGAAATAATTATAGAATCACAGGAAATCTTTTCAATGTTTATCTGGCTTGCTCCAATGGTGACAACTTCTACAACAGTATGACAACAAAACTCAGGAAATTTGTATTGGCACACTACTACTAACTAGACCACAAACCTTATTTAAATTTTACCCATTTTTGCATGCATTCATCTGTGCATGTGTGTGTGAGAAAGAGACACGGAGAGAGAGAGAGACATCTATGCAAATTGACCTCAAGTGTAGATTTGTGAAACCACCACCACAATCAGGAAGAAGAACTGTCCCATCACCACAAAGGATCTCCTTTGTACCACCCTTGATAATCACATTCATACCTCCCAACTCCATCCTTATCCCTGGCAACCACCAACTGGTTCTTCATCTCTAGAGTTTTGTCAATTTGAGGATGTCAAATGGAAGGAATCACATATTCTGTAACCTTTAGAGATTGCCTTTTTTTTTTTTCCCGCTAAGAATACCTTTAAGATTCATTCAAGTAATTGCATATATCAATAATTTGTTCCTTTTTATTGCTGAGTAGTATTCCACGGTATGGATGTACCAAACTTTGTTCACCCACTTACTCATTGAAGGACATTTATATCATTTCCAGCTTTTTGGGTATTGCCAATAAAGCTGCTATGCACATTCATGTGCCACTTTTGTGCGAGCATAAGTCTTCACTTCTCTGGGATAAACGTCCAGGAGTGCAATTGCTGGGTTGTATTGTAAGTGCATGTTTAGTTTTATAAGCAACTCCTACACTATACTCCAGAGTGGCTGTAGCATTTTACATCCCCACCAGATCCTGCTTTTCTGCATCCTTTACAGTATTTCATCATATCTTTTTTACTTTTTTTAACTCTAGCCATTCTAATAGGTATGTAGTGATATTTTGTGGCTTTAATTTGTATTTCCTTAGAGATTGATGATGTTGAACAGCTTTTAATGTGCCATCTGTATCTCTTCTTTAGTATTTGTGGTTTTTATGGTTGAGTTGTGAGTCTCCTTTGTATATTCTAGTCCACTGTAAGATGAGTGGTTTAGTAATATTTCCCCCCCCCCCCCCCCATCTGTAGCTTTTCTTTTCATCCCCTTCATAGGACATTTCACAGAGTGAAACTTTCTGGGCCGGGCGCGGTGGCTCAAGCCTGTAATCCCAGCACTTTGGGAGGCCGAGACGGGCAGATCACGAGGTCAGGAGATTGAGACCATCCTGGCTAACACAGTGAAACCACGTCTCTACTAAAAAATACAAAAAACTAGCCGGGCGTGGTGGCGGGCGCCTGTAGTCCCAGCTACTCGGGAGGCTGAGGCAGGAGAATGGCGTGAACCCGGGAGGCGGAGCTTGCAGTGAGCTGAGATCCGGCCACTGCACTCCAGCCTGGGCGACAGAGCGGGACTCCGTCTCAAAAAAAAAAAAAAAAAAAAAAAAGAAACTTTCTAATGTGAAGAAGTCCAATTTATCAATTTTTAATGCATCATTCTTTTGGCATTTTATCTAAGAACTCTTTGTATCCAAGAATCATGATTGTATGCTTTACATGTAAATCCACTATTGCTAACAATTATTATGAAGACTAATATATTTTATCTTTCTTCTGTTATCTTGCTTTATACTTCATTGTATTTACTTCCTTTAAGTTCCTTTTATTTTTTCTCCTCTTTTCTCCCTCCTATGATTTGGCTTATATACACTTTACATTTGGGCTATATAGTTGTAATGTTTAAAATAATTCAATGAATTTTCTTAATTATCAAGATTAATAATGAAACTAAAACTACTGACTTTGTTCTGTATAAAACTTAACCTGCTCTGATTTTTTCTCTCCCCACTAAATTATTATTCATATTTTGCATCTTATTTTATAAGAATAGACTTTTTGACATTCATATATTTCACAGCTATAATGATAACAATTATATAATTCTATATTTACTTGGTTTTGTTGCTCATTGGTAATTCTATTGTAAAACTATCATTTTTAATCATTTCATTTATTATTCATTATTTCCTCAATTCATTGAATAATTTTAATTCATAAGAGATAAATTGTTGGTAACATTTCTGAACCACATCTAAAAATAACTTTTTGTGACTCTCACATATGAATGCTAACCCTTCAACATATGGGATTCTTAGGTCTCTGTTTTCTCTCTTGGTTTGCTCTTGGTTTTAATATTCTGCAGGCACTCTATGATATTCTGATATCTGGTGATGTGGAAGAGAAAACTGAGGATATGGAAAGAGTGTCAGATGAGAATTCTTAAGTAAGTGAGAGAACCAAGTGCCAAGAAATGAAAGGAAGCAAAGAGTTTCAAGAAGAAAAATTAAATCAATAATTAAATGTTGCCCCAAAGGTCAAGTAGGTTGATCATTGAGAAAAGTTATTGGATTTGCAATTAGAAAATAATTGTAACCTTTGAAAGAGCAATTTCAGGAAGACAGTGA
Source organism: Papio anubis (assembly GCF_008728515.1). Taxonomy (NCBI): domain Eukaryota; kingdom Metazoa; phylum Chordata; class Mammalia; order Primates; family Cercopithecidae; genus Papio; species Papio anubis. The sequence goes on from NC_044983.1 coordinate 19,178,140, forward strand.
AGGTAAGAGCCTGTTTCTCTGAGCTGGGAAGGGCCTTAGAGAATATGAAATCTAAAGTCTTCAACTTCCTGTCCAGAACATGACAGAATTGACATGTCCAAGGTCATAAAGTTAGTTAACGACACCAGTAATAGACACCAAGAATACAGAGTAATAGACTCTCCTGGATCTGTGCTCTTTTTATCTGTGACAATACCAGAAATGGAGAATAGAGGCAAAATGATCTGGTCGAGGGAAGGAAGTTGTGATGAAGAGCAGCTGAAAGGGGTAAGTCCAGTAGATGTGGATCTTTGAAGGAAATGGGTGGGCAAAAATAAGAGAGATGGGGGTGAGGGAAGAGAGAGAGGAAAGAGAAAGAAAGGGAAAAATCTGGAAAGGTAAGCATGTCTTGCAGACGTTAGCTCAGAGGTACACACACACGAGTCTGAAAAGAGTCTACCAAAATAGACATGGCCTCAGTCTGCCAGGGTCAAATGGAGTCTATCAATTGCTTTCCTGGAAAGCAGAAAAGGAACATGAAAACAGGCTGTACCTGGAAAAGGCTACTTTACACTTTAAATATGTGCCCTTACCTGTGGAAGCATTGGTAACACTGAAAAGTTTCAGCCAGTACTGAGCTGACTGTTTCTGATCTACGCACTGCATCCTCCATTGGATAAGACACACATTCTGAAAAGTCCTCTCCTGCCATCCAAACCAAGCAGTGCACCTAAACTGTGGATTGGACCACAGTGGGACATATGAAGAAAAAGGAGTGCTACTGAAGACTCAGAGTGAAAGCAGGGTCAGAACACAGAGAAGCAACTTTCAGTGAACAATATATTATACACATACACACACACACACACACACACACACACACACACACTAGATGCAATGGAACACAGAGCTAAACTCACTTCCAGCTAGAGTAGGTAACTTAACTTAAGTGCTTGGCAATGTCTATTTCAACATTCTTTTTGATATTTTACTATTTAATTTTCTCATTTTACATCATACTTAATTTTATATGACACTTTAAGTCTCATGGAAAGTAGTAAAGCTTTAATCTCTTCCCCATCCCCACCCCAACACACCCACACCTGTAAAAGCAGAAGTTAGAAAGTATGTCAAACCAAGGGAGCTTGACTATTTCCATTGCAGGGCCCTTGACAGTGATGGATCTGGTGCTATCCTGCAGGCCACAGAGGGCCTGGGGTTGGTGATCTTCTCTGCTGACTTTCCAATCACTCCAGCTTTGAGCAGCTCTAAGCCAGCTAGTAAGCAAACTGGGACTGCTATCCATTAACATTTTTCAGTCTTTTACACTGTACTGTAATTTATCCCTGTCATTTCGACTCAGGCAGTGGTCTTTAGCTTATTTCTGAGATCTTATTACATTTTTTATTCATAGAGAAGTAAGATTTAGGTATCGAAGATCAATAGTAGCCTCCATCATGCTTACATTATTAATAAGAAAGACGTTGTATGAAGACAGACTGGTGTCTTGGATTTGCTCAGCAGCTGGGCTCATTTCAGACAGGCCAGACACACTGCTGCATTTCACTCTGTTCTCTCCTTCAGGCCATGTGCTATCTTCACCCCTTCTGGGATTGTGGTCTCTGGCACTGGCACACCTTTTAACACCTTGGTTTGGTACAGCCAGACTCAAAGAGGGGAAGAAGTCTAATTATCAGAAGAAGTCCTGAGAAACAAGAAGTCTGCACTTTTTCTGGTGCCTTGGATTCCTGTTGTGGTACAGGCTGTCTTGGCTCAGTCAGAAACAACATTAACAGGAGTAACAACACTAGTTGAGTGCTTTTCCATAGGCAAAGTTCTTTTTCATATATATTCAAGGTCAGGATTTCCTTTTCCAAACTTCAGTTGTTATCTAGCAACAACAGCTATAGCTTGATAGCCATGCTTCTCTCATACCCTGAGTTATATTAATACATGAAGCACTCCAGTGTTCTGTCCAATCAAAGCAAAAGTTTATTATCCCTCTTCCTCCAGCACTTGCCAGAGGAAGGAAATGGAAACCTCAGAAGCTGAGAGCAGTCTGTGCTTCATGGGTAAGAAGGGTAAGGGTCAGGGACCATGTGACTTCTGTGTTCCCAAATTTGCTGTCAAGCAGCAGGACTGACTCCGTTATTGAGCCGTAATGACCTGACTGTACAGTTGAGGTAAATTTTTCAGAGTCGTTTACAATTCTCTCACTGGCCTGGGACCTAGACCAGGACAATGGACAACTTTCTCAGTCCTCCTGTTACATTATTTATGTGGCATTTGACACCAATGACCACATCCTTCTTGACACCAACTTCTAGCTTCTCAAATCCATTCTCTGTTGGATCTTCTTTCACTTCTCTAACCAACTTTTCTTTCTTGGTCTTGTTTTCACACATCTTCTCCACTGCTTAACAGTTGGCCTCTCCAATTTTCTATTCTTGGCCTTTTATAAAAATCAATCCAACATGCTCTTCCTATGCAATTTCATTCTTTCTTCAGTTTCCACTACTCCTATAGGGCATTGACTCCCAAAGCATTACTTTAAATAACTCAGACCAGTCTGGAGCTCCAGATGGAATATGTCACTCTACTTGACATTGTCACTGAGATCTCATAGTCATTTCAAACCTATTATGTCCAGAACAACTCAGATTTCTCCCTAAAACCTCTACTCTTCCCCGTTTCTAAATGATTGGCAGCACCCAGACACACTCTCTTCCACAATCCCCACTTTTAGTCTTTGCCCTCTGATACGGTTTGGCCGTGTCCCCTCCCAAATCTCATCTTGAATTATAGCTCCCACAATTCTCACGTGTCATGGGAGGGACGCAGTGGGAGGTAATTTAATCATGGAAGTGGGTCTTTCCTGCGCTGTTCTTGTGATAGTGAATAAGTCTCATGAGATCTGATGGTTTTATAAGGGGGAACCCCTTTCGCTTGGTTCTCATTCTCTCTTGTCTGCCTTCATGTAAGATGTGCCTTTTACCTTCTGCCATGATTGTGAGGCCTCCCCAGCCACATGAAACTGTGAGTCCATTAAACTTCTTTTCCTTTATAAGTTACCCATGCTCGGATATGTCTTTATCAGCAACATGAAAACAGACTAATACACCTTCCTTCTGTCATACTTGCACTGCTCTTTTCCAGGTTAACCCCCAGCTTTGTCTTGTCTGCCCTGCTTTAAGAGCCTCACACCTTATTTGTCTCCCTACTTTCCAACTGACCTTCTCAGAGTGATTGCACCAGAACACAAACAGGATCCTGGTATTGCCCACAGCTGGAACCCTTTAGTGGCTTCCTGATACTGTGAAGCAAAACTCAAATCCCCCATTTCAGTTTCAGGGCTCTCCCCAATTTCTGCAGATCTCCCCACCCCCACCCCATCAGCATCATATTTTAAGCTCCTGTCACACCAACCAGCTTGCAATATCCAAGCCTCCTTGATGTTTTGTGCCTTTAAGCCTTTATTTTTACTTTTCCTGCTTCCTTGGCTGACCCCATCCTCCAACTGGCCATCACTCCCTTCCTGTACCTCCCTCTTGAATCTTTTCCTCATTACCTCACTCCCTCCAGGTGCAATAATATCTTTCTCCTTTGTAAGCCCAGCATATCCTATGTAGGCCTCTGCCGTGGCACTTACATTTTATTACACACTTTTGTTTATAGAATCACATCTTAATTTTCTTTGCATCCTTAGAAATAACGATGGTAACAATCGTAAACATTTATCAAATAGTATGTCCCAGGAGCTGTTTAAACCATTTTACAGGTATTAACTCAATCCTCACAGCAACCCTATGAGGTAGCCTGATTTTAAAGTTGAGGAAACTGAGGCACAAAGTGTTTGTATCACTTGGTGATATGTTATATCACTCAAGGTCACACAATCAGTAAATGGAAGAGACAGGCTTTGGACCCATTTGCCCTGACTCCAAAGCCTGTGATTTAAACCACTATATTTTACTACCAGTGCCAAGTCTATAGTAGGCACTTAGTGAGTGCTTACTGGATGAATTAATGGGAATAGATGCTTGGGAAAGGGAGAGCTAGATGTAAAACCCCGTAAAGGGGAAGCAAATCTATGGGCTGAGCAGGGTCGAATAATCCATCAGGACAATCAACCCAGGTTGGGCAATTGCAAGAATCAAAGTCTGTGGGTACATTTTTTTTTTTTTTTTTGAGATGGAGTCTTACTCTGTCACCCAGGCTGGAATGCAATGGCACGATCTCGGCTCACTGCAACCTCTGCTTCCTGAGTTCAAGCGATTCTCCTACCCCAGCTCCCCGAGTGGCTGGGACTACAGGCATCGTTCACCACGCCCAGCTACTTTTTGTATTTTTAGTACAGACAGGGTTTCGCCATGTTGGACAGGCTGGTCTTGAACTCCTGACCTCAGGTGGTCCACCCGCCTCGGCCTCCCAACATGCTGGGATTAGAGGCATGAGCCACTGTACCCAACCACTGTGGGCATATTCTAAGACCCAAGAAGTGATTGCCAGAAAAGTGTGGGGGTCCTGGAGCAAGGCTGCAACAGACCACATGACCTCATGGGGTCCCGAGCCACCAGGACAGGGGCTCCTTTGGAGATCTGGGACCTGCCTCTGACAGCCTCAGGGGCAAAGCCACCTGACCACATGCCTAAGCAGGGTAGCAAGCCACAGAAGAGACTGCCCCCTACCTATGCACACCCTATTATGTAAGCTCAAGTTCTCTCCAGACTGTGAGCCCATGAGGGTAAGACGATTTCCTATGAGACTTTGAACTTTCAAGCCTGGCAGACAACACATGGTAGGTACCCATTAAATGTTTATCAAATGAATCAAAAGAAAGCCACACAAAAAAATCCAAGACAGAGTCCAGCCACCCTGTTCTTCTCTTGCTTCCTTCACAAAACCTGTCACAAGGCTAGTCATATAGATGTTCAATAAATTATAATTCCTAAACATCATCCTTTTAGTGATTATCCCCCTCTTCCACCATAATCTATAATTAAGTTTCTATTCCTTTACTATCCCTTTCTAATTATGAACTCAGAGTCCAAAGAAACAGCAAGAATCCAGCAGCTTAGTGGTTACGAGAGGCCAATCTTGAGTAAGACCTTCTTGTCCCAGCATAAATGATCCTAACTTCTGCACCACTCTTTTCTCCTGTGTGGATATTGACAATAAAAATCATAGAGAAAACACAACTCCAGAATATCCTAATAGCAAAGATAATAGCAATTCCCATCTTGCATTGCCTATGTATTTTTTTCTATCTCAACTCTTCTCATATCTAACCTTATTTTTTCCGAAAGTTCTTACAGTTAGATACCGAAATCTCTGTTGTTTGATCAATCTCCAAGGACTTATTAAACATAATCTATGTTCTTAGCATTGAGAAAAGTTGGATAGAAGAAACTTCAGACATGAGTCCTGCTCACAACTTCACTTGCAGAGAATATTACTATTTCATGATTATAAAGACAAGAAAACAGGCTTTTAAAATTCAGTAACTGGTCCAAGGTCAAACAGCTAGCAGGAGCAGAATAGGAACTTGAATGCAGGTTTTACTAACTTAAATCCTGTCTGTGTTCTTAATGAAGCTACTCCACTGTAGTAACAATAGAATCCCAGTAGAAAGACTAGTTGAAATTAGGGTAGTTAAGAAAGGCTTCCTGAAGGAAGTGGGGTCATGAGCTGGACTCTGGAGATCCTTGGGTTTGGGCTTGATAGAAAGGCAGGAGGAGGGCATTTCAAAGGGAGGATATCCCGTGAACAAATGCACAGACTTCTTCTCTTGCCTCCTCCAGAAAATCTATCATGGGGCTAGTCATATAGATGTTCAATAAATTACATTTCCTAAATCATCCTTTCAGTGATTATCTCCCTCTTCCACCATAATCTATAAGTTTCTATTCCTCTTACTGTCCCTTTCTGTCTTTCCAATTATGAACTCAGAGTCCAAAGAAATGGCAAGAATCCAACAGCTTAGAGCTGGCAAGAGGCCAACCTTGAGTAAACCTTTCTTGTCCCATCACAACTGTGCACAGGGTGTAGGGGAAAATGAGGCGAGAGGAGTAAACTGTAAGCAAAGTTAGGACGGATGCAGATTGGCAGCCCAGGGAAAGACGGTCATTGCCAGGAATCTTCCTTCCTTCTGTGGCTGAGCTAGTACAGCTCTCACCACTGTGTCTGCCTAGTCTGGACAGATGAAGCCTGACACTTCCCCCACTTCCCCCCCACTCACTTCCCCCCTTCTGAATGCCGACCAATGAGCAGCCCAAACACGTTTCTCAAAGTCTAATTAGCATCAACAATAGTTCAAGCTAATCGCCATAATTAATGGAGAGACAAGGCTGTGACTGGAAAAATTATAAATGGGAATAATCGAATGCAGTTGAATCTGGAGCAGCCTCTATTCAGGAAAGCTGGAGGGGGAACAAGTCGACTCACCCTCTATTCCTTTCATTTTTCCTAACGGGCTCCCCACCACCCTGGCCCCCGACAGACAGCATGAATACAAGAAGAGACAGTCTCATCAAATCAGATTCCATCCATAAGGCAGGCAATGACCTCTCCCAGAGAATTACTGTTATTAGACTTAATTATATAATAATAGTTGCACAATGGCCTGGACCCCCTCCTCTTCTCTGACAACACCCTCAAGTCTGCAGTGACAATATTGTTAGAATGGAACCATGTTTTCTCTCCCCCTACTTTTCTTTTTGTCCTTGATTTCTCCATATGTCTTTTCTCTTACCACCTATCTCTTCTTCAACATCCCTTTCTTCATCTTCCTTTTCTTTTCATCTCCTCATTCTCTATTTCTTTTAGTTTCTCTCTCCTTTCTCTTCATTTTCCTTTTCAACCTTTGCATTTCTTATGTAAAGACCAGGCAGACATCTGCACCAGTCTTCTGCACCAATCTCCTCTCCAAAGGGCTTTTCTTGTCCCTGGTCCCCTTTTAGCATTTGTGCTTTAAAAAAAAAAAAAAAAAAAAATGTGATATGCCGTCCTCCTCTGTAAGGCTTTCTTTTCTTTGGGCACTACTTTAGCAGATCTCCTAATGTTCTTACCCTAACATGACATCTCTAAGTCTTCATGAAATGACCTTCCCTTCCTTCCTTTCCTCCCTTCCTCCCTCCCTTTTTTCCTTCCTCCCTCCCTCTGTCCCTTCTACCTTCCCTCCCTTCCTTCTTTTCTTTCTTCCTGTTTTAACTTTCAACATTTACTGAATCCCTAAGGTATACCAGGCACATGTAAATATGAAAATGGAAGACCATGAAGCTAAATCAGGTCCTGCCAGATGATTAAGATAAGTGGTTCAGATACCCCAATGGGCTTTACACATTGAAGTCTTCTCATTTCCTAGGTAGAAATTGTCAACAAGTTAGACTACAATACTTCATTTTTCATTTGAAATCTTTCTAATATTCCCATTCTCTCCAGCCTCATGTCCACTAACCAATCCTGTCTCATCCACTCCAGACCTGTATTCTACCAACAGGTTCCTGGAGACTAGGGACCCAAATCCCAGCATTGACCCCACAGCCAGAGTGGCCAGCCAAGTTCTGAGAAATCCATAGGGTGGGACTTTGTGCTTAATGCAGGTGAGATGATTGATAGTTGTTGGGTTTTTTTTCTGCTCACTCTGAAGAAAACTCTAGAAAAGTGTCATTGTTATTATACAAAGCCAAATGGCATACTTTTAAATGCAGTCTATTCCAGTTTGCCACCACAACAGTGACATGGATTATAATCTTCGTAATCTGGCCCCATCTCCAGACTCATACCCAGACATGCCCTGAGAATAATTCTGTTAGGTGTGTAAGGGTAGCAATTGGTGGGACAGAAAGGAATCCAATCAAAAGAAACAAAGAAAAAAACCAGCCAGGGTGACACAGACTCTGTTTCAAAAAGGAAGGAAGGAAGGAAGGAGGGAAGGAAGGTGAAAGGAGATGAGAGGGGAGGGGAGAAAGAAATCAAGAAGAGAGAGAGAGAGAAAGGGAAGGAAGGAAGGAGGGAGGGAAGGAAGGAAGGAGGGAGGGAGGGAAGGAAAGAGGGAGGGAAGGAGGGAAGGAGGAAAGGAAGGAAGGAAAGAGGGACAGAGAAAGGAAGAAATCAAGAAGAAAGAAAAAGAAAAAAAAGAAAGAAGAGAAAGAGAGAGAAAAGAAAAGAAAAAGAAAAGGAAAGAAAAAAGAAGAAGGAAGGAAGCAAGGAAGGAAGGAAGGGAGGGAAGGGAGGGAGGGAGAGAGGAAGGCGAAAGGAGAGGAGAGGGGAGGGAAGAAAGAAATCAAGAAGAGAGAAAGAGAAAGAGAGAGAGAGAAAGGGAAGGAAGGAGGGAGGGAGGGAAGGAAGGAAGGAAAGAAGGACAGAGAAAGGAAGAAATCAAGAAGAAAGAAAAAGAAAGAAAGAAGAGAAAGAGAGAGAAAAGAAAAGAAAAAGAAAAGGAAATAAAAAAGAAAAGGAAGGAAGGAATGAAGGAAGGAAGGAGGGAAGGGAGGGAGGGAGGGAAAGAATCAGAGAGAGAGAGGGAGGGAGGGAGAGAGGGAGGGAGAGAGGAAGGGAGAGAGGGAGGGAGGGAAGGAAGGAAAGAATCAAAGATAAGGGGCCAAGTTTAACTCTTACGTAACTCTGTAACAAACAATGGAGGAAAAGAAGGAACAGAGAAAAAGAGGGGTAAAGTTTGGCCAATAAGAAGGTTAACCTACAAGACTGTGCTGGCACTTCATTAAGATGAGTAAATATTTGGAGTTTGGTGCTTTCATATCAGAAAGGATGATTTATTTCCTCTTTCATTTATACATGCAACCCAGGGGTCAGCAAGACTTTTTGAATTCACATTACATACCGTTTTAGATATTTCAGCAATAATCTTCAAACAGCACACCTCTGCTCGCATGTATTTGTAAGAGGCAGAATAGAATTGTGCAAAAAGAACAGGAATTAGAATCCAAAGACCTGGCTTCAGGACATTACCAGTTAATGTGGCTCATGGATTATTCTGTAAAATGAAGGTTATAGTAAGGAAGATTAAAATAATATGTAAGATTATATTCATATTAATATCTAGATTTTGCCTGACCTTATGGGTTATGAGGATTGCATAATTAACTATGAACTAAAATGTTCCGAAAACTGTTAATTACTGGACCTGTCAGTAATCATGTTGGATCCCCTACAGAGCTCAGCCCTCCAGGCACTAGGCACATATAAAGTGCATAGTGAATAAGTGTGCACTGATTGATACCTGCTTCTCTCACATAATACAGAAAAGAGTCATTATGGATCAAGCAACTTTCTACTCTCATTAAGCTTACATCCCATAGAGAATGATGAAAAGGTCTGGATCCCCCCTAAAGTGTGGCCCTGAGAAAATCAGTGTAAAGTACAGCATGATAATTAGGGCTAGGCACACCTCTGCCTGCAGCAACCCCACACTGACCTAACTCATTCAGCTGAAATGTCCCCACTCCACATCAAGTCTTGTCCTATTTAATCTGCACCTTATTCATATAATGTCAAAATTATTAGCCTGTTTTAAAAGTGAGGAGACTGAGTCTCAGTAAGATTAACTTGGCAGAGTCACAGAACTAATAACTGGCCAGGCCAACATCGTGTCTGCAGATGCCATGTTACCTCCACCGGAAAGCTGAGTTCAGCGGAGAGGGAAAGATGAAGAAAGGTCTCTAGCTAAGCAGAAAAACAGAAAGCTTGGAGTCAGAGGCACAGGAGCTCCTGCTTTTGCCCCGTGTCTCAGTTTACCTCCAGCTCTCTGAGGGCACACACCTTCCTCTGCAGTGTTTGAAACTCCTGCACATTTTCTGGTATGTGCACTCCACAAAGGAAAGGTAGGGTCCTGTTCTTCTTTGCATTGACTTTGTGTCTGGCCTGGGGTGTGCTACGGCAGCACAGGGCCCTGGTCCGTAAGTGTGGCATTGAGAGAAATAAAGGTTATCTTGGCAATGAAGTGCGCTAAACAAGCTATGAAGAGGGGTGGAAACTCCTCCCTTCCTTGAGGCCTGGAATGACACGTTGTCCTTGTGACGTGTGCTGGGAGGAGTGGAGTTCAGATGTGACTGTCTGTAACTTATACACACAGACCACACATTGCCATCTTTGGGAGCCAGGGGGCCGGTGACTCCTTCCTTGGTGCCCTCACTGCAGTCTGTTCTGCCCTCTCAGTTAAGGCTGACCCACCATACTGCTTATACACCTAACACTCCTACTGGCTGTAGCCCCATAGGTTGGGGGGTGCAACTTTTCCATTCCAGAGGCCACTCAATCTAATCTTCTGCTTCCAGGTGGGGTCAGGTGTTCATATACCTCCAGGCTGAAGAGTACCTTCAAGGTGCAGGGGCTGCTGAAAGTTGCCTAAGAGATCCTCTTGTCCCTAAGGTCCTCCCAGAGCTACCTGGCAGCCCCCTTTTCATGGCCCATTCCTCTGGGAAAGGCGTTGCCTCTCCATTTACTTTAGAAGGGAAAAGAGTGGAAAACAGGAAGGCATTAAAAAGTGACTAAGCACCTGTTATACGCTATGCACTTAACTAGCTATTGTATGAAATCTCTTCAAATTCTCATAGCAGCTCTGAGGTGGTTGGTGTTATGCCCATTCTACAGATGAGATAACAGAGGGCCACCGTGGTCCCAGGGTTAGTGAGAAGTGGAATCAGGACTGGACCAGCACCAGAGCTCCTGTTGTTTGTGTCATCCCTATTGACTCCCTCACACAGAGGAGGCCTGAGAGTGTGGGGGGACTGACAGCATGAGCTCTTGCTCCGTGACCTAGAAGTTGGAGGTCAGGACCCAGGAAGTGTGCGGCTCTGTCTTTCTGAGGGTCAGAGCTCTCCCAGGGCAAGGACATGGTGCCCAGGTCTCTGCTGACCGAGCACTGGTGAGTTGTTCCATCTGGTTGGAAACCGCCCAATATTCACCCTGGAATATTCTCCTCTAAAAGCCCCCATTTGGCTCTAATTGTCTCTCAGAATTTAAAATTGTTGATACATACATATATATATTTTTCCCTCCACTAGAAATAAACTGAGTTCCTGATGGGCATGAAATAGAGAATTGAGAAATGTTAAGTACTTTAAAATACACTATTTATTATGCCATGAATTGTATTTTGTTACTGAGATTCTTCTGTCATTATGTGATTTTGGAGAGGGTTGGGTTCTTTTTACATGTTTTTTTTTTTTTTTCTCCCCCTGTTCTCCAGGGAGCTTGCAGTACTTAAAACTGTGTTGTATAATAGATAGTATAATCACTGTAAATTAAATGTGCCTCTGCCGAGTTGTGTTTTATGTTAATTCCATTGTGTGGTGGCAGCTGCTTGGGAAGGAAGCTATGGATTGGCAGGGATGTGGGTTTCCAGCTTAGCCAAGAACCCACATACAGGTTCTGTGCTACAAGTGGTACATTATCCTAGGAATAAGCTAGTGCTTCAGAAGAAAGCATAGAGGTTAGGAATGGGATAGGTGCCATAATCTGGGCTGGGAAAGACTAACATCGATTCCCAGGACAATGGCCACAGAGATCTTTCCTAAGGGCCACAGAAAAAAAAAAGGGTCAGGTAAGGATCTCAATCTAGTCAAGCCCAGACCCATGTCTTTAAAAGCAAAATGTCCCCCTTCGTGTGGGACACTATTGTCACCTACTTCTAGCTACCCTACAACAATTGGCAGTGAACCCTCAAGATCCAAAGGTCCTGTGAATTTGTTTAAGGAACTGTAAGAAATATGTAAAAACAGGGTCTCTGTCTGTTCAATAGCCTTGGAGGCTGAAGAGCTCTGGAGGGCAGCAAGGACAGCAGTGGCCGGGGAAAAACAAGCCCAGGGGACAAAGGAAGGTGCACTGCAAACATATTGGGGAAGGAGGAATGGGCCAGACCAGGTCTTAGCCAGCCAGGGACCCCAGATGAGGCCCAGCATGGTGGGCCACAGGATGCTAAAGACACCAGTGCAGAGAGGATATCCTGGAGGCCAGAAAGTCACCATTTTAAAAAAACTGAACTTCTATTTCCCAGCCACTGTGCTGGTAAGTCTTGTCCTATTTAATCTGCACCTTATTCATATAATGTCAAAATTATTAGCCTGTTTCAAAAGTGAGGAGACTGAGTCTCAGTAAGATTAACTTGGCAAAGTCACAGAACTAATAACTGGCCAGGCCAATATCGTGTCTGCAGATTCCACGTTACCTCCAGTGGAGAGCTGAGTTACGTGGAGAGGGAAAGATGAAGTAAGGTCTCTAGCGAAGCAGAGAAGTAGAAAGCTCAGAGTCAGAGATTTGTGAGTACAGAAACAGCATGATGAAGTATGCATGCTAGAGAGACATGTATGATACATGAAAGTAGAAATGGTAGCAAAAGTAGAATTCTATGTAGAATATGTATTAGTCAGCTTGGGCTGCCTTTAACAGACACCATAGCCTGGGGGGCTTAAACTATATATGTTCATTTCTCACCATTTAGAAGGCATAGAGGTCCCAGATCAAGGGGCCAGCTATTCAGTTGCTGGTAAGGGCTTTCTTCCTAGCTTATAGATGGTCCCCTTCTCGTTGGTTTCTCCACATGGTGGAGACAGAAAGTGAGAAAGAGAGAGAGAGGGCCAGGTGCAGTGGCTCACACCTATAATCCCAGCACCTTGGGAGGCAGAGGTGGGTAAATCACCTGAAGTCAGGAGTTTGGGACCAGCTGGCCAACATGTTGAAACCCCATTTCTACTAAAAATAAAAAATTAGCTGGGTGTGGTGGCGCACGCAGGCAATCCTAGCTAATCAGGAGGCTGAGGCAAGAGAATCGCTTGAACCCAGGAGGCGGAGGCTGTAGTGAGCCGAGATTGTGCCACTGCATTTTAACCTGGTCAACAAAGTGAGACTCTGTCTCAAAAAGAGAGAGAGAGAGAGAGATCTGGTGTCTCCTCCTAACAGGACACCAATCCTATCACATCAGAGCTCCATCCTTGTGACCTCATATAACCTTGATTGCACTCATAAAGGCCCTGTCTCCAAACTCAGTCACACGGGGGGTTGCAGAATTCAACTTAGGAATTTGGAGGTACATAAACATTCAGTCCATAACAGTACAATTTTATTTTTATTGAAAATGTATATGATGCCAGGCACAGTGTCTCATGCCTGTAATCCCAGCATTTTGGGAGGCTACGGCAGGAGGATTGCTTGAGCCCAGGTGTTCAAGACCAGCCTGGGCAACAAAGTGAGATCTCATCTCTACAAAAAATTTTTTAAAATTAGCCAGGTATGGTGGCACACACCTGTAGTCATGGGTACATGGGAAACTGAGGCGGGAGGATTGCTTGATCCCAGGAAGTGGAGGTGGCCGTGAGCCGTATTTGTACCACTGCACTCCAGCCTGGGTGACCTGTCTCAAAAAATGTGTATGTCTCTATATATTGTATCTATTTGCCCTGGGAAGGATAGACAAAGCTACGAGCAGTTCTTATGTCCTCTTTGCTTATTGGTGTTATCTAACTCATCTGCAGTGAGTATATTTTAATGGTCGATTAAAGAACAAACTTGAAAATCATTTTAGCCCATTTGCCTCGGGCCCTGGTGCCTGGCAAAGGCTGTGTGCACAGTGGCTGTACTGAGTCCCATCTGCTCAGCTCTGCCGGCTGACTCCAACACACTCCTGCTTGGAGGGGCGCCCAGAGGAGGATCCCTGCGGCAGACTTACACCTTAACTCCATCCAATGCCTGCCTGCTCCCGTTAATGGTCCCTTAGCTTTTGGTATCCCTCCTTCCCTGTAGTTTTCAGACTTTGATGCCACATTGAGACCAGGGGCAACTGCTTAAAGGGCGGGACTGAGAAAAGCAACAGGCTACCAAGCAATTGATATGCAAGAGACAGCTGCGGCAGCCTTTGTATCAGAGCCTCACAAAAGCAATTCTCTGCAGTTGATATAAAAAGGTGTCAGTTCTGGTTTAAGTACTGTATTACCAGCAAAGATTTATCTGCCTCAAAGCCGAGCCTCACGCCACCGAGGGAATAAACACCTCTTCTGCTTATCTGTTTCACAGAGCACAATATTTCTCCAGTTGTTTCTGCTTCCAAAAGAACTTTTTCTTTGCCTTTCCCGGTTGTCTCCAGCAATTTGCAAGCACAAATTACTCATGCCCAGTGATGATGGCAGATGCTCCTATCCACACCCCTGCCTCACCTGGTCTCTGGGGAGGTTGCACAAAGAGGGCAAAGGCAGTAAGAGGGTCTTTTCAACTGGGGGCAAGTGAGAATATTGAATTCTGATGTTGAAAAGCCAAAGGATATAAAGGGGCAAGAGAAACCCCTTTACCCTAAATGGTTAAGAGATTGGCTGGTTTAGTGAGAAAAAAATCATTTAGAACTGTCTGGCCACCGCGATTAGTAGTATCTTTGTGAGACACCAGACCTGGCACAGAGGAGGATAAGGTCATATGCAGATTTGTCACTTGGAGGATCCTGGCTTCAGGATGAAGAGGTGGAGACATCTACCATCCCCTGGCTATAGGACTGTCTTCCCAGTAGGGTCATCCCCACTCAAAGTTGCAAAATTATGAAATGCCAAGTCTGGAATTGTAGAAATCTTGGCTGGATTCCCTCTGTGACTCATACAGATTACTTGGCCTTTCTGAACCCTGGTTTTTTTCTTGTAAAATGAGGATGCCAAGAATATTGCTTCTGTCTTAGGGCAGTGTTGTGAGGATCAAATACTGTACAACTCCCAAGTTTAAATGTTGCAGGTGTGTACGTGTGCGCGCATGTATGCGCATGTGTGTATAGAGTATGTCTCCGCACTGAGGCTTGAAACCCGAACAGGGAACAAGGTCTTTCATACCACTAGTAGTAGCAGGTTTAATTGGCAAGTATTTATTCCTGGGAGATGTAATGGGGGGCTTCAATTCACGTTCAGGCGTGATGACAAAGATCAGGTCCTGCGCTGACGGCAATGTGCTGGCTGGGTGAGACAGGAGAGTATCTGTCTCGGTGGGGAGGAGAGACGGCGTTTCAGGAGAGATAAAGAGTATAGAAATGGCAGGTGTGGGAAGGCTGTCTGAAGACAAAATTCCCTGCCTATAGACTTGTTTGGTTGCCGCCTGACTGGTTCTCAGATTTTCTGACCCATATTAGCCAAACAGTGTGCTGGAAAGCTGGGGGAGGCAGTGTGGCGTAAACCTGCAAGTACCCACCAAGGGGGCAGCCGACTTTAAAGACAAAGTGGTCCCAGCAGTTTTTTCTTATATAAGGTGCTGCAATTGCTTTATTAGTACTAACAGCCCTGTCACAGCAGCCATGGCTGGCTGGACTGGGGACAGTGTGCAAACCGAAGGTAGCCACACCAGGGCAGAGGGGGGCCTCCCAGGTGCTTCCAGCCTGACCTGAAAGAGCTCTGATCAATCTCACTGAATAAATAAAGGCAGACTGCTCCCCAAGGTACCTGCTGGGCTACCGAGGGACTTCTACCCTGCTTCACATTCCAACCTATCCCTGCCAGGAGCCCAAGAGCCCGCGTTCCACTTAGGGGTTCAGCCTTAGGCAGTAATGAGCCACAGAGACACGTGCATTCTGCAGGCACCTTTCCCAGACACTTGGACGGAGTCCAGCCCTACATCAAGGCACTGCTCTTCTGAAGCACCCAAAATTGTATCATTAATGTTAATGCTGCTTGGGAAAACATCCACTTATTCTTATAGGTTCCCTTTATGCTTAAGATACTCTGTGGCTTATGTCATAGACTGTAGCAGTTGGTAGAGTTTTCTTAAGGATTCTGACCTCAGAGAATATGATGAGTGTGAACTTTGTGGAGGATAAATATAACCTTACCAGGGTACCTTCTGGTCTGTATTTCACTTATAAGCTTCTTTCCAAATATATCTTGTCCAAATACTATTCTGTTCCTAAGATGGACTTTGGAAAACCCAGGCATCTTCCCTGGGCCCAGTGATTTCAATGGCCTTTGAAGCATCAGGGAAGAACTCTGTATCTGTATTGGGGATGGGTAGTGGGCTGACTACAATCACAGAGGCATAATTTCATCAGGTATAACTATCTCTATTAAACAGTTTACTCATTCTTTGATCTGACCTACACTCATTGAAACCTATTACACGCTGCCACTATGCGAAGCACCGGGCATATAGAAGTTAATCAGCAGGTTTTCTGCCCTCAAAGGAAACACAGTCCAACAGTAACAATCGCACAGAGTGCAATGGAGTGAGGCTTGAAAGATGTCCAGTGTACAGTGGAGATACAAAAGAGGTTGCCCCAGCTGTGATGCCTGCCTCCCACTCCCTCCCCTGCCAGCTTAATTCTCTGATAAAATGTTGGCACATAGCAAAATAAAGTACCAGATTCCAGGTTTAAAGGACAGTATGAGAATAGAGGCACAGTAGTTTGTGTTGAGATCAGAAAATGGAAGTATCATTGCACGATTAGAATAAAGAGAGAGAAAGGTGGTAGGTGTGGGTTGGGATGGGGTTTATGGAACCCCAATACTAGGGATGGGGAAACTGGGAGGGCTTGTTGTTTAAGGGGGTGGTGAGGATGGGCAGTTGACTTGGTTGACTATCCAGCGTCATCTCACTCCTCTATTTCTTTTTCATGAACATTCTAGAGCTGCCAAGTGCTTGATTTGAGGCCCAGGCAATCAAAGTCTTTCCAGTCTCCTTCCCAATGAGCAGTTTAGACAGGGCATAAGATGAGATTCTATCCAATGACACATGAGTTATCCTGGAAGTCAACTGGAATGGATTTTCCCAGCTCTTGAAAAGAACTGTTTGAAAAACAGTCCCTTTTCCTGCCTTTTGATGCTGCACCTTCACATATCATCTGGAAATGTTACAGTGATCTTGGGATCCAAAGGAGAACCACTCCAAAAAAATGAACTTAATACCCTCAGGATGGAAAAGTAAGCAGATGGAAACAACCCGGTCCTTTGATGCCACTGAATTAACTGGACCCCAAACTAGTATGTTCCCACACTTATTGGGATGTGAGAGCATGCAATTTTATTATCATTAAAGCTATGTTTAGTTCGGCCTTCCATTACCTGCAGTCGGAAGCATCCCAACCAATACACAAAAGGAGAAGAGGGTGAATAGCTCCAGCCAAGCATGTTGAGTGGGAAGTTCCCTCATGGTAAATAAATGGGTAGACACACAGAGTGAGCAGTGATTCATACAGAACTGGAGCTCCACATACATAGACCTGAGAGCATCTGTATAGAGGTGTCATCTGAAACCACAGGTGGTGAAAAGGTGACGCACACCACACGTCGTACTGGATGAACACCTCTAGGAAGATGGAGCAATGGTGCTTAACACTGCAGGGAGTCTGCAGGAGGCCTGTCAGTTAGCCAATGGTAGGTGGCCATTGGTTACCTTTTGGGGAGTAGCTTTAGCGCAAGGTACAGACAGCATGTTGCAATCATTAAGGAGTTGGGATGAAGGGATAGAGATAAAATGGTGTAGGAAAGAAATCCTACATTTTCAAAAGTCTGTTGAAGAAGGAAAGGAGAGAAGTAAAATGATAGCTTAAGAGAATAGTGGTTCTGAGGAAAGAGATCTTAAGGATGACATGATCTACACATGTGTGGAGACAGGAAAAGGAGCTGGTGGAGTCCCTGAGTATAAAGGGGATGGGGACTTCTGCCCAGTGGTAAGAGCATAACAGACAGAAGGACAGGTCCTCCTCAGAGCTTGAGGGAAAGAGAAGCAGTTGGTAGCCCTGAAGAAAGATTTTGAGCTGGAGAGGAGGGAAGGCACAGGCACAGCCCTGTGTAGTTTAGAAAGCACGTTGGCATACACAATCATATTTGGTCCCACCCAAACTTTAGAAGTTGGGTGCTATCATCATCTCCACTTCAGAGGTAACGAGCTCGAATTTTTTGAAGGTTCACACCAGAAAATCATAGCACTCTCGTGAAACCAAGCTCTGCCTGCTCTCAAATCCTGTGCCCTTTCATTGTCAGGGTTGGGGCAGCTGACTGCTTTCTGGGAAAATAGAAGTGGAGAAGGGCGGTGGTTCCTACCATGGCTTACTGTGAGGATCCCTGTGCGACTTTTAAAAATATAGAGTCCTCGACCCCATCCTTTGATGTTCTGATGCTGTGGACCTGGGCACTGGGCAGGCACTGTAAACTTGGATTGCTAAAAACCTCCACTTTGGTTTAGAGAACTGGAGAATCAATGAACACTGATTCTTGGGAGACTCTAACTCTGCTGCCTTTAAACCTTAGCATGGTACCCCACGCATATGAAATTCTCAGAATTACTTGTGAAAGGGCTAGAAAGAAACAGAAAGGAAGAGGAGAGGGAGGAAGAAGCATAAATAATCTCATCCACCTTCAACACACTATTCTGTTTCGACTCAAGAACCCAGATGTCCTCATCCCTAGGCTATTTTATTTTATTTTTGAGACACAGTCTCCCTCTGTTGCCCAGGATAGAGTACAGTAGCATGATCACAGCTCACTGTAGCCTTGACCTCAGGGCTCAAGCCGGCCTCCAATCCCAGCTCCGCCTCCGCCCCTACCCCCCAACCAAGTACCTGGGACCACAGGTATGTGCCACCATGCCTATTAGTTTGTTAACTTTTTATAGAAACAGAGCCTCACTATATTGCTCACGCTAGTCTCAGGCTCCTAGACTCAAGCAATCCTCCTGGCTTGGCTTCCCAAAGTGCTAGGATGATAGAACTGAGCCACTGTGCCCAGCATTCCTGAACTTTAGAACTGAGAACAGATTACATTCCAGGCCCAAATCTAAATGGTCTTCTCTTCAGAGAACAGATGCTGTCTGTCCTCCAACCCTCATTCCATGACCTGCTTCACAGCTAGTTCTTAGGAACAGTTTGATATGCGTTGCCATTTAAGCTTCCTGAATTCCCTTTGACCAAAGAGTAGAGGATATGGTGGGAGATTTTCTAAGGACGATGTACCTCACATAGAGACCAGGTGCCTGCAGTATGCCCCAGTCCTCCCTCCTGGAAGAAGGCTGTGAACTTGGAATACATTTTCATGAGGCCACCTCCAGCAACAGCACTCACAGCAAGTTTTGGAGGGCTGGGGCTGGGATGACGCTATACACGTGTGTGTGCATATGCAAATTAGCATACGTGACTTGGGCTAAATATTGTGAGGAGATATGCAGCCAGACAGACCAAACACTACAAGACTCTAAGGGAGACGTGACCCCATCTCCCGTACCCTCACCCACATTGGAAGCTGGATCCCAGCAAGCTGAAAGCCCAGTCATGGATCCACAAAGTGAAAAAAGCAGCATTTTTAATATGACTATTTCTCCTTTTTATTTATTTATTTATTTATTTATTTAGAGATGGAGTTTCGCTCTCGTTGCCCAGGCTGGAGTGCAGTGGTGTGATCTCGGCTTACTACAGCCTCTGCCTCCCAGGTTCAAGTGACTCTCCCGCCTCAGCCTAGTAGCTGGAATTACAGGCACCCGCTCCCATGCCTGGCTGATTTTTTTTTCTTGTATTTTTAGTAGAAACGGGATTTCACCATGTTGGCCAGGCTGGTCTCGAACTCCTGACCTCAGGTGATCCACCCACCTCAGCTTCCCAAAGTACTGGATTACAGACGTGAGCCACCGTGCCCAGTGTATTTCTCCATATTATTATTACTACTACTCTTCACACCCATGTGCTCATCTACCATGAAATGTCCGAGCAAGTGCTACACGTGCAGGCTTCTCTGTTGCCGTCATCCTTGTTCTCACAAAAAGGACAATTTTAAAAAATCCCTCCACTTTGCTGTCTGCCAACCCAAAAAGCACAAGTAGCCAGGGTTGTACCTTTCTCTGCCTCGTATGTCTGCCCAGTCCCGTATATTTTACATGCCTGCACAGTGCATTTTATGAGACATATAAAAGCCAGATGGGAATTATCTCCTTCCCTTGTACGGGCTGTCTCTTTTTGGGAGAGAGATAACAGAGACCTATTTCATTTTCCTGCTTGCTACTGGATGCTCTGCCATAAATTGAGAAAAGAAGCTCTTTTTGAAAAATGCTTTCTTTGACCCCATTGTCACCGGGAAACTGCAGTGAGAGAAATACCATTCTCTGTAGGATCTCAGTTTAGAGCAGGGAAAATGCGGGAAGAAGCGGTTCTTTTTGGCTCTTGTGTTCTCTCCTCGTGCTCCCTTCACATTTGTTCAGGGAGGAGGGGTGGAGAGGGGTGAAGGTCTCTCACTGCTAAGAGGACATGAAGAATGCAAGCAACCAAGTCCTGGCTTTTCTGAACTCTCCCCACCTCCAGGCAGACAGGGGTGCAGACCCCCATAGGAATGCATTCACCCCGTCCAAGCTGCATGGCAGCCATGCTTGGCACATTATCAAATATACACCACCAATATTTCATTAATGGGTCCTATGCAGCCCAGTCCACGCCTGGGTGAGCCCAGAAATTAAACTGTACTTTCACCTCTGAAGAATGTTGTCCCTGCCAGTGTGCTGAAGGCGAGAGACGGCCAGGCCACTGGGTTATTGAGTGCGGAGAGTGGAGATGCGGAAGCCTCTGTGGGTCCTGGTGGGGAGGTCTGGCCATCGTCCACCTTCCTGGTACGGCGCAGGCTCATGTGCAGAGGGGGAGGTCTGGCCATCGTCCACCTTCCTGGTACGGTGCAGACTCATGTGCAGAGGGGGAGGTCTGGTCATCGTCCACCTTCCTGGTACGCGGCAGGCTCATGTGCAGAGTCCATGGCCACCCTCACCTTTCCACCACAGCAGAGGTAGACCTGCGTCTCCTCACCCCACTGCTGCTTGGAATTTGTTCTTATAAGATACATTTCTTTGTATTCCTCTCTGACCTTTTCAGCCATCCTCTGTTAAAACCCGAACACCGCATTCTTTCCTCCATCTACCCAGTTGGTTATCCATGTTGTCGCCAATAACGTAGCGTACATGACTTTATCGAGAGCTTCCCTTTCTAAAGGACATCATCTACAACTGTTCAAGGACCCCATATATTTGAAGGGGATCAGTGAATGCTAACAACAACAACAATCCACAGACAAACCACACATGAGATAGAAAACACACTGGGTTAACATCACAGTTTTACAGGGACTGATTGTACCCGCTGAGAGTCGCTTTTGTGCCTGACAGACCCCTGCAGCATGGGGAGAAGAATGCAAAGGTTGGGGCTATGGGGTGAAGTGGCTGCTGCCCACCATGGGCAGCCAGAGTCAGAGAGGGCTGAGAAGGAGCAGGGGGAACAGAACCTGAGATTTCCAAAATCTAAGTTTGATCATATCACTCCTCTGCTAAGTCTTCCAACGGCTTTCAACCACTTAGAATCTGATCCCAAGCCCGTGGTGGCTTGGTTCCTGGTAACTGTCTGACCTCATCTTCCACTATCCTTCCCCCAGTTGACTGCACTCCAGCCTTCCTGGCCTTTCTGATATGACTCTAAGCCTCCCAGCAAGAGCCTATCTCAGGGACTGTAGTAAAGACATGAATCTGTCTTAGGACAAACACATCTATTTCTAATGCCATCCTCCATGATGACTTCTGGGCACATCAGGAAGTTCCAGGGCTGTCATGAGAACAATGGGGCCTGGTTGACAACAGTTAGTTATCTAACAGTCTGGAAAGAGTTTTCAGGATCAGTGCTCATCAACATGTGTTTCTATAGCCCTCATTTATTCCACTGCCACCTCTAATTTAGGATCCCCAGAAGACTCCAAGATATGTATATGTGACAAAGGGTCTGCTCAAAACTTTTCTGGAATATTGAGACTTAAACATGTGAAATTTTAAAAGAAATATATATCTATAGATACAGATATGAAGTGTTCTAGAACAGATCATGAGAGATCTAGGCACTCTTCTTGAGTTTTGTTTTCCCTGACAGATCAGGGAGAGATAAATAAGTGAAAATAAGTGAAAATGACCCATTAAATATGGGTAGGATTTAGGTAAAGGGATATTTAGAGTGTTATTATAAGATCAGGTATGGCTGGGTGTGGTGGCTTCCACCTGTAATCCCAGCACTCTGGGAGGCTGAGGTGGGTGGAATACCTAAGGTCAGGAGTTCAAGACCAGCCTGGCCAATATAGTGAAACCCCATCTGTCTCTACTAAAAATACAAAAATTAGGCAGGTGGCATGTGCATGTGGTCCCAGCTACTCAAGAGGCTGAGGTAAGAGAATCGCTTGAACCTGGGAGGCAGAGATTGCAGTGAACCGAGATTGTGACACCGCACACCAGCCTCAGTGACAGAGTGAGACTCCGTCTCAAAAAAGAAAAAAAAAATCAGGTATATGTTGCTTGATTTTTCCCCATTTCCCAGATGGGAAAGAGGATATCAAGTAGCCAGGCAGACCTGACACTGTGTTCTGACCTAAAATTCTGAGGATTTGTCCATCTTGTTTTATGCAGCGGATCAGGTCCTCTTTCACTTCCTCCCTGGGCAAGAACCTCTCACACTGAAGCCACACACATTTTCTGCTCCAGGGCTAATCTCAAAGCTGAGAGCAGGATAAGCTTCCTCCTTCCCCAGCTCTGGGTAATACCAGTAACAGAATTAGCAGTGATTTGCCAGCTTTCTGGGATTGAGAAGAAGAGGCAATAGAATGTCCTGGTCCTCGGGCCAGGACAAGGTCTTAGGATCCGCTCTTCTCCACCCATACATCAGAAAGCAAGATCTGCCCTCCTTTCCAGATGGGTCATGATTGCCTGACTGATGATTGAGAGCACTGAGATCAGGCACTCAGTGTCATTCAAACCACCTCTCATTCTTGCACACAAAAGCCTTGGTAGCTCACGCCTGTAATCCTAGCACTTTGGGAGGCTGAGGCAGGCTGACTGCCTGAGTTTGAGACCAGCATGGGCAACACGATGAAACCCCATCGCTACTAAAAAAAATTAGCTGGGTGTGGCAGCTTGAGCCTGTAGTCCCAGCTACTCAGGAAGCTGAGCAAGAGAATCACTTGAACCCGGGAGGCAGAGGTTGCAGTGAGCCCAAACTGCACCACTGCACGCCAGCCTGGGCGACGGAGCGAGACCCCATTCCCCCACCTCCCAGCGCCCCCCCCCAAAAAAAAAGCCTTGGGGCCACAAGTGGAAAATGGAGGGAAATGTTTTCAATCCTTTACTTTGGGAATGCCGATGGAAGGCTTTAGCAGGCCGATATTATGGTGAGCTAAAAGAGGTGTCTCAAATAGTTTCCATATGTATCACATTCATTCCTGCAGTGAAGACTGCTACATCGGGTTATTTTAAGGAAGAAAAGGATGTAGTTAATCATAAAGTGTCCACTGGATCAGGTTTCCTAATAAGATTTTGGTCATGGACCCTGTATTACTTTGTACGTTAATAGACAAATACAAAGTTAGACAATAGCTATTGGTATTAAGATAGATAACTTCTAGCCATGCTTATGCCGTCAGCATCCCAACTCTGTTAATAGAGCCAGCTTGTGCTTTCTGAACAATTATACATGCCAGCACAAACCACTGCAGTAGATGCCGAAAAGATGTTGCATCCCACCTGAATGCAGATAAGGTCTGTAGTCCAAGGAAGCCCCAGTTGTCTGTGTCCACAGAGGACAGTCACTGTTGTGTCCTTGGGTGCAGAACTCTTGGCCCAAGATCTGAGTATGCTGAGCTTCTTAGAAGCCATGGCTGCTGGAGGCCAGGATCTCATTAACAGTTCCTACCAACAGTCTTAAAAGGAAGGACTCCGTGGACTCCCGCCCGTGGGGATGCTGTGATTCTCTGTGTTTATTGACAGAAGCCAGGTATCTCTGCTGACACCTACTCTGGCTTTCTCAGATCTCTTAGCCAGTGTCCACCAGCCCGTGGGGAAACAGCTCTGTTTCTAGGCTCTGCAAACCTGCATGGGGTGATGAAAACTCAAGGATTTCTCAAAGCTGGCTGGGTGTATGGCTCCCTCCCTCTCATCTCCTGTGAAGATCATTACAGGGAAGGAAAGGAGGAGAAAAGGAGGCCGAGCAAATTTCTAAGCCAGCTGAAAAATTTGACCAGTGGCTAGCAAAGAGAAGAGAATTCTTTAGAATAATGGGGATTTATTCATGGACACCTGTCAGGGACTGTCATTCCTCTAGCTGAACTATAGTCTGAATTTTACTATGAAATAAATCAGTCCCTCCTGGACTTAATAACTCTTCTTTATAGGTTTCTTCCCTCTCATAAATAAACCTCATTCCATATGTATATGTTGCAAAAGCCCTAGTTGATTTGCAGCTCTGTGCATCAGGACAGGTATGTGCCAGCCCCATACTACAAAGGGGCTTTTCTGTGGTCATCTCTTTCAGAGAGCGCCTTCCCTTCCCTGGGGCAATGTGAACCTCAAAGAAGAAGGTTTCTTTTTAAAATGTCCTCTGCCGGGCGTGGTGGCTCATGCCTGTAATCCCAGCATTATGGGAAGCCAAGGTGGGTGGGTGGGTCACCTGAGGTCAGGAGTTCAAGACCAGTCTGGCCAACATGGTGAAACCCTGTCTCTACTAAAAAATACAAAAATTAGCCAGGCGTGGTGGCACGTGTCTGTAATCCCAGCTACTTGGGAGGCTAAGGCAGGGAGAATTGCTGGAACCCAAGAGGCAGAGGTTGCAATCAGCTGAGATCTCACCACTGCACTCCAGCCCAGGCAACAGAGCAAGACTCTGTCTCAAAAACACGATACGATACTATACGATACAATACGATACGATACGATACGATACGATATGATACAAACGTCCTCAATGGGGACATAGGATAAATCTGTCTGTCAAAGGTAGAGAAGATGAGATAGAGAGATGGAAAAGGGGCATTTCCTTTCCAAGAGCCAGGAGTGACTTTCATGATGGGTCCAAGTGCAGCCAAGCTGGAGGCTCAGACACAAGAGGTTTACGCCTCTCCTTGCTGGGGGAATGTTGGGGCCTGGGTTCCATGCATCTGGCCAATTTTGCAGATTTATGAAATTGCAGATTCTGAGGAAATGGGCCAGCTAAGCACAGCCAGAGCCCAGGGCTGCACTGGAGTGCTGCTGCCAATCTGGGGAGTCAAACTAGGCAAGCCGCTTACCTGTTCCACCCTCGGGCTCTCCACATGAGGCAGGAGAATAGGTTCTGGAGGCAGAAAACCTGTGGCTGATTCACACTGACTTCTTAGAACTAAATCATAAGGAAAACCCCAACTTTCCACAACTAAGTAAAAACAGGACCAGAGGCTATTCCCTTTGCAAACCGCCCCCACTTTTTCTACATGGCAGATGGAAAATTGAAAGTACCTCTGATTGGTTGCCTTCTGCAACCTACCAGACTGGGGCCAAGTCTTCGTTTGCATGGAAGCCTAACTTTGTAACTTCACTTTAGACTCTGACTGGTTGCTCTGGCAACCAATCAAACTAACTGCAGTCTACTACTTCTTTTGCAGGAAGCCTACACCAAGTGGCCACTGGGAAACCTTTAGAGGGTATTCAAACCAGAAAATTCTTTAACTAGGCTCTTGACCCCTATGCTCAGGCCTGCTCCCACCCTGTGGAGTGTACTTTCATTTTCAATAAATCTCTGCTTTTGTTGCTTCATTCTTTGTTTTGTTTGTGCGTTTTGTCCAGTTCTTTGTTCAAGATGCCAAGAACCTGGACGGCCTCCACTGGTAACACACACAGCAGTGACCCTCAACCTTCTGACTTGTAATACCCCATCTTGGTTGGATTTGGGGACATCAGTTCCCATTCTTCTCTATGTAACAAGATAGCAGAATCTATATGCATTACAATATTCTCAGGGCTTTGTACTTTCTCAGAAAGGCCTCCATAAATATTCAAATTCTAATTTTAAAAACATAGTTGGAAAGGACGTTAGCAACCATCTTGCCCAACATCCTACCCAAGGAAGTAAACACCTCCACATCAACCCTCGCAGATGGGCACTCCAGCCTTCCTATTTCTCCTAGATTGAGAATTGTAAAGAGATTCAGCTGTTATTTCAACTGCGATTCTTAAACTCGAAAATGAATTACAACTAACTTTGTTTAAACAATATTTTGAAATTTTATTGTTATTAAGATCTGTGAGCACTTCATGAGAATTTATACTTTCTGGAGAAAATGTATCAATAAAGCATTTAATGTTATGAGTTATGTGCCCTGAAATATGCCAGGTATTATAATTACAAAAAAAAAATTACAAGTGGAAAATGTAAGACAAATCCTATGACCTCCTAAGATAAGAACACTGAAAGTCAAAATCTGTGTTCATAAAACAAAACAAAACAAAACTCCAGAAAATAAGAAGTGTTAGCAAGGATGTGGCAAAATTGGAAAACTTGCACGTTGAATATAAAATGGTTCAGCCTCTGTGGAAAAGTTTGGCAGTTCCTCAAGAAGCTAAACATATAATTACCATATGGTTCAACAATTCCACACCTCGAATATACCCCAAAGAATTGGAAACAGGGACTAGACAAATGCATCTACATATACCTTCATAGCAGCACCATTTGAAAAAGCAAAAAGGTGGAAACAGCCCAAATGTCCGTCAACAGACGAATAAATAAACTGTGGTATATACATAGCATGAAATATTTTCAGCCATAAAGAGAATGAAGTACTAATACATGCAACAATGTGGATGGACTTCAAAAGTATTATGCTAAGTGAATGAAGCCAGACATAAAACAGTATGTATTGCGTAAATTCATTTGTATAAAATATCTAGAATTGTCACATCCATAGAATCAGAAAGCAGACTGGTGATTGCCAGGGGCTGGGGTGAGGGGAAAATAAAGAGTGATTGCTTTATGGGGCATAGCTTCTTTTGGAAGCAATAAAAATGTTTTTGAGCTAAATAGATGTGATGGTCAGACACTGTGGATGTACAAACCACCACTTAATTGTTCTTTTTAAAATACTTGATGTTATGTTTTGTGAACTTCGCCTCAGTTAAATTTTTTTTTTTTAATTATCTATGTTCGGCGGGGTGCAGTGGCTCACATTTGTAATCCCAGCACTTTCAGAGGCCGAGGCTGGTGAAACACCTGAGGTCAGGCGTTTGACACCAGCCTGACCAACATGGTGAAACCCCGTCTCTACTAAAAATACAAAATTAGCCAGGTGTGGCGGCACATGCCTGTAATCCCAGCTACTTGGGAGGCCAAGGCAGGAGAATCATTTGAACCTGGGAGGCGGAGTTTGCAGTGAACCGAGATCACGCCACGGCACTCCAGTCTGGGCAACAAGAGTGAAACTCCATCTCAAAAAAAAAAAAAAATCTATGTTCAAGTCTCACCTTTAAGACTGATCTCACATGTGTTTTGAGCAAGTTCCTGTACTTCTCTGGGCCTCACTTTTTCCATCTAAATGGAACCCAAGTAGCACTACTGTACCAGTAGCCAGTCTCAGCACCGTCTCAGCCATGACCACAAGACTCATGTTCCAAAAAACAATTAGAAAAAAAAAAAAAAAAAAACTTCAGTATTTTTGGGTTAAAGCAATCACTTGAAACTACATCTAACATTTTCTATCTCCTGTCCTACAACAAACATTTTTAAAGAGAAATATTCTTGTCTTAGTCCATTTGTGTTGCTATAAAAGAATACCTGAGGCTGAGTAATGTGTTAAGAATAGAGGTTTATTTGGCTTATAGTTCTGCAGGCTGTACAAAAGGAATGCACCAGCATCTGCTTCTGGTGAGGGCCTCTGGTTGTTTCCACTCACAGAGGAAGGGGAAGGGGACTTGGTGTGTGCAGTGCAGAGAACACATGGTGAGACAGGAAGCAAGAAGAGGGAGTGATAGCACAGGTGTCAGGCTCTTTTTGACAACCAGATTTCATGGGAACCAATAGAGCAAGAATTCACTCATTACTGTGGAAACGGCACCACATCATTCATGAGGGATATTCCCCCATGACCTAAACACCTCCTATTAAACCCAATGCCAAAATGGGGCATCAAGTTTCAATATGAGGTTTTAGGGAGACAAAGATCCAAACTATAGCAATCCCCTTCCTACACACACAAAATCATTAGCAGATGGTAAACAAGGGAAACATACATAAATGGTTCACCATCCATTTTTGTAAATAAAGCTTTATTGGAACACAGCCACACTCATTGGTTGATGTATTCTCTGCCACTGCTTTAAGGCTATAATGGCAGAATTGAATAGTTACAGCTATGGCACACAAGCCCTAAAATATTTGACTATCTAGCCATCTACATAAGTCATTTATCAACCCTTGATATAAAATAACCTGATAAGAAATTGTCAGTAAAATGAGAATTCAAGGAAAAGATGATAAAACAGCAAAATGACATAAAACGTGAGATTGAAATTCTAAAAGGGAAAAAAAAAAAAAAAAACCGGGAACCAAAACATCATTTGTCACCAATAAATAAAGTTGAAAAGCAAGGAACACAACAGACATCTCCGGAAACCAAATTACTGCCATAGAAAAGTAGCCTAGATAATCACTGTCAATGGAGAGGACCAAAAAATTAAATTAAATTAAATTTTAAAAAGAGAGACGGAGAGATTAAAAGGGCAAACACCACTTAAGAAAAACAACTCTCACCTCTTAATGTGTTTTCATCTCTCTTTTTAAATGGAAAGTGATCTTTTAAGAAAAGCTCTCCCCTGTGGTGACAATACAATTATTTGAAGTTCAGAGATTCTTAAAGTTTAATATGAGTTTTCTCCCTTCTGTTAAATTGTAATAAAATTATGTTAAATTTAAAATAGGGACCTATTATATAACTGTTTCCCTAAAAGTGCAGCTTCATCTACCCCTTTTATCCTTATATTTGTACAGAAAGACATTCAAAAAGATGTTTACCTAGTTAAAATCATGATCACTATTGGGTGGTGTGATTTGAGGGTGATTTTTAGTCATCTCTGTGTTTTCCCATATTGTTTAAAACATAAATCATTTACTTTTTTTTTTTTAAAGAAGATAATTTTTCTTAAAAACGAAGACTCAGATATTATTTTTTGAATGGTGCCATCTGGACGGTGGCTACCATTTTCCTCTGTATATTTTAAATGTCTCCTAAACAATACTTTGAATAATATATTTATTGATTTGTTTTTTGAAATTGCCCACAGTATCTAGCATAAGCAAGGCACATAATCCATGTTCATTAAAATTTTATTGATTTGTTTTTTTCTAAAATGTCCCAGGAATTGTTCACTATTCTCAATGATGATAAGAGTTTAAAATATTCTTGACACAAAGTTACTTGTAATTTATTTTATACTTTATTAATTACAGCAGAAATACAATTGAACATCTTTGTAATATTAATAGCAATAAAAGAAAAAAAAACAGTTTAAATAGTTCTAAAATGCCCCAAAGCTTTGCATGTCATGACAAACTGCAAAAACCAAGTCATCACCACCCATTTGTCACCTCTGTTCTCCTCGTTGAAGGAGAGCGGCTATTCTAAAACTTGTGCCCCGGATTCTCAAAACCTCTGATCCACTGTAGCTCTCTGCCAGTCCTGGTTTCTCCCACCCCATTCTCCAGTTTTTCTCGAGCTATTACTTCTTCTCACTCTTTCCTGAGCAGCACTTTGCCTTTTCTAAAGAACAGGTCATGAACTTTCTAGAACTTGTCATTCTGCATTCTGCCAATTACCTAGATCCCCACAACAGAGGAAAAAGGAGAAAATAAGGGCCGGGGGGGAGCTCCAAGTGCTCTTCCAGCTTGACAGTTTTGTGATAGCTGTGCTCTCCCATGAAGGAGAGGGCAACTGATTAAAATCGTTAAGAAACAGGAGATACAGAATTCAGTGATAAAATGGGCACGCTCTTTGTTTAGCTCAGGAGGTGAATTTCCCTAGTGGGCTGGATTAATTGGGGAAGGTGGCCTGGAGAAGCTGGGGCTTATGCTGAATCCAAAAGAAGGTAAGACTTACTCTTAATGAGGAGAGAAAGGAGGAAGAGCCTTCCTTGTGACAGAAATACCGTTAGCGAACTGCAGAGGTGGACATGGCTTGCCACACTCTAGATCCAGGGGCAGAAACCACATCCCTGCTGGGGAGATCAGAAAAGGTGTGCTGAACTGGGTAATTCAAGAGAAGCTCATCAATTAGTATACATGGTCTTAGGTGGTAGCATGATCTCAGTAAATATGCAGAAACATGTACTAATGATAGGGTCCCCCCTCCATGTGGCAGTGGGGGACCATCCTTTCCTTGTCAACTCCGGCCTTAAGGCTCTACCCATCTTGTGACCACTGCATCAGTCCCTGGCATCCTGTCATTTACCCCATGAGGATACAAAGATGCTAGAGTGGAGGCCAAGGGGGACAGATCACCTGAGGTCAGGAGTTCAAGACCAGCCTGGTCAACATGGTAAAACCCCGTCTCTACTAAAAATACAAAAAATAGCTTTTTGTATTTTTACAATACAAAAGGGTACGGTGGCAGATGCTTGTAGTCCCAGCTACTCAGGGGGGCTGAGGCAGGAGAATTGCTTGAACCTGGGAGGCAGAAGTTGCAGTGAGCCGAGATAGAGCCACTCCACTCCAGCCTGGGTGACAGAGTGAGACTCTGTCCGAAAAAAAAAGAAGAAGAAGAAAGTAAATAAAAGAACATGAAGGGAAGGGAAGAAAAGAAAGGGAAGGGAAGGGAGACAGACAGAGAAAGAAAGAGAGAGAGACAAAGAGACAAAGAGAAAGAGAGAAAAAGAGAGAGAGGAAGAGAGGAAGAGAAAGGCAAAGACAGAAAGGATAGACAGACAGATGCTGGAGTGGAGAGGGCAACATAAGCTTGTCTGTCCACGTAATGAAACACTGTGGAGCAGAAAGGAAAAGCCATGTAGGAAAAGGAGAAGAAAGGAGAGGGAAGAAATCAGCTCTCCTCTTTTCCCCAACCTTTTCCCTGCAGCTTGGAGCTTCTAATGGTCGACAGAAGGCTACAGCGTCACCAAACAGTGCCGCGTACAGACACAGCCACCTATGCTGAAGCCGCTGGCTCTCCGGGGCTCCAGGCTTGCCTCTCCACATGCCTGCTTTGGAGCTTCCCTTGAACGTCTCATAGGATTTTGCGTCAAGCTCAGCGTGGCCAAAACAGAGTCCATCTTCCCACTCACCACCTGCTTCTGCTCTTGGGTATGTTTTCTTATCATCCTCCTCTGGTCTTTCCAGCTGGTCCCCTCCTTCCCCCTCACATCCCACAACCAGGCAGCTGCCTTGTTATGGCAGCGCCCCCTCCGGAGCATCTCTTCATGCTATTCCCGCTTTTTAATTCCACTGTCACTGTCTGTGCCTGCCCCTTGTGGCCTCCCTGGCAGCCGTCTTCTAACTGTTCTCCCTGCCTTCATCCTCTTCCCTGCCTCCTGCACCACTCCCTTGATGATGGGGCTGAGGTTGCCTTTCTAATGCCACAGGCCCGATGATATCCTGTCTCAGCGTTCAAAATACAGATGGAAGGGCCAGGCGTGGTGGCTCACGTCTATAATCCCAGCATTCTGGGAGGCCGAGGTGGGCAGATCACTTGAGGTCAGGAGTTCAAGACCAGCCTGGCCAACATGGTGATGCTCCATCTCTACTAAAAATACAGAAATTAGCCAGGTTAGGTGGTGCATGCCTGTAATCCAGCTACTCAGGAGGCTGAGGAAGGAGAATCACTTGAACATAGGAGTTGGAGGTTGCAGTGAGCCAAGATTGTGACACTCAACTCCAAGCTGGGTGACAGAATGACACTCCATCTCAAAAAAACAAACCAAAAAAAAAAAAAAATACAGATAGATCCCCACTGCCTATAGCAAAGTGTTTAGACCCCTTAGTCTGCTCCATCAAGCCCTCTGAATTCCCACTCTATCCATATGTTTCGCCCCACCTCTCACTCCTTCTCCTCATTTTCCCTGTTTAATAACTAACACACCACTTCGTCTACTTCCTTAGCCTTTACCGATGGTGTTCCTTTAGCCAGTATGCACATTCTATTACTCTCCTGTATCTCTTCCTAAGATATTTATTTTTCCTTCCAGGCTCAGTTCAAACATTTCATCCTTTTCCTCGAAACCCTGCTGGAGTGTGCCTAGAACACAGTAAACCACAATGCATTTCGGTGAAGAGATGAATGATTCAACCAATCAATGAATAAAGCGATTAATAAAAGATGGATTTCTTGCCTGCTCTTTGAGGTATTCACTTACATTCCAAGCCATTTCTTCTTGCCTGGGCTGAGCTTCCCCAGAGCCTGCCTGTTCTGATCGATCTGCAACATCTTCTAAAGTATGAATGATGCACCGAGTTAAATATAGGATTTGACTAGTTTTTGTTGCAGGCACCTTGGTTCAGGGCATGTAAGATCAACTACAGCTTGGGGTACAGCATGGTGCTCTGAGCCCTTAGTTTGAAATTCTAGGGATGGGGAAACACTAGCAAGTTCAAAGGCAGACCAAACCTGAATGTAATGTTTAGAAGGCTGCTCCGAGACTATACTCCTAGACCAAAATGCTTAACGCACACGTCAGCGTCCTTGGCGCTCCAGAGTGGGTAGGTGCTGGGAGACAGGCTCTAGAAAAAACTAAGCTGTGTGGATTCCAGGGCTTTATGTTCACCCCACCTAACCCAACCTGCAGGCATGGAGGACTTCAGGGGCTCTGACCTTCGTCCTCCTGCCCCAAATTCCCACACTGACAGCTCCATTTCTTCATAGGAACACACACTATGAAGTAGCATGTACCCTGAAGCGAAGATTATGTCGTGACTGCCTGATTCTGAAGGAGCTCTTCACCCTGGTTGGGGGAGAACCCACCACCTCTAGAAAAAGGACTAGGATAAACATGTTTGAGGTGAGGCATGGAAAATAGAAGCAGAATACAGAGGACTCCTCTACAGACACCCGTGAGCCACGTAGGTTGATGTAAAGCAGGCCTGAGGAAGGGAGAGAGGAGAGAGGAAAACAGAAGAGAAGGGAAGGAGACTGACACAGACACCGACAGTGTCTCATGTTTATAAAAAGGTTTCACAGCTTGGAAAC
Source organism: Papio anubis (assembly GCF_008728515.1). Taxonomy (NCBI): domain Eukaryota; kingdom Metazoa; phylum Chordata; class Mammalia; order Primates; family Cercopithecidae; genus Papio; species Papio anubis. The sequence goes on from NC_044983.1 coordinate 19,211,055, forward strand.
AAATTTCAAATGTATTATGTCTTTTGATCCCAATACCACCACTGTGGGTTAGAGCAAGCAGCCATATATATATATATATATATTTCATTTCATAGGTGGGGAAACTGAGGCTGGGGAGGTCTGACTCCCTTAGAGTCAAAGAGCTAGTCAGAGGCTAATCCTGGATTTCAAACCTGTCTTCTGACCTCCAGTTGGGCGATGTTAGTACCACAACATCATGTCTCTGAAGGTGGCTTTTCAGAAGCAAGCCTCTCTGTAAATCTAGCAAATATCCTATAAACCTAGCATACAACTGGCTTTTTACAATGGGTACAAAGTATGGGGATATAAGGGAGCACCCCCTCCAGGGACCTGAGGACCTGGGGGCCTACTTTATGGTTCACTCTCTGGCCTCTCAATTGCTAAGATCTCAAACATGCTCAAGGTATGATTAATTTCACTAATCCTTGTGGACTTCTGGCATCCAGGTAAAAAATAACAACAATAATTGTCCTCTGGTGTCTATACGCCAGCAAGCACCCCAGGCCAAAATCAGCCCTGGGTGATTATGAAAGTGGCTGTGGTGAGCTCCAGCCTGCGCCTCCTGCAGCCATATGGAACTATTCAAAATGATAATCTGGCATGTGGTAATAACTCAGACTGGATGGGTCCATCCCTCACAGAGCGGTGGGCGCAGCCTCCAGGGTTCTTACGTCTTTTGCCACAGCCAGCATTTCTTCTCCAAGCTCTCACTCATCTTCCGCACAATTTATTTCTGCAGTGCGCCCTTCATACACATCAGCACTGCTTACTTTTACCCTGAGAGTCAATCACCAGGTGCCAAGAGAAAGGGAAGGTTCCTTCAGGGAGATTTAAAGGGAGGCTTAGACTCAAGGTGAGGGGGACGAGAGCAGAAGAAAAGAAGGACAGCCCTGGTGCAAAAGAAGACCCTGACTGGACCCTGAGATGAGACCTGGGAGGCCACGGGATGGGGAAGGAGGATGAAGTTGGGCCTGGGGAAGAGAGATCAGAGAACTGAACTATTCCAGCCCCTCGCCACTGCACCAAGCAGCTGTTTGCCCTTGATACTGAGTTTCTAGAGACTTTAATTCAAGTTCTGTTGTCCAGGAGTGGGAACTAATTAATACCACTCCTAGGAATTCTGAATACAAGGAATTCTGGGAAGATTCTTAATAATTACAATAAAAAATGACAGGCCAGTCGTGTGGTTCATGCCTGTAATCCCAGCCAGAGGCTGAGGAGGGTGGATTACCTGAGGTCAGGAGTTCAAGACGAGCCTGGTCAACATGGTGAAATCCCACCTCTACTAAAAATAGAAAAATTAGCCAGACATGGTGGGTGCCTGTAATCCCAGCTACTCGGAAAGCTGAGGCAAGAGAATAAGAATTGCTGGAACCTGGGAGGCAGAAGTTGCAGTGAGCTGAAATTGTGGCACTGTACTCCAGCCTGGGTGACAGAGTGAGACTCCATCTCAAAAAAAAAAAAAAAAATGTTGGGATTGAATAGAATCAACTAATGATATCTCTTTCTTCCACCTGAGTTCAGAACTGAGAGAGAGGCTCAGGAATTGGACAGATGAAGACGTGTGAAAACAATGTTGTTATTACCAGTAAAGGCAAGGCTAGAGACTGTATCATAAACAGGTTTGTCCAGGTGGCTTAATTTCACTCTACCCTTGTTGTCGGTTGTCCACCCATCCTCAGACCCCTCGGGAAATCAAGCCTGCCTCCAGAAAACACACTAAGAGAAGGAGAGAAAGGAGCTGAAGTAGCTGCAGGTAGGCTGGCTCGAGAAAGGTGAGAGGAGGGAGCAGATCCACACAAGCTCTACTCCTTCTCTCAAACGTGCCCATCGGAGAAGTCATGAAAGCCCAAGAGCTCCCTTTGTGGACGTTTCCCCACCTGGAAGAGGACAAATGGAGAATAAGTGTCCTGTACCCCTACACCTGACATCTGTGTGGTCCTTTACAGATTACAAAACACTGCCGTGCATTTGCAAAAGGAGTCTTTGAAGTGACCCTCTAAGTGACTCAAATTATGATTTTCATGCTCACTCTATCGATAAGAAAAATGAGGACCCCCACTCCCCAGTCAGTCCATGGCAGAGCTGGAAATCAAACCAGATTTCCAGCAAGTGTTTGAAATCAGGTTTAAAAAAATATACCCAACAGGTCAGGGGAGACACTGTTGTAGTCATAGCCCTTAATGACTCCAGGAAAGGTGAATGGGCAGATGGACTGAGGAGTACAGCAGCGGAAGCTCAGGGACACTTCTTACTCTAACAAGCACTTACTGAGCACCTACTGCATACTGTATGCTGTGTTGCACACTGGGGATAGAACCGTGAACAGACATGACCCCTGCCTCGTAAAGCTGGGGCAAACTGGGAAGTGTCTAGGAGTCAAGAGGTTCTTTAGAGAGGGAAGCAGCTGCAGAGGTGATGTATGTGCACCCCTGGGACGTGCAGGGATATGTCTGGGCTCACCAAGAGGTGATTCAAGATGCAGAATCAGCCCCAACTCAGATTGGCCTTGGGTGCTCATTAAACGGCTCATGACAGGCGCGGTGGCTCACATCTGTAATCCCAGCACTTTAGGAGGCCGAGGTGGGTGGATCACCTGAGGTCAGGAGCTCAAGACCAGGCTGCCCAACACGTGAAACCCTGTCTTTACTAAAAATACAAAAAATTAGCCGGGCATGGTGGCAGGTGCCTGTAATTCCAGCAACTTAGGAGGCTGAGGCAGGAGAATTGCTTGAACCCAGGAGGCAGAGGTTGCAGTGAGCCAAGATCAGTGTCATTACACTCCAGCCTGGGTGACAAGAGTGAAAGTCAGTCTCAAAAAAAGAAAAGAAAAGAAAAGAAAAAAAAAAAGGTGGTAGCCAACATGGCCTGACTATAAAAAGGTAAAGCTCCCTGCTCTGTTATTACATCATTTTTTCGTGTTTGCATTTTTACTTTCTGCTTTTGACTTGTTTTCTCTCTGGGTCCTCTAATAAAATTCTTTCTCAAAAACCCCAAACTCTTGTAAGATGAACGAAAATAAGGAGAAGTTGCGTATGCCCAGGCAGGGACTGAGAAGTGAACCATGACGGTGACCAGAGCCAAGCCCTACAGATGCCAGGAAGGACCAGGAGAGGGTCAGGAAAACAATGTGATAAAAATGCACAGCGGGGAGATCTAGACAACTCCCGTGTTTTGGATCTCCTTAGTTTGGTTTGAAAACCCATCTAAATCCAAAACACTGGAAAACGTATTCTTCTTTACTAGGTAGCCCAGGTCTTCCACTTTCAGGTTTGCAGAGAAGGAAACAGTATCCAAGGGCTGGGAACTGTCCTCGTATGTTCACACTATAAAGCGGTCTCCAGCAGCATCTACCATTCCCATGTCATTTTAGGGATCTGCTCTCCCATGGCAGAGCCTCAACCCTCAGTCATGTTTTTCTAGGATATACGCAGTTTCCCCATAGAGCAGGAAAGAGCCTAAATAGGATGATGTTCTTCTAGTACAGGTACATAGCCCTTTTATTATATATGGCTTTCTGCATCTGTCCTATGGATAAAAGGCTAGCCAGAGAGGGCATGGCAACATTTAGCCCACACTCAATACAGAGGATTATTTGTAACAAGTATTTAACGTCTTTTCAAGGCTGAATAATCAGTGACCTTTTCAAGATTTCTCAATTTGCTGGAATCTACCTCAGTCTTGATAATGATCATCTGTGGCTTCTGTTATCCTGGAATCTCACATCTGGTTGGGCTTTTTCTCCCACAAGAGGTTTAATTTATGTGCAATAAATGCATCCAATCTAAGAGTATAGATAAATGAATGTTTTAAAGCAGCAGTTTATTATTTAAATATCAGGTGGAGTGAATCAAGCAATGATTTTGCTGAATAGAGTCTCTCTCTAGATGCTTATTATAATAAGCCTCCTGTCTTCGCTATCAATTAATCAGAACCCTATCAATCGGCCACATGCAGTGGCTCACACTTGTAATCTCAGTACTTTGGGAGGCCAAGGCAGGCAGATCACTTGAGGTCAGGAGTTCAAGACCAGCCTGGCTAAAGTGGAGAAATTCCGTCTCTACTAAAAACACAAAAATTAGCCAGGCTTAGTGGCAGGCACCTGTAATCCCAGCTACTTAGGAGGCTGAGGCACAAGAATCACTTGAACCCAGGAGGTAGAGGGTGCAGTGAACTGAGATTGCACCACTGGACTCCATCCTGGGCAACAGAGCAAGAGTCTGTCTCAAAAAATAATAATAATAATACAAATTTATACATTTTTAAAACCTATCATTTTATTTTTAATTTCTTCAATAGCTTTATTGAAGTATAACTGACGTAAGATTTATATGCGGTACATCCATGAAACTGAGACCACAGTCAAGATAATGAACATAAGTATTGCCCACTCCAGATTTTTCTCACAACACTTTTCTTCCTTCTTGCTCCTCCTCACTACCTTCATCCCACTAACCCCAAGGAATACATGCTTTCTATTGCTATAGATTACATTGCATATTCTATAATTGTACATAGATGACAGCACACATTATGTAGTTTTTTGGTTCTGATTTTTTTTTCACACAGCATAATTATTCTCAGAATCATTCATTTTTGGATCAGGCTTTTGATGTCACACCTAAGAAATTATTGATTAACCCTAAGTCACAAAGACTTTCCTTAGGCCTTCTGTAGAACAGTTTTAGGGCTTACATTTAGGTTTATGATCCATTTTTACTTAACTTTTTAATACAGTGAGAGGTATGGGTCAATGTTTTCTTTTTTTTCTTTTTTCTTTTTTTTTTTTTTTTTGAGACAGAGTCTTGCTCTGTCGCCCAGGTTGGAGTGCAGTGATGCGATCTTGGCTCACTGCAACCTCTGCCTTCCAGGTTCAAGTGATTTTCCTGCCTCAGCCTCCATAGTAGCTGGGATTACAGGTGTGCACCACCATCCCAATTTTTTTTTTTTTTTTTTTAGTAGAGATGGGGTTTTACCATGCTGGTCAGGCTGGTCTCAAACTCCTGACCTTGTGATCCGCCCACCTCGGCCTCCCAAAGTGCTGGGATTACACAGTGTGAGTCACTGTGCCCAGCTCTAGTGTTTATTTTCTCACACATAGATATCCAAACATTCTAGCACTATTTGTTGACAAGGCTGAATAATGTGTGACTACGTTATCTCATTTGGACTTTACAACAAAATGTTTTAATTCCTATGCTACGTAAGTGACTGAAGTGTAACAAGGTTAAGTTACTGACCCAAGCTAATACAGAAAGCTGTGGCTTTTTTACTATAACTCCCTCTCAATATTTCAAGTCTGAGCTTTTTCTGTGTACCAAAATCTTGTTGAGAGCTCCAGGCGATCTGGAGAGATTGAGGTAGAGGATGAAAAAGTACCATGTCTCCAGAGCTGGAGGGCCCAAGATCAAAAGCAATGCCTTCAGCTTCCTTTATATGGCCTCTTTGCTCCCTGGGGTGAGCAATGCTTTGCTCGTCTTCACCTCTCTGCCCTTTCTTTTCTGCACTGAGGGTACCACATCTGCTCATGCACGCCCACAAAGATTCCTGGGTGAGCTGACATCCTCCCAGACCTACTTACCAAGCTATGCTTCCTGGTCCAGGACTGGGTGCACTTGGAGAACAGACGGCACCCTCTTCATTTACCCCCAAATGTCTTATGGGCTAGCAATGGCTTTCCCTGGTCTGTTCCTTGACTGGGAATATTTTTAAAGCAAGAGGTACTGTACTCTTTGGGGTACTCTCACAGGAGATTCTCCCTCAGGCCTGGCTCATGGTCCCTGATCCTTATTGAATACCCCAAGCTGTATCCTAGCTAGTGAGAAGTCTGGTCATTCTCTTTCCTACCTCCACGTGTCTGCATGAGGGGCTGTCACTTCACTTCTGGTCTTTCTGCCTCTAGGACACTGACTGATTTTATCATTCGCTGGCTTCTCTTTCCTTTAACTTCCTTCCTTTCTCCCCAGGGGCTAGGGGGTACATCTGTTTTCATGATCTCCCATCTTGAATGGTAATCAGTGTTTCACCAGACGTGGCTTCCCATATCCTTGACTTTATCTTAATAAGTAACCCATCATATTTAGCAGAAATCATTGCGTCTTTGTTTAGGGATTAGGACTGGAGATATATTTAAACTGCATTGAGCACTGGCAATCCTGAAAGGGCTGAAGCAATTCTGACAGCACGATGGGGCCACAGCAGTTAATGCATTCACTCAGTTGCAGATGTTATTAAAGCAGCTGTCTGTTCTCAGCACAGAAGAGATAAGCAGAGATTGGTATGCACATGCACATATATACACAGGTTTGCTCTGGCATGCATGGGTACATGCAAACACACATGCCTGCACACTCCAATGCATGAACTCATGTAATAATGCTTATAAGCCTAAGCAAATCATATGAGCCTGCACATGCAGTGTCATGTGCAGGACATATCTCTTCATGCACATGTAAACATATACACCCATTTTCATAATGTTGCAAATAATATGAAGACATGTGTATGTACATATACACAAGTAACCACATCCCTACAATTTTGGTGATAAAAATATACAAACAAACAGCTACTCTGTAGCCCTCTGGTACAGTGTACAATGTTCAGGATGTGAGCCTCTGGGTTCCAGATATAGAGTCTGCAAGAAGCTCCAGGTGTCTTATGACTGCTTCTTCCTGCTTATGTGCACAGCAGTCTCTATCTCCTGGGTGTCTTAGCAGAGCCTTCCTTGGCTACCTTATAATGCCAGGTATTACTTGAAAACCCTTCTAAATCCTGATCAATTCAGCTTCCCTTTGCCCTAGGAGCTGGGACACCACGAATAGCATTAAAGCATCTCAACTACCTGCCCACAGTCTGCCACATGGCCACTGTCCCACCTACTAGTGGCCTTAATGTTTCATTGAGTTATTCATTCATTCTGTCAACAGGTATTTCTTGAATTCCTGTGGAACACAGGTCTAAGTATTTCTAGGCCTGTGCAACGAGTTGAATAGGATACAAATGCATTTCAGACTTATCTGTCTTTCAGGATCTTGTGAGAATAAAAGGCCTTCATACACAAATCAGTTATATAATAGTAAAAGACAGTTATATAATGGTACAATAATGCTAAGTGCTCAAACGAGCATGCACTGGGGTCCCTGAGACTATGTTTGGATATTCACTGGAGGCACTCCTGAGACTCAGCATATAATTGTCCTCACACCTAATATTCATTACAATGATGTGGTGAGGATGCTTAGTTAAATCGTAAGGGGAAAAGGAACAAGCATAATCTGGTGGAATCCACATGCAAGATTCCTCACGCTCTCTTCAACCTTCAGAAACAAAAATGCAGCAACATGTGTGTGATATTTCTGCCCACGGTAGCCCAGTAAGGACTCAGTGCCAAGGATTTTGTTGGGGGTGATTGCATAGGCACAATCTGCCTAGCACATACCAAAACTCCAGCTTCCCAAAATGGAAGCAGGTGTTCAGCATAAACACCACCTAGGCACTGTGAACCACGCTTATCAATTAGGAAATGTATTATATGAGCATAGGAAACTGGTTACATTCCCAGATGCCAATGAAGGGCAACCATGCCATCAGGCCTTTATAAAGAGAGTGTTGTCAGGCTTGTTCCATTAACTCTTCTCTGCACAGAGCCGCAAGGAGAGGCGAGCAGTTCTAGAAAGAGAAATATGAGCCTGAGCTGGGAAGAGGGCTTTTGAACGGAGTCTTGAAGGATGACTGGCATTTGAGAAGGCACAGGGGGCTAGAAGTGGAGAGAAAGACAGAAGCTTAGCTCAAAAAGAGATTAAGCAGGGTAGCAAGGAGGGACAAAGAAGGAGAACAGGATTCTCTACCTATTCATCAAACATAAATGCGATATTTGCTGTAAGTTGGAAACTCTGCTAGGCAGTGAGAACTTAGATCCAGTTCTTAAAGAATTAGAAACAAAGAAGGGGAAATAGACAAATATCCCAACAATTTCAGTAGTAGGGTCAAAGAAGAAGAACCCAGCCACATCTCAGGAAGCTCTGGAACATTGAAATTGTGCTGAGACCTGAGATATGAGGATTTGCTGGGTGAAGATGGACAAGAGGGAGAATAGTTCTCTAATACTGCACATGCAGAGGCCGAGAGAGAGAACATGGTGAGTCCAACCATCTATACCAAATGATTGCTGCTGGGCAGGCTAGGGCAGTGTGTGTCTTTTGCATGTTTGTTCTGTTTTGCTCCTAAATGAGATTCAGATCAGCAGGGCAGTTCACATTCAATTATGTAGCTGCTTATATTGTTGAATGTCCATCAAATATGCAACTACAGCAGGTCCTTGAATAACGTTGTTTCATTCAATCTCATTTTGTTACAATGTTGATGAAAAAGAATCCATTTGCAGCCAGGACTACCGTCTGTGTAGAGTTGGCATGTTCTCCCCATGTCAGCATGAGTTTTCTCCTGGTTCTCTTGTTTTCATCCCACATCCAAAAGCTGAGCATGTTAGACAAACTGACTTATTCGATTCTCTGAGACTGGGCAAGTGTGGGTGTGCATGTGAGTGTGCCTTGTAGGGGGATGACATCCTGTCCAGGGCAGGCTCTCACCTGGCACCCTGAGCTGCTGGGATAGGCAGCTGAACTGGAATAAGCAGTTTGGAAAGTGAATGAATTATTGGAAAATAAAAGTTTGTAAAGTATATGATAATGCTATAAATGCATTACAATAAACAATGCAGCATGAAAATGCTCAGTGAGCCCACCAGATTTGTGATGGTTTCAAACTGTGTGGTGGGAGGAGGTGCTCCTAAAAATTCCCACTTTGCAAACATTTATTCCTTGATGTAACCCACCACCACTATGACTGCTGTCATTCACCAATTCACCAAAAACCAGATGAGTAATTATCCTTTTATGACTCTTTCTTAAGTGTATGTTTGGCTCACATTTATTTCAGTGTTTAATATTAGAGGTGTTCGGGTCTTCATTTAGAAGTTTAGTGATGTTTTCACGACAAGAAATACGCCGTAGGACCTTAACACTCATTTATACCAATGAGCCTATGGGAAAATTGGTTTTGTTGTCTCTTGCTTCACCTAAAGTTGCAGCTTCCAAGGACCTTTGGATGATGTTAAGTGAGGGCTTACTCTATTTTATAGCAAAGACACCAGAGTTCATAAATGTTAAGAGATGTTCTCATTCCCATGGTTATCTTTGATTCTCTAACTCACATCTAATGTGTTGGCAAGTCCTGCTATCTATACCTCCAAACCTATCCCCTATTAGACTCCCCTCACCATCTTCACTGCTATCCTAGGAGCCCTAGAGACCAGCATCTCCCTCCGAAGCAGCAGCAAGAGTAAATTAAACCAGGTAATATCTCTGTCCTGGAAAGCCTTACAAATACTGACCATTGCGTCTGCTAAAAAGTCCACACTGCTTACCAATGCCTAATGCCCCAGTCATCTGTCCCCTGCCTACCTTTCCATCCTTGGCATATCTCTCTTCCTTTCACTCAGTGGGCTAGGTGCCCTGGTCTTCTTTCTGTCCCTGGAACACACCAAGCTCATTCTTACCCCAGGGCCTCTGCACTGGCCGTTCCCTTTGCCTGGAACTCTCTTTTCCCAGGTCACCAGCTCACTGGCTCCTTCTGATGCTGCAGGTCTCTGCTGAGAAGCAGCTCCACAGAGAGAACTCTCTCAGCTTCTGTATCTCAAGCTCTCGCTTCATCCCCCCACCCTCCTCTATGACTCACTGTTATTTTCTTTCTGTAACTATTTATCCCCATCTGGATTTTTCTCCCTATTTGGATTTTATTGTCTATCTCCAATCAATGGTGAAGTAAATTTCCTGATGCCAGAGGTCTTACCTAGCTTGCCTGGCATCTTGTCCAACAAGCATATGATCAAATGAATGAAATGTTTCTTGGCTAGTAGGTGGTTGCACTGGGGCATTAACAGAAAACCCCAGACCTTCTCTTCTGCCTGTCTTGGGACACAGAGCATTCAAATCCCTCCAGCAGGGGGATGAAGAAGGAATACGTGGGGGACATGACATAGCAAGGAGACCTGGGCAGCCTGTGGACAGAAGGACAGTGAACCCTGAGGAGACCCACCAGCATGCTTGCTGGGGCAGAAGAGGGGACTGTGGCCAGTCTATCTACAGGCAGTGCAGGGGGCAAGCTGAGCCAGCAGCTTTAAGAGAAAAGACAGAGGTGGTACATGAATTCCAAGCGAGTGCAGAAACATCATCCAGACACACAGTGTGTTCTGATTGACAGCAGAAAAGCAAAGCAATGAAGGAAACAGAGGCAGGCAGACAATGTCAGGTGTGGTAGCTAGGCACTAGTTGCTAACCTGGGCTTTAAGGTCACAACTCTCTCCCTTGGGAGAACTGGCAAGAGTAAGGCTGGCCTAACCCTGGAAGAACTGGGGCACCTACCAGAGTGGCAGTTCAGAACCTCCCCATCTGCATGGGGTGCATTTGGTGGAATTCTGGACATGATCAAAGATAGGGTGCCTGAGCTGGGGTGTGAGGAGCAAGGATGGACTTGATAGAGAGCCGCTCCTTTCATCCAGCAGGAAGTTTGTGGTTGATATCAGAGGCCTAGGCAGCAGGAGTTGGCAGCTGCTGTCAAGTGGCCACAGCTGTAGCTGTTAGAAGGTAGAGTAGCAGGAACAGGGAGCCAGGAGGCCATTAAACCACAGAGCCAAGCATGAACTTGACCCATTCACACTTTTCCTATGGACCAGACCTGAATGGGCTTCTCTGGAACTAGCAAGAAAAGAGGCTGGAATAGGTCTTTGGGAGCAGATCTCTTTAGCAGGAGAGAGAATGGTGCCAGCAGCCCCTCCCACCAACATCCACCCAGGCTGGCTGCACTGAAACACAGAGCTCAAGAACCACAGCAGCTTAAAATGCATTCTGTTCCATCTCTGCTCCCAGAGTCTGCAGAAGCTAAGATGATATTCTTTAAGGGCAAACCATAGACACCTTCCATCTCTGGAGGGTTAAACATGGGGAAGGAGGAATAGAGGAAAGGTCCCTGCACCTGTGAATGCAGCCCCTTTCCCACATGGAGTGAAACTTGACGAAAGAGCCCTTCCTGTTGGCACCTCTGGGTCCTGGGTGGGCCTCGGTCCATGCCACTCACTGATGGGGAATACCATGGCTCTGTTTGCATGGATGCAACTCCCCCAGCAGATGGTGAATCAGACCTCGATGTCTCTGTGTGCGCTTTACACATTTTACTTGTTGGTAATGAATTTACAAATCCTTTAAGTATGGAAAACAGAGCCTTCCCACAAGCTGAACAGATGGGAGAGAAGGCTTTCTAAAGGCTCTTCAAAGTGGCCTTTTTTTCCACCCCCTCCTGGCTTAATACCTCTCTCTGTCTACAAATACTTTATTAGCTGGGGGTGAGAGAGAACCTTCCCTGACTCTCTTTCTCTGGTTCCCTAGAAAATACCAGGCGGGCCTGCCCCGGCTAGGAACGCATTAGCAAGACGGCACTGGGCCCTGGCCAAGAATCTTCATTCAACATTGTATTCCTGGAGTGCAGCATAATTCATGGAGAGAAAAAAGGAGGGAGAGCCTCTTGCAAAGCTGCCCCTGACTTCTCTGGCAGGGCAAGTGGTTCTCTTCTTTCTGCTGAGAGCTTCCTTCTGAGCCGCCAGAGTCGGGGGGATGGAATGGGTTCAAGTTGCAAGCCCTGCAGCAGACTGCACTATGTTTTACCTTTTCCTGATCCATACCCTTTGCCATATCACTTTTCAGTGCACCTTGACGCTGAACTTGGCCATGTGACTTGCTTTGGCCAATGGGATATTAACAGACATAAAGCAGGCTAAGAATTTGTGATGGTTAATTTCATGTGTCCATTTGACTGGGCTAAAGGATACCCTGGATAGCTGCAATACCTTATATTTGAGTGTGGCTGCGAGGCTGTTTCTGGAAGACATTAACATCTGAATTGGTGGGCAAGTAAAGCAGGTGGCCCTCCCCATATAGGTGGGCATCAACCAATCCACTGAGGGTCCACATAAAAAAAAAAGATGGGAGGAGGGCATTCTGCTCTCTGCTTGAGCTGGGACATCCATCTCCTCCTGCTCTCAAGGCTTGAGTTCTCTGGGTTTCGGGCCTTTGGACTTGGACTGGAACTTGCACTATTGATTCCCCCTAGTTCTCAGGCCTTTGGGTTTGGCCTGGAACTACACCACCAGTTTTCCTGGGTCTGCAGCTTGCAGATGGCAGATCACGGAACTTCTCAGCCTCTATAACCATGTGAACCAATCCCTAATAAGAAGTCTCTTTCTATATATCTATGTGTATCTTACTGGTTTTGTTTCTCTGGAGAACGCTGACGAATACAGGCTTTAAATGAACTTGCTCAATGAAGCATGTTTTCTTGCTCCATGAGAAGGATGTCCCCGGGTAAGCTTGCTGGTCCCAGGAAGAGGAGGACACACATAGGGCTGAGCCATCTCCATGCCCCCTAGACATGGACACAGGATCCAAACAGGCAGATTAGATGCCCATGGTCCAGAGCCTGGATCACGTACTTCCTCTCACTCTAGCATCTCCAACACAGAGCACCCATGTAGAAGAAACAATAAATAAGAAACATAAATGGCTATGATTTACTGAATTTACGCTAAACAAATGGGTAATGATTATATTCATCTTATAGAGTTGTTTTGAAGATTAAGTGAGATAATAAAGTTTATTTCTTTTTTAAAGATTTAAGTTTATTATCCCACTTAATCTTTGGCCCACAATCTTTGGCCCATGACAGGCACTAAATAAATGTCATTTTTTTGCATTATTTACATGCATTAATTTTAATCATTAAAACAACGCTTAAGTTAAATATCATTATCTAATTTTACAGATGGAATACCGAAGCAGACTACTTAAGTGAAGTGGCCAAAATTACACAGCCAGATACGTGGAAGAGCTAGAATGGAAACTCACATCTGTTTAACCCTGGAAATAATTAAACAATACAAAACAAGATGCAGGATAAGTGCATATTCCGATTTTGGACACACAGCAAATGCTGAAAATACCATAAAACAGTAAACCTATATTGATATGGAGCAGAGTTTTGCCAACCTGACACTCCTGACATTCTGGACTGGATAATTCTTTGTCATACAAGGACCAGCCTGTGCACTCTAAGACGTTTAGCAGCATCCCAGGCCTCTCACCCACTAGATGCCAGTAGCACCTCCCCTGCAAGTGGTGACCACCAAAAGCCGTCTCTAGACATTGTCAAATGTTTCCTGAGACCCAATGTTCTGGAAGTATCAAGGAAGACTTCAAGCAGAAGGCAGGCTTTGAGAGGTCCTGGTAAGAGCTTATATAGCAGTTTCCAGCCTTAAACTTCAAGAACCATTTAAAAATCTTAAAAATAAATTAAGGGAGAACATTTTATTTCCGGGGGGGGGGGGGGGAAACAATGGGATACATGTGCAGAACACGTAGGTTTATTACCTAGGTATACATGTGCCATAGTCGTTTGCCGCACCTGTTGACCAGCCCTCTAAGTAGTTCCCTCCCCTCAACCCTCACCTCACAACAGGCCCTGGTGTGTGCTGCTCCCCTCTCTGTGTCCATATGGTCTCAATGTTCAACTCCCACTTATTAGTGGGAACATGCGGTGTTTGGTTTTCTGTTCCTGTGTTAGTTTGTTGACGATGATGGCTTTCAGCTTCATCTATATCCTTGCAAAGGACATGATCTCATTCTTTTTTATGACTGCATAGTATTCTATGGTATATTTGTACAATATTTTCTTTTTCCAGTCTATCATTGATGGGCATTTGGGTTGCTTCCATGTCTTTGCTATTGTAAATAGTGCTGCAATAAGCATACGTGTGCATGTGTCCTTATAGTAGAATTATTTATAATCATTTGGATAAATACCCAGGAATGGGATTCCTGGGTCAAATGGTATTTCTGGTTCTAGATCTTTGAAGAATCGCCATACTGTCTTCCACAATGGTTTAACTAATTTACATTCCTACCAACAGTGTAAAGGCATTCCTATATATCCACAGCCTCACCAGCATCTATTGTTTCCTGACTTTTTAATAATCGCCATGCTGATTGGCAAGAGATGGTATCTCATTGTGGTTTCTATTTGCATTTCTCTGATGATCAACAACATTGAGCTTTTTTTCATGTGTTTTTTTGGCCATGTAAATGTCTTCTTTTGCAAAGTGGCTGTTCATATCCTTTGCCCAGTTTTTGATGGAGTTATTTTTCTTGTAAATATGTTTAAGTTCCTTCTAAATTCTGGATATCAGACCTTTGTTAGATTGGTAGATTGCAAAAATTTTCTCCCATTCTGTAGGTTGCCTATTCATGCTGATAGTAGGTTCTTTTGCTGTACAAAAATTCTTTAATTAGATCTAATTTGTCAATTTTGTTTTTTGTGGCAATTGCTTTTGGCGTTTTTGTCATGAAGTATTTGCCCATGGTTATGTCCTGAATGGTATTGCCTAGGTTTTCTTCTAGGGTTTTTATGGTTTTGGTTTTTACATTTAAGTCTTTAATCCATCTTGAGTTAATTTTTGCATAAGGTGTAAGGAAGGGGTCCAGTTTCAGTTTTCTGCATATGGTTAGCCTGTTTTCCCAGCACCATTAATTGAATAGGAGATCCTTTCCCCATTACTTGTTTTTGTCAGGTTGGTGGAAGATCAAATGGTTGTAGATGTGGGTAGATGTGTTATTTCTCAGGTCTCTGTTCTGCTCCGTTGGTCTATATGTCTGTTTGGTACCAGTATCATGCTGTTTTAGTTACTGTAGCCTTGTAGTATAGTTTTAAGTCAGGTAGTATGATGCCTCCAGCTTTGTTCTTTTAGTTTAGGATTGTCTTAGCTATATGGGGTCTTCTTTGATTCCATATGAAGTTTAAAATACTTTTCTCTAATTCTCTGAAGAATGTCAATGGTAGTTTGATGGGAATAGCATTGAATCTATAAATTACTTTGTGCAGTATGGCCATTTTCATGATACTGATTCTTCCTATCCATGAGGATGGAATGTTTTTCCATTTTCTTGTGTCCTCTCTTATTTCCTTGAGCAGTGGTTTGTAGTTCTCTTTGAAGAGGTCCTTCACATCCTTTGTTAGCTGTATTATGTGGTATTTTGTTCTCTTTGTAGCAATTGTGAATGGGAGTTCATTCATGATTTGGCTCTTTGCTTGCCTATTGTTGGTGTAAAGGAATGCTTGTGATTTTTTTCACATTGATTTTGTGTCCTGAGACTTTGCTGAAGTTGTTTATCAGTTCAAGGAGTTTTGGGGATGAGATGATGGGGTTTTCTAAATATAAAATCATGTCATCTGCAAACAGAGACAATATGGCTTGCTGTCTTCCTAACTGAATGCCCTTTCTTTCTTTCTCTTGCCTGATTGCTCTGGCCAGAACTTCCAATATGATATTGAATAGGAGTGGTGAGAGTGAGCATCCTTGCCTTGCACTGGTTTTCAAAGGGAATGCTTCCAGCTTTTGCCCATTCTATATGATATTGGCTGTGGATTTGTCATAAATAGTTTTTATTATTTTGAGATAAGTTCCATCAATACCTACTTTATTGAGAGTTTTTAACATGAAGGGATGTTGAATTTTATCAAAGGTCTTTTCTGCATCTATTGACATTATCATGTGGTTTTAGTCTTCGGTTCCGTTTATGTGATGGATTATATTTATTGATTTCCATATGTTGAACCAGCCTTGCATCCCAGGGATAAAGCCAACTTGAGCGTGGTGGGTAAGTTTTTCGATGTGCTGCTGGATTTGGTTTGCCAGTATCTTCTTGAGGATTTTTGCATTGATGTTCATGAGGGATATTGCCCTGAGATTTTCTTTTTCTGTTGTGCCTCCTCCCAGTTTTGGTATCAGAATGATGCTGGCTCTGTAAAAATGAGTTAGGGAGTAGTCTCTCCTTTTCAATTGTTTGGAATAGTTTCAGAAGGAAAGGTACAAGCTCCTCTTTGTATTTCTGCTAGAATTCAGCTGTGAATCTGTCTGGTCCTGGGCTTTTTTTTTTTTTTTTTTTGGTTGGTAGGCTATTAATTACTGCCTCAATTTCAGAATTTGTTTTGGTCTATTCAGGGATTTGACTTCTTCCTGGTTTAGTCTTGGTAGGGTGCATGTGTCCAGGAATTCATCCATTTTTTTCTAGATGTTCTAGTTTATTTGGATAGAGATATTTATTGTATTCTCTGATGCTAGTTTGTATTTCTGTGAGGTCAGTGGTAATATCCCCTTTGTAATATTTTATTGTGCCTATTTGATTCCTTCCCTATTTTCTTCATTAGTCTAGCTAGCAGTCTATCTATTTTGGTAATTTTTTCAAAAAACCAGTTCTCGGATTCATTGATTTTTTTTTTTGGAGGGTGTTTTTTGTCTCTATCTCCTTCAATTCTTCTCTGATCTTAGTTATTTCTTGTCTTCTGCTAGCTTTTGGGTTAGTTTGTTTTTGCCTCTCTAGCTCTTTTAATTGTGATGTTAGGGTACTGATTTGAGATCTTTCTAGCTTTCTGGTGTGGGCATTTAGTGCTATAAATTTCCCTCTTAACACTGCTTTAGCTTTGTCTCAGAGATTCTGGTCCATTGTCTCTGTTCTCATTGGTTTCAAAGAACTTCTTGATTTCTGCCTTAATTTCAATATTTACCCATGAGTCATTCAGGAGCAAGAAACAATGTGTTTCTTAATCCTGAGTTCTAATTTGATTGCACTGTGGTCTGAGAGACTATTTGTTATGATTTCAGTTCTTTTGCATTTTTTGAGGAGTGTTTTACTTCCATTTAGTATTATTTGCATATACCCTATGCACATTCCCCAAGTGCTTTATTTTTTAAAGAAATTTTTATTTCCATAGGTTATTGGGGAGCAGGTGGTGTTACATGAGTACATTCTACCCATATACTTTAAATCATCTCTAGATTACTTATAATATCTCATAAAAGGTAAATAATATGAGTAGTTATTATTTTGTGCTTTTGTTCCTATTATATTTATTGCTGTGTTGTTATTTTTATTCATTTTTTTCCAAATATCTTTGATTTGTGGCTAGTCAGATACGGTTTATGAAGCCACAGATGTGCAGGGCTCACTGTATTAGTTTCCCAGGGCTGCCATAGTGAAGTGGGTGGCTTACAACAACTGGGTGGCTTAAAACAACAAACATATTCTCTCTCAGTTCTGGAGGCCAGAAACCCAAAACAGAGGCATCAGCAGGGTTGGTTCTCTCTAAGGGCTCTGAAGGAGAATCTGAAGGAAGAGCCACACCACCCTCCTCCCCTCCGTTGGTTGCTGGCAATCCTCAGCAGGCGTTGACTTGCAGCTGCATGACCCCAATCCCTGCCTTTGCTGTCACATGGCATTCTCCTTGTGTCTCTTCTCCTCTTCTTAAAAGGACAATGGTCATATTGGATTAAAGGCTCACCCTCTTCCATTATAACCCCATCTTGACTAATTCCATCTGCAATGACCCTATTTCCAACTAAGGTCTCTTTCTGAGGTACTGAGTGTGAAAGCTTCATCATATCTTTTTGTGAGACACAATTCAACTCACAACAATAACCTCTCTGTGAGATCTCATGGATCTCCTGGATGATCTTCTCCCAAACCTGTCCTCTTCAGGAATACCACTCCCTGCTAATCCCAGAAGGAATGGAGCCAACAGAGATCACCCCTCTGTAACCCAAGAACCCTGTATGTTCCACCATGCCTTCCATCAATTTGTACCCATGGGATAGTACTTCTGCCCCACCATATGCACTGGAGTTGTTTTTCTGCAGCAGGTGCAGTGCTTTTCACGGCTCTATCCATCCTCTCCTCCCCAGATCCCCTGGAACCACCCATGGCTTCCATCTGTAGAATGAGAGCCAGTGAGCTAGGCTCCATCTGACACTATGAAGGAGTTTTGTTTGGTTTCATGATAAAAGCCTACAAGAAAATGCAACCCTTGTTCCAGCAGGACAATGTGTCAGATTTTTTTTTTTTTTTTTTTTTTGGCCTTCTAGGACCCTCAGACTCACTTAAATGAGAAAGGGACCCTAGTTTTACCACGCAAGTTAGAGTTAGTATATTATGCCAAACTTCTAACTGCCCTGAAGTGGACAATGTATAAATGATGGGATAAAGGGAGGAGGGGAAGGAATTGAAGGAGGTCCCAGAAGGTATGCTGGGGCAGTGAGGAAGGTTGACCTTGTCAAAGAAATAAATAATCCCCCCAGGAAAAATCAGTGGGATAACCTCTTAAGAGGCTGATTTTGAGAGAACAAGGATAAAGGAGAGTCAATGACAACCATCCACACTGGGGATACCCATGAAGAAGTGGGGGACAAAATCCACCAGCTTCTGCATCATGAGCCTCACCAGCTGGGAAACAACTTTGCTCCATGGTCTTTGAACGGAAACACCATGGTAAGAGCAGCTAAGTGCTCGGTTCTAAAAATGTTGAAGACTGTGGAACATCAAAATGGCCCTGTAGCCAGGCAGATAGTTACCAGGGAAATTCTAGTAATAGCGACCAAGAGACCCATCCAGGAAGAGTCACCTTTCACACAGATCAGAGGAAATAGCATTAGCTACGGGCTGTATGGTTCTGGGCCTATACCACTAGCTTGAGCCTCCATGGCCTCATCTGTAAAACAAGGACATGTGAAAACCTCAAAAGTCCTCTCCCAAACTTAGAGACCCTGCGTGTGGTCCCAAGAATGGAAACTGAGGGGAAATTTTCTTCTAGCACTTTTTTCCAACCTGCTCTCTCATTTGTTTTCTCTTAGCAAGCCTCCCGCCCTGTCGCACCAGCTGCGTGTTTCTTGTTAGAGCTCCAACCTCATAAATACCTCCATGGACAGAAATTGTTTTTCTAAAAATGTAATATGCATGCCAACTCAACATGTGAAACCTCACAACAATTGAATTCTTCTCTACCCAAAATCAATTGTCAAAGTGCATGTAAAATTACAATAGTGCTAAGCTTTCCATAATACGGTGATTGTGCTAAGTGAGCATCTGATTTAAGAAATGGCTCAGCAGTACAGAGCTGTGTGGCATCATCTCATCAGGCTGCAGCAGGAAACATGCCAGCTTCCAAGTGAGCAGACAGCAGTGGAGGGGTGAGAAGGCGTGCCAGTCTGGAGGTGTGGTGGGGAGGAGCGGGGCTCATGAGTGAGGAGGCACTCCCTGATTCAGGCCCCCTCAGTCTTCAACCTCTTCCCTGCCCCAAGAAAAATGGAAATTAAAGCTTTGAGGACAGAGAGGGAGCAAGAGAGGGGAGGCATAAATAAAAAAAGGGCAAGCAGGACGAGAGAGCTGCAGAGACGAACACAGAGAGGATGGGCAGGAGTGAAGGTCTGCTCTGCGGACAGAGACCAGCTGCTCTGACACCTGAGTTTGTCACTGGATAGACCTTGGCTAGAGGCACAGCTCAGCCCTGGAGGGTCAGAGCTTGCCCTTTGTCCTCCTTTGCAGGAAAGGAGATAGACCCAGAGCGATGGGATGAGTGTTAGCCATGAAGGAGCTGGGAGTCACCCTAAGTCTCTTCATATCCAGACACAATTTCCTGCCTGCTTGTCATTTTCCAAAATGCTACTATTACGTTAGCTTTTCCACTGCAACTTTTAGGTCACACTGGGTTCTCTCCCTCTGTTTTCTCCTTTAGAGAGCAAATATTCCCTAGAGAAGTAACTCTTCATACCTTGGTAGCACTAGCATGTGGGAGAAGAGGGGTAGACATCCTGGAGGTAAACATGCATCCTCAGGCATGGATATTTATCTACATTGCAAGGACCAGACAGTGAGCAAGGGGTGAGCGCAATGCAGGGATGGTGGCATGCTGCCTCCTGATCTAGTGTGGAAGAGGGTGACAACCTCACACACCTAGCACTGAGTATGTGTGTATGTGTCAGTGGGGAGTGCTCAAGGTGAAGGGCAGGAGGGAGGAACAGAGCGGGGCCCATTTCTGAGGGCAAAAGGGCCTCTGAGCAGTCTTAAAAGAATGACAAGATTTAGCGAAGGGAAGAAAGGAAGAGAAAAAGTATCTGCAAATGTACAGAGGCCAAGAAACAGTGACCTGTTTGAAGACAAACCAGCAGTTCTGAACGGCTGGAATAGAATTTGGCATCTGGAGAAGCAGCAAGAATTGAGGTGGGAAGGATTGAGACAGAGCTGACACCACCTGACTCGACGACTGAATGTTCAGGTGGAGTGGAAAGGCTTTTCCCGGCCCAGTTAGATTCCAAGTTCCTTCTTCCCTGGGATTCTTTAAAATCTCAAAACAACTACTGCCTGTTAGCTTTGAGCCAGCCACCTCACTGATCAGAGCCTCTCCAGAGCGTCTTTCTCTTTCGAGAGTGTCTTTTGGGGATAATCAATGAGATCACTTCTGGGCAATCCACCCAGAAAGGGCTGGTGACTCACCACACTAGATAGTTTGGGAAGCCTGTGGTAAGGAAGATGCTGGAGTGAGTGGTAATGGTCATGGGTCCTCACTCTCTTGCCTGGAATCATGATTAGTGTACCAGTAGTTGAGTCTGAGGTAGCGTAAACATATACAGATGCTCCTTGACTTACAGTGGGATTGCATCCGGATTAGCCCATTGTAAGCTGAACATATTTACATCAAAAATGCATTTAATATGCCTAACAAACTGAGCATCGTAACTTAGCCTAGCCCACCTTAAACGTGCTTGTAACACTGACATTCACCAACAGTTAGGCAAAATCAGCTAACGCAAAGCCTATTTTATAATAAAGTGTTCAGTAGCTCATGTTATTTATGAATGCCGTACCGAACGTGAAAAACAGAAGGGTTGTGGGGCAGATGAACCTGGGTTAGAACCTTAACTTCTCCAGTTATTATGGGTGTGGCTTCAGTTTCTTTATCTGTAAAATCGGTATAATAATACCTCACCTCACAGGATACCAGAAGGAAGAAATAAAATAATAAATGCTAAGACCTTAGCACAGTGCCTGGCATAGAAAGATGCTGAATAAATACTAGCCTAAAATACAAAACAAAAAAATTACAAGTGAATTCACTTACCTAAAATGATTCTCAGATCTCCTTTGAGATAAGCACAAGAATCTAGGACTTCAGGATTTTACTGACTTCTAAAAAAGAGGGTGACCTTGTCCCTTGGGAAGTTTTCCTTCCTGCTCAGTAGTGGTTGCTGGTGGAAGAGACTTTCCCCCAATCAGGTCTGAGTCGGGAAGGGAGATAACTCCAGAACGTGCCAGAGGCCAGAGCAGGATTTAGAAAGGAGACTGTTGCTTTGCCAAGCATCCTCGTAAAAACCCAGCAATATTAAGCCCTTACCCCAAATAGCAATTGACCACCAAAAAAATTTCAGATGTCACAAACAACTGTCACAAGTTGCCTGGCTGGCCAGGCATGGTGGCTCACATCTGTAACTCCAGCACTCTGGGAAGCCAAAAGAGGCAGATCACCTGAGGTCAGGAGTTTGAAACCAGCCTGGCCAACATGGTGAAACCCCGTCTCTATTCAAAATACAAAATTAGCTGGACATGATGGCACATGCCTGTAATCCAAGCTACTCAGGAGGCTGAGGCAAGAGAATCTCTTGAACCCAGGAGGTGGAGGTTGCAGTGAGCCAAGATCACACCACTGCCCTCTAGCCTGGGTGACAAGAGCGTAACTCAGTCTCAAAAAAAAAAAAAAAAAAAAAAAAAAAAAAGTTGCCTGTCCAGCAGCATTATCTCCTGTTATTTACAGTAACAAAACTGAGGAACATAGGAAGTAAGTGACCTTTCCTAACAATGCAAGGTCAATGAGGGACAGAACGCCAGGCTTCTAACTGTTGCTATAGTTTCTCTTAGACTTCCATCTGGTTTCTGAAGTGTAAGTGTAGATCCTAGTAGGAGATGGAGGTGTATATGGGGGAATGGGAAGCATTTGCCAATGCTTCTGTTTGTGGCTCAGTGAGGCTCTCTCAGGGGCCTGCCTTGGCCCTTGACTGGGCAGAGCCTGCAGGTGAGCACAGTTGGCATATCCCATGCCCAGATGTCACCAAGTCAGAGCACAACCATCTCTGGGCAGATGCCTTTGGCCCAGAGACAGAAAGATAGGTTTGAGAACCTCTGGCAGTCACTTGGGTTCTGATGGAATCATCCTTGAATTTTTGAAGGAGTTGTTGCTACATCTTTAGCTCAACGGGGTACTGACAGTCACTGCTGCAGTCCAAGGCTGAATACTTTTCCAGGAGAATTTCTGTCAAAGACTAATACGACTTACCCTCCATTTCCTCCTCCACTCTGTTGTAGGTGTGGGGTACATTTAACTAATCTTCTAAATAAGAATACTTTTAAGAGAGAAAGGAGGTGTCGCCTGGACCATCCAGGCAAGGGGCCCTCATCGTCAATCCCAATTCTACCAACCCTTAAGTGGAGACCCCTATCTTGGTGGGGGAAGCTGTCTTTGTGCTCAGATGCAATCACAGAGGAGCCGATTCCAGATGAGAAGCAGACAGCAGGAGAAACATTCTCATGGGCTACATGTCCTCTTGGGAAGGAAAGAATCAAAGAATCTGTTTCAGAGATGGTGCTAGTGGGTAAAGGGGGAAGAACGATACTTCTGAAAAGCATGAGAACCTCCAAAATACAAAACACTCAAATGAATGCCTCCCACCTGCTCTCCAAATAGACAGATTTTGCCCATCCTTCAAAACCTAGCTTATGCTCCTCCTCTGTGATGCCTCCAAAATCACCCAGGCACCAGGGAACCTCCTCCTCAGATCCTAGTGGTTCTCACTTTTTAGACCGTGGGATTTTATGGTTTCCCTTGTCATTTACATTATCCAGTTATCTAATAATTTATCCTTGAGTGTACCTTTTAACCTTTCTACTAGGAGGGCAGGGCAGTTTTATGGCTACATTTCTGTAATAGGATATATGTGGGTGTATGTAAAATATAGACAAATAATACTGAATTATATATATAGTCCACTAAATTTATATATATTCTACTAAATATATATACATGTAAGCATGTACATATACATATATACACAGAGACACGCTTATATATTCATATGCATAAATGAAAGTAAGAATTAATGTTTAGATAAAGAGACGAACCTACTGGATGTGTTTATCTCAAAAGAATCAGGGAGATATTCCCAGAGAACAAGAAGTAATTTACCTAGTAATGGGTGATGGAATTTTTACTGTGGGAGTTTATAGGTTGAGCAGGGGCCTCATGTCTGTGCTTTTCACACCTAGATCTTTGGTTTGGTGACTGAGGATCTAACTAGGTGGCTTCATGAAGTCATTCCCATCTTGAGAGATGAATAAATATAGAGGAAAAAGTAAAACCAAGGGAAATAACTCGCTACCAAGTGGGCAGCATTTCCAGGAATGAGTTGCTCACCCCTTTACTGGGATGAGTAATGGTCTTGGCAGTTGAGTCATTAGTGCCCGCTTTGGAAGCTTTTCCTTATTGATTTCTGCTAGGCTTCAGCCCCTTGACAGTAAACGGCTTGGAGACAGAAGACTGGACCCAGAGACTAGTTAACACTCCTTTTCAGATTTTTAAGATTCAGGGGATCCTTTTCTAGGGATCTCCTGTTCATTTAGGCAGAGATGAGTGGTTTTTTTTTTTTAAACCTCCTGCCTCTCCTAGCCTCTATCCACAGAAAGTAATGCCCATGGTTGCAGTCCTATCTTCAAAGTCACAGAAAGTAATGCCCATGCTTGCAGTCCCAACTTGAAAGCTTTCTTCCGAAGCTTAGTTACTAATTAGACATTTATAGGTTAGGTTATTTATAACCCAAAACACATGCACGTGTCCTGCTGCTCAGCATGCTGTTCTCATGAGCGCCCTGGTACACCCGCTGCTCTTAAATGTCCCCATCACTCCAACTCTATGCGCTGACTTTGACAGGCACCCCACCCTGTGAATCCTCTGTCTGAACAACTCTCCTAATTAATGTATGCCAGAACCCAGTTACTCCAGCTCCATCCATCTTCCCAATGGTCCTTTGTCACTGGTCGGTGGTGTGCTGGGGAAAGTCATGATTGAGATGCTTTCCTTCTCTCCTTCACTGAGGGAAGAGCCAGGTCAGTGAGCACAGAAGGACAGAGCTCTCTGTGAGCCATGTGAGGAGCCTGAGGAAGCTGAGACCTCAAGATAACACCCACCCACCTAATCCTACCTCATCTACACACGCAGCCTCTTCAGAATAATCCAGTACAAATTTTAAAAATCTACGGGATGATCTTTATGAGTCTAGTGTCTGGTAAGTGAGTAGCCATAGATTATAATGCCTGTGGCTCTAGCCTCAACTCTTGTCTTTCAGGCATGACTTCTCATTTAAAAGAACACCTTTAACCAGCTGCAAAACAAAAGCCAAGGAGGTGTGCCCAGAGCTTGGAGAAAAAGACAAAGTCTGACCAAGAAGGTTGGAACAATTAAATACAATGCTGCTCTTTCAAATTACAAATTGGAATCACCTGCTCAGGGTGTGCCTGGCTGACTCCATCCCTCCCCGCTACAGCCTGATTAAGGATTCCAGGCAACTGACTGGTGCTCCCAGACAAGCAAAAGTAAACTCCCTCATCTGCAAGGCGATTCACATAACAGATTCCCTAATAAGGCATGAGGCAAAGCTGCCCGGGCACATCTGTGTTGTCATGCATCTCCAGCAAATCCCGGGACAATAGGAGAGGCAGCGGCAACACTGGTCCCAAATATACTCATCATATTTCTGTGAATGGACTCAGTGTTTAAGGCTTGGCCTCAACCATGCAGATAGTGTTGAGGACACAGTTAGGGTCAGGTGTAGAATTCATTACGAAGTTATTTTATTAATTTATTGAGTAAACATTTGCTGAATGTCTACACTGTGCCAAGCACTGGGCTAGGCACTGAGGATGTGGGGGAAGAGAAAGTCATAGAAAGAGGTCATTGCCACACATTGTGGTGGGTGCTATTGTAGAGGTTATTTGCCAATTTCTATAGGAATATACAGAGGTCAGGACCATCACTATCTAAGAAAGAAGGAAAAGATGAGGAGTCAAAGAAAGAGCCATAAGAAAGCAGTCTTGAAGGATAGAATCTGGGGAGCCATTATGAAACCTGAGTGGAAAAACTGGCTTGCAATAAATGAAAGCATCATGCCTTCCCCTACACACTAGCAATACATAGTGATACGCTGGGGGTGGGGGTGCCTCATGGCCGCAGAGCACTCTTGCCCCCTTTCTCTCAATACCATTTACCAGCTACTCACACTCTGTCCCTGGCTCCTCAAGGGTTTTAGAAACACTGCTTTGCTCCAGTCAGTGAAGATGGGCCAACCAAAAGGATGCAGAGTGCAGCCTTGGGCGTGACGCCTTGTCAACATCTCATATCCTTTTCTGGTGTGCCTCAGTCTGGGGCCCACCTCCAGCTTCCTGAAAACCTTCTGACATCTCATTTCTATTTCTCTCTAAAAGAAGGGTCTCTTAATACGCTTTGCACCTTTTTAGGTCAGAGACACCTAGCAATAAGTAGCAAAGCACCCAGCACAATGTCTAACGTGTATTAGGGGCTCCATGTTTTAGTTAAACTTATTTAAATAATGAAGTTTTAGTTGAATTTTACTTAAAATTGTTGATTATAGTCATTGGCTTATATTTATAGGTAAGAGAGGGGTACCTTTCTCTGGAAACCATCAGCTTTTGTCACACACACACACACACACACACACACGTACCCTTACACATACAAATTATATTTACATATAGGACTGTTCAGATATTAGAATAAATACAGTTAATTTCAATGCACTAAGCCACACAGATAAAAATCCTGGTCCTGTCTCTCTCTGAGAGCTTAAAGACAAAATTCTACTTGAATTCAGGATAGCATTCTGTGCATTCTCCCTGATAGAGTGAGAAGATGAATCTGCTGGGGAAGGAAACACCTCCCCACTCAGCAAATCAAGAGCAAGAACCATCTGTGTTTTCCAGAAGGTCCCAGCAAATTCCAAGAACAAGAGAATTTTTTTGACATTTCACATTTCTCTTCCCTGGGAGAAGGCTGAATGGAAGTTCTTGGATACATATTTGTTTAGCTATCTTAGATCACAGGGAAGTTATGGGGAGAGAAAAAGAAGCAGATGAGGGGGATCTTCATACTTGTACCTAGGTTGGTTTGAAGGATCAAAAAAAGACCAGCCTGAGACTGTAGAGGACCAAGACTGTAGAGGACTCTAGACTGGGCATGGGAGTAAGTGGCTTTCTGGAAAGAGATCATCTCAGTGGGAGAAATTAGGTGAGACTCTGTTAGCCTCTTCACTGACCATCATCAAGATGGGAATGATGAAATCTGCAAATGAGGTGAGGATTCTTCTAAAACAGCAAAACAGACCACTATCTATCCCTGATCTTTAATACTTAAATGATGAGATCTCAAAAACCTGTCAAGGTAGTAGTATTGAACCACCTCTGTATCCTTCATTTTATAATCATGAAGTCTGCCATTTGCAAATATCTCACATTTTAACTTGGTTGCCTTTTGCATAAAACATCCAATTAATCATATTAAAATATTTCATGAGGTTACTTTTAAGAAAAGCCTACCAAACTGATATAGAGGAAATTAAAGAATCATATCATCTTATCCAATTATATGTGTATAGATTTGAAAACCTGAAAAAAATGGCTCATTTTCTAGAAAAAACATAAATTACCAAAGTAGATCTCAGAGGAGATACACAACTGAAACACGTAATTTACCAAAGAAGACATTTGATTTTTTTTTTTTTTAAGAGATAGGGGTCTTGCTGGATGCAGTGGCTCACACCTGTAATCCCAACAGTTTGGGAGATCGAGACAGGCAGATCACCTGAGGTAAGGAGTTTGAGAACAGCCTGACCAATATGGTAGAACCCCATCTCTACTACAAATACAAAAATCAGCCAGGTGTGGTGGCACACACCTGTAGTCCCAGCTACTCAGGAGGCTAAGGCAGGAGAATGACTTGAACCTGGAGGGAGAGGATGCAATGAGCCAAGATTATGCCACTGCACTACAACCTGGGTGACAGAGTGAGACTCTGTCTCAAAAAAAATAAGACAGAGAGAGATGGGGGTCTTACTATGTTTCCCAGGCTTGAGCGAGGTGGCTATTCATGGGTCTGATCATAATGCACTGCAGCCTTGAACTCCTGGTCTCAAGTGATCCTGAGTAGCTAGGAGGGCAGGCCTGGCAGAAATTGGCTTTTTTTTTTTAATGTCAAGAAGCTCTTGCAAGAAAAAAAATAATGCCAAAGGGTTTCACAAAATCAGTGTCTAACATGTAACTAACACTTATCTCCAGTAATATTTTAAATTGCTCAATATCCTAAGAACAAAAGATCACTTCCAAGTTACTTTTATAAAGTTAGAATAGCATTGATAGTAAAACCTGACAAATCAAATACAAAATAAACCTGCAAACTACTTTCATTTGATAAACATCAATGTGTACGTTCTACATGAAACAGTAAGGTAGAGAATCAGGCAAAAGACCAAAAGAATAATTATCCATGAATAAATGATGTATATTCCAAAAATGCAAAGATAGTTTGACTGTTAATATAATTGGCCATATTAGATCAAAGAAGAACCTCCATAAACGCTGGAGAATTCAGCATCCTTTCTTAATGAAAAAAGTAGTTTTATAAATACATAGCTCCTCATTATGATAAAACTTCATATATCTTAAGTCAAGCTTCACAATTAATGGAAAAATATAAGCATTACTATTAATGCTGGGAACTAAATACTGATGTTCACTTAATATTGTTTGAGGTACTATTCAAATGCAACATAAAAATAAGACTATAAATAGAAAAGGAAGAGGTAAACTTTACATTTGTAGAATATATGATTGAACAACAGGAAAGTTCTAAAAATCAAAAATTTATTATGAAAACATAAAAGAATTCAATTTGCTGTCTGAGGGGAAGAAAATAACATAATAGGTTTGTAGTCCTCTCATTCAATTGGAAGCTATAGTGGTCAGACAGATCTTACTCACAATAGCTCTCCAAAAGATAATTTGTAGTAATAGATTTAACAAATGTATAGCATCTATATGAAGAAAAAAAAATCTTTAAACATTACATCTGAACCAAAAGCAGACAAGAACAATGAAAAGACATACCTATTCTCTGTTAGGAAGGCTCAGTGTGATGACACAATCAATTCTCTCTAAATTATTCTATAACTTTAAGGTTACCCCACCAAGTACACCAAATTTTAGACAGGCTTAAGTTTACAGACAAGATAAATTCAATACATTCACAAGAAAAAGTAAGAAAACTCTGCCATAAAAAATACCCACAAAGAATGTGACGGACCTCCTCTATCAGATGTTAAAACATATTACAAAGCTATGGCAATTAATATAGTAAGGTACTGAATCAAAAACAAGCATATCAGTCTGGACACAGTGGCTCATGCCTGTAATCTCATCAATTTGGGAGGCCAAGGTGGGCAGATCAACTGAGGTCAGGAGTTCCAGTCAAGCCTGGCCAACATGATGAAACCCAGTCTGCACCAAAAATACAAAAATTAGCTGGGTGTGGTGGCACATGCCCTATAATCCCAAGTATTTGGGAGGCTGAGGCAGAAGAATCGCTTGAGCCCAGGAGGTGGAGGTTGCAGTGAGCCGAGCTTGTGTCATGGCACTCCAGCCTGGGCAAGAGTGAGACTCTGTCTCAAACAAACAAAAAAGAATAAGCATATCAATAAAACAGAGTATAGAATCCAGAAATATATCCAAATACACTTAAAAATGTAATATGTAATAAATGTAGTTTCACATATTAGTAGAGAAAAGATGGATTATTCAACAAATTGTATTCACAGAACAGCTATCCAATAAAAAATTAAAGTTAGAATCCCTACCCTATACCCTATAGATTAATCAGCACATTAAATGCAAAATATGGAATCACAAATGTACCAGAAGAAAACATGAGTTTTTAAAAAATAATCTCAACTTGTCAAAGCCGTTAAAAAAAGACTCTAGTACAATTATAATATATCAAGATAAATTTTGCTACATTAATTTCAACTTTTTCTCAGTGACAAAAGTACCATAAAAAGTCGAAAGAAAAATGACATGAAAATGTTGGAAATATTTATCCAAACAAATATATAATGAATTCCCACAAATCAGGAAAACACCAAAAACTCAATATGAAAATATGCAAAGATCGATGTATAGAAAAAATTACAAATAGCTCCTAAATATATAAAACGTATTTAGCCCCACTCCTAATAAGGTTAGTACAATGGAATCTTAATAATATACCATGTTTACATATATCATATTGGCCACAAATAAAACATATAATAACACTATTTGGCAAGATTAGGACAAACCAGCTGTTTTCATGAATTGTAAGTCATTGTGCAACTTAATATAACATTTTGAAGGGCAATTTTATGATTTTTATAAATGTTAAAATGTATTTATCTTTTGAGCCAGTGATTCATTACTAAGCCTGCTCTGAAAAGTAACATGTTCATGCAAAATTAATGAATATGTAGGATGATTAATTATAGCATCTTTTGCAACAGGCAAAGATTGAAAAAAAATCTAAACACCCACCAGAAGGGCGCTGGTTAAATAAATAGTACAGTATTACAATGAAATATTATGTAGTCATTAAAATAACAAGATGGTTTTATAATTAACTATATGATAAAAACTTAAGGTACATTTTTAGTTTTAAAAAACAAGGTGCAACTTTTTCATTATTGTCCTATAAATCCTAGCTAACGCCATAACACAAGAAAAGGAATAAAAGAGATACAGATTGGGAGGAGAGGCTTCAAGATGCCTGACTAGACATCTGGTACTCACCTCCTCCATAAAGAACTAAAATAGCAAGTAGATATTCAGACTTCAACTAGATCATATAAAGCATGGTCTATTCAACAGATAACTCCCAGAGAAGTAACAGAAAACACCTTAGGTGAGAAAGGAGAGGAAAGTGAGATGGCCACTCTGCCAGGATCTGCTGGGAGCCTACAGAGGCTCCCCAGTGCAGAAAAAGAAGAAATGAATGACCTCCAGTACTCTACATTTCCACCATGGATTCCTCCAGTCCTAGCCACAGGGGAGGCTCAATACATGTGGCTCTAAGACTAACATAGGCAGCTGTCTGGAGACAACACAACAGCATTTAAGGGAGCTTAAACTGGGTCCTACATTCCCCCACGTCCAAAGCAGCTACAGCACAGCACCATTTTGAGAGCTTAGCACTCACCAAACTGCATCTGCCCTAGGGCCCAATAGTCTGCATCTTCAAATCCCTGGAGACTCATTGACATCCCCTGTCCCCAGTTGGGCACCACTGCTGGTTGCTGCTACCAGGGCTGAAGAGTGAGTCATTGGTAGCAACCCCACCACTCACAGTAGCAGGACTACTACGCATTTAAAAGTATTCTGAGGAAATATTAACCAGCTTGTAGACACCACTGGAGGCTGAAGTGTGCACTCCCAAGCCTATTTATGGTTGTTGGCAAAGAAAGCAACCCTGCCCTCCCAGCAACGGGCCTTTGTATAGCCGCTGCTGCTCCCACCCAGGCATTCTCTCAGGGGCTTGGGGATCACCCTGCTCCTGCCTACCACAGCACAGCCAGTGTCCACACATACCACTGGGGGACCTAGGGACAGAGGAAATGAATACATTCTTGGACACATACCTCCTATGAAGATTGAATCAGGAAGAAATAGAGAACCTGAACAGAACAATGACAAGTAATGAGATTTAATCAGTAATTTAAAAACCTCCCAACAAAGAAAAGTCCAGAAATGGATGGCTTCATTGCCAAATTATACCAAAGTTACAAAGAAGAATTAACACTGAGTCTCCTCAAACTATTTCCAAAAATTGAAAATGAAGAAATTCTCCCTAACTCATTCCATGAGGTGAGCATTACCCAAATGCCAAAACCATACAATAACAACAAAAGATACCTACGGACCAATGTCCCTGATGAACACGGACACAAAATCAGTGTATCAGAAAGATAATACACCACGAAAAAGTGGGATTTATCCCACGGATGCAAAGATGGTTCAACATATGCAAATCCATAAACACAATACATCGCATCAACATAACGAAAGACAAAGACCATAGGATCATCTCAATAGATGCAGAAAAAAAGCATTTGATAAAATTCAACATCCCTTCATGATAAAAACTCTCAACAAATGGCATAGAATGAACATATCTTAACATAATAAGGGCCATATATAATAAGCCCACCTCTAACATCATACTAAAGGGACAAAAGCCAAAAGTCTTGCTTCTGAAAACTGGAACAAGATAAGAATGCCCACTTTTACCACTTCTATTCAACATAATACTGGAAGTCCTAGCCAGAGCAATCAAATAAGAGAAAGAAATAAGTGGCATCCAAATTGGAAAAGAGGATGTCAATGTGTCCCTCTTTGCAGATGACATGATCTTTTATCTAGAAAAACCTAAAGACTCCACCAAAAAAAAACCTCTTACATCTGATAAATAAATCCAGTAAACTTGCAGGATACCAAAACAACATACAAAAATTAGTAGCATGGCTGTACACTAAAAATGAACTATCTAAGAAAGAAATCAAGAAGGAATTCCGTTTACAATTGCTACAAAAAAAGTGCCTAGGAATAAATTTAACCAAGAAGGTGAAAGAAAAGCTACAACACTCTGATAAAGGAAATTTTAGATGTCACAAATTGAAGAACATCTCATGCCCATAAATTAGAAGAATTAATGTCATTAAAATGACCATACTATCCAAAGTAATCTACAGATTCTATGCAATCCCTATCAAAATACCAATGTCATTTTTCACAGGAATAGAAAGAATATATAAAAGTCACATGGAACCAATAAAGAGCCTGAGTAGCCAAGGCAACCCTAAACAAACAAAGAAACAAAATAAAGCTGGAGGCATAGCACTGTCTAACTTCAAAATATATTGCAAAGCTATAGTAACCAAAGCAGCAGGGTATTTGGCATAAAAACAGACACACAGCCCAGTGGAACAGAATAGAGACTGGAAAATAAATCCGCATACTTACAACCAACTAATTTTCAACAAAGGTGCCAAGAATATATATTCAGAAAAGAATAGTCTCTTCAATAACCAGTGCTAGGAAAACTGGATATCCATATGCAGGGAGTGAACCTGGACCCTTATCTCCCACCATATGCAAAAGTAAAGTCAAGATGGATTAAAGAACTAAACATAAGCCCCCAAACTACAAACTACTAGAAGAAAACACAGAAGAAACACTCAGGACATTGATCTAGGTAAAGATGTTATAGCTAAGACCTCAAAGGCACAGGCAACAAAACAAAAATAGACAAAAGTATATTAAACTAAAAAGCTTCTCCACGGTAAAGGAAACAATCAACAGAGTGAAGAGACAATTTGTTGAATAAGAGAAAATATTTTCAAACTGTTTATCTGAGAAGGGACATTATAATACCCAGAATATACAAGGAATTCAAATGTCTCAACAGTCAAAAAAACAAATAATCCCATTAAAAATAAAGCAAAGGACATAAATAGACATTTCTCAAAAGAAGACACACAAATGGTCAACAGATAATATGAAAAAATGTTCACTATCACTATTCATCAGAGAATGCAAGTGAGAACAACAGTGAGATATCATCTTACCCCAGTTAAATGGCTATTACTAAAAAGACAAAAATTAACAGATGCTGGCAAGAATATGGAGAAATAGGAACTCTTACACACCCCTGGTGGAAATGTAAATTAGTATAGCAACTATGGAAAACAGTATGGCAATTTCTCCAAAAACCAAAAGTAAAACTACCATATAATCCAGTAATCTCAATAGTGGTTATTTATCCAAAGAAAAAGAAATCAGCCTGTTCAGAAAGATAACTACACCCTCATATTTATTGCAGGACTATTCATAATACCAAAGATATGAACCGAGACTAAGTGTTCATCAACAGACAAATAAATATGATAATACACTAATGGAATACTATTCAGCCATAAAAAAGAATAAAACCATGTCATTTGCAGAAAAATGACGGGAACTGGAGGCCATCATAAGTGAAATAAACCAGGCACAGAAAGACAAATATCACATAGTCTCACTTATATGTGGGTGCTAGTAAAGTGAATCTCATTGAAGTAGAGAGTAGAATGATAGATACCAGAGCATGGGAAGTGCGTGTAGGTGGGGACAGAAAGGGATGAAAACAGATTGGTTAATGGGTACAAATATACAGCTAAATAGAAGGGACACACTGTAATGTTTGGTAGCAGAGTCAAGTGACTACAGTTAACAACGCCTTGTATATTTCCAAAAAGTCAGAAGAGAGGTCTTGAAATGGCCCCAACACATAGAAATGGTAAGTACGTGAGGAGATGAATACCCTAAACACACCAACTTGAACACTGTATGTTCCAGGCATGTAACAAAATATCACATGTATCCCGTAAGTATGTAAACATATTATGTATAAATTAAAGAAACAAAAATAAAGATACACAGATTGGTAGAAAGAAATAAAACTTTCTGATCTCAGATGACAGGGTTCCTATGTAGAAAATCAGAAAGAATCAACAACAAAAATATTTGAAACTAATAAGTGACTATGGCAACATTACAAGAGGCAAGGTTAATTTACAAAATCAATCGCTTCCCTATGTATCAGCAATGACTAAGCAGAATTTTAAATTAAAAACACAATGCCATTTGGCACTCCAAAAAATTAAATACTTAGGTATAAATCTGACAAAATATGTACTAGATCTATATTTTTAAAAACTACAAAACTCTAATGAAAGAAATACAAGAACTAAGTAAATGGGGAGATGTTCCACATCCATTGATAGGAATACTCAATACAGTCAAGATGTCAGTTCTTTCCAACTTTACATATAGATTCATTGCAATCCTAATCAAAATACGGCAAGTTATTTTATAGATATTAAAAAGTTGATTTAAAATTTTAGAGAGAGAGAGAGGCAAAAGACCCAGAATAGCACCTGCACTCCTATGTTTATTATAGTACTATTTGCAACAGCAAAGATATGGAATCAATATGAATGCCCATTGATGAACGATTAGATTTTCTAAAATATGGTATGTGTGTATATATGCATATGTGTATGTGTGTGTATGTATGTATGTATGTATATATGATGGAAAATTCAGACATAAAAAGTAAAATCATGCCTTGTGCAACAACATAGATGAAACTGAAAGCCATTATCATAAGTGAAATGGCTCAGAAACAGAAAGTCAAATACTGCATGTTCTCACGTATAAGTAGGAGCTAAATAATGTGTACACATGGACACACAAAGTGGAATAATAAACACTGGAGACTCGGAAGTGTGGGAGGGTGGGAGGCGGATGAAGGGTAAGAAATTACTTAATGGGTACAATGCACACCATTGGGGTGAAGGCTACACTAAAAGCCCAAATTTTACAACTATGCGATATATCCATTTAACAAAGCTACACTTTTACCCTCCTAAACCTATAAAAATTTAAAAAGAAAAAAAAATATTGAAGGAGAACAAAGTTGAAGGATTGACACTACCAGACTTTGAGACTTACTATAAAACTACAGGAATGAAGGCAGCATAGTATTGGTAAAAGAACAGAGAAACTGATTAATGGAACAGAATAGAGAATCCAGAAACAGACACACATAAATACAGTCAAGTGATTTTTGACAAAGCAGCAAAGGCAATACAATGAAGAAAAATGTCTTTTCAACAAATGGTGCTGGAACAACTGAACATCCACATGCAAATAATTGAATCTAGGCACGGATCTTATATCCTTCACAAAAATTAACTCAAAATGGATCATAAGCTTAAATGTAGATTTAAAAACTTTAAAACTCCTACAAGGTAACAGGACAAAACATACGCGACCTTGGATATGGTCATAATTTTTTGGATACAATGCCAAAGGCATGATCCATGAAAGAAATATTGATAAGCTGGACTTTATTAAAATTATAAACTTCTGCTCTGCAAAAGACAATGTCAGAAGAATGAGAAGACAAGCTACAGACTGGGAGAAAATATTTGCAAAAGATACATATGATAATGGATTGTTGTCAAAATATACAAATAGCTCTCAAAACTCAACAATAAGATAACAAACACTTTTTAAAAAGAGCCAGGGCCTTAACAAATACTTCACCTCACCAAAGAAGATATACAGGTGGTAAATAAGCATAGCAAAAGATGTTGCACATCATATGTCATCGGGGAAATGCAAATTAAAACAACAATGAGATACCACTTCACACCTATCAGAGTGGCCAAAATCCAGAACACTGACAACACCAAATGATGATGAGAATTTGGAACAACAGTAACTTTCATTCCTTGCTGGTGAGAATGCAAAATGGGACAGCCATTTGGAAGACAGGTTGGCAGTTTCTCATGAAGCTAAACATACTTTTACCATATGATCAGCAATCGCACTCCTTGGTATACACCCAAAGGAGGTGAAGTCTTACATCCACACAAAAACCTGCACACAGATGTTAATAGCAGCTTTTTTTCATAATTGCCAAACTTGGAAGCAAGCAAGATTTCTTTCGGTAGATGAATGGATAAGCTGTGATACATTCACACAATAGAATTCAGTGCTAAAAAGAAATGGCTATCAAGTCATGAAAAGACATTGAGAAAACTTAAATGCATATTATGAAGTGAAAGAAGTCAATCTGAAAAAACTACATACTGTATGGTTCCAACTATATGATATCCTGGATAAGGCAAAACTTACAAAGACAGTGAAAAGATCAATGGTCGCCAAGGGTTAGGGGTGGGGAAGGAATGAATATAAGCAGCATGGAGAATTTTTACAGAACTGAAAATGCTCTGTGTGATGATGTATCATAATGTTCAATATGATAAAATGGCAGATATATGTCATTATACATTTGTCTAAACCCATAAAGCATACAATATCGAGAATGAACCCTAATGTAATATAATCTACGGACTTTGGGTGATAATGGCGTGTCAATGGAGATTCATTGATTGTAACAAATGTGCTATTCTACTGGGGGATGTTGATAGTGGGGAAGGCTGTGTATGTGTTGGGGCAGGGATTATATGGGAACTCGCTGTACCTTCCTCTCAATCTTGCAGTGAACTTGAATTTTCTCTTTAAAAATAGAGTCTTTAAAGTCATTATAAGAAAAAGATACTTGCACACACTTTATAGCAGCACAATTTGCAGTTGCAAAAACACTGAACCAGCCCTAATGCCCATTAATCAACGAATGGATAAAGAAATTTTGGAGTATATATAATCAAAATTTCTCAATACTGTATGTGTGTGTGCGTGCATACATATATATATATGCGTGCGCACACACATACACACACACAAACACACACACTGTGAAATACTACTGGCCATACAAAGAAATGAAATAATGGCATTTGCAGCAACCTGAATGGAATTGTAGACCATTATTCTAAGTGAAGTAACTCAGAAATGGAAAACCAAACATCTTATGTTCTCACTCATAAGTGCGAGCTCAGTTTTGAGGATGGAAAGACCTAAGAATGATACAATGGACTTTGGGGACTTTCAGGGAAAGGGAGGGTGAGGAATAAAAGACTACCAATTGGGTACAGTGTATACTGCTCAGGTGATGGGTGCACCAAAATCTCAGAAATCACCATTAAAGAACTTATTTATTCATGGAGGCTGAGGTGGGCAGATCACTTGAGGTCAGGAGTTCGAGACCAGCCTGGCCAACATGATGAAACCCTATCACTACTAAAAACGTAAAAATTCCTGGGTGTGATGGCATATGCCTGTAATCCCAGTTACTCGGGAGGCTGAGGCAGGAGTATTACTTAAACCTAAGAGGCAGAGACTGCAGTGAGCCAAGATTGTGCCACTGCACTCCAGCCTGGGTGACAAAGTGAGACTCCAACTCAAAAAAAAAAAAAAAAAAGAACTTATTTATGTAACCAAATACCACCTGTTTCCCAAAAACCTATGGAAATAAAAAATAAAAATAGAATCTTAAGATTAAAAAAATGATGCAGAGCAATGTGTTTAATACCCATTTATATCCACAAATAAATTAATCAATAGTGTTCATAAGTTCTTGGACATACAAAGAATTGCTCTGAGACCTGCAAGAAGCATAAAGCAGGTTACCATTAGAAAGAACTGAACAGCTGAGAGACAGGGTGCACATGAGACTCACCAACTTCTACATACCATTTTCTACTATTTGAGTGTCATACCATGTACAAAACACTAAATGCCCATTGATCTTTGACAAAGCGGCAAAGGCAATACAATAGAGAAAAATGTCTTTTCAACAAATGGTGCTGGAACAACTGAACAT
Source organism: Papio anubis (assembly GCF_008728515.1). Taxonomy (NCBI): domain Eukaryota; kingdom Metazoa; phylum Chordata; class Mammalia; order Primates; family Cercopithecidae; genus Papio; species Papio anubis. Next base: position 19,248,477 of record NC_044983.1, read on the forward strand.
CCACATGCAAATTGAATCTAGGCACAGATCTTATATCCTCCACAAAAATTAACTCAAAATAGACCAAAAGACTAAATGTAGAATGAAAAGCTATAAAACTCCTAGAAGGAAACAGGACAAAGCCTATATGATCTTGGAAATGATCTTTATTCAAAAGTCCATTGATTTCCAATACCCAGAGTGATATTTATTTGTGGGATGCTCAGTTGCCTGTGCCAGAATCAGCCATTTGGTTCCTAACTCCTCTGCAAGGAATCCACTCCAGTGGAGCCTTTTACCATACCTTGTTTTCTTCTCAACTCAGGCCTTTCTTTATGCTTTCTGCCAACTCTCTGCCTACCCACGCACCTTCACATCCTACCAGGTCTTCAACATCAGGTGCAGACACAACCTCCCTGGGGCTTTCCTTGTCCATTACCCCCAAGATCCCACTGCTTCTGGATGCACATTCCCTTCCTGGCTTGTTTCCTCCTGCCAATCTCAAGTTTTCAGCTAAAACACACATGCCCAAATGGCATAGACCAACTGCTGTGGTCTTAATGTTGCTGTTTGATGTGTTGACACTTTATCATCACTGTGATAATATCAAAAGAAAGGATCCTTGGGAGGTGGTGAGATCATGACGGTTTATGAATGGGATTAGTTCCCTTATAAAAGAGGCTTGTCTCCCTTACCCTGCTGCCATGTGGGACACATAGAAGGAGCCATCTATGAAGTCCAGGCCCTCACCAGACACTGAATCTCCTGGTGCCTTAATTTTGGACTTCCAAGCCTCCAGAGCTGTGAGCAATAAATTTCTGTGGTTTATAAATTACCTGGTCTAAAGTATTTTGTTATGGCAGCTCAAAAGGACTAAGACACTGGTCATACACATTTCTGTAATTCTATGGTGATTTTTTTTTTTTTGAGACAGAGTCTCACTCTGTCACCCAGGCTAGAGGGCAGTGGTGCTATCTCAGTTCACTGCAACCTCCACCTCCTGGGCTCACGGAATTCTCCTGCCTCAGCTTCCCAAGTAGTTGGGATTACAGGCTCACATCACCACACAAATTTTTTTTTTTTTTTGAGACCAAGTTTCACTCTTGTTGCCCAGTCTGGAGCCCAATGACACAATCTCAGCTCACCGCAACCTCTGCCTACTGGGTGCAAGGGATTCTCCTGCTTCAGCCTCCCAAGTAGCTGGGATTACAGGCACGCACCACCACACCTGGCTAATTCTGTATTTTTTGTAGAGATGGGGTTTCTCCATGTTGGTCAGGCTGGTCTCGAACTCCCGACCTTAGGTGATCCGCCCACCTTGGTCTCCCAACGTGATGGGATTACAGGCATGAGTCACCATGCTCAGCCTAATTTTTGTATTTTTAGTAGAGATAGGATTTCATCATGTTGGCCAGGCTGGTCTCAAACTCCTGACCTCAGGTGATCCACTAGCTTCAGCCTCCCAAAGTGCTGGGATTACAGGCATGAGCCACCGTGCCCAGCCTCTGTGGTGACTTGAAAGTATCAAGTGCTCAGTAAAAGAGAGGATATTGATGATTTACTTCTGCCTTCGTTGGTCAGCTCACTCATCCGATAATCTTTGGGATCTGGTGTAAATTCAGACCCCACAGGGAACTACAGAGCCGCTCCTGCTGTGCTGAGCAGAGGCCTGGCTGGGCAGGGCCAGGTGCCTTTGAGCCTGCCTGGTAATCTGACTCTCACTACCCAGGCCCATCTCATCTGTGCTCACTTGCCAGGAATCCCATGGGTTCTAGAATCCCAGACTCTACATCCTACAAGAGTTGGAAATTACTCTTTCTGCTGAATTTACTCTGCAACCTAGACACACCACACTTGGAGCCTGAAGGACACAAGGGAATTCAGGGAGAATGCAAGAGAAAAGAATACATGCCAGCAATATAACCAGACCTGACAGGTTAGTTTAAAAAACAAAATGCAATTCTGTCTGGATCAGTGTGTGTGAATACAGCAGGGTCTAGAGGCTGGGGGCTCAGGCCTGGCAGAGACCAGTTAGGCGGGATGCCTTTTCCTTCCCTAATCACCACTCCCTCGCCCACAAACAGGGCAGCCAAAAATTACAGGCAAGAATAAGAGGAGAGGCAGAATTAGAAAATGTCAGTAAAACAGCAGTAGATGGTGTTGGGATGCCGAGAGATCCTCACTGGCTCCTCCAGACCACTGCACGGGGAGAACCAAGGGGGGCTGAAAGGGCTGTACCCTTTCCTCTCCTGAAGCCCCCTTTCCCAGGTTGGAGAGGGTGAAATAATTCATTCGGGGGGTGGATTCTTTTTTCTTTTTTCCCCGCCCCTCGTTTGATCTCTTTTGGTGCAGTGCCGCTGTTAACAAAAAATACAGCATGTTTGAGACAAAGTGTGCACAATTCCTCCTCCAGAAAGGAGGCCTTTGAAGAAAAGGCGAGTGATCAGAATAAAGAGAGGGAGCTGGCGGGGAGGGGGTGGGAGGTGAGTGGGAAGCCCAGGCTAGGAGGGCAGGCTTTGATCTCCCCACACAGGCCTGTGCCTTTTGTGTTTTATTTCGTTGTTGGGATGAGGAGAGCTTTCTGCAAGGGTTTGAAGTAAGTGCTTAAGGAAGGGAGGCAGGGTGCAAGCCCTCAAAATTATAGATGCAGACACAGATGCCAGGGACGCCTCCTACCTGTTCCCATGGGGCATCACCTGGAGCAGGTTAGTAAAGGGCTGTCCTGGGAGGAACCTCTTCCCATGTCCACCCCTCCTTCCTCAAACATCCATGCTTTCACATCCCTACCACATTCACTCACACTATCTCACACACAGTCATACACACAGTCATCATTCTCACACACACACACACAGAATTCACTTACATGCTATCACATGCAGTTATCATGTACCCTCAGAATTCAGCCACACACTAGCTCACACACAGCATTCACACACAATCTCACAGTCGTACATACATTCAGAATTCAGACTCACACACACTAACACACAGGCAGCCACACACTCAGAATTCACACACACTTGCTCACATTCAGTCGTACACACTCAGAATTCATAGTCTCACACATACACACACACTCACCATTAACATACACAATCTCACACTCATACACACTCATTTCACACACCACTGTATCTCACAGTTGTACACATATTCGACATTCACAATCACTGTCAAACACACACTCAGAATTCATACTTACACATTATCTCAGTCATACACACTAACACACTCAACATTTACAATCTCACACTCTGAATTCACACTCCAAATTCACACTCAGTCATACACACAGGCATACACACACCCACCGTTCACATTCACAGTCTCACAGTCATATACACACACCATTCACACACACTATCTTGATAGTCATACCCACAGTCACTCAGAATTCACATTCATACACATTATATCAGTAATACACATACATGTTCACATCCCTTGCACGCTGTTATCTCACACTGTCATACCCACCCATGTACCCACTCACACATTCATACACACTCGCATTATCTCAGTTATTCACACACTAATAAGTTCACATGCCCACACTCATCCCCACTATCTCGCACACACTCACACTATCACACAGTCCTACACAAACATGTTTACAGTCCCCCTCACTCTTCCACACTCTCTCACACACATACACACAGAGTCAATCTCACATCCATACTCACATATTCACACCCACACAATCTGACATATGTTTGCACACACACTACCCACATTCACACACTAACACACACACAGGGGATCAGCTCTGACAAGGTTGTCTGTGCAACACGATCCATATGACTCCTTCACTAGGGTCTCTGACATGTTCCTCCTTCCAACTCCCAGGACCCTGCCCCACAGCATCTCTGCTCAGCCTGCCCATGTCCTGCAGGCCCTAAGCCTCAATTCAGGTCAAGTTTCCTTACTGCCCCTGCTCTGGAATTTCTCCCCACCTCCCCTCACATGCTTGCCCACAGCTGGCTACAATAATCCCTTAAGCCTAGACAATAACAGCTTCGCAAGCAGCAGATCTTGGTGAGATCTTAACTCAAAGTGTGACAGGCCTTAGCGCCTGGCATTGCAGCCACAATGGTGGAGCACCAGGCCTCAGGAGCAAAGTGATGCAGAGATGGCTGCAGGAAGAGGATTGTGGGTGAGTTTCTGCCTTTCAAAACAGGTCAAGCATTCCATCAATCATGACCTTGGCCATGGAGGGGTGACCCCACTGGATGCCCCCTTGGGAATTTTCAGACTTCTGAAAGAAAGATCCCAACCACCAGACCTAGGAGGGATCTCACCCATGTTCGCTCAAGCAGAAGAGGTTTCAGGATGTGCCCAGAAGGTCTCCTAGCTCCAGAGACTCCACACAACAGAAAGGCATTCCCCTGATCCCCTGCCCCTTCAGGGAATAAGTGTTTCCTAAGATGGTGCATGTACTAGGGCAGAGCCAGGCATATAGGTCACTTTGCATTCTCCTGTTGGACCTAAAACTATGCTGGATAGGTAGTACATATCTTCAGCACATGGGGCGTGCAAGACCAAAAAAATAATACTCTCCCATCCTTTTGCTGTTACCTTCTCACACAGACCAAACTTAGACCAACGGGGCTCTGTGCCCCCATCCAGTTAGCACTACTACAGTGCTGTTAGGACAGTGCCTTGTTTTTAGCCTGCCAAGTTCTAGGTGAGCCTCTCTCACCTGCTCTCATCTGGCATGCACAGCCTCTAAGTCACATTCACTCTTTCCTCCCCACCCTTAAAAAGACTCAGCCCTTGTCCTTGGGATGCCTCAGAGTAGAAAATAAACCTGAGTGGATATAGACTCCAGTTTCACTCCCCACCACACTTACTAGCCCTTGGCAAGTTATTTACCTGCTGTCATGCTCAATTTTGTTTATTGTGAAGCGAGTGTGTAACTTTCAAATTTACAACTCCAGCATATACCTTCCTCTTGGATGACAGAATGCTATATCCAGTGCTACTTGACCTCTCCCCTTGAATATCAAATAGGAGTCTCAAACTTAGCAGGTTGAAGCTCAGCTTCTGATTTCCCACTCCAAACCAGACCTCTCCCAGTCTCCCCATCTCAGTAAACATCAGCTCCATCCTCCTGCTTGCTCAAGCCAGATTTGTCCTTCCTGCCAATAATCCAGTCTCCCAGGATTATCTTCAAAATATATGAAGGAAACAACTACTTCCTACCCAAATCTCCCCCACCTTGCTCCAAGCTACCAACCCCTCTCCTGCCTCAGCTCCTGGCTTATCTCTAAGCTTCCCTAGCTCCCAGTATATAGCTGCAGGAAGGTTGTGGGGTGATCCTACCATAATGTAAGTCACGTGTACCCCTCAAATCCTGTAAAGGGTCTCTGTCTCACTCAAAGTAAAAGCCAAAACCTTCCCCAGAGCCTACAACGCCTCACAGGCTCTGTGCTCACAGTTTGGCCCCCATTCAAACCTCATCTCACTGGTCCTCTCTGCCCAGACCACACCAGCCTAACCCTATTCTTTGAACTGACCACGCACCCTCTAGATTGAAGCCCTTTGCCCTTGTAGTGCCTTCTACCTGGAAAGCCTTTACCCCAGATATACACATGAGGACACATCCCTCACCTGCTCCATGACTTTGCTCAAATGTTACCTTCTCAGTCAGACCTTCTCTAACCCCAGCCCTGGCACTTCCTCTCTGACCTCCCTATTTCATCTTTCTCCATGGTCCTTATTGCCATCTAGCATATTATCTTCCTTTTGCTTATTTATTGTCTGTCTCCTTTTGCTTGCACTGATCCTTATGAGGGCACAGTGTTTAGTTTCAGACAGATCCCCAGAGACGAGGACAGTGCCCAAAACAGAGCACACAGTGAGCCTTTGTTGAATGAATTATTGAATGAATGCATGAATGTGTGGGTGGGTGAATAAGTGAGTGATACTGATTACATACTCCCTGGGTATCAGGCATTGTGAAAGTAGGTTCCAGGTATTAACCCCTTCTGTCTTCATCCTGACTGAGAGGCAGGTGTTTTTGTGATCCCCATGACATAAGAGCAGGAGCCTGTCATGACTTGCCGGGAAGAACAAATGAGGTCATGTATCCAAAGTGCAAGGTTCACAGTAAACTCTCAATAAATGCTGACAATTGCTACTATAATCAACATCATCCAAGTCATTCACACCCCTGTACTGAGCCCTTCCCTCATGGCCATCCCTGTTCTGGGCGTGAAGAGTCGATGCTGGGGCTGGTTGGAGAAGCAAGGCCTGCCTGAAGAAGGCCCCCAGGTCAGCTCCGGTGAGGGCCTGTAACTCAGGGAGGAGCACAGCCCCACACCACTGCAGGTGCTTAAGACAGTTGCTCTGTGCCCAGATGAGCAAGCATTCAGGCCAAGTCCCCATTGGGACGGGCAAACCCACCAGCACGGGCCTAGGGAAAGCAGGCCACTTTTAAGCCTCGGAGATAGGGAGGATCATGTTCACTTGTGTGTGCTAGCCAGCCCTTCCACTACCCCCACCCCTGTCAGCCTCCCCTCCTCATGTGACTCCCGAGGAAGAGTCCCTTCTCCTGGCCTGGCCTCTGGTTCCTCATGTGAAAAGGTGAAGGGGACTGTACTGCAGCATCCCAGCCATCTCCTTCAGCACGGAGTGGCTGCCTGACTCCTCTGGTCAGAGGTATCAGAACGGGCTAAATATCCCTAGCGGCTGCTATCCCAGTGGGTAGGATGAGAGCGGGGCTGAGCACTGCTCCCTTGATCTCCTCTGCGCCTCCGCTGGCTGGCAGGGGTGAGCTGGAGCTTCCCTGGAGGCTGCCACGTGCCGGACTCCCCCAAAGTGCTGACTCCTGAGCCTCTCTGCTCATTTTCTATGCATTGAACTTCAAACACCAGAGAGGCACTCAGGCAGCAAGACGGGTGGATTTGGCCATTATGTTCTCTCTCTCCTTTTTCCCTTCATCTCCCTCAAGACAGGATTATGGGTTGCACCTATTAATTCTTGTCTGGAAGCAACCAGCCAACCTTTTCTCTTTGTGGAGTTTTATAACCTTCTCTGCTGCAATGGAGGAGGCCAGAAAGCCATTCCTCTCACCCAAGCAGCATCCGGCAGAAGGAATGTCCTCTGAGTTAACTAGCTAAGGACACAGCTGTATGAGGCCCCAGGCCTTCTCCCCAAGGAGAGGAGGGGAAGGTGTATGTGTCTGGCATGTAGGAGCCTCCAAGGGGAAGACACCTGGAAATCTCCCTTCCCTGATCTGTTTCCCAAGGACAAACACAGAAATCAAAATAAAATTGGGCCTGACGAACTCATTTATTCATTAATCTGCTTTTGATTTAATGCCTCCCAAGTGCCAGGCACTGTGCTAGGTTCCAGGGTGCAGAGATAAACGGCACAGCCTGGTAGCATACAACCGGACAACAAGCAGTGAAATTAGTGCATTTAATGCTCTGACAGTGGAAAGCACAGAGGACACCAAGCTCTGCTCGGGGAGTGGAGCAGGCAGGGCCGGTTTCTCCCAGCCTTGGGGGAGAAGGCTGGTGGCGATGGTACCGCACCCTGCTCAGAGCCAAGGAACGCTGATCAATAGAAGCGATGCCTGGGTGGATTTTTGAAGGTTAAGTAGAGGGAATAAAAGATACACACGTTAGGCCACTTAAACGACAAAGTACATTTCTCCAATCACATGTACTTCCATATGGCTAAAAAGAACTGTTTCTATGGGGAAGAAGTGAGAGATGATTAAAGAGAGGAATGGGACCTTGTGCATCACGCTCAGGAGTCTGGATTTTCTCCCAGAGAGCCTGGGATGCCACTGAAGGATGTGATGCAAGGGTTTGACATGATCAGGTTTAGTGCTTTAGAAAGAGGACTCCCATTGCAAGGAGGAGAGACGGAATTGTGGTTGGGAAGTCATCCAAGACTGACGATGAGAGAAGAATCCTTGCAGAAGGTTGTTACAGTAATGATCCAGGGTAGGGGGGAGGTCTGGGAGTAGAGCATGTTTAGAACATGGAATTTGCAGGTCTTGGAAATGATTCCATGATAGAGGTAAGGTGGAGGAAAGAGGAATGGAAGATGAAAGAAAAGGAGGGGGGTAATCCTGAATTACTCATTTTGGTGACTGGGTGGATGACAATGACATTTGCTGAATAAAAATATTCAGTGTGAGAAGCAGATTTGCAAGGGGGAAATGACAGGCTCACTTTCAGAGTGGTTGAGTCTCCAGTGCTTGGGAGCTGCAAAAGAGGGGAAGCTGAGAAAGCAGCTCCAGGAGGTGGCTCAATGGCACCGGAGTGAGGCCTGGCATGTGGTTGGCAGGGGCCATCCAAAGCCCTGGGAGTAGATGCAATCTCCCTTAGAACTTCTGTAGAGTAGAAAGAGAAGCAGGCAAGGATTCAAGCAGGAAATATCCATAATGAATTAGAAAGATATTAGAAAGGTCCACAACTGGACCATAACTTTCTTAAGAGCAAGGACTGAGCCAGGGACCCTCATTTAAATAGCCATGTTCCTGGATCAGAGAGTGCTGGAGTCACAGCCTGATGACAACACAGGGTCTAAGAACACATTTAATACAGAAAAAGAGAAGAGAGAATAGGGGCCTCCTTTCTCACTAATTATGGACATTTCCTGCATAAATCCTTGTGGGCCACCCACAAGGTTATCTGGGTTTCATCCCTCCTGGAAGTGTGTTCCTAAGCTTCATCCTTTTGTGAGAATGCTTTGATGCAGTCTGCACACTGGGCTTGCCAGTGAGGTTGAAACCCTCTTCCCACCAAGAGAATCCAGGGGCCAATGGCCAGGCTTTTTTCTGTCTACCCCAATTGTAATTGATCTGTCCCACCTCTGCCCTGGCTCCAATACTTGGCTATGACATTAGATATCCATCTGTCTCTCATACCTACATACTTTTGCTTCTGTTCATCCAGAGCTGACCAGTTCCCACTGCACTTTCTTGATACACAGCAGTTATTTAATAATGACTGCTTGGTGGCAATGAAGGATACCATGGTGGGGGGCCAGTGACCTTGCTGAGGGACTGGCTCAGTTGGCGGCAGGACTGTGAAACTGGGCTTTCCTGCCCCACTTTCTTTCTTCCTTGATTCCTGCCTTCTGCTAATCCTCTTAAAACAGCAAAAACCCTGGTCTCTCTTCTCTTTTTCTCTACTAATGTGTTCTCAGACCCTGTATTGTTAAGCTGTGACTCAAGCGCTCTCTAATCCAGGAACATGGCTATTTAAGTGGGGATCCCCAACTCAGTGCTTGCTCTTGGGAAAGTTGTGGTCCAGTTGGGAGAAGGGTTCCCAGGTCAACCAAGCAGCTGGCAGAAGAGCCAATGCCGATTTCTAAGCCATGTGTGTTTGACTCCCTCTCTGAAGGGAAGGGAGCTCTCAAGGGAAGGAAAGCGAACAGTCATTCATCAAGCATTTATTGTGAGTACCAGGCCCTGCACAGGAGTTTGAACTAGGAGTGGCTCTCAGTTAACCTTCATCAAAGTTCAAACACCCATTTCACAGGTGAGGAAAGAGCAAGAGAAGAGACGAAGACACAGGAAACGGGGGTGGGGACAGGGGGAATAGAAACAGCTCAGTCTGGCAATGGTGTTGGTGGGGGTATCCCTGGATATTGGGAACATGCCTCCCTCTTTCGTCCTTGACTTTCTCATCTGAGTATGACAGAGTTGGACTTAACGACCTCTGAATTCTATTCCAGTTCTTTTTCACTCTCAGAATAATGCATGGTCCCTAGGAAAGCCCCATCCACTGGAGAAGGATATCCAAAACATTCCTCTTGGACGACGAGAGGAAGCTCTTGGAGAGAAATGTTCATCATATGCGTTCTTTTGGGGCCTCTGCAGCTATCATCCTCCTCTTAGCAGAGCTACTGCTGGCTCATTGCTACCCCAGGGTTCCACGACCAACCGTGATGGATCTCTCTGGGGAAGCAGCCTGGGCTTCACTTTCCCATAGTGGCCCAGTCTCACCCACAATATGAAAGCACCGAGATTTTAAGACAGGGTCCTGTGGGACTTGCAACATTATTAAGCACTGGATGAGAGATTCAGGCTGCACACATCCTAGATTTGCCTGGGCTGCATGCTCCAGGCTTGGGGCTAGGACGGGGGAGAAGGTGAAACCAAGGGCAGATTTGGAAGGAGGAGTCAAACCACAGAGACAATTCTACAGGATTTCTTCTGGGAATGTTCTCTGTGGTCTGGGAGTACAGGCAGTTCTAGAGTCTTCCCAAGAGAAAACATACTTGCTATCCCCTTTTCAAGAAAGCACAGACACCCACACCCACCTTTAGAAAGCCACAGATTTTGTCTTTTTGCTCCCCAGTGGAATCCAGGCGATCCCCTGCGATGATTCGCAAGTTCTAGTTTGAGCAGCGGGACCTTTCAAACTCTGGTATGTGGAAGTGGAGGTGCTCGCCAGCCCTTTAGAGAAGGGTCCAGCAGAGATTCGCCTTCTCTCAGTTCACACCCGCTTCTTCCCAGGGTGGGGCATCCATTGCAAACAACAAAACCAACCACAAAACAAAACACAATCATGGGCCGTACACCTCAACTCGCTCAAACAACCAGAAATTTTACAATCCCACAGCATGGAAAATCCAAAGACAGGTGGCTCCGTTGGCTTCACGTTCTCACAGGACCAGGTTCTTTGTTTCTGATGCTCTGCCACCTTCAGGATGTTAAAGATGAGGGTATCTTCTCCAGCTCTCTCCCGTCAGGGTCACAAGACAGCTGCCATTCATTGATACAGACATGGAATCGTCCATTCTTGCCATCTTTTTAAAAAACAGACCTTCCCTAGGAGCTCTCCAATCCCTGCAGCTCTCATCAGCCTCGGATGCTTGACACACACAAGTTGTGCCTTGCCAAAACCCATCGTCTGCACTCAAGACAGGGTATGGTTGTGCAGCCCTGAATTAGATAACTGAGTGGAGAATGGTGGATCCCTAAACTCAGTACAGGCTCTGTTAGGAAAGGGGAAGGCGGGGTGGGAATTGCATAGACAATTGGCAGCATGCACTAAAGAGGGCCTAGCTTTCCTAGGGTGGCAGACTTGGCTTCTCACCTGGCTCTCTGACTAACTGGTGCTCATCTGCTGGGCTCTCCACCAGCCAATTACCTTTTTTCTCTTTCATCCAGCCAGCTTTGGGACAAAATCCAAATGTTGGTCGAAGTCCTTTTCCTCCCAGGTAGGGAGATTGTGAACCTGGGCTCCAGCCAGAGAGGATGTGCTGCTGTGTAGGGCCCACAGGAAGGCACCAGGGTTCGTGCATCCTGGTGTCCCCATGACAATGCATCTCGTTGCCCAGGTGCCCAAGGCTGCCAGGCTGGAGGGGTGCACACAATGGTGAAGATGACCTTTTTGGTCAATGGAGCTTTCCACTTGTGGACACCATGCATATAGTATCATGCATTCCCCCATTCTAGCTGTGTGATTTTGGGCAAGTAATTCAATATCTCCACTGCCTCAATTTCCTTATAAATACAATGTGTATATATACATATATATGTGTGTTTGTGTATGTGAGCATAATTTATATAACTATGTATACAACAGTAGCAACCTCATAGGAGCATGTAAGAATTATCTGGGTTCCTTCATGTAAAACTGTCAGCACAGGCTAAGTTCTCAAGAAATGGGAGTTTGTCACCATCATCGCCCTTGTCATGATCATCATCGTCAGTTATATAGAAGACATGCATCACAGTCTCACAATGCCAAAGCAGGCGGCCTTTAAGTGAAGAGTCTAGAATGGCAGACTCCCAGTAGGTTTCATCACTGAGGCCTCAGACACTGCTGACCTCCTGGGGATGGAGGGGATGGACTCAGGCTCTGACCCTCCTCACCCCAGAAGCTCCAATGGTGGGAGTAGGAACACCCCTAGAGCTGATAAACTGGGTGACTCCTCAGAGCCTTGCATCTCGTGGGCTCATGACGTTAATCATTTTGCCCCACCCATAGCCCTACCTCCCTCCCCACACCTAACATGCGTACAGTCACTCCTCATGACCCTCCCATCTGCCCTTTGCACCCTTCCATTGCTCTGCCCTCGCCCTAGGCTGACTGCCTGCAGCTGTGCTGGAAGCAACCACAGGGAGTACCTCTAGACCATTTGCCTCCAGCTCTAGGAACGGCCCTGGAAAGACAAGCGACGGGGTGAGAGTGGGGGAGAGCTGATTCTTTGTACTTCCTCACACGGGAACATCAGGAAGCCCATATGGTGCTGCCGTCTGGCTGGGTTTAGGGGCGGGAGAGCCAGGAGGACAGTGCAATGCCCCCTGCAATGGCTCGGAAGGAGGAAGTCAGTGATGTGTGCAGGTTTGATAGGATGGCACCACGTGTGTTCAATACACAGTCTGGGGCCACGGCCAACACATTCTCCCTTAAAAACACCCTGCTCAGCTAAATTACCTCTGCTTTCTGAAAATGCAGTACTCCAGCTGGGCTTTCCCTCTGTCCCTCCCTCTCTGCACACCCCGCTACCCTGTGTTCTCTGTACTCTTCCCTCTGTTTCCACACACATCCATCCTCCCCAGCTGCCTCCTTCCCTTTTCCTTCCGTGTCTAGATTTCCCTCCCTCTGGGTGCTCCCACCCACATTTTCTCTCCCAGACACCTCTTCTTTCTCTCCATGGGGCCTCTTCTCCTTAGTGAAGTTCCTGCCAGCCCTGCTATCTGGGTTCACTCCAGCCCAGCCCAGTCTAATTAAGGCCCACTGGACCCAGCTCCCACTGCCCTCTTCAACTCCCCACCCAGGAGGTTGCCGTCTAGAAATCAAGTCCACCAGCATCCCATAGCCCATTGACTGTCACCAAACACTCAGTGAAAGGAGTGATTGATAAGAGGTGCTTCATAGGGAGGTGAGGGCAACAAGGCTCAGCTCGGAGCCCAGAGGACCCCTCCTCCCTGCAGGATGTCCACGGGGCCAGGCAGAGAGCAGAGGCGCGGACATTCGCATAGGCACGGCAGCAAGGAGGCTGGGAAAAAATGGGGAGGGGGCACCCATAAGACCACACGGGAGCCCCAGAGCAGACAGCAGCTCCTCAGGTGCCTCAGAGCAACCTGCTCACAAGGACAAGCACACAGAACACGGAGCCAGCCTGACAGGTGAAGAGGCTATGAGCGGTGCTGGTTCTGGCCCGACAGCAGTGGTGGTGGCAGTGAGAAGGTAGGGAGAGCACAGGCCAAGGGGAGATAAATGGCCCAAGTGTTCGATTGAGGGTGGCACCAACAGGCAGAGGAGGCATGGCCACATTCTCCAGTCCAGGATTGGGAGGAAGCATCTGTGAGCTTCATATTTTTAGCACTTAAGCCTTGAATAAGTTAAATTCAGGGCAAAATAGTCAAGTCAGCCATGTGTGCCCTTAACAACCTCTTGTCTATCTTCTGCAGCTTCAGCCTTGCCCTGAGGGAAGTGTGGGTCCTCTCACCTGGGAAAGGGAAATACAGGGAGCCTTAAAGGGCCCCCAGTCCTGCAAGACAAAAGAGCTACATGCCATCCACTGCAGGAACAGGGACTTAAGAGAAAATGGCATCTTCCAGGGAGGTCACAAGGGCCACAAAAGCAGCGTCCTGTTGCAGGAGAGGGTAGCCAGCCAGCCAGCCCTGGGGGCCATGACTAGGAAACAGTTTTGTTTTTCTAACAAATGTTCCTCCACACTTCTCTCTCAGAGCCCTGACTCTCTCACTGGGCAGCAGCTTCCTGAATGGCATCTTGGCCCAATTCCATCACCTACCAGCCACTTTCATTTATTAGAACAGTATCACAGTGGTCCTTAAGACTCAGTCTTGTACATTTTAAAACTTCAATCTCAAACTAAGATCAAAGCTCCCCTCCTGTGGCTATAGCAGCCTGGGTGTGTGTGTGTGTGTGTGTGTGTGTGTGAGAGAGAGAGAGAGAGAGAGGGATGGAGAGGATTGTGTTGCTAGATTTTGCAAATAAAAATATAGGGTGCCCTGTGAAATTTGAATTTCCGATGAATATTGAATATTGAATGAAAATATCCAAATGCCTTTCCCAGGCAATATTTAGGACATATTTATGCTAAAGCATACTGTTTTCTGAAATTCAACTTGAACTGGGCATCCTGTATTTTACCTGGGGACCCTGGGATGAGGTAGTGCTTTTTTGACTCCTGGGCATCCCTGCCCCTTCTCAGCCCCAGGGAGAAGGATGGCCTCAGCAGAGACACACCCAGCTGGCAGGCCTCCTTCAGGGGCTGCCCTTGAGTCTCCGGCTATCACCCACCGCCCCCTGTGCAATGGGCATCACCATGTCAGCTCCCAGGGGTACACACTGTGGTGCCGTGGGTCCGGTTCCACTGCCCCATTTCCTCCAGGGGAGTCTCCAGTTCTGCTCAAGCTCTGCCATCCCCTCTCACCTCCTGCCGCCAGATCTCTGCTGCTGACCCCACCTGTCTAGGATGGAGAACTCCAGAGACCCTGTCATCCTTATCAGATGGGGAAACCACAGGCCATCTCTCCCTCATTCTGTTTCTGCCTATTTGTGTCACAAAGGGACTCATCAGCCAGCCTGCAGGATAGGCAGATGCCGGCTGAGCACACGATGCCTGTCTTGCCTCTTCGTAGGAACCGTGGTCTATATGAGTGATTCTCTCGCAGCTTCCGTCTCTCATCATGGAGGAAAAAAATCATTCTTCTCTTACCCGGGGTCAACTTCCCCTCTCACCGTCTTCCTCTTGCATGCACTAGGGAGGCAGAGGTCGGTATGGTGGAGGCATCAGTTCCAGCTCCTCGGTAAGCTCTGTGGGATTCTACTGGCCCAGCTGCAGGGACTCTCTGCACTTGTCAGGTGGGAAACTTAGTGTCCTTTGTGCTGAGATTTGGGCCTTAGTCCCCATTCCCAGACAACAGGAGAATCCCCACTTGACATCTTGTTGCCATCAATGTCATTCCTGTCTAAAGCCAGTAAGAGGAAAGAGGTGAGGCTCAGAGGAGAAGTTGCAGGGCAGGGGGTTGGAGGGCCAGGGCTCTGGTGGCCATCAGCTGTTTGACCAGAGCAGGATGCTCTCCCTTTCAGCCCTCAGTGTTACCTTCTGTTAGATGAAGGACTGGCCTGGGTTTTCTCTTCCAGCACATGTCCTGTTACTGTAATTACAGGAGTGGGGCAGGAAGAGAAGGCCAAGGGGACCCTTCTCAGTCAGAACATGGAAATTAAAGAGTCAGAAGTCATATCGTCACTTCCAGTAACCATCCTTCCCTGAGAAGAGACCATCATGACCCTCTCCACACATCATCCTTCTAACTTTTGTGCACCCAGGAAATGGAAACAGAGAGGAGTGGACTCAAAGGAGAGAGAGCAGAGGGCTGAGCCCCTAGGAGGGGTAGGCAGAGACCAAAGTGCCCTAAGAGGGGGCAGCAGACTTCACCCCACCAGCAGAACTGAGCACCTACTGTGTGGTAGACTTTTCACTTACATTCTATGAAGTAGGAATATCATTTGTAAACTCCTGGTTAATCCTCACCATTGCCATTTGATGTGCTATTATCCATTTCTACAGCAAAGAAACTGGTATGTGTTTACCTCAAAGCACGTATCATTTTGGTTCCCAGGCACACTTTTTCACCTTTTGTAACTTTTTTTCCTCCTACTCCATCCTTTAGGGAAGAAACCAGGCATGCTTTAATCAATGATCTATGTTACAGTGAAGCTCCACACTATCTGCATGCCTTCAAAGACTGTGCTATTTCGATATCACTATGTGGTATTGCCATTCCCTCCATCAGCACAGAGTAAAGGTAAAGGTGGGTGTGCCCCCCTCAGCTCAGGGCTCCTCCTGTGAACTGAATGTCTGTCCCTACAAAATTCATATGTTGAAATCGCAGCCCCCACGGAGGTGGTATTAGGAGAGAGGGCCTGTGGGAGGTCATTAGGCCATGAGGGTGGAGCCCTCATAAATGATATTAGCGCCCTTATAAAAAAGATCCCAGAGAGCTCCCTTGCCCTTTTGGCCACGTGAGAACTCACCAAGAAAGCATTGACTATGAGGCAGAAAGTAGATCTTCATGAGACATGGAATCTGCTGGTGCCTTGACCTTGGACTTCCCAACCTTTGGAATTGTGAGAAATATATTCTTATTGTTTGTAAGCCATCCAGTCTATGGCATGTGTTACAGCAGCACAGAAAGACTCAACAGCTCCTGAACAGACAGCCTCAGATGACCTAG
Source organism: Papio anubis (assembly GCF_008728515.1). NCBI lineage: Eukaryota > Metazoa > Chordata > Mammalia > Primates > Cercopithecidae > Papio > Papio anubis. The sequence continues at coordinate 19,264,645 of NC_044983.1, forward strand.
GCCTGGCATTTAGCCAGCAGCCACCAGAACTTCTCCATCTTTTCTTTTTAAAGACTAGTGTTTATTCTGATGGGTGGATATCCATGCTGAGCCAATTGTTAAATACTGTCAACATAATCCCTGGCCCTACCATCTGTGCCAAGGTCTCACCAGCAGGTTAATGCATAAAATGAGCCCTGATACACACATAGAACTGTACTAAGCCCTGATTTGAAGGCTGGGGAGTCCAAGATTAAAGCACCAGCTTATCCTGGGGCTGCAGAGGGCTCATTTCTCATAGACGGCACCTTCTGACTGCTTCCACACATGACAGAAGGGGTCAACAGGATCCCTGGGTTCTCTTTTAGAAGGGCTCTAATCCCATTCCTGAGGGTTCCACCTTCATTACTTAATTACCTCCTAAAGTCTCCACCTATTAATACCATACCACTAAAAATTAGGTTTCATTTTAAGAATGTTGGAAAGACACAAACATTGAGGGTGTAGCAATAGAAGCTGATCTGAGACCAAGCGCCTCAATATGAGATGATGCTTCCAAGCTCATTTCCATTTCTTTAGAATAAATAAAAACCAACAAGCCTTTTTCCCCCTGAGGGCTTGCAATGTACTAGGTATTTTTAATACATTTCATCTAATGTAATCATCAGTATTAACTCAGCATGGATTAAGTGTCCAATAATGTAGGAGAATCACAGAACTGGGAAAAGTCCAGGGCGGGGATTTTGCTGTCAAGGAACACCCAGCTGTAACGATTCAAAACTAGATGTGCCTTGCAGACATCGGAAAAGGCTTAGTTTTATAATCATACAGACCTGAGCTCACATCTCAGCCTTGCCACTCACCACCTGAGCTCAGACAAATCACAACTTCTTTGAGTCTCAGCTACCCTATCTATTAAAAAACAAAATTAAAAAAAAAAAAAAAACAGACCCTGAGATCTATCTTGGAGGGTGGTTGAGGGTTGAGTAAATTAAGATGCGTTAAAGTACCCAGCACAGCATCTGACACAGCAGATGTGTCATCATCGTTAGCTGGGTTGCAGTTTTCTTTTCTTCCTATAGGCATTTATTTCATTTGATGGGACTTTTATCCCATCTATGGTGACAAATATTTGTAAATAACCTTTTACCATAACTTTTAATTTAATTAATTTTAGAGACAGGGTCTTGCTCTATTGCCCAAGCTGGAGTGCAGTGGCATGATCACGGCTCACTGCAGCCTTGACCTCCTGGGCTCAAGCAATCCTCCCACCTCAGCCTCCCAAGGAGCTAGGACAAGAGGTGCATGTGACCATGTCTGGTTTTGTTTTTTTTTTTTTTTTTTTTTTTTTTGAGATGGAGTCTCGCTCTGTCTCCCAGGCTGGAGTGCAGTGGCGCAAACTCAGCTCACTGCAAGCTCCGCCTCCCGGGTTCATACCATTCTTCTGCCTCAGCCTCCCGAGTAGCTGGGACTACAGGCGCCTGCCAGCATGCTCAGCTAATTTTTTGTATTTTTCATAGAGACGGGGTTTCACTGTGCTAGCCAGAATGGTCTCAATCTCCTGACCTTATGATCCGTCCGCCTCGGCCTTCCAAAGTGCTGGGATCACAGGCTTGAGCCACTGCGCCCGGCCATGTTTTCTCTAGAGACATGGTCTCACTCTTTTGCTCAGGCTGGTCTTGAACTCCTGGACTCAAGCGATTCTCCCACCTCAGACTCCCAAAGCTCTGGGATCACAGGTGTGCTGTATGCTTTTAAAATAAACATTTTATTTTACAACAGTTTTAGATTTACAAAAATATTGGAAAAACAATACATAACTCCCATTTACTCCACACCCAGTTTCCCCATTATTAAAATCTTATAGCCCATTAATCATAACTAGTGAACCAATACTGATACATTATTACTAACCAAAGTCTACCATTTATTCAGATTTCATTAGTTTTTACCTAATGTCCTAGTTTTTCTGGTATTACCCCATCCAGGACACTACATTACAGTTAATCATCGTATCTTCTTAGGCCTTTCTTGACTGTGACAATTTCTCAGACTTTCTTCATTGTTGATGACCTGGACAGTTTTGAGAAATACTAGTCAGGTATTTTACAGAATGTTCCACAACTGAAATTTGTCTAATGTTTTCTTCATGATCAGACTGAGGGTTTGAGTTTGGGGGTGGTAGATCACAGGTGAAGAGCCATTCTCGGCACGTCATATCAAGGGTACACACAATTGACATGTGTAGCTTATCCCTGTCAATGTTGACCTGGACGCAAGGCTGAGGGAGTGTGGTCCAGGTTTCTCCACTGTCAAGCTACTCTTTTTCCTCCTTTGTCATTAGCTGCACAACCCCATTTGCCAAAGACAGGGCTTACCCAGATGAAACCAACAGCCAATACTATACAATAACACATTTGGAAGTCTGAAGCAAGCAATAGGGAGCCACTAAATTCAAGGAGGAAAAGATGGACAGAGTTAGTGGGCTCAGACAAAGCCCCACTGGGGGAGAAAGCCTTAAACGGGGGTGGTCATGGCGAGGCCAGTAGTGTTTGGACCGGAGGTGGGGAATGGGGAAAGCACCCTAGGTGAGGGGAATGGCAGGTGCGAAGGCAGGAGCATGAACGAGTATGTGTGTCTTCGGCCAGTCGGTGGCGGCGCCACCTCACTGTGGCTGGAGAAAGTGATCTGGGAATAGTCAAGGCCGGGTGGAGGCACTGCATGATTCAGAAAAATGAAGATACATCCTCGTAAGCAGTGGTCTCCAGCCTTTTTGGCACCAGGGACCCATTTTGTGAAAGGCGATTTTTCCACAGACAGGGTGGGAATAGAGGGGGATGGTTTCAGGATGATTCTAGCATATTACATTTATTGTGCATTTTATTTCTATTATTACATAGTAATATATAATGAAATAATTACACAACTGGCCATAATGTAAAATCAGTGGGAGCCCTGCACTTGTTTTCCTGCAACTAAGGTGATGGGAGGCAGTGACAGATCATCAGGCATTCAATTCTCATAAGGAACGTGCAGCCTAGATCCCTCGTACGCACAGCTCACAATAGAGTTTGTGCTCTTATGAGAATCTAATGCTGCTGCTGACCTGACAGGAGGCAGAGCTCAGGCGGTGATGCCAGCAATGGGAAGCAACTGTAAATACAGATGAAGCTTCACTCACATGCCCATGGCTCACCTCCTGCTGTGCGACCCAGTTCCTAACAGGCCACGGACCTGCACCCACCTTCTGCTGTGCAGCCCAGTTCCTAACAGGCCACAGACCTGCACCCACCTTCTGCTGCGCGGCCCACTTCCTAACAGGCCACAGACCTGCACCCACCTTCTGCTGTGCGGCCCAGTTCCTAGCAGACCACAGACCGGCACCACTCTGTGGCCCTAGGGTTGGGGACCCCTGCTCTTAAATACTGTTTGAGCCTATTCATTCCGCAAGAGCGCAGAGTTAAAAATGGGTTCAATAAGCAGGAGAACAAAGGGAGCTGCAGGACTCAGCCCCTCTGACCACCTCCCTAAGAGATTCTAGCCCAGTCCCTCTACCTAGATCTCAGCCCTACCCAAAGCCACAGGAGGTTCCTTGTGCTAAGATCTTGTAGCAGCAAAGAAAGATGAAGAGGTCAAGTCCTTGCACACTCAGCCACCTGCCTCCTCCTACGCATGTACATGTTTGCAGTTACAGAGGTCTGTGCCCTCACCCAGTATTCCCCATGGATTTACAGACATGTAACCCAGTATTCCCCATGGGTTTACAGACATGTTCACACGTGGGTGCAAGCTGATCTCCATTGTCAGTACACAGATGCCCATGAACATATGCCATAGACATATACATGTGTGCTGCACAAGCTACACAAGCTAAAGTTGGTTTAGCTAAAGCTTCTACACAAGCTGAAGACCCTCAAAAGCTGCTGTGGGGGACCTTGGCACCCACCCTTCCTTGCCAGCCAGGCCCTCACTGCTGGAGCAGGCGAGCTTATTCATCTTAGTTTCCTACATCTTCACCTCTATCAGCTGCTTCGCTACCCTGGATGGGCCAAACGTGGGGATTGGACTACAGTGCAAGCTTTTTTGAGGGAAGTTGCAGAAGAGAATGCCAGTAAATAATCTCTGACTGGCTCAAAGTGCTGATAACCAGTTTATGGGGAGACAATGTGCTGCTTGTAGTCACTGGGAACTGAGTTTCTAGTTCATTTCCATCTGCGTGGGAGGGGAACGTGGGGACTACTGGAGGGTGGGAGATGTTGGTTTAAAAAATGAAAATCCATTTCTTTTTCCTTTGTCCTGTGCTCCAGCAAGGCAGAGCCTTGCAGTCTCCAAGGAGGGGGTGTGAGTGGCCCTTGGCCACATGGCAGGGCAGGGAAAAGCAAGAGGTCAGGACTGAAGGCTCCCCACTGTGTGCTAGGATGGGTACAGCACATGATGGAAGGGACTTGCTGAGGCCAGGCACAGCCAAGCTTTGGAATCACACAGAGGGCTGAATTAAAACCCTAGCTCTTTTCACCATTTCCTTGTTGAGCTTGGGCATGTAAAATGATCTCTCTCAGCCTGGGAGTCTTTAATGTACGGTAGGCGGTACAGAAGAATGGTTAAGAGCATCAATGCTGGAGTTACCTGCCTGGGTTTGATTACAAGCTCTGCCTCTTTCTCAATTGGTTGTCTGGAGAAAGTTGCACATCCTGTGCTTCATTTTTGTCATCTGGAAAAGGTCTCGTATATAATTACTCAATACATGTTAACTGTTTATTTTCTATAAAATAATTAAACGTATACTCTGCAATAAAAAATCTTTAAGAAAAAAACTGTTAAAAACTATTTACTCTCAGAATATGGGTACTCCAAGGATCACCTTTCTTTAGGAGAGGAGGGTCAACAATACAATGGTTGGCCTGGGTGACCTCATGAAGTCAGTTTGTCCATGTGTTTAAATAATGGACACAACTTGGTAAAAGAAATGTTCTAGACACTTTAATTCACACCACCATCCTGCCAGGGTAGTATGCATTGAGCTTTGAGAGATACTGACTCCTGCCTTCTAGACACTGGCCACTTAAGAAACAGAGCCACAGAGGATCACAATATCAGCCTTATTAATGGTCAGGCTGTGTTGGACTTGGACCTGGGACGACAATGGAGTCTCTTGTTAGTTCTTCCTATCCAACAAAACTACGTCTTCCCTGAAGACTGTTGGCCAGTCTCTTAGGTCACCACAGCAGCAGGAAAAGGGTCCCCAGACCTGTACAAGCAGGGAGACGCTGGGCAGGGGACCAGGTGGCCCATTGCATGGGAACAGGGGTCAAAAAAAGAGAATGGGTTTCTTTATTGAGAAGGCTGAACTCAAAAGGGGGAGGTCGGTCATACATTGAGCATGAATCTTTCTCCTAATCTCTCTATCCAGGGGAACAGTAAGTGTAGATAGAAAAATCAACACTGTATTTCCAATCCTGCATCCTTCTGAGAAACTATGCAAGAGGACAGTCAACGTCTGCCCTAAAAATGTGGATATTCTCTGTCAAGGATGTGGAGAGTGATATTCAGAGAGGTCAAAGGATTTGTCTAGGACATTAAACTAGCAGAGCTAATGTTGAAACCCAAACACGAGTGCCCTGCTCTTCTCCTTACCCCACTGCATATCCTGGATCATGCTGGGTCTGCATGCTAATCCGGGCTCTTTCCAGCGGTCCCAAGCTACTTGTCAGAATAGCCTGAGTCCCTTCCTCCCAGGCCAAATGGCTGCTGCTTGGCTTGTCTGCACTTCACACTGTCAGGAGGCGACACTCATAGACAGTGATGACTAACCATCCTAACAAGTGGTACAGAGAGTAAGTGCTATAAGCGTTCAAAAATAGCCCAGAAAGCCCTGGGCACACACCAAAAGGGGAGAATGACACTTTGAGTACTTCAAAGAGGAACACAAAAGGAATGCCAGTGCTGAGCCAGAGTGACCCTTTCCCACACCACAAGGCTTGCAGGAGCTGCTGAGGCCAGTGTGGAGTGCAAGGCCACAGACGAGCCCTCTGACTACACGTGTGTGTGTGTGTGTGTGTGTGTGTGTATAACAAGCAGCCTTTGGCAGGAAGGTGTTGCCCAGATAGGGGTCTTCCTGGATTCAAATACAATGAAGGGACTGACCCTGCTCATCTCTGAGCTCATGAAGGAAATCCTGTTGGTGTGAGATTGGACAGCTATGTGATGGTGAAGGCAAGGGAGGACAGAGGGAGAGCAGACAACCAGGGGAACGAAGCCAAGGCAGGAATGACTAAAGAGGTGACCCTTCATTTCAATTCCCTCACTGAGCGGGGGCTCACAGGGCCTTTGTACAGCTCAGACAACCCCAGCTGACAGTGGGGTCTCCTTCAGAGCTGTGGGTACCCTGGAGCGCAGATACAGAGTCAAGACTCCAGAGCGGAGAACTGCCCAAGTGAGATAGACCTAAGGGAATCAGAAACCAAGGGTCAGGTTTAAGGCAGATATTGGAAACCGGAGCAAAACCGAGGAGTAGAAGAGCCCAAGAGAGAGGAATGGGAAGAGCTGTTCTAGGAAAAACGCTAAGTAAGGCATACAATTTTTTTGTTGCATAGAAGAGTCCTAGGCGTTGCAGCCTGGGCCCCATGTTGAGAGAACCAAAGTCCTCTCACAAATTCACCAGTATTGCCTCCCCTGAGGATCAATAGTCTGATCCAAGGGAATTCTGATAACACAATTACCAAACTTCACCACGATGGGTGCAACACCACTGTCAAAGACAGTGCCCTGGAGCTGGCATTTTCCCTATGAACATGGCCTAATATATGGGGAAAGTGCTAGGCTAATTAGGCTTTGGTTTTTTATTAACTTCAATTTTACAGAGGGGATCTTGCTTTGTACAGTGTTGTGATCATAACTCTCTGTAGTCTTGAATTCCTGGCCTCAAGAGATTGTTCTGCCTCAACCTCCCAACAAGATGAGACTACAGGCGCACACCACCAGGCCCAACCTAACTGTACTTTGATGCTAACTGGCTCTCCATACTCATACCTTCTAGCTTCCCCATCCTTCCTGATCTTGGACACATAAGCTTTTGCAGGTGGAAATGTCCTCCCGACTTTCCTGTGAACTAAAGGTTTTCACTGCCACTGCTGCTCACCATGCTAGGGGCACCTGCCTCACTCTTTGAGAAAGAAACCTGAGATCCAATGGTTCGTCCTCATTCCTGCCTCTTCGATCCTCGAGATTTCAAAGATGAGAAATCTTCTCTTAGCTCTCTATAAGCAGACTTCTGATTAAACTGGAGAAGTTAGGTGATGAACACCAATACAAAGATTTTAATATTTTCATTATAAATAGCCCAAATATTTTGTCCCATTTCCAGTTTAAATGGGTAAACCATAATATTGATGGTTTGCAACAGATGGAAGATGAATTGAGCTTCTCTACCAGCTAGCTGAACCACTTTTAATGGGGAATATATCGAAGCTATAAATTCCTGCAGACAGTATTGCTATGCAATAGCATAATATATCTTCTATTCAATCTTTTATACATTATGTTTTGTCCTGCATTCCAGTGGATATATTTATGGATCTGAAGCTTTGCCATGAAGAGGCACCATGCACCTCCTCATTCCCACCTCTTAACATTTCCACGGCTTTTGGAAACAGTCCTCTCTTGTTCTTGTTCCATGTAAAAGACCTGGAGTGTGACTTCATTGTCCCCATGGGTAAGTTTTATCTCTTGGAATGAAGCTTTGTGGCCCCAAATGTTTCTGGGATCTTAGTGCCCACTGAGAGGCACAGACACCAGGGAAAATGAATGGATGCTTATAAGTAGGAGAGTTGACCCTTACCCTCTCTCCTGGTACAGCAGTTGGGGACCTCTGGCTCTAGACACATTTTTATATCATAGGTAGAGAAGGCAAGAATGCTATTGCCACAGTCTTTTTTTTTTTTTTGGTGGTGGTGGTTTCTCCCACGAGACAAATCAAGACCTAGCAGTAGTTCCTGTAAACTAAGTCTCTCAATCACCAGCCCCATCCCTGAGAACTGGATGGGACCAAAATGTGGCAGACAGCACAGTCAGGGGGAAGAGCAGCCAACTCAAGCCAGAGTCTTAGAGACAGCTTGACCCAGGTCTGCCTTTGCTACTTCCCAGCTGTGTGACATGGGCGTTATCCAAAACCTCAGTTCCTTTATTCACAACAAGGATAACAGTACTTCCAGTGGTGTGCTGGTAAATATTTAATGCCCCTATTGTGTTTATTACCTTTGTTTTTACTGTAATCTATTTCATTGTAAGTTTATATAATTTTATTTTTAACAACAGGTTTGTTTAACAAGTGACTCACAGCATTTCTGACATTTAACAGTCAGCTCTCCCAAGCCAGCCCCAGCACAGCTCTGCATCCCACAGAGTGTAGCTGTGACAGACCAGTTACTGAGGGCTTACATGTATGCACTAAGGCCTGGCAACCTTAGCGACAATGAGAATAATTTTGTCAGCCTTAATAATGATATTGTCAACCTTAACAATGAGAACAAGAGTGGGGAGAAGGCCGGGCATGGTGGCTCACGCTTGTAATCCCAGCACTTTGGGAGGACGAAGCAGGTTAATCACCTGAGGTTGGGAGTTCAAGACCAGTCTGACCAACATGGAGAAACCCTATCTCTACTAAAAATACAAAATTAGTGGGGCATGGTGGCACATGCCTGTAATCTCAGCTACTTGGGAGGCTGAGGCAGGAGAACTGCTTGAACCTAGGAGGTGGAGGTTGCAGTGAGTTGAGATCATACCATTGCACTCCAACTTGGGCAACAAGAGTGAAACTCCATCTCACACACACACACACAAAGAGTGGGGAGAAGGGGAAGGGAGAAAGAGGGGAAGTGAGTACTGGGAGGTGATTTAGAACACTGTCAGCACAGAGGGAAGCCTGGCTGAGGAAACCCAGTGACCTCATCCTTTTCCGGTCAGAGCGTCACCAGATAGCTTCCTCGTTTGGCTTCCGCTTACTGCACTAGGAATTCTCCAAACGTCATACACAGCTATTTTCAAATGCCAGGGTGAGGCATATGTCCCAATGCTAAATTGAAGTGCTGTTTGCATTTCTCATCAGTACTTGATCCACTGTTCCCTTCTCTCCGCATAAAACAGGAGTTGACTGTGAGCTGAGCTGCACAACCAGCTTCATTGTTCCTGGGTAGACCCCAAGTGATTACAGACTGGATGACAAGGACGAATGAATGGAGCTTTTCTCCTCTGGTACAGTATGACTGATAGGAATACCTACCTTGTAGGGTTGTTGTGAGGATTGAGATAATCCATGTAAAGTGATTAACCCAATGAATGTTTGCTGTTGCTCTTCTCCTTCGGCCTGAGGAAACCTAATCTAATGGTATAGGTGTGGGGCAGCCATTCTGACAAGGTGATTAGGTGTCTGGCAAGCTTTTATCTTCCCTGCACTGTGAACCTGAGAGATTCCACCGGGCCCCCTTTCTGGACTTCCTGTTTTCACTCTATTTATTGATAGAAATAAAAATTCCCTGACCTAGAAATTTAAAGAGTCCTGAGTTTCCAACATTCATAAAAGAGACTGGATGGCTCACCCCACGAAGCAGTCAACCAATTCTAGAAGCTTCAGGCTTGCCACAAAATCAGAGATGGCCACTGACTCTCCCTCCTCCTCTGGTCCTCCTCCTCCTCCCCTACACTTCTCCTCTCCTCCCCTCCTCTTCCTTCCTTTCTTCTTTTCCTTCTCCTCCCCTTCCTCCTCCTCCTTCTCTCCCTCTTCCCCTCTTCCTTTTTCTCCTTTCCTCCCCTCCTCATTTTCTTCCTCCTCCCCTTCCTCTCCTCCTCTCCCTCTTCCCGCCTTCCTCTCCTCTCCCTCTTCCCCTCTTCCTCCTCCTCCTCTCCTACCCACCTTCTCCTTTCTCTCTTCATTCTCCTCTCCCCTTCCTTCTTATCCCCTTCTCCTCCTCCTCCCCTCCTCTTCCTCCTCCTTTTCCCATCCTCCTACTCCTTCTCTTCCATCTCCAGAGATTAAGAGGAAAAGCACAAGGTCTGGAGTCAGAGACCCTGGTCTGACAACAGCTCAGCAACTCTTGGCCAGGGGGGCTGGAGAAACCACCTCAGCCCTCTGAGCCTCAGTGCCCTCAATTGCAAAATGGGAACAGTCATTCCTAACTCAGAGGGTTGCTTTAAGGACTGATTTAAAAGACTTTGTAAACTGAACTCTGCTCTACCTGGTTTCGTGGCTATTGTTAGCATAGCAACCTGTGGCTTACGAAGCAGTTCAAATCCATTATATCCTTTCAAGTTTATACCCCTAAAGGAGGGGCAGAAAATGGTGGTTTTGAAGGAGTTGTGTGGAGCTGCTGGATTGGAGTGAAAGCTTCACCCTAGGCTGAAGAAGGAAGTACTTGGGAACAATAGGGTGAAGCCAGCCTAGAGTTTAGACTCCACAGTGCTGGTAATGACATACATAGGAGACTGGAGCAGAGCAGTGACAGGTAACTGAATTTGCTGAATCTTGTCAAGTTGACTTGTTCTTCTGTCTCCATTCCCTCAAGTAAACAGAGCCAGTCCTTGGGGTTTAACATCCATCTGTCTCTCTCCCACGCAGATATAACAGGATACTGGAAGAGACTTTTCCTGGTACCCCAGAATTAACAACCAGAACCCCTATCTGGCAACAAAAAGGCATTGAGAATGCCACGTTCTAAAGAAAGCTTCCACAGAAAGACAAATACCGCATATCCTGATTCATAAGTGGGAGCTAAATAACGTGAACACACGGATATAGAGAGTGGGATGATGGACAACGGAGACTCACTCAGAAGGGTGAGGGGCTGAAGGAATGGGTGATGAGAAAGTACTTCATAGGTACAGTGTATATTATTCAGGTGATGGATACCCTAACAGCAGTGGCTTGACAACTACACAATCTATGCCTGCAACAAACAAAGTTACATGTGTACCCCCATAAAATGATACAAATAAATACATAAAGAAAGTTTCCAAAGTTAGACTCGGACCCTACTTCTACCCAGATCTAGTGCAAGGTGGCAGAGCAGGCTCTATTGCCACTAGGCCCTCCTAACTCCCCGCGTCCCTTCCCTTCCCCCAGTCTCTGTACGATAACCATGGCTGGAGGAAGAGTATCTGGAGCTCTGAGTTACCGAGGTGCACAGTTATACAGTAGCCTTTTTATTCCCTTCAGTGAGGGGTTAGGATCCAAGGGGAGCACTGGCTGAGACTATGATTAAAGACACAGCACCTGCTGCTGAGACAGCATAGCACAGATGTTTCCAGCAAAACCGAGGGATGCTAGCCTGTCCGTGTCCAAATTCCAGTTCTGCTGCCCCAGCTGTGTAACCTTGACCAAGTTACTTAACCTTCCCATACTTCATTTTCCCATCTGTAAAACTGAGCTAATAGTAGATACTTTGTGTGGTTGTTGTAAGGACTACATGTTGCTACGGACTGAATATTTGTTATCTCCCCAAATTCGTATGTTGAAGCCCTAACACCCAATGTAATGGTAATTAGAGAAAGGCCTTTGGAGGGTAATTAGGGCTAGATGAGGTCTATTTCTGCTTTTAAGCTACATATCTCATGGTATTCCATTTTGGCAGCCTGAGCAGAATAACACACATGGATGGTAATTTTGAGCACAGCTTGGCACATAGTAAGGGCACTGTAAATGTTTGCTTTGATCTATTAGTACTCAATTCCAGGATGGATGTTTATTTCTGCAAAGAACTTGTTAAACTACTGCATCTCCTCCTGAGCAGAAGATACGATATTTGCATGGAAGAGAGGAGAGCCAGAGAAGAGTGGTAGTAGGGCAGCTGTCACCCCAACACACAGCATGTCAAGTAGGCAGAAGCTACTACAGATCCAGGTGTGCCCTGAGAGATACTGCCTTGCCATTGTCCAATACAGCAAAGGGCCACAAGGTGAGAGGACCCAACAACAGGAAGCCATGGGCTGGACACCAATTCAGGGAGCAAGAGAAGCCCCTCAGAATTCCCAAGATGCACACCTGTGGCCCACAGGGAACAGTATCTGGACTCCTGCAGAGGAGGGCACAATGGCCAGGCAGCCACAGCCAACAACAGCCTCAATTAATGAAGAAAATGTTTGCCTCTTTCCCTGTGCTTCCATGTCCTTACATTTCAACCCTGGAGGAGCTAAAAGAGGAGGAAGCGAAATATCAGACTGGGCATTCATCTCCCACCCAAACATACCCAGCTTCCTCAATCCACAGGAAAAGCCTACTTAAGGGTAAGCAAAAGAAATGAGGCTGAACTTGGATATGAAACTGGAATTTCACTACAACCACTAGAGTTTAGTTTTGACTTCATTTTTGTGACTTCATTTTAATTGGCGATACAGTCACCTGGTATAAGAGGTACCTAGTATAAGAGGTACCTGGTACAAAAGGTACAGACCATGTGGCAGCCGGATGAACACAGAGGACCCCATTTGGATATGATCAACTCCAGCCTGCTGCTGGGACAGGAAGGGCCTTGGTGTGTCACAGGATCCCTAAGCACAGGAAACAGAGGCTGTGTTTCCAGGTGCGGGCTTTCCCATTATTGGACTGACTGCATGACCACATCCTTTCAGACTAAGATCCCTGAGATTGGGCCACTCAGGCAGGAGCTAACTGCTAAAAGTGGGGTCTGCAAGCCTTCTTTATCAGCAGACAAGGAAAGGAAAATCATCCAAGAGAAACGGCAGGAGTCCTTCAGACAATGAGACGGTGTCCCTCTTTTGGCGGGGGAAACACATCCCTTCTTGGATTGACTTTCTGTCACAGCCTTTCAAACTAGGCACCCCCTTTCTCAAACAGGGCCTGCTCAGGAGGCCCCTCCTCCAGGTGTGCATCCTGGACCCAGTGTCTGCTGCTCAGAGACCCCAGCCCAGGGTTCAGGTGGAGGCTGGATGTGCCCTGTTGGTTGGGGTAACCCAGCTCCCTCATTTCCCTCTGCTTACATCCTCCCATTTCAAATGCACCCACACTCCAGCAAGAACAAACCCACCCTCCGTGCCTCTGTTTCCCTCCCTCCATGGTCCTCTTCTTTTTGTCCCAACCCTTGGGCCTTTATAAGGCAGAGGTGGGTGTGGAAGAACGGAATACACAGACATCCTCCAAGGCCAGTCCTGACAAGCACACCTCCTGGTCTACAGAAGGAGCCTCTAAGGAAGGAAGGGAGAAACATGGAAGCCGATTTGAGCATCTCAGACATAGAGCAAGCAGCTGGTTCTTACTACGGTGCTTTTGGAAATTGATGGGATGTCTTCAGCTGCCACAATTGAGAATTGCCACTGGGCTACTGGCATTTGGAGGGCAGGGTCAGGCATGACAGACACTCTGCAGTGAGGGGACAGTCCTACACAACACAAAGCATTACCCCATACCTTGTATGATCTTCTAATGCCATGCAGACATTTATGTAGGACCCACTGCTCATCTATAAAAATAAATACTTTCTCTTTTTTCCACTAGGATAACCTAAACTTTGTCTTAGACTACAATCTCTATTTTACGCAAGGTCATGTTTTTGCTATTTCTTATCCTGTACAAAGGTCTGTTCATTCTTATCCAAATGGTGGTTTTCATTTTAGCATTTACTCATATCTGTGATCTTTCATTTTCTTTTCGTTTTTGTACATAATTCCCTCTGATCAGTTCTTAAATCCAAACTTATTCATTCTCAGTAGAAGTAAGCATCTGACTACTTCATGAGGACTCATAGCATGGACATTGCCAAGCATTTATATATAGAAATAAGTGCCATATTATATCAGCTTTATAGATTCCAATGGTACAAAATATGAAAGTGAGTGTCTCTCCTATTCCAGTCCCTCAGTTTTCTGACATGAAGGCTTCTGACATCTGAATATTACTTTCTACCAGCTTTCTTATGAAACTCAGAGTTTAAAACTGTTTTAAGCCTTTCCAGATATAAGTACATGCAACCAGTGATTACTAATAACTTCACCTCCTTCTTTCCAATACTTATGCCACCTAGTTCTTTCTCCTATTTAATTACATTGTCAAGGACCTCAAGCAATTAACATTTTTATCTTATTCCTGACTTCAACATGAAGGTTTTAAGTGTTACACCATTAGGCATAATCGTGGTTTGAGTGTACAGATATAGTCTATCAAATTAAGTAAATATCTGTCTATTCTACTAGATTAACACTTTTATCATGAAATTTGCTTTTTCTGTTTTGGGGGGTTTTGGTTTTTTTTGTTGTTTTTGTTTTGTTTTGTTTTTTAAGAGTCTGGCTATGTCACCCATGCTGGAGTACAGTGGCACAATCTCTTCTCACTGCAACCTCCGCCTTCTGGGTTCAAGCAATTCTCCTGCCTCAGCCTCCCTAGTAACTGAGATTACATGCACACGCCAACACACCTGCCTAATTTTTGTATTTTTAGTAGAGACAGGGTTTCACCATGCTGGCCAGGATGGTCTCAAACCCCTGACCTCAGGTGATCTGCCCACCTTGGCCTTCCAAAGTGCTGGGATTATAGGCATGAGCCACCATGCCTGGCCATGAAGTTTGAATTCTATCCTAAATATTTTTCATGGTACTTTTTTTCTATTTCTATCATTAAATGTTGTGAATTATATTCATTATTCCATATTACAACTAGGTTTTGAGTGTCTATTATATGCTAGGTACTCTTCTAAATGCTTGGAATTTAAGAGTAAATACTTAAAAATTGGTCTGTGCCCTCACAAAACTTGCTTTTTACCCAGGGAGACTTTTAATGTTCAAAGAGTTGTATTATATAATGTGAAGTATTATGTCAGTGCAATTATAGTAACAGACCATTTAACATTACATTCCTGGATGGACTAGGTTTTTATAACATAAAATGACCAGAAAGTTTTTGGTTCTTTCCAAAATGTGACAAAGGGATCAGAAAGGGAATTTCACCAAACATTCTTAAAGACAATGAGTGAAAAAGAAAAATCGTGTGCCTTAATAAAGTCAGATAATTCAATAAACAGACTACACAGATTTTTTTCATGGCATTCCATTAGAAACACTGAACAAATCTGGATTCCGGAGTGGCTACATGGTCGTTTCAAAAGACATAGTTTCTATGAAAACAAGGAGAACATGCAGTCATTTGATGGGAAAGGGCTAGAAAAGGCGGAATGAGAATGGAGCCCCCAGACTGCCTGTACCTACCTTCCTCTAGGAGACACATCATCCACGTGCTCCATGCCCCATCTTCTACTCTACATTTGGCAAACTCTTTGTCATCCACCAGACAGGAAGTTGCCTCTGCTGAGAATCTTGTCCTAATTTCCCCTGTGTTAGCCCCTCTTGCCTCTTTGGTCCCCTGTGGTCTCCCCATGCTTACATCTCTCTACCTTCATCACATGCTTTAATTCAGGTGGCAGTGGTAGATCACAGCATTATGGTACACAATATGTTCACACTTCTCTGTATCCACGTTCTGGGATACTCCCCCCTCTCCCGACTCTGGGCTTGACCATCAGACTTGCTTTGACAAGTGTGTAGAATACAAATGCTATGCAAGCAGAGACAAAAAGTGTGCGCATGTATTGGGGCTTACAGCGTCTTTTTTTCTTTTTTTCTTGAGATGGAGTCTCCCTCTGTTGCCCAAGCTAAAGTGCAGTGGCGCCAATCTCGGCTCATTGCAAGCTCCACCTCACGGGTTCACGCCATTCTCCTGCCTCAGCCTCCCAAGTAGCTGGGACTACAGGTGTCTGCCACCATGCCTGGCTAAGTTGTTGTATTTTTAGTAGAGACGGGGTTTCACCATGTTAGCCAGGATGGTCTCGATCACCTGACCTCATGATCCACCCACCTCGGCTTCCCAAAGTGCTGGGATTACAGGCGTGACCTACCGCTTGCAGCCCAGTGTCTTTTTTTCTTTAGAACTCTGACATGACCACAAGAAGAGCCCACCTACTGAAAGTTGAGAAGACCAGGTGGCACAGAGACAAGCCACCTGGCTGAGGCCGTGCACCAGCCAGTCTGCCACTGCCTGCCTGCCTTGACAGTGAGGTCATGCTAGACCATCCAGTCCCAGCCAAGCTACCAGCTGACCACAGACATCAGCCAACCCAACCCAGACCAGAAGAACCACCTGGTTCTGACCCAAAGAATTATGAGATATTTAAGAAATGTTTGTGTTAAGCTACAAAGTTTCGGAATGATTTGTGACACAGCAAAAGTTGACTGACAGACCACCACCTGCCCCTCTTACTCAGTTGTCAGCACCTTGAAGTCAAGATCACGTTTTATTCACTGTCAGAGTCTAGCACAGTGCTAGGCACAGTGACTGTCTGAAGAATACTTTTAAAATGGAAACCCTGATCTCAGAAGGAAAGGTTCTGCTTGTACCCTCCCTTGTGTCACATCACTCAACCTACTTCCGTCAGCCACATCTGTCCCAGAGATGACACTCGTGAGGCTGTTTTGTTTAAATGTAAACAGACTGTAAACTCTGTGAAAGTGGGGACCTCCTTAGTGTTTGCTCATGGCTGTATCATTCAGCACCTATCACAGCAATGTGACAGGGCTTTGGCAAATACCTGAATCAATAAACCAACACAGCTTGGCATTTGCAGCAGCCAGTGATGTGGCCTGGTGGGAAGGGGTGTTAGTCATCTCTTTCCAGCACACACAGCCTCACAGCCCTGTGCCCTCCTGATGGCATGACCAATGAGCATGCTTCCCCAAAAGGGACAATGTGGCTCACAGAGCCGAGCAGCAGGAGTAGTGGCCTGAGGGACCTTAGAGGTCAGGCACAGCAGGTCGCCTTCTGCTGAACCTAGACAGGTAGTTTCATACACAATGCACAGTCCTCTCCAGTGGGCACTCATTTAGAAAGTCTTCTGGTTGAGGAAAGGGCAGTGGCCTGAGAGACCAGAGACTGGAAGGCTCAGCTCTGCTGTGTGACTCATTTCCACTGACCTAACTTCTCCAAGTCACAGGGTCCTGCCATCCCAGCCTAATACACCAGCTCAAAGAAACAAAGTAAATCCTGTAAAATTGCTTTCAGGAAATAAAAGATAAGAGACCACCTTCAACTTATAAGTAGTCTGTATTCTACATAGTCATGTTTCAGAAGGTTGTTTTAAAGTGGGTAGTATATTTTCCCATAAAAAACCATATTGAAAATGATGGTTAGGTTCTCTGGCTCTGACTCAAAAGCCTTTTTAAACTGAAATAACTTATATTTGTGAAGAAAAATGGCAGGAAAAATACTGTTGCAGCACTAGTCATTAAACCAAAAAAAAGGGTCGGGCGCGATGGCTCACGTCTGTAACCCCAGCACTTTGGGAGGCTAAGGTGGGTGGATCACGAGGTTAGGAGATTGAGACCATCCTGGCTAACATGGTGAAACCCTGTCTCTACTAAAAATCAAAAAAAAATTAGCTGGGCGTTTTGGTGGGCGCCTGTAGTCCCAGCTACTCAGGAGGCTGAGGCAGGAGAATGGCGTGACCCCGGGAGGCGGAGCTTGCAGTGAGCCGAGATCACACCGCTGCACTCCAGCCTGGGCAACAGAGCGAGACTCTGTCTCAAAAATAAATAAATAAATAAGTAAAAAAAAAAAAAAAGAAAAAGAAAAAGAAAAAAGAAATACCATGGAACAAGGAACTGTGTTTCTGATTCATCACAAGTGCCAGCGTTTGAAGAAAAGTGGATTTAACTGGAGAAGGAGGAAGCAGTAAAAAGCTTTTATGAAGATTTAAAGACAACTTTTGGCCACAGCTTCAGGTGCCCAAATGTGGGCACTGTTTCCCCCAAAATCACAGGTTGTCCTATTCTTAGTGCTGCATCCTAGGTATGTTCCTTTTGCTGTGATTCTGTCCATATTTTGAGTCACACGTGGAACGAGAAAAGGGAGAGAAGATCCAGCTGGTGAAGAGCTGAAAGAGAAGGAGGAAGGTGAAAGGAAGAGATGACTAAGGCTGGGAGCAGCCAAGCAACATTTTCCACGCTTACTGTGCATCACACTGGATGATTTTTCTATGTTCTCTCATGTCTTCTCCTAATCTTAACCTGCAAAAAGGCATTTCCCCATTTTGTAAATAAATAATAGACTGGGAATGGACAGGAAAGTGACTTTGTCAACAGGTTTAGTGAACAGGCAAGAGGTCAGTCTTAGGGCTGCTTAACTCTGAAGTCCATTTTCTCTGCTCTCTACTTGGCTGTGGAGGAGGAGGACAGAGGAAAAGGAAGCACTCCTTCTGTAGAGATGGTGAGGAGGCCATCTGAAGCTTCCTACAAGGTGACAGGGGGTACCACGCCCCCAGGACATTTGGTTGTCAACTGGAGTAAAGGGTTGAGGAGGTTGCACCCTTGGAGCGGGGAAGAAAAATGTGCAGACAACCATCTGAAACATATAACGTGTTGAAAGTCAGGGCTCACTCACAACTCCAGGGAAAGTCAGTGCAAATGCAAGGTTCTTATCATCGTCCATTCAGGCTTCCCTAACAGAATAGACTGAACTAGGTATCTTATAAACAACAGAAACTTCTTTCTGACAGTTCTGGTGGCTGGGAAGTCCAATATCAAGGCATCGTTAGAGTTGCTGTCTGATGAAAGCTTGCTCTTCTGGTTCACAGATGACACCTTCTTGCTGCATTCTCACATGGTAGAAAGGGCAAACAAGCTCCCCTGGGGCCACTTTTATAAAGGCACTAATCCCATTGATAACACTTCTGCACCCATGACCTAGTCACCTCCCAAAGACCCCACTTCTTAGTATCATCACCTTGGGGTGTTAAGATTGCAACATGTGAATTTGGGAAGGACAGAAACATTTAGCCCTAGCAGCACTATTAACAAAATAGATACAATCCTTACCCTTAAGAAGCTGTATCTCAAATGCAGGATCCACAATGAGATTAAATTCACAAAGAGGGAAGAGAATGATCTCAAAACAAAGCACAAAACACTAAAGAAGAGAAGTTAATAAATAAATAAAGCAAAATTAATCACAGAAGAATATGTGCTGAGTGGAAAATGCACCTTGCAAGGAAGACACTGTATCCTCGGGTAAACAACCAGGAAGAGTGCGCAGGGAAGAAGAGAAACTTTGCAAATTAGCATTTTCTTTCATGTTGATCAACCCAGGGGTTCTTGCTCATAAAATTAAAAGAAATAAAATTAAACTGTAACCAGCTCCCTTGGGCTCCTTGGAAGCGCTCACGCGGCATGGAGGGGGCTGTGAGGAGGGAAGCACATCAGGATCCTTCCGTCATATTGCTTTACTTCCACATCTGTCTTGTGATGCCAAAACTAGATGATCAGCAAGAATAGCAATGTCTCCCAAAGGGGTGCCCATTTCCTCAGGACCACCCACCTTGACCCCAGGCAAAGCCTCCAAGACTAGGGCAACTCTCACTTCCTTCTGTGTCCACGTCCCTTCCACTCAGCCCATCAAGCATGCACATTGCCCATTTGCTCTGTGTCAGTGGCACAAAAATGCCACTGGGCATGCAGATGTCCCAGGCATGGTACCTCCCCCTCAAGGAATCTATGACCCAGTTGCAGAGAAAAGGCCAACATGAGGAACAACCAGAGAACAATGTTAAGATGAATTCTGTGCTCTTTCCACAGACCTCTACCACCTGCACCATCCCCTTCCTCTTTTTTCCCCCAATTTCCTTGATTTTCATCAGGAGCTCCATATTTTCAAGGTGTTACGTTAACCTCTGACATTAGTTTTCCCATCTGGAAGATAGAATTGATGTAAAAAAAAGATGAAAGTTAAACCTTTAGCTCTTAATGTTGCAAATTAACTGTGTAAGTAAATCATTTGTTTTAAAAAGTGATGGATTAAATGTAAATAGTACCTGTTATCACTGACAGGTCAAAGATGATGACACGAGTGGAGCACAAATTAGACTATATGGCCATTCCTGGAATATATGCTAAACACTAAGTGAGGTATACTCTTTGAGGGTGAAACCTTTGACTTAACAACTAGATAATGAGCATGAACCCCCAACAAGGGAAACCACTACCATCTTAAACCGCAATGGATCCTGCAGGTCTGCAACAGAATGTTGGAATGCCTGCTTTACCTTTGCTACTCCTCCTCCTTATTCTTTCCTTGCACCTTCCCCCTCCCAAGTGTGTGTGTATGTGTGTCTATGTGTGACTGCGTATGTGATCAATTTGGTTTTAGAAGAGCAAATAGAGATTGGTTATGCAGGTACCATTAATTGCCAGGAACTGAAGCATTTTACAAGCATCATCTAATTGAGTTCTCATAACCACTCTGCTCATCTGACATTATTTCCCCTCATGTATTGAAGAAACCAAGCCTCTGAAACTTCAGATGACCCACCCTGCATCACACAACAAGTGAATGGCAGAAATGAGATCTGCACCAAATCTGTTTGCCTTCAAAGTTCATCCTGTCTTCAACACAAACTACCCTCCAAGTTCTTGCTTTGCTTCACAGGTCAGAACTCTCTGGGTAAGACTCTCTGACTATTCCACTCTAGCATCTCTTCTCTCATTCTTTCTGGAATCCCTTGTTTTAGTTCTGTATTCATCAATTCTCAGGGTTCTCCAGAGAAACAGAACCAATAGGGTATATACATAGATGTACATATGCATATATAATATGTAATATATATTACATATACATATATGTATATATACACACATCCTAATATATATCATATATATCATATCATATATATGATATACATATATATTCTGATTTGCCCTGATATATATATGTGTGTGTGTGTGTGTGTGTGTGTGTGTGTATACATCTAATTGGCTCTGAGAATGAGAAAGAGCAAGAGAGAGAAAAGTTTATTATGGGAGTTGGGTCATGTGATTATGGAGACCAAAAAGTCTCTCATTCTGCTCTCTGTAGGCTAGATAAATGGGAGAGTCAGTGGTATAATTCAGTCCAATTCCAAAGGTCTGAGAACCAAGAATGTCAATGTCCATGTCCAAGGGCAGGAGAAGACAAATGTCCCAGGTCAAACAGAATGAATTTGCTCTTCCTCTGCCTTTGTATTCTATTCAGAACCTCAGTGGATTGAATGATGCTCACCCACATTGGTAAGAGGGGATCTTCTTTACTCAGTCCACCAAATCACGTGCCAATCACCTCCAGAAACGCCGTCACTGACGCACCCAGAATAATGTGCCACCAGCTATCTGGGAATCCTTTAGCCCAGTCAAGTAAACAGATAAAATTAACCGTCAAAAGTCCCAAGCTCAGCCTCTTTTATTAACTTAATAGGAGGATCCGGGGGTGAATGGCAGAGAGGGGTGGCTCTCTCTCCCACATCTGTCTCAGTGTTTCTATAAACCAAAGAGCAGGGGAAGCCCTTTGGGGCACCCCTTAAACATCTCTCATCCCTCCCTCCCCTGCTCCCATTCCTCCAGGACGGCTCCCCTACAAGGGTGCCCCCTCTCCTCCTGCTTCTGGATTCTTAAGCACAAAGGTCATTAAAGATGATGGGATTCTGGAGACCCTCTAGTGCAGAAGGCCCCACACATGACCAGGCATGCCATCACCTGGGGACCTCTTGAAATAGGCATATCCCAGGGTTCCATTTCTCTCTCTAAGGCACTAGATTCTAAATTCGGAAAAATGTTATTGTTAAAGCCTCCTGAGTAATTCTGATGATCAAT
The DNA here is from genome assembly GCF_008728515.1 of Papio anubis. Classification (NCBI taxonomy): domain Eukaryota; kingdom Metazoa; phylum Chordata; class Mammalia; order Primates; family Cercopithecidae; genus Papio; species Papio anubis. The sequence goes on from NC_044983.1 coordinate 19,286,287, forward strand.
CCAATGTGGGCACTGTTGTGGCCTGAATTCTGTTTCCCCCAAATTCATATATTGAGGTTCTAACCCCCAGTACCTCAAAATAGAACTATATTTGAAAACAGGGCCCCCAAAGAGGCAATTAAGTTAAAATGAGGTTATTCTGATGGGCCTTGATTTAATATGACTGGTGTCCTTTTAGGAAGAGAGAATTTGGGCACAGATGGATACATAGGAAAGACTATACAAAAACAAAGAGAAGAGGGTCATTGACAAGCCAAGGAGAGAGGCCTCAGGAGAAACTGACTTGCTGACACTTTGAATTTACACTTCTAGCCTCCAGAGCTGTGAAAAAAAGAAATTGATCTCCATTGTTTAAGCCACCAGGTATGTGATATTTATTTTGGCAGCCCAAATGAACTAATACAGGCCCTCCAAAGCTAGTCCAACCTGCTCATGGTAAAGATGCAAAAACTAAGGTCTAAGGAGGTCAAGTGATTTACTTAAGGCCACTGAGAGGGTTAGTGGGAAGGCTGAGGCTCAAACTATGTGTACGGGCATACAGTCCAGAGCACATTCCATGATCCTATACTGACTCTAGGGACCCAAGAGCCAGACCATCCCCGAGCCTCCACAAAGCCTTCCCTGAGGACTCGTGGTATCGCACTGTTACTTTGTTCCTTTGAGCTTTCATAGTACTAAAGCCTCACTTCTGCACTGGACAGGGACATCTTTGTATTGGTCATCATCTAGCCTTCCCTACTGAACCATGCCCCTGTAGTACTCGAAAGAATGCTGGACACAAGGTACGAGAGAAACAGGTGTTTCTTTTTTTTTTTTTTTTTTGAGACGGAGTCTCGCTCTGTCGCCCAGGCGGGAGTGCAGTGGCCGGATCTCAGCTCACTGCAAGCTCCACCTCCCGGGTTCCCGCCATTCTCCTGCCTCAGCCTCCCGGGTAGCTGGGACTACAGGCGCCCGCCACCTCGCCCGGCTAGTTTTTTGTATTTTTTTAGTAGAGACGGGGTTTCACCGTGTTAGCCAGGATGGTCTCAATCTCCTGACCTCGTGATCCGCCCGTCTCGGCCTCCCAAAGTGCTGGGATTACAGGCTTGAGCCACCGCGCCCGGCCGAAACAGGTGTTTCAATAGGTTGAAGGTATGATTGACCTGAGAATGGTAAGGAAGAGGGAGGAGCTGTCTTCTCCTACAGAACCTCAAAGAGAGAATGTGCGTCCCTGATTCACTTACATGTGATCTGACCTGGTATTCACTATAGAATCAGGTCTAGGTAATCAAAGCGGACTACTTTCCATATCAATCCCTTGAAATAGTAATTCTCCAATCAGAAGACACAGTCCCAATTCTGTCACTAATTTTCCCTGTGATCTTGAGCCCATCATTTAGATTACTCAGACACTCATTTCCTCATATGCAGAATGGGAGAAAAATAAGTGCCTGCCTTACCTATTTCATAGACATACAGTGAATATCAAATAAGATAATGTACAAGAAAGCACTTGCAAAGGTATAAAAATGTTATTGAAATATAAAATGTGACAAATCCTTCATCCTCAAAAAATAAATGTGGATCAGAATGAATCTCTGTCTGGAGAAGGCAGCAGAAATCATAATAGAAACGTGAGACCTGATTGATAGGCAGCGTGCATGAGTGGTTTTCAAATTTGGGGAGGAAATTTTGGTGCATAATGAAAGGAACATAAAACTGGAAATCTGAGGATGAGCTTCTGGACCCAGCCCCATGAGGAACAACCTGTGTGCTCTTGCGTGAGGCTCTAACAACTCCTCCCAGGCTGTCTCTTCTCATGCCAAAGGTGAGGACAATAGTGCCCACCTCCTTTTCCAAGCAAGGTGATTGCAAAGATCAAATGAAATTATATGTAAATACAAAGCAGAACACTATGCAAACAGATCATATGCCTGAATTTAAAAAATACATATATATTAAATAAACTGAGTGAGACAGGACAGAGATGCCAGAGAGAAACGGAAAGTAAAAAGGATTCTAGCTACAGGAGCTGCAAGTTTAGCCTAAAAGATGTTCTGACTAGAAAGTCAGTCAGAGAGTGTCAGAAAGGGCTTGAAAGTAGGGAATTACGCGGCTAAGCCGAAGGAGACCAACCAAGAGAGAAAATAAAAATTCCGAGAAATGTCTCCAAGTAAAGATTGTGTGACTTGAAGAATTCCATTATCACGAAGTTGAGTGGAGCAAAGCTAAGCTTTTTTACAGGTGTAATACCTGACAAAAACATGCAGTAAGGCCCATATTTCCTTAGTAAACAGGGCAACTGTGAAAAAGAGCTACGGCTTACACTGTGAATAGAAGCTAAAAACCTTGGAGAGAGACAGAAACTCAAAGATTGGTCAGTTCTTTCACCTACATCAAACAGAATTGAGCAATGGCACTCTGTATTTCTGATTTGGCCACGTATCTATATGGTTCACCTCTTGATGGTGCTAAACATTCTTGTTACACAGATTTTATAGCCAACTATTGAAACTTAGAGCACCCTGAAAATATTAAGGGAGAGAAAGTAGCAGGAACAGAGCCATGCATTGCATCTACTCGCAATTTATTAAATGTTTGACTCTCTGAACAACTCAGAAAATGCTAAAAGTAGAAACCTGTAAGTCTAGTAAGCAAGGAAATTGAAGCTCAGCATGATGAAAGACAAGTTTGCATGTTTATAGGAGCACAATTCACAACTGCAAAAATATAGAACCAGCCTAAATGCCCAGCAACCAATGAGTGGATAAAGAAAATGTGATATATATATGTTTATCTCATATATATCTATATATATGATATCTATAATGATCTATGTATATCACATTTTCTTTATATATGTAGATATATGTATATCACATTTTCTTTTCCACACACACACACACATATATATATACTATGGAATACTATTCAGCTGTAAAAAGGAATGAAATAATGGCATTTGCAGCAACCTTCATGGAGTTAGAGACCATTATTCTAAGTGAAGTAACTCAGGAATGGAAAACAAAACATCGTATGTTACTACTTACAAGTGGAAGCTGAGCTATGAGAATGCAAAGGCTTAAGAATGATAAATGGACTTTGGGGACTTGGGAGATGGGTAGAAGGTGGAAGAGGAGTGAGGGATAAAAGACTACACACTGGGCACAGTGTACATTGCTTGGGTGACAGGTACACCAAAATCTCAGAAATCACCACTAGAGAACTTTTCCATGCAACAAAACACCACCTGTTCCCCCAAAAACTATTGGAAAAAAAAGACAAATGTGAACCCAAGATCAGACTCAGCTGAGATTAACAAACACTTGAAAAATAGTGGCATCGCATGATAGAGTTTCATTTCTCTCTTAAATAAAAGAAATTCAGAGGTAGCTCTCAGTGGGTATCATGGCACATCTCCAGTCATCAGAGATGAAGCTCTTTCTAGCTTTCTCAAACTATCTCTAAGATGTGGTCCTCATCGTTATGGTTCTGGAAAGTTGATAGAGCTCCAGTTATCACCTTTACGATCCAAGCATCCAAATGGCAAAAAAAGAGACTTTTGTCAAAACTTCCTTTTTACAAGACTTCTTGGAATCCTCATTTGACACTTTCCCTTACACATCATTGGCTAAAACTTAACCATATGTCCTTAGTCACAAAAGATTGCTAGAAATCCCTTTTATCTGGAGAACAAAGTGTTCAATTAAAAATTGCACTCTGTTACTATACAAAAGGAAGTGTGAATTTCAGAAGTAACCAGGAGTCTCTGCCACACCAGTTTACGAATTCCTAAGTCTATGTTCTTTTTCAGTAGCAGAAAATCCCTAAAAAATCATCTGTTCGAGGATTCCTCAGACCTATTTGGACACATGTGGTGTCAGCTCAATCTAGTCCTGCTGCTAAATGGGAAAATAAAAACAACGTACTTTAATCACTGTTCCTACTGCTATTATTCAGGGATCAATTGGGCTCGATGGAACAAAGGTTGCCATGAACATTGAAGAGAAGCCCAGGAAGTTTTCCTGTGTCTGCTCAACCAAGAGATGACTTTTATGTATTGTCATGAAAATTACAGACAGAAATGTTTTTGATGTAAATGTAATTTGGAAGGAGAAATTTCAAGACTGGGAAAAGAATGGCAGAAATCGGAGTTAAATTTTGTTCTCTTCATTGGCCTTTGATCTTGCTGAACTGAAAATTTCTTTTTTTTTTTTTTTGAGACGGAGTCTCGCTGTGTCGCCCAGGCTGGAGTGCAGTGGCGCGATCTCGGCTCACTGCAAGCTCCGCCTCCCGGGTTCACGCCATTCTCCCGCCTCAGCCTCCGAGTAGCTGGGACTACAGGCGCCCGCCACCACGCCCGGCTAGTTTTTTGTATTTTTAGTAGAGACGGGGTTTCACCATGTTAGCCAGGATGGTCTCGATCTCCTGACCTCGTGATCCACCCGCCTCGGCCTCGCTGAACTGAAAATTTCTAAAAGGAAACAGAGCAGAGACAAATTTTACAGCTTGTGAAAACAGCTCTAGATGTATTCTACGACTGTAAATGATCATGAGGAAATACCACAATTGTAAAAAGGCAACGTACAATCACCTATAGACCTAGCATTCTGGAATCTAGGGGGAGTAAACCAAATGCCCATTGTGTTCACTCCCTGAACACAAAGCTGTAGTATTGGGTCAGGTCTGGGCTGGCTGTGTTTTCCTCCAGCCCAGAGCCCACAGCATCCCTCAGCATGGCTCCGGAAGCTCGTCCTGGCCTGATTCTGCACTATTCGAAGCCAGCCTAGATGAATTCTTTCTAGACTATACATAGGGACCCAGAAAACTGGGGAAGATTCCAACCCTAGGTCTGCCCCAAACTGAGTCGCCCTGTGCATGTCCCTTGCCTAGCCTCCGTATACTCATGTATAAAATGAGCAGGCAGACCAGTTAATCAGAGATCCTTTCAGTTTCAAATTTCATGAACATTAAAGAGATGACAATGTACATTTGGGTGAATAGAGGCAGTGGAGTGGGAGAAGCAGGAAGTAACTAAACCATTCTAGTTCTTCAAATTCCCACACTAAGTACAGGAAAATTCTCAAACAAATTTGTCTAATCTTCCATTCAAGCCCACAAGAGCGGCCAGAAATCAACTATCATTTGAACTGACCACCCTGGAGCCCCGAACAAGAAGCCTTATGCTGTCCTCAGAGATGCAGAAGGTATCAAAATGCAGCATAGTGCCATAAGCCTGTCAAAAGCTTCAGAAACCTGGACTCTTGACTCAGACAGACCTGAGTTCAGTTTCTAGATCAACAGCTTCCTGTGTGTGGTCCCTGGGCAAGTTTCCTGAGCTCTCTCTCTCTTAGTTTCCTAATTTTTAACAAGGTAAAATAAGTAACAGTACCTATCATAGAACTACACATAGACATAGTACACATAAAGGGCTTAGCAGAGTGTCTGATACATACTAGGCATTCAAGAACTATTAACTATTATTATAAGCCTTATTTACAACACTCAGAGACAGAACAAATTCTGTTTCCTGGGATTTTGGAGTTTGTGAGCCTGTTTTGAGCCTCCTATGCCTTAAACCTCAGAATGATCCAAATGCATGCAAAGGTTTTGTCCTAAATATGGAAGTTGTCCACTGTTCCACCAAATAATTCAAAACCCGGAACAGAAGCTGTGTTTGTCTCTGTGTGTGTGCATGCACGTGTGCATGTATGAAATTCAATGAATGAGGTAAAGGAAAGGAATTCTGTTCTCTATGAAAGGGGGTGGGGTGTGGAGAGGGCAGCTTTCCAATCACAGTATGACCCCTCATTCCATATCTTTTGGAATTTTCAGTTTTTCTGAACTGACTACTTCCAAGAAGAACCAGGTACTGACAGACATTACCTGGACACATACCATAAAGCTCTTCTTAATCAATGGAGGCAACACTGCTGAAAATCTGGTGATTTTTATCTGGAGCTGACAACATTGTAATTTATATTCTGCACAGTGTAACCAAAGAGCTTGTTATGCAAACACAGGCCACTGATTTGACAAATCTCCTGGAAACAGAATTAATGTCTGTATTCTGTGCAAAGATGTAATTTATTTTAATATTTTAAAGAGATAATATATATCTATCTATCTCTATATATTCAGGGAGTGAGATATATACACACAGAGAGATATGTATATTTAAATAGAGCCGAGCCAGGGGGTTGGGGCTGGCGTGTTGCTGCATTAAGAGGTTCAAGAACTACAGTAGAAATGGCATTGCTCATTATTCCCAGCATCTTTCATTTGCTGTGTTTCTTTTTCTATTCCTGGTGATAATATAAATATTATTCTTTTGTGGAAATGCTTTATTTACGGTGCCAGAGCAAGGAATGCATTTCATGATAATTGAGGGTTTTTTTGACGGAGAACAAGTTGAGCTCTATCCAACTACAGGAAAAGTTTTAATTGGGTGGAAGTCTCTGGTGGGTATTTCCTAGCCATCATATTTTATTTTCTTAAAGTTTTAGTTACCAAAGAAAAAGACCAGTGCTCCCTGGTTATAAGGAACCAGTTCTATCCCGATGCCTGTGCCAAAGCATGAGACCAACAGAGTCTGGGGAGCAGTTCCAGAGGGAAGTACTTTAATGGTTTTTTTCTTGGCCGGGTGCAGTGGCTCCCACCTGTAACCCCAGCACGTCAGGAGGCCAAGGAGAGAATATCACTTCAGGCCAGGAGTTCAGGGCCAGCCTGGGCAACATAGCAAGATCCTGTCTCTACAAAAACTTAAAGAAATTAGCTGGGCCTAGTGGCTAGCACCTGCAGTCCCAGCAACTCAGGAGGTTGAGGCAGGGAGATCATTTGAGCCCAGGAGTTTGACACCAGCCTGGGTAACATACTGAGACCCTGTCTCTGTATAATTTTCTAAACTAGTTAATAAATAAAGGTTTCCCTCAAAAACAGTTATAATCCTTCTTTTGGGAACAAGCACTCTAGATCCCAGCATCCTGAGCTTTGTCAGATATTTGACTTTGGAAGGAGGCCATAATGCATTGTTCTTTCTCAATGGGAAAAAGACATAAAGAAGTGCCTCCTCACCCAGTCCTCGCAGCTCTGCCCCCTTTATACTCACCACCCACTTCCATTTCAATGCCATGGTTTAAGGAACTAAGACCACTCTATCCTGATTCCCCAATTCTTTTGAGCCTGATCACTCCCTCCTGCCTAGCCTGAAGCCCTTGTGGAAAAACCTAATCAAACCTGCCACATCTGTTGTTGATGCTTAGTGAAGGGGTCTAAACAAAAAATCAATGTTCCTTGGCCCAAGGGATGCATTTTGCCATTTTCTCTGTTAATGTCATGTCAGGAATGTCACCAGGAAGCCAGGCTGCTTAGGAGAGCATCGGTTCACATTTGGAAGGTTCCTGACAGCAGAGAAGCAGGTGAAGTCAGAGGACAGTCCCAAAGAGAAGGAGGTGCTGAGGAGAACAGTGGGGGTCCTGAGCTCTGCCATGGACCCCCCAATCTCCCAGTGTTTGTGCTCTGAGCTTTTCTTCCCCTTACCCCAAGACCCTTATCCTCTCACTGCTAACTGGCTTCTGGTCCCCCAGCGGAGCTGTGGCCTCTTGCTAGCCACAGAGTGGCCATGACACATAACTGAGACTCAGATTTAACCAACAGCTCTCCACCAGCTTCTGATATCCAACAGTGTGCCTGGTACCCCATGCTTTAATTAAAGAATCAGAAGACCTTGGTGCCAAGGCCTGGTTCTGTGGCTACTAAGGTGAGGAACAAGCAGAACTAAATATATCTTAGCTAAAGGCAGCAGCAGAGGAGATTTTTCTTAAGCAGGTCAGTTATTGGCTTGGGGCAAATTTCATCTCATCCCTTAAGCATTTCCAGACAATGCAATATTAGATGTTCTCACAGACAAGGCAATATTAGGTGTTCTCATAGACAAGGTGATATTAGGCATTCTTTCATCTCTGCTCTGTCAACACTCATGACTTCCATACATAAGCAGGGCCTCCTACCACTCTGTCTAGTAACTGCCTCCTTATTCATCTCTCCATCATGTTTATGAGCTCTTTGAGAGTTTAGAGTTGTGTATCCAACACACAGCTCAGCACTTGGCTACAGTTGAAACTCAGTAAGCATTGGTTGAATACATGGATGAATTCAAGGAAGAAAGGAGATAGAGGCAGACACTCATCTGGCTTTTCACTGGCTTTTAAAAATAAATTCCCTAGGCCTGCTAGAGTGGGGAGGGAGGTAAAGATGCAGAAATCACCCCACTTGGGTTTTGAACTTGGTGCTAAGTTTCCAGTGCGTGGCTCGTGGAGGAGATGTGAGAGCTTAGCCATACTAACTAATCCCCTGTACTAGAGCAAACCAGGAATGAATGGTATTTTAGACCAACTATAGACCCTGATTCTAAAGCAACTTGAACCAAATCACTTAAAACTACACAGAAATGTTTACACCATGGAGCACCTTCCTGCTAAGAGATGGCTGTGAAAATAGTAGCCTACAGCTTCCTATCGGTGGAGATGGTCATTCATTACACCTCACCGAAAATAAGCCTAATTTACATGGTTGTGATTGTTGTTCAAATTCTCAGTCAGGGTTGGTGGGGTCTCTGGCCATTGTAGGTGGACAAAGTCACACCTGTGGAGTCTTATCCATGGGTCTTTCTATGATTTCAGTGTTCCAGGTCCTAGTGGATGGAAGGGAGCTCACCCTCAGAAAGCAAGCATGAGAAAAGCCTGCAGAGACCAGTTCAGCACTGTCTTTGGGGGTAGGATTAATGACTAAATGGATCTCCGTCTCCTAGCGTGTCGCTGCTTCAATAGCACCCACACTTTTCATCGGAACGGTCTGAGAGGCTCCTGCATTTCACCAAGTCATGCAGCAACAGAAGAAGTTGAATTTTTGCTCAACTGGGTCATCTTCTTTCCTACCAACCCCCTGCCCTTCACTTCACCCAGCCCCAGAGAAATCAGAATTTTCTCCCAAACCTCTCCAGACCACACTAGAGCTTTAAGTCTCACCTGCAAGGAGTTTGACGCTAGGGACATTTACCCCAGAAAAGAAGCAGAGCTCCAAATTGGACCAGCAAGGTGCATGACCAAGGTGGGAGGCAGAGGAGGTAAGGAAGAAGCAGAACTAAATACATTTTAGCTAGAGGGAGCAGCAGAGGAGATTTATCTCAAGGCAACAATGAAAAAAACATTCTTTCAGGTTGAAAAGATGAAGGTGGAATTTGCGATGCAAGAGGGCTTTCTAATAGACAGTTTTTATCTTGACAGTGGTGTCCTCTTAACATGTATTTACTTTCTCATTACCCAGAACTGTGTAATTAACCTGTCACTAGACAGTGCTTGCCACACTAATGAATGGATAAGAATTCTGAGTATTAATAACCAGCCCTGTGGCGGGAAGGTGATCCAGCCTCTTATGACTCAGTTGACATGTTTTTCTTGCCTGGTTTTATCTCCTCACCCCCTTCTCTATTGGGGTATCAGCCCACAGGAAAATGTTTTTAACATGAAAGTGTCCTAGGACCTGAGCTCACCCTGGCAAGAGTTAGGTGCTTTGAATGCTACAGGTCTCAAGATGAGAAGGGTCATGGAACTGTTACCAGCAAAGCGTCCCAATCCAGACCCCAAGAGAGGGTTCTTGGAATTCACACAAGAAAGAATTCGGGGCAAATCCATAGAGTAAAGTGGAAGATATCCCAGGATCTCCACCTCATCCTGACGCCACTGTCCTGTAAACATGGGTCAGAGTGTGGCAGAGATTGAATTCAGCCAGAAGCAGCCTTTCCTTTTCTTTCTCCTTCCACTTTGCTCTTCTTGCATTGATTTCCTCCCCTCTGGAGTCAGACCGCCCTGGCTTGGGAACCAGAGACCCCATTTACCAGCTGGGGCCAGTCACTGAATCTGAGTCATATGCAGGACTGGAGTGATTGTGCCTGTGACATCTCATGCCTGGGGCAGGAGAGAACTAGGTGTGTGTGAAATGCCTACCACAGTCTGGGGACATAACAGAGTCCTGAAATACCATTCTCCTCCTTCCTCCTCTTCCTCAACCTCATTCTCAGCCTTCTCTTCCTACCTTAAAAAAAAAAAAAAAAAAAAAAAAAGGACTATTCTTTAAACAAGAGACCTGGCTCTCTCCAGTCCCTTGGATGATCTCTGTGTAATTCCACAAAGGCGGCTGCCTCAGATTTGTGTCGCTAATGCCCCCAAGGAAGGGCCAAGGCTAAAGACAGCTCAGACTCCAACTTCTTTGTTTCTGTTTTTGAAAAATCTCTCACCCTGTGGGAACAGCTGGGGATTGGGCAACGCTTAGGAAGGTGAGAGAGAAGCTATGCTAAAGTCCCCGTGGAGATCAGCCTGTAAAAAGGAGGGTGCACAAAGCATTTCACAGATCAGAGAGAAAACCCTGAACAAATGGGGGCGGGAACAGAACGGCTGCTTGCTGCCTCTAGGGAGTCGCTGCCAGCAGTCAACTTTTGTACTCCTGAGGCTGTCCTGGCTTCTGAGCCCCAAGACACCAGGAAGGAGGATCTGTGCTGCCGGAGCATGAGGGCTGCCCTCGCACAGCTGTGGGCCAGGCCAGCCCCTGAAGCCCTTGCCAGCTTTCTCCATCCTCTGTCTCACCAGCTGTGCACTTCACTTACCTTCCCTCCCAGCACTACCACCACCACCAACCCTCTACCCCCACCCCCACAGCCAGCTTCCCCTCTGAGGGCTCCTCCTGTCTGTCTGTCCCTCTTTTCCCTGCCACCATACTCATTCACTCCTAAATCCAAATCCCTCTCAACTAGGTGTCACATCTGAAAGAGGCCTGATAAATTAATCCCCGCCAAAACGTCCTGGCTAAACTGACAGCAGTTTAATGTGCTTTTAGCTTAATGCAGTTTAGACCCTCCCCAGGCTGCTTGCATTTTAGCAGGGGATTCCTGAAGACATAGTGGAAACGTCCTCAAGGATGGAAACGGCGCAGCCTCGTGGGCGCAAGTTAGGGCAGGAGAAAGGGCTTGAGGGAATGGAGAGCTTCAGGAATCATCCCACCTGGCCAGAGACCCACTTCTGAGCATTCCAGGCATGCCTCAAATATGGAGAGAAGGACAGGGAAACTGGGATGAGAGCGGAAGCTATAAAGCCTTGGTAGTGTTTTATTTAATATTCAACATTGGTTTAGGTTTATATGGCATACCAGGGGTTGACAATAGGCTTCACACAAAAGATGGAAAGCAAGTCAATTTCCATGACCCTCTCTGAAGTGATTGCAAGACACACACACCCTCCAGAACAGCACCATGTGATAAATACCTCCCTTAAAAGAGAGGTGAGCAATCATTTCCATCACTACTGTGGCCCACACCCAAGCCTAACTGCCATCAGCACCAATGCCAGGCAGGCAACCCTTCCCTAGATGGAGGGTGCACAGGACCAGACAGGCACAAGTGCATGTGGCATTGACATAGAATTCAAAAACAAAGTATTTAGGCAAGTAGTGAGGGTAAGAAGTCCTCAGGAAGGTTTTCCTTTTAATGAAAAAGCAGCCCCCAAATCATTTTCTTTTCTAATGAAGAGCAGTCTACAAAATCAAGCTGCAGACATAAACAAGCAAGCTAGAAACTTGCACAGGTTAATGCTGGCAAGTGTGCCAGTAGGAAAAGTCTACCTGGGGCTAGGCATGTCCAACATGGCAGCTCCATCTTCCCCTTTCCTTGTCAACCACGTGCACAGTAAGGAGCAGGCAACATGGGGTCGGCCAAGCAGAGACTCCATTTGCATAAGATCAGGATGTGGCGGTCAGTTTCTTCATGTACTATGTAAACATCACACCTGGTCCAAATAATCTTTGGGCCCTATGTGAATCAGATACCACCTCCTCAAACCGGTCTATAAAATCCGGCATACTCCACTGAGGCCCAGAAGTCCCGTTTGGGTACCCCTCTCTCTCACAATAGAGAAAGCTGTCCTCCTTTGTCCATTAAACCTCCACTCCTCAATTCATTCTGTGTCTGTGTGTGCCCTTAATTTTCTTGGCATGAGGCAACAAACTTCAGGTATTACCCTAGACAACGATGTTGCTTCAGCATGGTGGGGAAGATGCAACTCTTGGGGTCATTGTTGGGGTGTAGAGGGAAAGTGAATGGCAAAGGCATAGAAAGCCCAGACTCCAGGAGGAAAGGAGAGGCTAATGAGCAGATTAGAGCTGGCAGGGCTGGCAGGAGGACACGTGTTCCCCACTGTCCTCATTATCAAAGAGCTCTCTGAACACAGGATCAATGCATCACCCTTTTGATTCTCCCCTCCCCCCCGCCAACCGACAGTGGTGCTCTAGTCCCAATCACCTGTTTACACGGGTTCCAAGTGTCTCCTATTTTCTAAGGCAGTCTTGATTTCAAATAGGATGTCCATGAACTCTCCCCTACATGATGGAGAGTTGGCTAGTCAGATTTTATGACACATGTCCTAATTGTTGGTTCAGAAAAAAAATGCTCAGTGAACCTCTCTAGCCATATGGTGAACTTGTCCCTCAGGCAGGATAAAGGATTTCTAAGGAAGGACCCAGAGGTCATTTCTTCATGCATTTTCCATCAACCTTTTCCTCCCAGCCATCCTTCTTAGAGGACACAAACTCCAGGACCTGCGTATGCCCACACCAGGGTAGATGACGCACACTAGCTCAAAGCCCCCATTCTTCCCAGACCTGAGTGGATCCTCCCACTCTTCCTGGGCATGGCTCCCCTCCTGAGTTTCTCCCACAAGTCATGCTAGGGAAAGCCCTTCCCAGTGCACTCCTCTTTGTTGCAACCTCCTAGCTTCTTGCCCAAGCTCATTAGATTCAACCCAAGTCCACATTCTCTGCTGCACCTTCCCTCCCTGTTTCCCCGGGAGGAGGATCAGAGGTGACCTTTAAATGTCACTTGCAAATGCCAGCTGATGCTAACTGGCTCGAAACCGCTGCACAGGCGCGGTGCTCCCGAAAGCCAGCTGGATGGCAGAGCTCAGGCACCAGAGTGGGAGGCTGGCTTCTAGGACAGGTCTATGCCTTAAGCAAAAACCCAGTTTCCACAGCCAGACTCTTGCTGAGCTGGGAGGGTGATTGTCTGTATTATTAAATGTTAGAGTGGATGAGTCCCTTGAGACCATCACTGCATGGGTCCTGGGAGAAAACCAAGGTCTCAAGCAAAAAGGCAAATATATCATTCTCAGAACCTAATATCTGCCAGCAACTCTGAAACTCTGATAAGCACTTACTTCCCTAGCCCCCATTGATTGATTGATTGATCCGACTGATGTATCAATCGATCTATCTCTATCTCTCTCTATAGAGATTAGATATAGATATCTACGTATAGATCTATATAGATCTATCTATATCTAACACTATAGAGATTAGATTTTTATTGAATAAATGAATGAATGAATGTTGGGTTGTCTTGGGTAATTCCCACAACAGCCCTGTAGGGCAGGCACCATTCCTATAATAAAGATAATGAAACACATACCCATTGAAGCTGACTAAGTTGTCTAAAGGCCACAGCCAATAAAAAGTGAAGCCAGGATTCAAATCTGGGGTCACAAGACCTTAGAACAGTTTCCAGGGATCCATTCTGTGCCCCATACTTTGCTCCTTTCCTTCCTCATCATAAGGGATAGGTCTGAAGCTTTCCTTTACCCCGTGTCTCCTGATGCTTCTGAATCTCTGGTTTAATTCAAAAATTATTTATTTATCAATTCACATCCTCCTGTTCTGCTGCCCGAAGGCTTCATTCCCCATTACCCAGCTTCTCTGTGTTTGTCAGAACAAACTGCCTGCAGGAAGAGGCAGAGGGAAGAGTAAGAGTGAGACCTCCTCTCATGGGAAATCCCATTACCAAGCTGGGATAACCAAAGGCTGTGGAGGATGTTGCATTTGTCCCTTGCTCTTAGACAGTGGAGGCCCAAGACCCAACACAGGGCCTTAAAAAAGGCTCTGCAAGAGTCAGAAAGGGAAAAACACTGAGGGGCTGGGGGATACCTCTGGGCCTGAGAAGTAGTATCCCTGGGCCTGATTCCAGTGTTTCCCCGGTTGAAAACAAATCAATGTCCTTTCCTAGGTTTCTTATGAATTCATTGAGGAACACACTGGCTCATAAGTGTGTCATAATGGTGGATATCTTCCACCTCCACCAGGCATCTCTGTCAACAGGCTTGGGAGAACTCCTGAACAGCACAAGCAGAAGCAGCACTAGGCTGATGACGTCTTTGCCACTGAATCAGGACAGTGTCATCATATACAAAAGAGTCCCAGCACCTGGTTTCACTTTCCTGCCTTCTTGGGAAGCTGGAAGAGTCACATACAAAGACCCCTAAGAGAAAGAAATGATTTCATAAGGAAAAACAAATAAGTTAATTATTTCAAACTTATCTTACCTCAGTAATAGTTGTCACATCTGACTGCTTTTAGGTATGAAGATATCAAGGTTTATGGTATCATTAGGTCCCTAATATCCCTAATTTATCAATAAAACAGGTGTTGAATTGGACTCAGTGACATATCAAACTAAGCAGACTTTTACAAGTGGCTCTTTTCATACTGATTCATTCATTCATTTGTTCTTGCCTGCATTTATTAGGTTGGTGCAAAAGTAACGGCGATTTTTGCCACTGAAAACAATGGCAAAACCACAATCACTTTTGCACCAACCTGATAGTAAGTCACTCTTTCATTAATCAGTACCCACTGGGCTAACAGCTATGTAAAGCCCTTTGGGACAATAAGATGAAGATGTGTTCCCCACCATCTAGAAATGTGCCATTCTAGACTGTAAGTCCAAGAAAGTCAACACAGAATGTCATCCACCAAGACAATATGAAGAGCTGTGCATGCAATTCCTGTCCAGTCAACCTGCATTGAGGAAGCTGCTGGCCCCAGAGGCTCCTGGGCTTTGCCAAAGACCTGTCTTGATCACATCTGAGGACCCACCACTGTCTTGTCTTCACTCTTGGCCTTTGCCGCCTCACTTTCACTTTTCTTTCAAAAATATCAAGATGCTTTGTAAAAAAAAAAAAAAAAAAAAAAAAAAAAACACAAAAAAACCCCAATGTTCTCCAAGCCCATGCACACTGCACACTGACATCCTCCCCTACTACTGGAGGATCTCTTGAATTGGGGACAAATTCATCAAAATCATGACGAAAAAACAAAAAATTTGGGAGAATAAATCTTAGAGGTTTGAATGGAGTACTTGAGTAAACAGCTGAGAGAACTCTTATCTCCTTGCTTATTAAAAGCCTACAGGGATGAGTGTTTAGAAGTCTGTCCTCATTAGAGTAGGTCTATTAGGATTCCAGTATCCCTATAATCCAGCCACTGGCAAAAAACCAACAAATGAACAAACAAGCAAGCAAGCAAACAAAATGGATAGACAAGGAAAGTAGCATCATCTCCCAGGAAGTCTTAAGCATGCTTATGATTTTCTGATTTCCTGAAATATGATGAGAAGATTGAGGCTCATGCTTATTTTATTGAAAGTATTTGGCAAAGCCCCAATAATAATGATTGCATGTATTCATATTGGTTCGGTGGGTGACATGCTGTGTTTACTTTCCATTTCCTTAGAGAGGGACATGTAGAGAAGCTGAAAAGGTTCTATTCTAATTTCCCCAGGATGTGTATTTCCAAGAGTGCATACATGGATGGAGCCATGGGGAGAAAAAGGAAAAATGGACTCTGGGGAAAAAAATAAGACCAAAAGATGTCCACCTGATAAAGGAGTCTTCCCAAGAAAGTAGGAGTCAGTTAGGACAGGCTGGAAGAAACTAAGTTTCAGCTAGTGATGCTAAGTTAAGTAAACAGTGGGAGGGGAGAGTTCAAATTGTAAATAAACAAGGTTCTTACAGAAACTTGGGTTCAAATGAAGCGAGAGGAGTGTTATCTTACCTGAAGAATTTAGAAGCCCTGATCCAAGAGGTGTGAAAAGTGGAAGTTCAGAAAGATTCTGAGGGAGGAATCCAAGAAGGACATTCACATGAGGTATCTAAAACCCAGCTGTGGGCTAAGGACTCAGAAAAGATTTTGCTTCCTTGGTTATTAAGGGAGATGGATGTAATTATTCCAGTCACTTTCACTTCAAAGTAAAAATGAGAAAAATGAGAACATACTCTACTTTGTGGGGTTGCAGGGGGCTGTCTACCCAGCATCTGTCCCTCCTCTGCTGATAATTTTATTGTGATTTTTCCTGGGGAACCCTCTTCCCATTCTTACTCCACCAGCTGTTGGATGGGATTGACTCTGTCCCCAGCATCAGGTGTGAAGTACATGGCCTTGGCCCAACCAATCAGCTCATTGTAGATTGAGCCAATCAGAGTGATCCTCAGTGAACACATAACTTCACCAAACCAATCAGAGTGATCCTAAGGGTTTCTGTGGGACTACCAGGAGAAGCTTTTCTTCCTTTTCAAAAATTTGAAGTTGAAAGAAGACAAGACCTGGAATCACTGTGGTCATCTTTCAACCACAAGAAGAGAGCTTGCTTGACCGAGAATGGACACAGTAGGAAGCAGAGCCAAGAGACGAAAATTTGAATCACAGAGACATTGCTTGAGCTCCCGCCTCAAACCACATCTGATACCAGACTTAGAACTGGACTTTCTGTAGCCAGTTGGGTTGGATTTTCCATTACTTTAAGCCAAAAGACAGTTAGCTCATATAGGACTATTGTAAAAGGTACCTTAAGCTGGGACTCTTGCCAAGATATGGAGCTATTCCTTTTTTTTTTTTCCAAGACAGGATCTCACACTGTCACCCAGGTTGGAGTGCAGTGATGTGATCATAGCTCCACTGCAACCTCAAACTCTGGGCTCTAGGAATCCTCCTGCCTCACCCTCCCAAGTAGCCAGGACCACAGGAACCCACCACCATACCCAGCTATTTTTTAAAAACTTTTGCAGGGTCTCGCTTTGTTGCCCAGGCTGGTCTCAAATTACTGGGCTCAAGTAATCCTCCCGCCTCAGCCTCCCGAAGTGCTAGGATTACAGGGGTGAGCCACTGCATCCAGCCAAGAATGTGGAATTATTTACCTATGACTGACTTACTGGTGTTTCTTGCACTCTAAGGGTCTCTTGCATTTTAGTCAAATGATGTGTGCCCTCTTACTGTGCAGTGGAGCTGGATGGACTGGAGAGGACCAGGTGATATCATGAAGAATTGTGACACAGGTCTCATGCCTTAGCATCCTGAACTTCAATCAGTGTGGCAGCAGTGAATATTTCCCAAATAGCAAAATACCCCTCCACTTGAAGGTGACCAAAAGCCAGCTTTCTAACTGGCCCTCCTGGCAGTGGTTTGCACAGTATCTCACTGGAATTCTCACAGGAAGAAAAATCAGTTGTTGTGCAATGAATCCTGATTTACAAACTCGTCAGTTTTGGTGCACACCTCGCCTGCCCTAAATGAACGACTGTGCACAAATCACCAAACCGCTCTGAATCTCAGTTTCCTCTCCTCTCTACCTGGGGGATGGTGCTTTCCCTCCCTGTCTCACGGGGTCCCTGCCAAGATGCTACTGTGAGAACACCATGAAAGGCCTACAGTGCTGCTTAACTGGGACGCATTATTAGGAAAACTACAGATCCCTTCCTGAGGACACACACATCAGCATTAGCTTCACTTTTAGGTAATAAACAAACAAACAAACAAACGAGTTGGTGGCATAATCACAGCTAAATTGGAAACGCTAGCATTATCCAGAACAAGCTATCTATCGAGAGAAGCTGAGAGGCCTCGGATGCACAAAATCATATTTCCCCAGGCATAGGATTAATTAAAACTATCAAGTGTTCCCAGCTTTTTGAAATTAACTTTGAAAGTGTTTGGTGTGAAGGGATAAAGAGAGAGGCTATGGGGAGGGGGGAGGACAAGGGCGGGGCTGCTGGAGGGAGACACATGCCAAATCTGTGTGTTTGTGTTCTTCCTCTTAAGAGAAAAGGGAGAAAAAAATGAAATTTTAAAGTTTTTTTAGGAAGGGACAGAAAAATAGGAACAGTACGGTATTCACCCCCTACCCCTCGCATGCATTGCAGTTTCTTTCTTCTCTGTTGGCTATGGGCTCAAGACTCACAACCCCAACATCAAGGCCAGGTGGTGTGGAGGTAGGTAGGCGATGCAGAGACTGATCATCTACACTTTCATTGCCCACCTGTGGGCTTTGTTCTTATGTGGTCTTTTTCTCCTTTGCAAATAAAACTATTTCTGGCATTTTTCTGAGCTACTGGACAATGGTCATGTTATGAACAGAGGCATACAGAAGTGCACCAGTCCTCCATTTACTAGGTGTGTGATCTCAGCTATGTCACTTGCTTCTTCCCAAGACTCAATTTCCTTACCTGTAAAATAGGGTAAGAGGGGAAAGAAGTTTATTTGTCAAGAAGCCCAAGTGGGACTTCTGGAGTAAATCACATGACGCACAAAGGAGTGCCATACAGCACAATAAATTCTTCCACATTTCACATTTACTAGAACTACTTTAAGCCAGGAAGAGAGCATTGCTAAGCCATGGAGGTGATGGTACAAATGACATCTTTCCTGTTGGGATTCTGTTTCTACATGGCAGAGAAATGCATTTTCCTTTTTGCTGTCACTGCAATTCAAACTCCCAAAAGCATATTGTTTCCTTTTACTCTCCCTGTGGTGAGCTTGAGTTTTCCTCCCAAGCACCACTCACCAGCTGCTTGCTCCTCAGGACCCATAGATCTTAGAAGGAAGCATTATGAGTCCCTAGAACTATATGTGTCACCATCTCCTATCTCTGGATCTGTACCTCCAAACCTCGGAGGTTAGGAAGCTTGTAGAGTCCACCCTCTGGAATGAAGGAATCTGCTTCCTTGTGTACTAAATTCCTACTTACCTTCCCAGTCATATCAGATATCTTTCCCTCTCCTTCCTAACAGAGATCAGATTATGATTAGGTTTGCTATTCTTTATTCAGCCATGCACTTCAAGGAAGAAGAATCCTGCAACCTTTCCAGTACAGGGAGTTTGTCTTGATTAGTCTAACCCAATCATGGAAGTCCTATCCCCCTAGCCAGTGGTTGAACAATAGACATATTAAGTTCTGGCTAGTAAGAGATGAGGGAATGTTTGCGAGGGTTCTGGAACCCTCCTTTTGGAAAAGAGACTGCAGGACAGAGGGCATTCTTTTCCAAAATTCTCCTCCTTTTGGAAAAGAGATCAGGAGAGAAGGCATTGTTTGCCTTTGGGCATCTTCAGGTATGACTATAACACCTAATGAGAAGGACAGCTAGACAAGAACAAATGCTCAGGCTGAAGACAGCAGCACAGAATGGGAAAGTAACTCTGAGCCCTTGACATTACTGAGCTGCTGATTAGCCAGCCTGTGGGTCACCCTACCTCTGGATTACATGTCACACGGGATACTTCTATTATTGTTTGAGTCCATTTGAGTTGGAAGATCTTCTTACTTGCACCCTAAAGCACTCAACAGATCTACCAACTCCCATTTTTCCCAGTGGGTTTCGTTGGTGCTTGGTTGTGGTCTCATCATTCTCAGGGTGGAGCTTGCTGGTCCCATGTCTACAGGCTGCATAAGATGTGCTGGTGCTGCTGAGGAGGGGATGCCACTGAGGTCCACATCTCAACAATATCCCACAGATTGCCAAAGCCAATTAAGTCTCTCAAAATGTTTCAAATCTCTTCCTTTCAAGCTGACTCATTTCTTACTCAAATAATTACAACTACATTTCTAAATAATTCTCCTCCTACCAATCTTGTCCCAACTCACCTTCATTATTTTCATGGCTATGTATTGTGAGATAGGAAAAATCCATAATGTTCTACTCTCCACTCAGTCACCTCTGGTCCCCAAAATCTGTGGGGATTTCTCCCCACCAGCAACCAATCAATTGCACAGCAGACACCAGCTGGGTGTCCTACAATCCAATTCAATTCAGACACAATCTACCTGAAGGAAATGTCAGATCGTACAGTTGGAGGACTCAGTCCTACAAAACTGCCTCCCACTTGAAATGCAATTGCAAGTCACAAGTTGTGGCCCATACTTCTGATCAAACTGCTATAAATTGGAGGTTCCCACAACTCCCTCCTCAGGTTTGATTAATTTGCTAGAGTGGCTCACAGAACTCTGGGAAACACTTTACTTACATTTACTAGCTTAATATAAAGGAAATGAAAAGGATACAGATGAACAGCCAGATGGAAGTGGTGCACAGGGCAAGGTATAGGGCAGGATGCATGGAGCTTTCAAGTGGTTACTGGGCATGCCCCGCTCCAGGAACCTCCACGTGTTCACCTGTTCAGAAGCTCTCCAAACCCAGTCTTTTGGGTTTTAATGGAAACTAGCTTCATTACATAGGCATGGTCAGTTACATCATGGGTTATTAGTGATCAACTCAACCTTCAGCCTCCTCCCCTCTCCAGGAGGTTAGGGGATGGGGCTGAAAGCCTCAACATATGGTTGGCTCTCCTGGCAACCAGGCCCACCCTGAGGCTATCCAGGAGCCCACCGAAAGTTGCCTCATTGAAACAAACGAGTCTCCTATCCCCTAAGAAATTACAAAGGTCTTGGGAGCTGTGTGTCAGGAATTGGGGATCAAAGATCAAATATTAGAACAAAAGAGTCTCCTAGTACCCCCATTTGCCAGGATTTTAGGAAACATGTTCAGGAAATGGGGATAAAGATATTTATCTTTATATCATATATTTTACAAACATATATTTTACAATATCACACCATGACAGTCCACATCTCACCATGGTCCATCTCCTGTGGAATAGGTGCCATTGTATACAGGATAAATTTCAAGATTCTTTGCATGATAAAGAGGATTGTCATGACTGGTTCAGGTCTCATTTCATGTCTCGTCTTCCACAAGACTACGTCTTCTCCTTTGTATTCTAATCTTGCCAAAATGGACCCTGCAGGGCCTTTGCTCCCCTGCCTCTCTGCTTTTTCCCATACACCCTTGTGTGCCAAGACTGTTGTTTCTTCCTTCTGCACCTGGCTAATCCTAATGACTCTCCAAGATTCAGCTCAGGCTTTGTTTTCTCCTAGAAGACTTACTTGAACCGCCAGGATGTTCTATATTTCATCCTCTGGCCTCCCAGAGAGTCACGTGCATCTCTAGATCTTTGCATTTACCACATCCTATTAAATATTTCTGCTTGAGTCCGTCTCCCCCACTAGACTCCAAACTCCTCAGATAGGGCAGGAACTGCTATTTATTCTTTTCTGTCTATCTAGAACCTAGCATAGTATCAGGAACACAGTGTGTCCTCAAAAAGATACGATTAAACTGAAATTTAGAATTTCACATTTGCCAAGCACAGAAAAATATTTAACATGAAGAGACAAAACAACCAGAACAAAGTATGTCCCCTGGGGGAATGTCCAGGTAAAGGAGAACTACATCATTCACTGTCCCAGAAAAGAGATTATTGACTGGAAAGGGAGCCTGGCCTAAGACTTTCATACAGGACAAGTTACACATATGTGTTATTTCAAAGTTTATTTCAAAACTAGTCCTTTGTGATATTAAAATTGGAAATAGGATGACTCTGTTAAAATATATATATACACACACACATATATATGTATATATATGCATATATGTGTGTGTATATATATATATACAAAAATATAAAAATTTTCATGGCTTTGTTAATAAATGGCAAGGCCCAGACCAAACGAAGCAGAAAGAGGTAGAAACAAAGATAATTAACTTGCTCAGCTTAAAAAAGAGGTTTGTGTTTTGGGCTGACATGCCCTGAGAAAGAGGTAGGGTAGGCCCTTAAGAAGTAGAGGTAGGTTACAAAAAAAGTGGCAGGAAAGGCCAAAGGACTTTTGGAAGGGATGTCTAATATTCAATCTGGAGTATGCTATGGTCTGAATGAAATTTTGTGTCTACTCCCTTCACCCAAAAAACTTCTTTGTTGAAACCTAACCGCCAATGCCATAATATTAAAGGTGGGACCTTTGAGAGGTGATTAAAAACTGACCTTCGGGGTTATAAAACGTATCCAACATAAGTTATGAAAGCTCCAACCTCACGAGTGAAATTAGTGCCCTTATAGAAGAGGCTTCAGGAAGGATGTTTGCCTTTCCGCCATATGAGGACGCACGGAAGATGTTTTGTATAAGGAACAACCCTTAACCAGATGCCTAATCTGCTGACACTTTGGTCCTGAGCCTCGCAGCCTCCCAGACTGTGAGAAGGACATTTCTATTGTTTATAAATTACCCAACTTAAGGTATTTTGTTATAGCACCCCAAACAGATCAAGACAAATTGGTACCAAGAGTGGGGTCCTACTGTAACAAATACCTAAAAATGTGTAAGCAGTTTCAGAGCTGGGTAATAGGGCGAGGCTGGAAGAATTTGGAGGTGCATACTAGAAAAAGCCTGCATTACTGTGAATTAAACATGCCTAGTGTTCCATTATTGGAACGCTAAGCATGTGGGAATTATTTATGTCCTATTGCTCAAGGCCATCACCAAAGTCTGACTGCGAAAATTCAAAAAATTGCAACCTCAGGCATAAATGGGTTAAGGATGGTTCTGGTGAAGACTCAGAAGAGGAGCACTGTAGATAAAGTTTCAGTCTTCTTAGAGATTACCTAAAAGGTCATGAACAGAAGGCACAAATACGAATGATAAAGGCCGTTCTTTATCGTCCATAAAGAGGTTTAGATGGGAATGAGAAACATGTTCCTAGAAACCGAATGAAAGCTAACCCTTATTATAAGGTGGCAAAGAATTTCACGGAATTCTGTTCATGTCCTAGTGTTTTGTGGCAGGAGGGACTTACAAGCAATGGAATAGGATATTTGCTGGAAGAATTATCTAAGCAAAGCATTGAGGGTGTGGCATGGCTTCTCTTGACTGCTTATAGTATAGTGCAAGTCAGGAAAAATGAATTAAAGACAGAATTTATCATCCAAATGGAGGCAGAACTTAAAGATTTGGAAACCTTTCAGTCCGCAAAAAAAAAAAAAAAAAAAAAAAAAGGGGGGGGGGAAATGTTCAGGAGAGAATAAGGGTGTATTCAAGTGAATGTCTGATAAGGTAATTAATATGGGTGGAGAGAAGCTACATGCTATACGTAAAGACAGTGAAAGAATGACATTGAAGGCATTAGAGAGACCTCCAGGGCTACTTCGGTGGTCACAGGCTGTATGTGTGTAAATCACAGGTTGTGTGTAAAACGGACACAGCCTCAAGCCTGGCTATAAAATCCGGTGTATTCTCATTCTGGGCCAGAATTCCCATTCGGGAGCCCCTCTCTCTTACAGGAGGGAGCTATTCTCCTTTCTCCTTTGCCTATTAAACCTCCACTCCTAAACCCACCTCTTGCGTGTCTGCCTACTTGATTTCCTTGGTGTGAGATGATGAACCTTAGGTGTTTACTCCAGACAATGATGCTGCTTCACAACCACATGAGGCAGGCCAGGTAGGCACACTGAGACTGCAGCAGAAAGTGAACCAGAGAAACTTATCTCCATTTCCCTCATACATATACTCACTCCAGCCTGAAACGATGGGTTTGACACACAAACTTCAACAATACAAAAGACAGGAGCCTAATATCAGCTTATTTACATAAAAAAGGGAAGGATGACCCAAGACTGGAGGACTTGGAAATACTTCTGTTGAAGATTTAAATACACAAGCAATATGTTTATACTATATCTGTCAATCTATGTATGTATGCATATAGGTACATATGTGTGTATGTACATAGATATAGATATCTTTTAAATTTTAAAACAAATTTGTAGTTAATTTCTTAACTGCTAATTAACTACTACTATGTTAAAAGAAAGTGTCGTTTATATAATTTGCAACCATAAGTGAAATGCTAAATCTTCAGTAAAGATAATTAAAACACAAATGCACTGTTTTTTTCTTGACTTGTAAACCCTGAACTTGGTGCCTTACTTAGCAATTTTTTTTCTTACTGCTGTCAGCTTTTTTAAGCAGTTAAATTCTGAGTGATCATTCCTGCCAGTACTGCCTGAATTGCACTCCAGCAAAGAGTCACAAGCTCTCACCTCCCCTTACTGGGTGTTTTCCTTGGCCTTGGAGTTTTTGTTTTTTGTTTTCCTGGAAAACCATTAAGAAATGTTGTTCAGACATCACTCTTCCTCCTTACCTTTACGTGTCCCAGTTCCCCACAGTCCAGTAGGACCGCTGATGCCCTCTGCCTGCAGCTCTTTTTCTGCTCAGCCCTGCCAAGGATAGGAAGCCCTTGTAATTCAAATCAACAGTCCCTTACTGAACTGAGAATGCATCCCTGAGGCCTCAGCCCTCATCCCAGTGCTCTGGAATCTGTCTTACCGCCTATGAGCCTATATGCCAAGTGCCAGGGGAGAACCTTGGCTTCTCAAATCCACAGAATCCTCAATGCACATGATTCTCTACTCTTCCATTGCATGTGGCTTACTTCTGCCTCTCTTACCCTAGTCAGGAATTTAATTCCCACCACAACCAGTTATGTACCCAGATCCTCAACTTGCTTGCTTCCCCCTGGTGCCCTCAATTCTTGTGAGCCTTTGCAGTTGTGTGTTGCTTTCTGCATACCACAACAATGACTGGAATTATGCTATTGCCAAACATCCCAGGTATTTGATGAGCTGAACTCTCCTCTCTGCCTGCTCAGTACACAGAGCCCACTAAGTGGAGCCAGAACTTGGCAGGCTGGTGAGAACAGCACTGAGCCTCCCCTGCCCAGTCGCTGTGATGGTTAATACTGAGTGTCAACTTGATTGGATCAAAGGATGCAAAGTATTGTTCCTGGGTGTGTCTGTGAGGATGTTGCCAAAGGAGATTAACATTTGAATCAGTGGACTGGGAAAGGCAGACCCACCTTTAATCTGGGTGGGGACAATTCTACCAGCTTGACCAGAATAAAAAGTAGGCAGAAGGATGCGAAAAGACTAGACTGGCTTAGCCTCCCAGCCTACATCTTTCTCCCATGCTGGATGCTTCCTGCCCTCGAACATCTGACTCCAAGTTCTTCAGCTTTGGGACTCAGATTGCCTTACTTGCACCTCAGCTTGCAGACAGACAGCCTGTTGTGGAAACTTGTGATTATGTGACTTAATACTCCTTGTTAAACTCATTAAACACATATATACACATGTATGTGTGTGTATATATCTGTATATATATGTGTGTGTGTGTGTATATATATGTACATATATATATATATGCTATTAGTTCTGTCCCTCTAGAGAACCCCAGTACAGCCACGCTCTGTGGCTGCAGGCCACCTGCTCCTACTCCACCTCACCCAGCCAGCCCTGCCCAGCATGGATGAGCTCTTCCTGGACTTTCCCTCTGGGACTCACAGTCCTCCTCCTCTGCTGATTCCATCAACAACCTCAGACTGATGCTGGGGAAGTAATTTAGCAGACAGTTTAGCAATTTAGCGTTTTTCTGTCCTTTCTTTTTACAACCAGGCTGTTATTCAAAAGCAAAGTTTAGCCCATATGCATAGCATACATGCACTGTATTTATGTGTTAAATAGATTTCTTCTCCACCTATTCCTTGTTGCTTCACTTATCCAAATATTATCCAGGCTTTAAGGCTCTAATCATGAGTTGCCTCCCTTTTAAAGACTTTTTCCCCATTTTAAACTCCATTGATCTCTTCATTTCTTAGGACTACTACTCATAACATAATTTAAATCTTGATTTTGCTGTAAGTCCTCCTTCCTTTTCCTCAGATCTTTAAGTGTGTGTGTGTATGCTTGTGTGTGCTTCCAACCATATATAGAGACTATAAGCTCTCAGAATGCAGAGGTTATGTCTTACTTTCTTGTTTTCTCTCACAATATAAGTTTTAATAAGATTATTGCCAGAAAAGGAAGCCCTGTGCCTCAAAAGCAGCAGTGATGAGTCCAGGTGCAGTGGCTCACACCTGTAATCCCAGCACTTCGGGAGACCAAGGCAGGAGGATCACTGGATGCCAGGAGTTCAAGACTAGCCTAGGCAACACAGCGAGACTGCATCTCTACAAAAAATTAGCCAGGTGTGGTGGCTCACACCTATAGTCTCAGCTACTTGGGAGGCTCAGATGAGAGGATCTCCTGAGCCCAGCAGTTGGAGGCTACACGCCAGCCTGGGTGAGAGAGTAAAACAACATCTATTAAAAAAATAAAGAAAGAAATAGGTGTGGCCAGGTGCAGTGGCTCTCTCCTGTAATCCTAGCACTTTGGGAGGCTGAGGTGGGTGGATATCCCGAGGTTAGGAGTTTGAGACCAGCCTGGCCAACATGGCAAAACCCAGTCTCTACTAAAAATACAAAGGTTTGCAGGGCGTGGTGGTGGGAGCCTGTAGTTCCAGCTACCGGGGAGGCTGAGGCAGGAGAATTGCTTGACCTTGGGAGATGGAGGGTGCAGTGAGGTGAAATTGTGCCACTACACTCTATCCTGGGCAACAGAGTGAGACACTGTCTCAAAAAAGAAAAAAAAAAAAAAAAGACAAAAAAAAAATAGGTGTAAGTTAGGTGCGACTTTGTTCCAGTGGGCAGACTTCACAATCACCTGGAAGATGAGGAATGGAGGGGAAAGAGCTGGTCAGTGGACTTAATGAAGAGGCAGTAAACTTCCTGACAGCAGGTCAAGGAGTATCATCAGGTGCTCCAGATTACCTCTGCTAACTTTTCCTGAGTCTCAGACAACAAAACCCAAAGCCCTAGGAGTCGTTACAGCCCAAGATGGCCACATTCTCTCAGCAAAGATTCTGTGCCAAAAACAAATCACTGCCAAGCCCCCAGTTTAAGCCCCCAACCCACCATTATGTCATCTCTGCTGCAAATCAGGCAAGGACCGGAGCCAACGTGCCTCTTGTTGGGTAGAAAACAGATGGCTGGACCCGAGAAAGCTGACGGAAGGAATCGCAAAACAAGTATCAATCAATCCAAGCAACTCGGCATTAGCAAACAGGCGGCTTCGCAGCTCTGGGCAGGGCTCTCCGGTGGCGTTTTTAGCGGCTTTCCTAATTAAGGATGAGCTGTGGAACTCATCAGCCACCCTACGTCCCTGTTAAATGTGGCAGGTGGCATCCAGAGCCCCTCCTACTATGACTTCCCAGTTGTGCTCAAGAAGGGCACATCAGTGCCAGCCAAGGATCTGTGAACAGAAACAGAATGGAGGAGGAATTTAAAGGGACATCATCCCCCAGAATAAAGACCCGTTGGCCTTCTAGGCTGTGTCTCCCAGTCCAGCACTTCCGTTGGTGGGTCGAGGTGAATTCTGGCTCTCTCACGAGACGCAGATTCCAATGGCAGTGCAGATTCTTCCAGGAGAAGGGCCCCCTGTTACAGCTTTGGTGATTCCAAAAGCACTCAGCATAGTGCTTGAAACACTGACAAATGTTTTGTTGAAATGTGGCCACTTTGATCCATTGGGTTTTATTTAGAATCCTAAATGTTCCATTTTGTCTGTCCCACTTACCTGGGTCTTTATCCTCTGTCCACTTTTAATACTTCTTGCATATTTCCACTGTGTTGGCTATGTCTCTGAAGTCCTTAAGAAAGACAGCCAGGACTTATGTTTTCCTCTGGATCCTTCTATCTCTCTAGTACCTGAATCAAGAATGAGCAAATCATGGGCTGGTCATTCACGCTTGCTGACCACTTGACGTTAAGGACTGACTGTGGATGTGAGTTGCGCCCATGAGTCTCTGAGGCCTGGGTCCTCTCTTGCCACTTGCTCTATTGTTCACCTATGCCACTGTATGAGGAATGCTATCACCCTACTAAACTCCATTACCACATCGGGGGATGTGGAGTCTTTGTGTTCCCCGTTGAGTGATCAGAAGGAGTCAATGACCTTACATTAAGCTCAAAATAGTCATTTTATCCAGAGTACAGAATACTGACTCTGACCATTTCCCATTTGTGTAATCCTCACATGATCAATTTTACATTATTAAACTAGATGAAACCTTTAACACGCCCAACATGGTTTCTGACACGTGGAAGATGCTCCATTTGTGATTGCAAATTTAAGATTTTTTAATCATAAGAATTAAAAGACTTTATTCATTGTATTGTAAGATTTGTATTTCCTTGAGGTCCTTAGCTTAGGTTCCCATTGCTGAAAAGGAAAAGAACACAAAATAAAATAAAGAACGTTTTCAAAAATAGATGAAACATGGCTATGACCTCACAGATTTTCTTCTAAGTATTTGGATTTTAGACTTCAAGAGTGATGAGAGTAGATTCTCTGATCACCGATGGAGCCAAGTTTATTGCTTTCAAGGTTATTCTGGTTTATTCGTGTTGTTGCTATCTCTTGCAAACCGTAGTGATCCCAATGTGTGGACAGCAAGGAAAGACTGGACAAGCACGTGTGATGAATCCCAAGAGGCAGGTGGGGGCAGGATCCCAGAGCAATAAGCTTGGGGTAAAACATGGATGGCCCAGGAAAGCAAAGCACACAATGGTGTGGAAGCCCTAAACTTAGTGAGAATGGGAGTGAGAAGGTCAAGAAAAGTCAAGCTCCGATTCTGCCAACCAGATCTCCGCCCAGAAGATGTGGCCCTATGTAAGGATTGTGTGTACTATTGGACTTTTCACCTTTCTAACTAGAAGCAGAAACCCGAGTACACTCAGGAAAATTACGGGACTGTTGAAAAAGGTAGAACACCAACTATGGATGTATTCTGACTCTACTTGAGTCAAAGATAGGGACCCAATGGGGTGGTGGTACAAATGGCAGGTGGTTCTCATTGCTCTAGTCTTTCAGATATGCATTTCAATGGCAGTGCTGGGAGAGAGGACTGGAAGACTTGTATGGAGTGACCTCTCAGATCCTTCTCTCCGTTTCTCACCCAGACTCCCCCCTCCTGCCCACCTGCATTGATTCTGGAGTTCCATGTTGGTTCTCCATGACAGTCTGTGGGTGAACAGCCTTTATTAGAAGGGGATGATATATGATATAAAAATAATACAAATGAAATCAATTTTGCAAGGGCCTAGAAAAAGCCATAAATGACAGGCCCACGATAGTTATTTTTTTTAAATCCAGGTTAAATATTCAACAAGCTGAGTGGGTCAGTTGTCTCAAAACCTGCTCCCGTCTGATTCTATGAGGCTATCTCACTATTTAACAAATATATACCTGATTGAAATTCTCAATAGACCAGGAATCAAGGATTTAATGAGGAGAACACCAAAGCCATCTGAAGGCATCAAAAAAGACAGAGATGTTCTTAGAGTCTGATTGGGCTGGTGTTCCCTGCCTCCGCCTGACAGGCTTGCCTTCAAATTAATTAAAAAGTCAAATTTGACTGTCATCCCAGTATCTGGTGAAGAAGCAAGCTGTCCATAAATCACCTTGAGTTTGCATAATAATTTTATGCTTTTCTAAGTGTTTTATCATCCATTGGCTCATTTGAACTTCATGGTAACTCTGCAAAGTAGGCAGGGAAAGAATTGGTGGAACAGCCTTAGAGAATGCTGGAGCCAGACTGAGTTCAAACCCTAGCCCAGCCTCTTCCCAGCTGATGACCTTGGGCAAGTGACTAACCTCTCAGTACCTCTACCTCCTTCTTCACAAAATGGGCATAATCATAGTACCTGCATCGTAGTGTTTTGGGAGGAAAAATAAATGAGTTGATATGTGTAAAACAGTTACAATAATGCCTGGTAGATTTTTTTAAAGTTGGAAAAAATATTTTTCTTCAATATTATTGGTCCTACTTTATAGTTGTATCCTGAGCTTTAGACCCAGAATTACCACTAACTAGAAATTCACTTAAACTCTACCTCAGTTTCCTCACATACAAAATGAGTGCTCATCCCTACCTACCTAATAGACCTCCTAACAGATACAGAGGATAATGCATCAGAAAACACCTTGCAAGCTGCAACACCTTATAGACTTCAATGTCTCTCCAATAGGGATGGATCTGATATCACCAACCTGGCTAGGTTCTACTCTCAGACCTTCAAAGAGGACAAGCAGATATTGAGAAATATCAGGAAGGGAGCTGTTATCGATGCTTTACCCCAAATCCTTTGTTCCTTCCAGCTCCCACCAGGACCAGCCCAGCATCAGAAAAGCAGAGAGGAGCAGAAGCTCACAGGTAACACCTGTCTGGAGGGGTGAGGTGTCTCCGCAGCCCCCAGCAGATGTGCCAAAACCCAGCAAAGGTTCTGAGAGGCAGGCCCATCTGCCACTCCTCCCTGAGAGCTGAAAAATTCTTCCTGTACCAGAGTGTGTCACAACCTGTCAAGGATCAGTTTGATGTTTACATTCCAGGGTGAGGAAGAGGGGTGATGTGAAAAAAGGAAGCCACAAGGTTGCCTGAACCCTGCTGACACACGATTCAAGGCTCCGAGAGGGTGACAGAGGGGAGGGCAGCACAGGCTGGACCCTCCGTGGTTTGTCCTAAGTCCTCACCACATTATTTTTTTAGGAAGAGATGCTGAAAGGAAAATCAAACACAATTTGGCAACATCACATTTCAACCAAACTGTCAAGCAAACACACAGAGAGAGAGAGCATTCCAGGGATGCCGAGAAGTGGGTCCCCAAACATGATGAGGTGGGAGGCACGTGGCATCTCATGAGGGAGCGTTAACCCTCTTCTGTAGGGCCTTCTTGGGGACAGAGGTCAGGGTGAACAGGATGTGACCCCTCCTCACGTGTCTCGCTAGCAGTTGAGCTGGTAACCTGCTCAGTACATTAAGGCTCTGTATGATATTTTATTTGAAAATGAGTTTCTTCAGCTAAAAGCACAGACATAAAAAAATAATATTGTGAGTCACTGTGTTCTGAGCAAGATGGCCCAGCTAGAAGGAGCAGGTCACCTCCCTAATACTACTAGGATGCCCTCCATGGGACCCCCTGGTCTTTTTATTATTTCACCACCAAATATTTGTGCACCAAACACTCTGGACAGGTACCAGAAATGCTAAAGGTTTTACATCCAGTTCCTTCCCTTAATAAGTTTACAAGGATGCTGAGGAGGAGACATAGTCTTCATCGGAAGACACACCCAGGAAGTAGGCCAGGTCTGTGTGCGCCAGAGCCAGGGTAGCCAGCACAGGCTTCCTAGGGGTAGTGGGGCCAGAGCAGTGCCTGTGAGACAGGAAGTCATGAAGGAAGCAGAAATAGAGAAGAGGCAGGAAGGGATGGCGTCTGCAGAGGAATGCAGGCTTAGATGGACAGCAGGGATCTGGAGGCAATGAGTAGATGACCTAAAAGCGGAGGATTCCTGTAAGGGAGTAACAGGGATGGTGGGAGGAAAAGCAAAGAATAATTCTCAGTCTATTCAAAGATACAAATGCTCAAAAGAACCTAAAAGCAGGATATATGTGACCTATCTGTGTATTAGAGGTTGAATTGTATTGTTCAAGTTCCTCACCCACTTCCACTTGGGATGGAAACAAGAGAAGGGAACTGGGAAAGGGAGAGAAAAGTAAAGAGGGCCAAGTGTGAGATCTGCATGAAGAGGCTCACTGATGTCCTTGCCTTTCCTTGCTCCAGCCCCATCCCATACAGGGCACATAGTCCAAGGTTGGACCCCACACCAAGACAGGAGATGGAAGTGAGATAGAATCAGAGGCCAGAGTGCATCATGGTGGGAGGCAGGGCTTTGACTTGCATGCAGTGACTGTAGGAGAGCTGGGTGGAGTAGGAGAGGGAAGCAGGGTCCCACAATGTTCCTGAGCCACAGCCCCTCCCCACACCCTGACTACACCCTGCTGAGGCTGAAGGCTTGCCAGTCATGTCCACTCCTAGGGAAAAAAGCAATGCAGTCAAACCATCAATCAACCAACAAAAGCAAGCAAGACATTTCCTCTGTTCCTTTTTGGGACCTCAAGGGGATGGGACCTGGGACACAGAGACACAGGTTCACTGGCAGGATTCCAGAAAGGAACCCACAAGGATGGCATTGTGGCCCCTGTCCACACTACTAATCCAGACTTAGGTTTGTCCACATCTACACAGACCTCTGCATCCCGTCTACTCACCCACACCTTCTCACATGAGCAGACATGCACGAAGAAACACATACAGAAATGTGAGAGGATCCCCAACACCTATCCCCTAAGCCTCAAGCACATATCCTCTGGCCTGGCACCTGATCTTCAAGCCTAACAACGGCAAGTAAGGAGGGTAGGGTTGCCAGATAAGACACAAGACACCCAGTCAAATTAGAGTATCAGATAAGCCACAAGTCATGTTTTAGTCTAAGTATCTCCCAAATAATGCATAGGATATACTTATCCTTTAAAAAATATATATATACATATTTTTTTTTTGCTTCTGGAATTCTGGTTGACTTATATCCTGTATTTTTAGGGCTGCATATGGAGGCGAGGGAGTAGAAGACAGAAGATGAGGGGAGGGAAGGAAGAAATAGGCAGGTGATAGCTCTGTTTGTAAAACAGTAATAAAATAACAGAGCCAAACACTTCAGTTAGTTGCAAAAACATCAGGGCAGATGAGCCACCTCTTCCCAAGGTCACCTCTTCCCAAGATGACCCAACAGGACACCTTTCTGGGTCAGGAACTGCTAAGGGGTGATAGCACAGTGGTCCCACAAATCACTCCTTTGCATATTTGCTTTAATATTCAACATAATGACACTCAAATCATTTAACACTCAGAATATGCTACAAAATATTATGATTTCCATTGTGCAGAGGTTCAGAAGAGTTAAGTGGTTTGCCCAAAGGATTGTAAGCCTGACCAGACCCCAAACCTGCCTTCCCTGCACCACCCCATACCCAAAGTCCCCATGCCATCCTCAGCATCAGCCAGGGGAACATTCTGCAAGAATAGAACTGCTCTGAATCTGCACTCTCCAATATGGGAGCCTCAAACTCATGCAGCTACTGGGCACTGGAAGTGTGTTTGTCTAGGGAGATGGAGCAATGGAAGTCTGCATTTAATTTTCATTTCATTTCATTTTAAATAACGAAAAACTTTAAAAGCCACATGTAGCTTGTGGCTCCCGTAATGGAAAGCACAGATAACAGCCCCTGCCTGACCAGGGAGCCAAGCTTCCCCAACCCCCTGGGCCTGTCCCTTTGGTTGCCCTGAAGCCTGAGCCTGGCATCCGCTACATGGGGAAAGGGTCCCAAGAAACACAAGATGCAGTTGTAATGTCCTTGGAAATCATCCTTCCCACCTCCTCACCTCCAAGATGGGGAATCAGAGAACCAAGGAGCCAGAGGCCCCAGGATCATTTCAGGGACAGAGCTAGTACTGAAGAGTAGGCTACTACTCACTCCCACACCCCTGTTCTTTTCTGGCTTAGGATGGGAAAAGCAAAACTCAGTGGTTCCCAGCACAGGCTGGGCAGTCCGAGAAGTCCCCTCTGGGATCTCAGCCCCACCTCCAAACACCCACTGTTGTCTGAAAGGATATGAAAGGAGATTCATCCCAGAGACCAGAAGAGATAAGTCTATCTGATTAATGCAGAGAATTTGAGAGACGAAGGAATAAATGACAACCTTAGCACAAAACCTTGCTGAGTGTGCTCCCCCCATTACCTCAGAATCATAATTACATCAGTCTTTCATATTACACACCCTAGTAATTATAGTCAGCTAATAGCTTCCTGCTGAAATCAGATATTAACTTTTTATTATGCCCTCTGAGAGCAGGTTGGAGATAATCACAGCATCAAGGAAGCCTGGGGTAGTCCCTAGAAGGTCAGCAGCCCCAGTGACCTCCTTCAGGGGCAACCCAGCCCAGTCAATGCCCTACCTAC
Organism: Papio anubis; assembly: GCF_008728515.1. Taxonomy (NCBI): domain Eukaryota; kingdom Metazoa; phylum Chordata; class Mammalia; order Primates; family Cercopithecidae; genus Papio; species Papio anubis. The sequence goes on from NC_044983.1 coordinate 19,320,022, forward strand.
CTAGGACCACGAGATACTCCTGTTATGGCTGTATCCTCTGTAAGGAGTGAGGGGTCCTGAAATCCAGTCCAAACTCACTTGCTAAACTCTGCACCATGGAACAAGTCTTTCTCTTGTCCCCCACCTCCACTGCACACACTCAAGGTCTGGGTCTAGCCGGACCCTCAGATTCTCAGCCCGCTGGAGAAGAGACATGTTCTCTTGAGAGCAACTGTGATGTAAAGGCATGACTTGCGTGCTAGTCCTGTTTTGACAACTATGCATAGAGTGACCTTGGACCAGTCATTTCCCATCTTTGAGGCTCAGTTACTCCTGTCCTGACAAGGAGGATGTCCGTTCTGCCATCCTTGGAGGGATGCTATAAAAATCAGATGAGGTCATGGCTTTGAAAGTACTTTCTATTCTCAACATCCCACATGCAGCAGGCTTTATTAATTATTTGGCTGGCTCTCACCCCCAGGGGTCTTTTTGGGAGGCTGAGCTGCCCATCCCCTGGCACACCAGGCTTGCCTGGCATTCACAGGTTTTCATGCTTTGGTCCTCAGCACTTCGCAGATCAGCAGATCCCACATGGGACTCTCTAGGACTACCGCTATTGGGGGAAATACATATTTATATGTTAATTCTTTAGATTTTTGAAAGCGTTTGTGCATACATTGTTTCATTTGAACTTCACAGCCATTCAGTGATTTGTAGGGAAGGCATTCTTCTCACTTTGCAGAAAAGGAAACAAACTCAGGGGAGTGAAATGACTCCTGGAATTGCATAAATTCAAATTTACACACCTATAAGAGACACAGGTAAGGGTGGGACTTTCTCTCTGGAATCACAGTGCTCATGAGGCCTCGGGTCCAGTAAACACTTGGGCATTAATACTTGAATAATGAGAAGATGAATGAGTGGATAAATAAGCAAACATCTCAAAGCCATCTGTAAACAGCCCCAAATCTGGATTCACACAGCAGGAGAGACAGGCACAAGTCAAGACCATTTTAAGAAGTCAAGCTTACCAGCCTGGCCAACACAGTGAAACCCTGTCTCTCCTAAAAATACAAAAATTAGCCAGGTGTGGTGGTGGGTACCTCTGTAATCCCAGCTACTTGGGAGGCTAAGGCAGGAGAATCACTTGAACCTGGGAGGCTGATGTTGCAGTGAGCTGAGAACACGCCATTGAACTCCAGCCTGGGTAAAAGGAACAAAACTCCATCTCAAAAAAAAAAAAAAAAAGTAAAATCCTGCTCTGATTATTTTCTGACCTGTCAAATACCTGAGAGGTTATATTTGTTTCACAGATTGGAAAACTCAGGTTCAGAGAGGCAAAGTGAAAGGCCCAGTTTAACCTCGAGTGAGTAGGTATATTCAGATGCAACCGCCGTCTCCAAGTGGAAGCAAGGTGTGGGGCACCTTGCAGTCTCACCTTGAGATCTCCCTGAAGATTCCTGAACTCTGGATAAATAAGTAGAGTTTCTATATCCCTGAGTAGGATGAGAATTGCCCAGCAAAAAAAAAAAAATCTGCAGACCTCTAAAGAGATCAAATTAAAAGCTACCAACAGGGGCTGGGTTGAGAAGTGAAGGTGAAAAAAAAAATCCCAAGTCAGGGTGTGTGTAAAATATTTTCCCTAGAGGACTTAGTACAGAAATAGTTTTAATTAACTGTGCATTTCATTTAAGCTTAGCAGGCAAGTTATTGTACATTAAATAAATACCAGTTGGTTATTAAGAACGTATTTACTTCTGACTTAACAACTACAACAGGTTATAGATACAGATTTCTCTTAAAGCACAGTCTGGTACATTTGTTTGGAATAATCAATTGTTCTTTACTCAGGATATAACAATTGCCTTATTGAATCTGGAGAGGCTCTTCTCTTGGCAATTTACAGCCAAAAAAACCCTCCTCATTTAGTTTTTCTGTTCTTTTCTCCCAAAGGAGGAGCAGGGAAGACAGAGATTCTATAACTCATGTCTCTGATTTAAGGGGACAAGTTGGTCCAGTGCAGATTTACTGCAGCCTCCTCATCTGGGAGATCTGGACATTGGACCAGGCAGAGAAGCCCAGGTAACTGAGTCTAAATAAAAATTTTTCAGTGTAAGTATGCCCCATACAATGTTTGGGACTTACTTAAAACAGTTAATTATGACCTATCTGAAACTCAAATTTTACTGAGCATCCTAGTTTTTTGTTTGCTCAGTCTATCAACCCTATTTTTGATGGGCCATGAAGGTATTGAGTGATATGTAGAAGGGTGGTGTATAAACACCACCCTCACCCCTAGCTCAGTTCTCCATCTACAAGATGCCTTGAAGTGAGTGAAATGAGCTGGACAGACACCAACTTTTGTGCCCAGATGCAGGGGGAGTCCCCCAGATCCTCTAAACGGATACCCCACTCAGCAGCAACCATTACTGTGTGTTCTCTCTCTCTCCTGCTCAATCTCCTCTGTGGGTCACAGATCACGTGGTCACTGATATGGTTTGTATCTGTGTTCCCACCCAAATCTCATGTTCAATTATAATCCTCAATATCGGAGGCAGGCTTAGTGGGAGGTGATTGGGTCATGGGGATGGATCCTTCATGAATGGCTTAGCACCATCCCCTTGGTGCTGGTCTCTTGAAATCTGGTTGTTTAAAAGTGTGTAGCACCTCTCCCAACTCTTCTTCCTACACCAGCCATGGAAGATATGCCTGCTTCCCCTCGCCTTCTGCCATGATTGTAAGTTTCCTGAGGTCTCCCCAGAAGACAAGCAGAAGCGTCTATGCTTCCTGTACAGTCTGCAGAACCATGAGCCAATTAAATTTCTTTTCTTTATAAATTATCCAGTGTCAAATATTTCTTTACAGCAATGAAAGAATGGACTAATACAGTCATACAGTCATGAGGTTGTCCTCTGGCTAATAAATGAGGAAACGGGGGGCCAGGAAGCCAAGTGACCTGAACAAGATTACACAGCCAATTGCTGGCAGAGCTTGGTTTTATGGTCATCATTCATCATTATCATCATCATCATTTATTGTGATCCACTAGTACTAGTATCACGAAGTATGAATCACATGTCAGGCCCTTTGCTTAAGAATCCATCACAGTAACCCTACAAGAAAGATATTTTATTGTTTCTATTTTTTTAATAGCTGAAATCAAAGTCTCAACTCAGAATCCACAAGTTCTCCCCATGATACCACGTTACTCTTTCCTCTTCAACTTGTTTTCTCTTTCTTCACTTCTTCTATCCTCATCTATAAAAAAAAGTCTACAGTATCCAACATCTACTAAAAGCCCAACATTGAGCCAGGTACTGTGGTGAACTGATAAAAAAAATGCAAAATGAAAGACTGAGAGGCAGCATTGCAGAGTAGCTAACAGCACAGAGCATGAAGCCCAACTGCCTGGATTTTAATCTTAACATCTGCACTCACAAACTGGTGAGCCCAGACAAATTATGTAACCTTTTGGTGCCTTCCTTTTCTAATTAGTAAAATGATATGATATGATAATAGTGCTTAGAGTAGTGCCTGGGACATGGTAAGCACTGTATAAATATTTACCATGGCTGCTAGCATAACAAAGTATCTGAAATCTGAGAACTGAACAATTAGCAGAGCTCAGCAGAGAAAACAGAGCACAGAGCTCCATCCTGCTTTGTGGCTGGTAAATGCCTTCCCTTCCTTTGTTATCTTGAAGCCTTTGGGGAAATAGCCCAGGTCAGCAAAAGATGCTCCCAAACACTGTATTCAACCTCAAATTCCATGTCAACCGTAACACAAGGCCAATAAATATGACAATCTGGTTCTAGGATTTTTAGAAGAGTTTCACTTTCAAGTATTCTTTTACATTATGGTCAGAAATCATGTAAAAGTATTCAAAATTCCAGCATTTTTGAATCCATAATACTTCTTTCAGCCTGTCTTCCCCAATCATAAGAAGCATATCAAACTGCTTTGAGACAAGACTCCCACTACCCAACTACCAAAAAGTTAAAAACATGATGACCACACAGGTAGCCATACTGTTATACATAGAAATATCAGGTCATATTAAGACACAAATTTATGTTAGGTCTAATATTAAATTGCAGTTACTGAAATAAATAGCCTGGTATTTATTGTATCAGACATGATTCCAAAATGATTGCAAGAGAGCTTCCAAAAATATAGAAAGTACAGGATGTATATAATTGGCCATCACAAAAGTAATTTGAGTTTCTAAAAATTTAATTAAAAATAAGTAGAAGACCTTAAGACCAATCATCAGAGGTAAAAATTAAAATAAAATAAAACCATTAAGTAAGTAACAAGCTATCAAAAGTTTCCATGACCAGATGGCTTTAGCAGTAAATTCTATTAGTCCTTTAAGGATTAGATAATTTCCATATTATCAACTTTGATCCACAGCATCAGTAAAGATGAAAAGCTAACTGAGTCATATTATAAAGTTGGCCTAAGTCTTGTACCGAAAATGAAAACGATGAACAAAAATAGTAAACTATAAACTAATTTCACTTATGAATATAGATGCTAAGTCTCTAAGGAAAATAATAGCATATGGAATTCAACAGTACATTAAAAGAATGATCAACTGTTACCAAGAATGACTCATCCTAGGAAGGACAGGACATATTATTATTAGGAAGTCTATTAATACAAAATACCACATAAATTAGAAAAACTTAAAATAACCTCAATGTGGCCACCAAAGTTATTCAGTAACATTTTTCGGTAAAAACCATTTGGAAAAATAACAATTAAAGAGAATTTCCTAATAAAGATGATCAAGTTTAAACTAACTACCTATAATATACCTGCTCACTGTGAGCCTAACAATTATCTACTGCCTCAATAATGCTGTGTAACAAGTCACTCCGAAGCTCAGTGGCTTAAATCAACCATAATTGGTTTAGCTTATGAGCCTGAAGGCCAGTTGAATGACTCTTCTGGTCTTGGCTGAACTCATGTTGGTGAAGAAGGTTGACCGGTTTGGGGATGATATCATTGGGTTTCAACTGGGTGGGCTGGCATAACTCAACTCTGCTCCAAGTATCTCATCTTCCAACAGGGTGCCACAGGCATGTCTTTCTCATGGACATAGAAGCATGCACTGGCCGACAAGACCACTTTTAAAGCCACTGTGTGCTTTATGTTTGCTACTATCCCATTGGCCAAATCACATGGCCAAGCTCAGAGTCAGAGCAGAAGAGCAGTCCACGGTTACACAGCAAAGGGTGTAGTTCCAGGGAAGGATGGAGACTGATGCCGTTTGTCAGTCCATGACATTAGACTCGGGCAACTGTATCAGCTCTAGTGCCCAATAATAGATTTTACACTAAAATTTTATTTTTTACGTAATAGTCTATGATCAAATAAGTTTGGTAGGTGCTAGGTGTAATAATAAATAATATTAAACAGGTTTGTTTTCAACAGGACTTCTCAAGTTTTTGTGTGTCATAATGGTTTCCATGTGAAGATTATAGTCTTTCCCAAACCAGTTTGAAAACGGAACCCCTTTGTTTTTTACAGAAATCTGGAAGGCTGAATGCTTATAGGACACACTTTGGGAAAAGCAAAAGATACAAATTTTTTTGAATGGCATTCACAATAGCTGAAAAGAAAAGGAGAAAAATGCCTTTATATACTCAGAATTAATCTTGATAATAAATAAGCAGGATTTATATAAGGAAAACAACAAAATTTTGCTGGAGGTATAAAACAAAAATTTAATTAAATAGACACCCATTATCTTCCTGAAAGAAAAGAATCAATATTGTAAAGAAAGCAATTCTTTCTAAATTGATTTACAGATTTAACATAACCCCAATGAAAATCTCAATGAAATAATAATACCCAAGTTTTGGCAGTGAAAACAGACATCTTCATATACTGCTGGTTAGAGTTTAAATTGGTGTAATCTTTTAAAAAAGCAATTTGGAGCCTTAAAATTGCTCATACCTGTTGCCCCAGATTTAGAAATATACCCTAAGGAAATGATCAAATGTGAACAAAAATCTATTTACACAGATTTTCATTACAACACTGTTTAAAGGAGAAAAAATTGGTAATAACCTAAATATCCACCAATAGCAGCATCACTAAATGGATTTTCAGGGTTTTATTTAAGTGAATATCATGCAATATTAAAACTCATGATTCCAAAATTTAATCAGATATGAAAATGCTTACAAGGTAACTTGTGGAGGGAGGCAGAAGCAAGATATAAGTTTTACTCAATATGAGCCCAACCCTGTTACCCATAGGCCCCTGGAATAAAACCATGAGGAAATAAAACAAAATGTTACTATTAATATTTCTGGATTAGATTTATTTTAATTTTTTATACTCCCTGATTTATATAATAAACATGTGTTATATTTATTTTTAAAGAAGTATCCCAGTAAATGTTTTAAGGTGAAAAAAATTAAATCATCTTAAAAAAAAACCAGTAAGTGGGATCAACTAATATAATGTCAGAAAGGAAAACTGTTGGGGGGAAAGGGTTACACCAGGGGCAGAATTTATCCTACCAAATAAAAAAAGGTATAAAAACATTATGGTAGTAACTCAAGAATTGATATATCAACTAGCAAAAGTCCTCCAAAAGGCTGTAAGTATAAAATATTAAAAATAATAAAAGAAGTATCATAACCTACAGGAAGCATTGAATTTTCCAATAAATGGTTTTAGAAACATTTACTGGGGGGGCAGAGCAAGATGGCCGAATAGGAACAGCTCCAGTCTCCAACTCCCAGTGCGAGCGACACAGAAGACCGGTGATTTCTGCATTTTCAACTGAGGTACTGGGTTCATCTCACTGGGGAGTGCCGGACAATCGGTGCTGGTCAGCTGGTGCAGCCCAACCAGCGAGAGCTGAAGCAGGGCAAGGCATTGCCTCACCTGGGAAGCGCAAGGGGGAAGGGAATCCCTTTTCCTAGCCAGGGGAACTGAGACACACAACACCTGGAAAATCGGGTAACTCCCACCTCAATACTGTTCTTTAAGCAAACGGGCACACCAGGAGATTATATCCCACACCTGGCAGGGAGGGTCCCACGCCCACGGAGCCTCCCTCATTGCTAGCACAGCAGTCTGCGATCTAAATGCAAGGCAGCAGCGAGCCTGGGGGAGTAGCACCCGCCATTGCTGAAGCTTAAGTAGGTAAACAAAGCCGCTGGGAAGCTCGAACTGGGTGGAGCTCACAGCAGCTCAAGGAAACCTGCCTGTCTCTGTAGACTACCTCTGGGGACAGGGCACAGCTAAACAACAACAAAAGCAGCAGAAACCTCTGCAGACGCAAACGACTCTGTCTGACAGCTTTGAAGAGACTAGTGGATCTTCCAACATGGAGGTTGAGATCTGAGAAGGGACAGACTGCCTGCTCAAGTGGGTCTCTGACCCCTGAGTAGCCTAACTGGGAGACATCCCCCACTAGGGGCAGTCTGACACCCCACACCTCACAGGGTGGAGTACACCCCTGAGAGGAAGCTTCCAAAGCAAGAATCAGACAGGTACACTCGCTGTTCAGCAATATTCTATCTTCTGCAGCCTCTGCTGCTGATACCCAGGCAAACAGGGTCTGGAGTGGACCTCAAGCAATCTCCAACAGACCTACAGCTGAGGGCCCTGACTGTTAGAAGGAAAACTATCAAACAGGAAGGACACCTACACCAAAACCCCATCAGTACTTCACTATCATCAAAGACCAGAGGCAGATAAAACCACAAAGATGGGGAAAAAGCAGGGCAGAAAAGCTGGAAATTCAAAAAATAAGAGCGCATCTCCCCCAGCAAAGGAGCGCAGCTCATCGCCAGCAACAGATCAAAGCTGGACAGAGAATGACTTTGACAAGATGAGAGAAGAAGGCTTCAGTCCATCAAACTTCTCAGAGCTAAAGGAGGAATTATGTACCCAGTGCAAAGAAACTAAAAATCTTGAAAAAAAAAAGTGGAAGAATTGATAGCTAGAGTAATTAATGTAGAGAAGGTCATAAACGAAATGACAGAGATGAAAACCATGACACGGGAAATACATGACAAATGCACAAGCTTCAGTAACCGACTCCATCAACTGGAAGAAAGAGTATCAGTGATTGAGGATCAAATGAACGAAATGAAGTGAGAAGAGAAACCAAAAGAAAAAAGAAGAAAAAGAAATGAACAAAGCCTGCAAGAAGTATGGGATTATGTAAAAAGACCAAATCTACGTCTGATTGGGGTGCCTGAAAGTGAGGGGGAAAAATGGAACCAAGTTGGAAAACACTCTTCAGGATATCATCCAGGAGAACTTCCCCAACCTAGTAGGGCAGGCCAACATTCAAATCCAGGAAATACAGAGAACGCCACAAAGATACTCCTCGAGAAGAGCAACTCCAAGACACATAATTGCCAGATTCACCAAAGTTGAAATGAAGGAAAAAATCTTAAGGGCAGCCAGAGAGAAAGGTCGGGTTACCCACAAAGGGAAGCCCATCAGACTAACAGCAGATCTCTCAGCAGAAACGCTACAAGCCAGAAGAGAGTGGGGGCCAATATTCAACATTCTTAAAGAAAAGAATTTTAAACCCAGAATTTCATATCCAGCCAAACTAAGTTTCATAAGTGAAGGAGAAATAAAATCCTTTACAGATAAGCAAATGCTTAGAGATTTTGTCACCACTAGGCCTGCCTTACAAGAGACCCTGAAGGAAGTACTAAACATGGAAAGGAACAACCGGTACCAGCCATCTCAAAAACATGCCAAAATGTAAAGACCATCGAGGCTAGGAAGAAACTGCATCAACTAATGAGCAAAATAACCAGTTAATATCATAATGGCAGGATCAAGTTCACACATAACAATCTTAACCTTAAATGTAAATGGACTAAATGCTCCAATTAAGAGACACAGACTGGCAAACTGGATAAAGAGTCAAGACTCATCAGTCTGCTGTATTCAGGAGACCCATCTCACATGCAGAGACATACATAGGCTCAAAATAAAGGGATGGAGGAAGATTTACCAAGCAAATGGAGAACAAAAAAAAGCAGGGGTTGCAATTCTAGTCTCTGATAAAACAGACTTTAAACCATCAAAGATCAAAAAAGACAAAGAAGGCCATTACATAATGGTAAAGGGATCAATTCAACAGGAAGAGATAACTATCCTAAATATATATGCACCCAATACAGGAGCACCCAGATTCATAAAGCAAGTCCTTAGAGACTTACAAAGAGACTTAGACTCCCATACAATAATAATGGGAGACTTCAACACTCCACTGTCAACATTAGACAGATCAACGAGACATAAAGTTAACAAGGATATCCAGGAATTGAACTCATCTCTGCAGCAAGCAGATCTAATAGACACCTATAGAACTCTCCACCCCAAATAAACAGAATATACATTCTTCTCAGCACCACATCGCACTTATTCCAAAATTGACCACCTAATTGGAAGTAAAGCACTCCTCAGCAAATGTACAAGAACAGAAATTATAACAAACTGTCTCTCAGACCACAGTGCAATCAAACTAGAACTCAGGACTAAGAAACTCAATCAAAACCGCTCAACTACATGGAAACTGAACAACCTGCTCCTGAATGACTACTGGGTACATAACGAAATGAAGGCAGAAATAAAGATGTTCTTTGAAACCAATGAGAACAAAGATACAACATACCAGAATCTCTGGGACACATTTAAAGCAGTGTGTAGAGGGAAATTTATAGCACTAAATGCCCACAAGAGAAAGCAGGAAAGATCTAAAATTGACACTCTAACATCGCAATTAAAAGAACTAGAGAAGCAAGAGCAAACGCATTTGAAAGCTAGCAGAAGGCAAGAAATAACTAAGATCAGAGCAGAACTGAAGGAGATAGAGATACAAAAAACCCTCCTAAAAATCAATGAATCCAGGAGTTGGTTTTTTGAAAAGATCAACAAAATTGACAGACCGCTAGCAAGACTAATAAAGAAGAAAAGAGAGAAGAATCAAATAGATGCAATAAAAAATGATAAAGGGGATATCACCACCGACCCCACAGAAATACAAACTACCATCAGAGAATACTATAAACACCTCTACGCAAATAAACTAGAAAATCTAGAAGAAATGGATAATTTCCTGGACACTTACACTCTTCCAAGACTAAACCAGGAAGAAGTTGAATCCCTGAATAGACCAATAGCAGGCTCTGAAATTGAGGCAATAATTAATAGCCTACCAATGAAAAAAAGTCCAGGACCAGATGGATTCACAGCTGAATTCTACCAGAGGTACAAGGAGGAGCTGGTACCATTCCTTCTGAAACTATTCCAATCAATAGAAAAAGAGGGAATCCTCCCTAACTCATTTTATGAGGCCAACATCATCCTGATACCAAAGACTGGCACAGACACAACAAAAAAAGAGAATTTTAGACCAATATCCCTGATGAACATCGATACAAAAATCCTCAATAAAATACTGGCAAACCGGATTCAGCAGCACATCAAAAAGCTTATCCACCATGATCAAGTGGGCTTCATCCCTGGGATGCAAGGCTGGTTCAACATTCGCAAATCAATAAACATAATCCAGCATATAAACAGAACCAAAGACAAGAACCACATGATTATCTCAGTAGATGCAGAAAAGGCTTTTGACAAAATTCAAGAGCCCTTCATGCTAAAAACGCTCAATAAATTTGGTATTGATGGAACGTACCTCAAAATCATAAGAGCTATTTATGACAAACCCACAGCCAATATCATACTGAATGGGCAAAAACTGGAAAAATTCCCTTTGAAAACTGGCACAAGACAGAGATGCCCTCTCTCACCACTCCTATTCAACATAGTGTTGGAAGTTCTGGCTAGGGCAATCAGGCAAGAGAAAGAAATCAAGGGTATTCAGTTAGGAAAAGAAGAAGTCAAATTGTCCCTCTTTGCAGATGACATGATTGTATATTTAGAAAACCCCATTGTCTCAGCCCAAAATCTCCTTAAGCTGATAAGCAACTTCAGCAAAGTCTCAGGATACAAAATTAATGTGCAAAAATCACAAGCATTCTTATACACCAGTAACAGACAAACAGAGAGCCAAATCATGAATGAACTTCCATTCACAATTGCTTCAAAGAGAATAAAATACCTAGGAATCCAACTGACAAGGGATGTAAAGGACCTCTTCAAGGAGAACTACAAACCACTGCTCAGTGAAATAAAAAAGGACACAAACAAATGGAAGAACATACCATGCTCATGGATAGGAAGAATCAATATTATGAAAATGGCCATACTGCCCAAGGTTATTTATAGATTCAATGCCATCCCCATCAAGCTTCACAGAATTGGAAAAAACTGCTTTAAAGTTCATATGGAACCAAAAAAGAGCTCGCATCTCCAAGACAATCCTAAGCCAAAAGAACAAAGCTGGAGGCATCACGCTACCTGACTTCAAACTATACTACAAGGCTACAGTAACCAAAACAGCATGGTACTGGTACCAAAACAGAGATATAGACCAATGGAACAGAACAGAGTCCTCAGAAATAATACCACACATCTACAGCCATCTGATCTTTGACAAACCTGAGAGAAACAAGAAACGGGGAAAGGATTCCCTATTTAATAAATGGTGCTGGGAAAATTGGCTGAAAGCTGAAACTGAATCCTTTCCTTACTCCTTATACGAAAATTAATTCAAGATGGATTAGAGACTTAAATGTTAGACCTAATACCATAAAAACCCTAGAGGAAAACCTAGGTAGTACCTAGGTAGTACCATTCAGGACATAGGCATGGGCAAAGACTTCATGTCTAAAACACCAAAAGCAACGGCAGCAAAAGCCAAAATTGACAAATGGGATCTAATTAAACTAAAGAGCTTCTGCACAGCAAAAGAAACTACCATCAGAGTGAACAGGCAACCTACAGAGTGGGAGAAAATTTTTGCAATCTACTCATCTGACAAAGGGCTGATATCCAGAACTTACAAAGAACTCAAACAAATTTACAAGAAAAAAACAAGCAACCCCATCAAAAAGTGGGCAAAGGATATGAACAGACATTTCTCAAAAGAAGACATTCATACAGCCAACAGACACGTGAAAAAATGCTCATCATCACTGGCCATCAGAGAAATGCAAATCAAAACCACAATGAGATACCAGCTCACACCAGTTAGAATGGCGATCATTGAAAAGTCAGGAAACAACAGGTGCTGGAGAGGATGTGGAGAAATAGGAACACTTTTACACTGTTGGTGGGATTGTAAACTAGTTCAACCATTGTGGAAAACAGTATGGCGATTCCTCAAGGATCTAGAACTAGATGTACCACATGACCCAGCCATCCCATTACTGGGGATATACCCAAAGGATTATAAATCATGCTGCTATAAAGACACATGCACACGTATGTTTATTGTGGCACTATTCACAATAGCAAAGACTTGGAATCAACCCAAATGTCCATCAGTGACAGACTGGATTAAGAAAATGTGGCACATATACACCATGGAATACTATGAAGCCATAAAAAGGATGAGTTTGTGTCCTTTGTAGGGACATGGATGCAGCTGGAAACCATCATTCTTAGCAAACTATCACAAGAACAGAAAACCAAACACCGCATGTTCTCACTCATAGGTGGGAACTGAACAATGAGATCACTTGGACTCGGGAAGGGGAACATCACACACTGGGGCCTATCATGGGGAGGGAGGAGGGGGGAGGGATTGCATTGGGAGTTATACCTGATGTAAATGACAAGTTGATGTGTGCTGACGAGTTGATGGGTGCAGCACACCAACATGGCACAAGTATACATATGTAACAAACCTGCACGTTATGCACATGTACCCTAGAACTTAAAGTATAATAATAAATAAATAAAGAAAGAAAAGAAAAATTTACCATTTAGGGGGAAAATAGTTCCTCATCACATATTTTACACAGACAAATTTTAAAGGATTTAAAGAGTTAAATTGAAAGCAATGAGACTATAAAAAATTAGGTAACAATGTACATGACCAATTGAACTTAGAAAAGATAGAACTTTTTAAAGCATAATCCATAGAAAAACCATCTGGAAAAGAGTGGCAGGGGCCATGGTTTTACTATTTAATAACTAAAAGGTTCTAATCTTCAACATAATCAAATCAAATACAAAATTATTAGGAGGCATCACAGCTTGGGGGAAATATTTGCAACAAATAGAACTTATAAAGAGTCAAGGATTTTACATATGAAGGACTCTCACAGATCCCTCAGACATGGGATATTCTGTACAATATCTAGCCAGCTCTCCATGGGAGCAGATGTCAGCAACTCTACTGCCTTCCTGTGTGCAATCTCCCCAAGCCTCAGTTTCCTCACCTGTCAAAATGGGCATAACCACCCAAGAGAGTTGTGAGAATTACATGAGATAAAATCTGTAAGCTGTTTTAGGCACATATATGACATTTAGTGAGTACTCAATACATGTTAACTAAAAGCACTTCTATGCATCATTTGATAAATGTCAATCTAGTATCCACTATGAGATGGGGACTGTGCTAGGCACTAGGGATAAACTACAACAGAGTGGCTACAGTGGGTCATAGCTGGGAAATCCACTCATTCTCATCTCCAGGGTGCATGAGTCTTCTAGAGGTCGTGGTTTTAAGTGAATTCTAAAGGATGAAATGTCAGCTAGGCAAGGGGACAGAAGAGTAATTGAGGTAGAGAAGACAGTCTATGTGAATACTGGGAGATGAAATGGCACAGAGGAGATTCTTATATCACACAAGTGCTCATCATTGCAGTAGAGAAAGCTTAAGGTGGAGAGTTGAGAAAGAGGAAGCTAGAGGAGTTACCAGCATCTCCAGGAGCTGGGTTAGGAAGCTTGGACTTACTTTGAGGGTGACAGTAAGCCCTTTTTAAGGGTCTTAACTGGGTATGTTTTAAGGGTTTTAAAACAGGTTTTTAAGTAGGGATGTGACCTGTACTCTGAAACGAACACTCTAGTTGTAATGTGGAAAATGAATTAGAAAGAGCCAAGATCAGAGGCAGAGAGACCTCCGAGGAGTTGATGCCTAGAAAGGATGATGGTGGCCGAGCCAGGTCAGGGACCAGGAGGATGAAGCAAGGTAGACAGATTTGAGGGATATTTAGGAGACAAAATGAACAGACGTGGTGACTGATTGAATGCTGGAACCAAGCGGCAGGGATTAGTTAAGGTTGACACTCAGAAATCCCAAAGCTTTCAGAACACGAGTGTAATGACAAACAAAAATGGCAAAGGTCAGAAAGACATAGTTCAAAAAAGAACACAAATAGCAGAGTCAACGTAGACATTTGAGAAATATTTGATATCAGCTTTAATTAAAGATACGTAAATTTTAAGGAATATAATTTATCATCAATCAAATTGTATATATTAAATGTATATTCAGAAATATGTAAATTACTTTTAGGCTCAGTTTTATGCTATCTGGACATACTGGTCAATGAGTGGTTATCAGTTTGTGTTTATTCTACTGGATGGGTTTAACCAATAAGTCTTTTGTTTCCTTTTCGCTTAACTGATACATTAATAATTGTACATATTTATAAGGTACATGTAATATTTTCATACATGCATACAACATATAATAATCAAATAAGAGTAATTAGGATATCCATCACCTGAAACGCTTATCATTTCTTTGTGCTGGTAATATTCCAAATCTTCTCTTCTAGCTATTTTGAAATATACAGTAAGTTATTGTTAACTATCATCACCCCACTGTGCTATCAAACACTACAATTTATTCCTTCTATTTTTGTACCCATTAGCCAACCCCTCTTCATTCCCTCCTCCCCGCTACCTTTCCCAGCCTCTGATAGCCATCATTCTACTCTTTACCTTCATGAGATCAACTTTTTAAGCTTCTACATATGAGTGAAAACATGCAGTATTTGCCTTTCTATGCCTTGCTTATTGCATTTAGCATAATGTCTACCCATGTTGCTGCAAATGACACAAGTTTCTTTGTTTATATAGCTGAATAATATTCCATTATGTATATATACCGTATTTTATTTATTTGTTGATGAACACTAAGTTTGCTTCCCTACCTCATGTAATGTGAATAGTGCTGCAATAAACATGGAAGTGCAGATTACTCTTTAGTCTACTAATTTCCTTTCTTTTGGATACATGCCCCATGGTGGGATTGCTAGATTATATGATACATCTATGTTTAGGTTTTTGAGAATACTCCATACTGTTTTTTATAGTGGTTGTACTAATTTACATTCTCAACTATAGTGTATTAGTGTTCTTCTTTCTCCATTAGCATTTGTTGTTTTGTATTCTTGATAATAGCAATTTTAACTGGGTTAAGATGATATCTCAGTGTGGTTTTAATTTGCACAATGTGGTTTTAATTTGCCCTTCATAAGAGTGATGTTGAGCATTTTTTTTATATAACTGTTAGCCATATGTATGCCTTTTTTTTGAGAAATTTCTATTTAGATCAGTTGCCCATTTTCAATTGGATTATTTGAGTGTTACCTGTTTATTTGTTGTTTTGCTATTTTTTGAGTTCCTTATCCATTCTGGTCCCTTTGCAGATGAACAGTTGGCAAATATTTTCTCCCATTTTGTAGGTTGTCTTTTCACTTTGTTGATTGTTTCCTCTGCTGTGCAGAAGCTTAGTTTACTGTAATTTCATTTATTTATTTTTATTCTTGTTGCTTGGGCTTTTGAGGTCTCACCCAAAATATCTTTGCCCAGATCAGTGTCCTAAAGCATTTCTCCAATGTTTTCTTATAGTAATTTTAGTGTTTCAGGTCCTACATTTAAGTCTTTAATCCATTTCAATTCGACTTTTGTAAATGTTGAAAAACAGAGGCCTAGTTTCATTCTTCTGCATATGGATATCCAGTTTTCCCAGCACCATTTATAGAAAGGACTGTCCTTTCCCCAGTGTATATTTTTGGCACCTTTGTTGAAAATGAGTTGTCTGTACATGTGTAGATTCATTTCTAGGTTACCTATTCTGTTCCATTGATCTATATCTCCATTTGTATGCCAGTGTTATGATGTTTTGTTCACTAGAGTTTTGTAGTCTGGTAGTATGATACTTCTAGATTTGTTCTTTTTGTTCAGGATTGCTTTCGCTATTTGAGGTGTTTTGTGTTTCCATACAAATTTTAGGATTTCTTTTCTATTTCTGTGAAGAATATCTCTGATATTTTCAGAAGGTTTGGATTGAATCTGTAGATTATTTCAGGTAGCATGGAAATTTTAACAATATTAATTCTCCCAATCCGTAAGCATGGACTCTCAATTTTTTTAACCTCCTCAATTTCTCTCATCGGTGTTTTATAATTTTTATTGTAGGTATTTTTCACTTCTTTGGTGAATTTCTAGGGGTTTTTTTTAGCTATTGTAAATAGGGTTGCTGTCTTGATTTCCTTTTTAGATTGTTCACTGTTGTCATTTATAAATGCTACTGGTTTTTATATAGTGATTTTGTATCCCGCAGCTTTACTAATAAATTTATTTATCAGCTCTAACAGTTTTTTGTAACATCTTTAGCTTTTTCTAAATGTAGAATTAGGTCATCTATGAACAAGGATAGTTTGGATTCTTGCATTTCATTTTGAATGCCTTTTATTTTTCTTGCTGAATTGCTCTGGCTAAAATTCTAATACTATGTTGAATAAAACTGTTGCAAGTGGGTATTCTTTTCTAGTTTCAGATCTTAGAGGAAGGGCTTTTAATTTTTTCACTCTCAATATAATGTTAACTATGGTCTTAGCATATGCGGTCTTTATTGTTTTGAGGTGTATTTCTTCTATACCCATTTTTGAGAGTTTTTATTGTGAAGAATGTTAAATTTATCGAATGCTTTCTCAATATCTATTGAAATGATCATACAGTTCTTGTTCTTGCTTCTATTAAAGTGATGTGTCATGTTTATTGACTTATGTTGAATCATCTTTGCCCTGGTATAAATCCCACTTGATCATAATAAATGATCTTTTTAATGTGTTATTGAGCTTTGTTTGCTAGAATTTTGTTGAGGATTTTTGCACCTATGTCCATCAAGGATACTGGTTTATAGTTTTCTTCTTTCGTTGTGTTCTTGTCTGCTTTTGGTATCAAGGTAATCCTGGCCCCATAGAATCTGTTTGGAAGTATTTCATCCACTTCAATTTTTTAAAAATAGTTTGTCAAAATGGCATTAAATCTTTTTTAAATGTTTTGTAGAATTTAGCAGTGAAGCCACCAGGTCCTGAGTTTTTAAATAGGAGACTTTTTATTACTGCTTCACTGATCTCTTCAAGTTTTCTATTTCTTCATGGTTCAATCTTGGTAGGTTGTATGCATCTGGAAATTTCTCCATTTCCTCTAGGTTTCCCATTTGTTGGCATATAGTTGCTCTTAATAGTCTCTAACAATCCTTTGTATTTCTGTGGTATCAGTTGTAATGTCTCCTTTTTGTCTCTAATTTTACTTATTTGAGTCTTCTCTGGCTTTTTTTTTTCTTAGTCTAGCAGAACGTTTAAAAGTTTTAAATACTCCCACCGGGGCCTATCATGGGGAGGGGGGAGGGGGGAGGGATTGCATTGGGAGTTATACCTGATGTAAATGACGAGTTGATGGGTGCAGCAGACTAACATGGCACAAGTATACATATGTAACAAACCTGCATGTTATGCACATGTACCCTACAACTTAAAGTATAATAATAATAAATAAATTAAAAAAAAAAAAT
The DNA here is from genome assembly GCF_008728515.1 of Papio anubis. Classification (NCBI taxonomy): domain Eukaryota; kingdom Metazoa; phylum Chordata; class Mammalia; order Primates; family Cercopithecidae; genus Papio; species Papio anubis. The sequence goes on from NC_044983.1 coordinate 19,337,723, forward strand.
AAAATTAAAAAAAAAAAAAAGTTTTAAATAAACACCTTTTCATTTCATTGACTTTTTTTGTATTTTTTAAGTCTCAATTTTATTTATTTCTGCCCTGATCTTTATTATTTCTTTTCTTCTAATTTTGTGTTTGGTTTGTTCTTGCTTTTTTAGTTTGAGGTGCATTGTCAGGTTATTTAATGTTTGCTTTTTGGAAATAGGCATTTATTGCTATAAACTTCCCTCATAGAATTGCATTTGCTGTATCCTACAGGATTTGTCTGCTCTTTTTAGGTTTCAAATTGCATGAAATACCTTTTATTATCCCTTTACTTTCAGTCTATGTGTGTCCTTATAAATGAAGTGAGTTTCTTGTAGACAGCATACAGTTGGGTCCTTTTTAAATTGATTCAGCCATTCAATATATTTTAATTGGAGACTTTAATCCATTTATATTCAGGAGTATTATTGATAGGTAAGGGTTTACTATTGTCATTTTCTTGTTTCCTAGCTGTTTTATAGATATTTTCTTCCTGTTTCTCTCCTTACTGCCTTCCTTTGTGGTTAACTGATATTCTTTAGTAATACCTTTTTGATTCTTTGCTATTTACTTTTGGTATACCTATTTTAGGTTTTTGCTTTGTGGTTATCAGGTTTACATAAAACATCCTATCATTATAACAGTTTATTTTAAATTGACAATAACTTTCATCTCAAAGAAAAATAAGTAACAAAAACAAACTCTGCACTTTAACAACCCCCTTCCAGCATTTTGACTTACTAATGTTTCAATTAACACCTTTTTTGTTGCTTGTCTCTTAACTAATTGTAGTTATTATTGATTTCAACAGTTTTGTCTTTTAGTCTTCCTACTTAAGATGTAAGTGGTTTACCTATGGCCGGTGCAGTGGCTCATGTCTGTAATCCCAGCACTTTGGGAGGCCAAGGCAGGCAGATCACCTGAGGTCAGGAGTTCGAGACCAGCCTAGCCAACATGGAGAAACCCCATCTCTACTAAATATACAAAAATTAGCCGGGCATGGTGGTGTACACCTATAATCCCAGCTATTCAGGAGGCTGAGGCATGAGAATCACTTGAACCTGGGAGGCAGAGGTTGCAGTGAGCCAAGACTGTGCCACTGCACTCCAGCCTGGGCAACACAGTGAGACTCTGCCTTAAAAAAAAAAAAAAAGAAAAAAGAAAAAAAGACAAAAAAAAAAAACTGGGTTACTTACTCCAATTACAGTATTAGAATATTCCAAATTTGTCTATTTTCTTTTACCCATGAGTTTCATACCTTCTAATGTTTTCTTTTTACATGTTATTTTTATTACACTAATTTCTTTCAGATTTAAGAACTCCTTTTAGCATTTCTTTTAAGGTAGGTCTGGAGTTAATTCCCTTAGCATTTTTTGGTTGGGGGAGGGGCAGTGTTGGTGGCGGGGGGTGTGGTTCTGGGAAAATATACTCTTGAAGGATAGCTTTGCTGAATATAATATTCTGGGTTGACAAATTCCACTCCCCTAACCCCCATCCCCCTGTAAGCACTTTGCTTTCTCCTGGCTTGCAGGATTTCTGCTGAGAAATCCACTAAAAGCTATATTGGCATATTGGTGCACCATTAAATGTGATATGTCTCTTTTCTCTTGCTACTTTGAGTATTCTTTGTCTTTGATTTTTGCTAATTTGATTATAATGTACCTTAGAGATTTCCTTTTTGGGTGGAATTTGATTGGTGACTTCTCAGCTTCCTGTACCTGGTTAGTGTCATTTTTCTCCAGATTGGAAGATTTCCAGCTATCGTTTTTCTTAAATATGCTTTGTAGGCCCTTTTCTCTCTTGTCTCCTTCAGGAATTTCTATTATGTGAAGGTTAGCTTGCTTGATCATGTCCCATAATTCTCATAGGTCTTTCTTTACTCTTTTTCACTCATGTTTCTTTTTGCTCTTCTACTTGAGTAATATCATTACAAGTTCTGTCTTCAAGCTTGGTAATTCTTCCCTGTATTTGATCAAGGCTGTTGTTAAAACTTCTTAATAAATTTTGTAGTTCAGTTATTTTAATTTCTAGGATTTCTATTTGTATTTTTCAACTTTCTATTTCTTAGACAAATTTCTCATTGTTACTGGATTGTTCTGTAAATTTTATTTAGTTTCTATCCATATTTTCTTGTGATTTCCTGAACTTCTTTAAGAGAATTATTCTAAGTTCTCTGTTTGACATTTCATAGATCGTCAGTTCTTCTGGGTGTATTGTTAAAGCTTTGTTTCCTTTGGTAGTGTTGTATTTCCCTGAGTTTTCACAATCCTTTTGTCTTTACATTGATGCCTGTGCATTTAAGAAGAGAGCCACTTCTTCCAGTTTTTGCAGGTGTTTTTGATGGTGTTTTACCAATACTATTTTGCATTATAACTTAAACATTGGCCTGTAGTTTCTGCCTATTCTAGGAAGGACTACAGTCAGCACCATAACTAAAACATTGCACTGGAACTAATTCATTGCCCTGCTATTGTTTCCTGGTCTGGGTAAAACTTATAGTGAGCACTGGAAGTTAAATGTTGCCCTGAACTATATTGCTCCTCTGCCATTGTTTTTCATTTGGAGAAGACTTGATCAGGCATCAGATCCTAATCCTGACCTTTTAGTTGTTTCTGGGCCAAGGAAAGGCTCCACCTAAGTACTTGAGCTTTGTTAAAAACCAAGCCAGGGATTTGAGTTTTCCCATGGACTATGTCCCCTGTAGCAATTTGATGCTGGACAGTCTCTTCCACATGGTGGCCCCACTGCCTGGAATGCAGAATAGCCACCAAGATCTGCACACCAGTTTCTGTAATTAGTGCTCTGCTCTTTTTCCCCACTTCACTCAATACGGGTCAGCCCTTCTGGCACTATCAACAGTTCTTACAGGATGGGACTGGAGTGAGCTTCCTGCAAAGATTCCCAGATTTTTAGGGAAATTAAATGTCCACCAGCAAGTCCCTCCTCTCACCTCAGAAACTGTTGGTTTAGGGAATTCTCTATTAGTGGCATTATGCTGGCTTTGGGGAGAGCATGTGCAACCGTCTGAAATGACTATTTCTCTTAGCAGTTGTAACTTCTCTTTATTCTGTGGTCCCAGTGGGTTTCTCCACTTTTCCTCCCAAGTTCTAGTAAACTTATGATATTCTTGTCTTTGAATATTTTCTATTTGTATTTTTGTGAAGGGAGTGATACCAAGGGATCTTCTATTCTGCCATCTTTCTGATGCCATTCCTCCAGAATCTCTCTCAACTAACAAGTCTTCACTGACCACTCACTATGTACAGGCACCATGGCAAGGGCCAGAAATGCAAGTCAAATGAGTCCCTCTTCTTTCCCTCAGTAAAATACAGACACATGTACATTTTTCATGATAGTTGTTACTCTAAGTTCTGAAGATATGAGCATAAAAAAGTCTATTCTTTTCCTACAATGCAACAACAAACAACCCAATTATATATGGACACGCAGAGTAGGATAATAGACGTTGAAGACTACAAAGGACAAAAGGTAGTCCTTTGTAGTCTTCAACGTCTGTTATTCAAGGAGGGTGGAAGGGGAGTGAGGGTTTAAAAATAACCCGTTGGGTACTCTCACTATTCAGGTGATGAGCGCACTAAAAGCTTGGAGTTTATGACACAATGTTGTATGTAATAAATCTGTACTTGTACCCACACCCTAAATATACAAATTAAAAATAAATAAAAATGGGCAAAGGACTTGAAATATATATTTCTCCAAAGATGATCTACAAACCAACAAATTACTGGTTACATGGCAGTGTTATTAAGGAGTTATTTAGCACAGGCACTACAAGAAGACAAAAGAGTGATGACTAAGTTAGACTTGAGGGAAGGGAAGAAGTATCAGAAGAGATGACACCGAAGCTGAGATTCTTTTGAGTTATGGGATAAACATGAAGAAGTAGGATGTTAACATTCTACCACAGAAACTTGGAGAAATATATAAAAACAAGCATTTCTGCTAAAATCTCCAGTCTTCCCCAATTGGACAAGTCAAGATTGTGCTCACAGAAAGATTTAGCCTTAAGGGCATGCAGGGGTGTAGGTGTACTGCCATCCAGTGGCAAGAGAGAAGGCGCAGACTAATTGTTTTTCATATCCTTCTAAGCCACTACTGAGAAGATTTGAGGGATTTGGGGGAAAGGAAATGTCACACAATACATCAAAGATGGTGGCCATGAGAAATGGGCAGTAGCTTTGTTTAACCTCCTAAGAAGAGATGCTGCCTTTATTGCACATGTATTTTTCTAAGAAGCACTAATGTGTAACTAAATGGCTGCCTCCCTTTTTCCCTTTCCCGACCCCATTATTGATGAACACAAGGCCTAACTTAAGTACTAGGAGAAGCCAAGTAGACTGAATTGGTCCATGGCACATTCATCCAACTAAGTGGTAGAATCCAAAATTCACCTGTCTTTTAAGCAATCTCAGTTTAAATATAGTATTACATTTTACCCATCAGTAAGAATTTCCAACTCTAGCTATTGGTCATTACTTATATCAAATCTTAGAATAAAATCATTGGATGAAAGCAACCCAGGACACATTTATTCAACACATATTTGTTTCATGGCAGTTATTCTATGTTCTGAAGATATAAACATGAAAAGACCTGTTTTCTTCCTACAACTCAACAACAAAAAACAACCCAATTTTAAAAATTGGCAAAGGACTTGAAATAGACATTTTCTCGAAGAAGATATATAAATGGCCAATAAGCACATGAAAAGATATTCACCATCACTAATAGGCAAATACAAATCAAAACCACAATGAGATACCATCTCAAACCCATTAGGATGGCTACCTTCAAAAAATGAACCAGAAAATAAGTGTGGACAAGGATGTGGAGAAATTGGAACCCTCATGCACTGTTGGTGGGAGTGTAAAATGATGCAGCCTTTATAGAAAAGTGTGGTAATTCCTCAAAAAATTAAAAGTAGAATTATATGATTCAGCAATTCCACTTCTGGATGGATATACACCCAAAAGAATTGAAAGCAGATCTTGACGAGATATTTACACACCTATGTTCGTAGTAGCATTATTCACAAAAGCCAAAGGCGGAAGCAACCCAAATGTCCATTGACAAGTGAATAAAGTGTGGTGTATACATACGATGGATTATTCAGCCTTAAAAAGAAAAGGAATTATGATACATACTACAGCATAGATGGACACTGGGGACATTATGCTAAGTTAAATAAAAAGACAAATGCTATATGATTCTACTTACATGAGGTACCTAGAGGAGTCAAATTCATCCAGACAGAAACTAAAACGATTGCTGCCAGTGGCTGGGTGGAGAGGAGAATGGGAAACTTGTGTTTAGTAAGTACAGAGTTACGATTCAAGATGGTGACAAGAGTCCTGTAGATTAAGTATATTCACATTGTAAGTATATATAACATTGTTTATATTCACATTAAGTATATTTATATTCACATTGTTATGTGAATATACTTAACTCTACTGAAGTGTATACTTTAAAATGGTAAAGATGGTAAAATTTGTGTCATGTGAATGCTACCGCAATTAAAAAGAGAAAGACCTGTTCTCCATCTTCAGACTGCTCACGTTTTGGTACTAGTGAGGTGCCTCACCACTCCTCAGTCTAAGGCTTTCTACCACTATTCTGTTTAGGTACTTCATCCCCATATAGTTGGCATGTCTCCACATGGACATGGCTTTTCTTCTTTCTCTATAATGTGCTGGTCTAACACTTCTTTAATTTGCAAGCCAGAAACCAGAGGCTTAGTGAATGAGACTTGTTCAGTGTCAGAAACTACTGCAGAGCCCAGGAAGACCCTGATGTATCCCACTGGCTCACTTGAAGTCACCCTTCTTTTTCTTCTGAAAGAAACTTTTGGTTAACACTGTTCTCAGAACTCTCAGAAGGTCATCAGCTCATACAAACACAATGGAAGTTAGTGCCAGGCAAAATGGGATACCTTTCTCCAGGTTCAAGCTCATCAGGATCCTCCTTCTAGCTGTTGAGGCAAAGCAGGTGGTCTCTAGAAGGAGTGTCTCATTTCCCAGTGCCTCCAACCCTCTCCTCTCAAATGGAGTTAAAGAGCCCTCTTGGTGGTGAGCCCCTGCCCCAGCCTTTATGTCAGGGGACAGCAGGCTCAGAAGACAGCAGCCTTCTTTTCACAAGTCTTCGCATCTACCTTGACCATATCATTCAGAAGGACTCAGAGCTGCTGAGGCTCAAAGTTAGAAATGGAGGTGGATTTTTTGCCTGCTTTGGATCCTGACATCCAGAAGTGATCCACCCTTACAGGACTTTAGTACCATGGTGATACATGCAGGAAAGGGGGAAAAGAGGAAAGAAGAGAGGCGAGAGGAAAGAAAGACAGAGAAAGCACACACCAGCTTTGGAAACGAACTGGTAATTTAAAAGTCTGTGTCATCTCCATCAGCCTCTCTGTCTGGGAGTTTCCTAAATGGCTGCAACAATAAGAGGATGGAAAGCAGTGGGTTGTTCAGCCCACAGCCTCTCTGGCCAGGCTAACTCTCACTGCCTGGTGTCATTTTTCTCTGCCTTATGCCCTGATGTTTGGAATCCAGCCAGAGTCAGGCTTATGGGTACTTTGTAGGTCACTTCGACAATGCTATTTTCAGATTCAATAATAGAACTAGCTCATACAAGCTTCTCACAGTTACTCCTGCTCTTTTTGCGGATGGCACCACAACATGGCTTGGAAGAAAGAGAAAATAATCCTGGATCAGGTCAGGGTCCTGGATCTGTAATATGACGTGTTGGCTTACAGACTTTATGCAAGTTACTCAGTCTCTTGAAGATGTGATATGTGTATTATAAATTGGTACATTGCAGTATCTGCTTCGAAGGGTTGTTGTAGCAATCAAATAAAACAATCTATAAATAAACTATTCACTGCTATACAAACAGAAGTGAAAACATGTAGTCCTCATGCAAAATCCAGTTCTGCTCCGTTCCTTGCTCAGCTTATACACTTTTAAATCATTGGAATGACTTTAGACCAGCTTGGACTCTCCAGATACCACAATCTCCACTTCTCCATATTGTCTCACATCTAGCCTACTTTTTACTCATAATGTTGTCTTGAAAGCTTACATTTGAGACCCCAATATGGTACTGTAAAGATAAGCAGGATACATCATTGCAGACAAGGCATAGGACCTATAGCCTGGCAGATCCAGAAATGTGACTTTGCAAGCACATCAAGAAAGGGTCTTTAATCAGAGGCAGCCTCAGACTCACTGGGCTGGTAACAGCGATGTCCAAAACCAGAGTGTCCAACTATGAGTTTGCAGTGACAAAGAAAATGGTCCTGAAGACTGGAATCCCTTGTCACTACCTTTATATTGACAATATGCTATAAGAAAAACATCACTACAGTTAGCTTGGCCTATATAACACTGGCACTAAAATAAGTAAATCAATAAAGCAGTGGTACATGCTAGGAAGCCCAAAAATAGAATTTAGCATACATAGGAATTTAGTATCCAATAAAGGTGGCATTTCCAACCAGTGAGAAGGTGATGGATTTATTTCATAAATGCAGTTAGGGCAATTTGTTAACTGTTTGTGAAAATACAGTTACTTTATATTGCGCTCTTCACACTATAAACCAATATAAGCTCCAAATGGATAAAAGCACTAAAATTTTTTATTAAAAACAACATAAAAAACCTAGAAGAAAATACAAGTAAATACTTATCTGCTCTCATGTAGAAAAGGCATTCCTAAGCATAAAAGGAAGAAACTCTAAAATAAAAAAATTATAAGCTTTACTACATAAACATTTAAATACTTATAAAGATCTGAAGATGCCACAAATAAAATTAAGAGGAAACAACAAGCTAAAAAGAAAAAGAAAAAAAGGCCAGGAGCAGTGACTCATGCCTGTAATCCCAGTACTTAGGGGAGGCCGAGACAGGCTGATACTTGAGGCCCAGAGTTCAAGAACAGCCTGGTCAACACGGCAAAACCCCATCTCTACTGAATAAAAGAAATACAAAAATTAGCCAGATATGGTGGTCTTTACCTGTAATCCCAGCTACTCAGGAGGCTGAGGCAGGAGAATTGCTTGAACCTAGGAGGTGGAGGTTTCAGTGAGTTGATAGCATGTCACTGCACTCTAGCCTGGGTGATGGAGTGAGACTCTTGTCTCAAAAAAATAAAAAAATTTAAAAAAAGAAAAGAAAACCAGCAACCTGGGGCAGGCAGACAGTGATAAACAAATGGGACCTACACCTTCACAGAATTTTCAGCCCCATGGACAACAGACATTAAAATCAGGACCACTTTCAATTAAATCATTAGACACAGAGATAAGTCCCTCTGAAGCCAAAAAATTGAAAGTCATACCAGGGAGCTCTCCAGTTAATAGTCAAGGAAGGTCTCTCTGAATGTGTTATTTGTTCTGGGGACTAGGAAGATGAGTAGGAGTGAGGACAAGGGTGGGGAGTAAGGACCCAAGCCAAGAGAAGACCACTGTGGCATGTGGCAGCAGCAGCCATAAGGACAGTGGAGCACAGGGCTTAAGTGGGAAAATTGCAGGAGGAATGACCAGACAGGTAACCAGGGGTATGTACGTTGACTTAAAACTTTCAAAATTTTAACTGAGTCTTTGAATGGTTCTTATAAATCACTAAGACAAGAACTATACTCCAATAGGCAAGAGGGCAAAGTGGGCAATTCACACAACAGGAAATGCCAATACATTTGTAAGAGACCAAAAGTCATTAAGGTAGAAGGTTGACCAGGACTAAGAGAACACAAAGGGACAGCCAATGGGTCGAAGGCGTGCTTTTGGGGTGATGGAAATATTTTAAAATTGGATCCTTGTGACGGTTGCATAACTGTAAATTTATTACAAAATAATTGAATGCACATTTAAAATGTGTGTATTTTATGGTATGTAAATTATATCTCCATAAAGCTATATAAAAAATTATTGTTCAACCTGTCTAGAATCAAAGAAATGCAAATTAAAATACAATGTAGTTTTTTATGTTTCAAATTTATAAACAATTTAAGAAATAAAAACATTCAGTGTTGGTAAAATGGAAAATGGGCATTTATATAGAATTCTAATAAATTTGACAATAACTATAAAAGCCTTATTACTTAATCACATACCTTGGAATTTAATATAATAACCACGAATCTATAAAAATTTTTCGCATGACAATGTTTATCACATAAATATTTGTGAAATGAAAAAAACAGAAAAAGTTTAATGTTGGGTGGTGGATGATTATTTAAACAGGAAATGGTACCATTCTTTTTAAGAATATGCTACAGGGCCCGACGCAGTGGCTCACGCCTCTAATCCCAGCACTTTGGGAGGCCGAGACGGGTGGATCACGAGGTCAGGAGATCGAGACCATCCTGGCTAACACGGTAAAACCCCGTCTCTACTAAAAAAATACAAAAAGAAAAAAACTAGCCGGGCATGGTGGCGGGTGCCTGTAGTCCCAGCTACTTGGGAGGCTGAGGCAGAAGAATGGCATGAACCCAGGAGGCGGACCTTGTAGTGAGCTGAGATCCGGCCACTGCACTCCAGCCTGGGCGACAGAGCAAGACTCCGTCTCAAAAAAAAAAAAGAATATGCTACAGAAGAATGCATAGTGGCCAGGCATGGTGGCTTACACCTATAATCCCAGCACTTCGAGAGGCCAAGGCAGGCATATCACTTAAGGCCAGGTGTTCTAGACCAGCCTGGCGAAAGTGGTGAAACCCACCTCTGCCAAAAATAAAAAAAATTAGCCAGGCATGGTAGCACACGCCTGTAATTCCAGCTACTCAGGAGGCTGAGGTAGGAGAACAACTTGAACCCAGGAGTCGGAGCTTGCAGTGAGCCGAGATCACACCACTGCATTCCAGCCAGGGCAACAGCATGAGACTCCATTTAAAAAGAAGAAGAAAGAAGAAGAAGAATGCATAGGTACATGAAGAAGAGGTGAAACATTAAGTCAAAAACTACAAAACAGCATACTAGGATAGTATGATCCCTATATGGGGAAATCAGACATGCTTCTATTGGAAAAGTCTTAAAGGGCAGGAATCTACGTATCAACGTTAGGTATCAATTAGCTGTTACCACAAAATGCTGTTTAACAAAGCACCCCAAAGCCTATAAGAAGCACTTGTGTTTTTTGTGTTACTGGGATGCCTCTCCTGAGGGAAGTGAGGCAATAGGGCTGCAGGGGAGGTCCTGGTCCACACGTCTCTCCAGTGCCTGTGCTATCCAGGCATCTTTTATCACAGCAGAAGCATAAGCAGGAAAGCCCAGCTGCAGGAGCACATCTCCAGCCTCTGCGTTCATCACTTCCGCCCACATTCCACCAGGCCAAAGCAAGTCACAGAGCCAACGTCCAAGGCAAGGGGTAAGGAGATACACCTTGCCAGTCAGGGAAGACACTGCAAATTATTGGGGGTCCAAGAATGGGAACAATAATGCCTTCTACACAATATCAAAAGCTTAAATGTGATTATTTCAGACTGAAGGAGATGTGTTGATTTGTTTTCTTTTGTTTACTTATACATATTGCATTACTCAGCTCTTTTCCAGGTTTATTTCCTGTTCATGTTATACACATCTATGGGACAACAGTGGCTCTATCTCACAGGTCTTCTACACTCAATAAAAAAACTTTTCCCATGTTAGGCAGGTCATTCTAAAGCAGTGGAAAAAGAACAATGACAGAAATTTGAAAGGTTCTTAAAGTCTCTGCTGGAAAGCTGAATATCACTTCCAGTCACATTACATTGGCCAAAAAGCTTACAGAACAAGCCTGGCACCATCAGAGAGGGGATCACACACCTGCAGTAGGTAGGGGACTGCAATTCACATAGCAGTGGATGGAAGTAAAAACACCATGAATAGTGAAAAGAGCAGTGTCATCTACATACTTACTAGCATTTCCAACTTTTCTATAATGGCCACAAATGGCTTTATTTTTATTTATCTAATTATTTCTTTTTATTAGAAGCTAGATATGAACAGAAAATTTACTTTTTCAAATTTCCCTACCATTTTTAAAGTTTCGTTTTTATCACACGTTTTGCTTATTATTTCACGCATGCGTTAGAAGGTACACCTTAGCCCGTGCCCTCTCCTCTCCATCTTCTTCATTGCTCAATCACCAGAACCCAACACCTTCAACTGTTATAGCAGATTCAGTTAGAATTAGGTTGGTGAAAAAGTAATTGCAGTTTTTGCCATTATTTTTGTCTCCATTCCTGTAAGTTGCACGCAAATCTACTTCTTGAGTTTTACCAATTCTAGGCTGTCTCTTGACTTGCAGTATGAAAGGTAAGACATGAGCTTGTTCTCATCCCCAAAAGCTCACCACATACACACATTCCCAACCAGTCCCCATGTACCCCCAGTGGAGATGCACTGTGATTGGTTGGCATATTCATCTTCACCTGGTGTACATTACTATTATCACCATACAGACACTGTGCATGGCTAAGCCTCAGGGTACATTGGGAATCTTTTTCCTTCTCAGCACTATTCTGTTCTGTCTTAGTTTTTGTTTTTGTTTTGCTTTACCTTTTTCATTTGTTCATCTCTGTGTATTTATCAGATTTCAACCGCAACTGTCTGCCCAATGTCTAAATCTCCTCTCAATCTAGTTGGACTCATCAAACACTCCATCAGTTTCATTTTCTTAAAGATCTCTCTGTCTCTCTCTCTCTCTCTCTCTCTCTCTCTCTCTCTCTCTCTCTCTCTCTCAGAGCCCTGTGAGCTACTCCAATCTGGCTTACTTGCCTTTGGGATATCCTGCTATCTCCCTTCACTATCATCCTGGCATTTCTTTTGTCTCTTCTGTGTAGAAATTCCTGTTTCCTATAACTCATGTCTTCCTCTCTGTTAGTTTACTATCTCAGTTTGGTGGAGCAAACTTCCCAATAGTTTCCTAAGAAAAGGTGCCTTAGGAGTACATCTCCTGAAACATTGCACGTTTTTATTCTCTCCATACACGTTAATTGATAAATTTGTATCAGTGCTATTGATATAGCATTCCAGGTTACAAATCATTTTGCATAAAAAATTTGAGTAGCCCTAATTTCTGGTGTTGCTGTTGAGGAGTCAGAAGTCATTCTGTTTGCTTATCCTGTGTAGGTAATCTACATTTTTTTTCTTCCCTGGAAACTTGTAGGATCAACCTTCAGTTCCAGTGTTCTAAAATTTCCTAAAAAGATGTGCCATGATCTGAGTCTGTTATCACTCATTGCTTGAGTCTTCACTGGCTCTTCTCATCTACAAGTGCATGATTGCATCGCTTCTATTTCCTCTCTTCACTCATTATGGAACTATGATTCAGATATTAGTCTTTCAGGGCAGACTCTCTAATTTTCAATGTTTTCACACCTGCTTTCCATCCTCTTCACTTTTGGCTCTGCTTTCTCTGAGAATACCTTATCTCCCAATCATACTTTTAATTTCTAAAAAAAAAAAAAAAAAAAAATCTTGTTCTCTGAATGTTGCTTTTTAAAATATCATGTTCTTGTTTCAGGATTGCACTATCCTCTCTTAGTTCTCTGATGATATTTAGATGATTTTATTTTTTGTGTTCTCTCCGTAGTCTCTGTTCCATCAAGTTGCCTTTTTCTATTTCTTTATTCTGGTGTTGATCTTTCTAGATGGAAGCTTTCCTCAGATCTATCTCTGACGTTCCTGGTCATCTCCTCATCTTTAAGACTGGGTGTCTAAGAGCATTGAGCATGTGGATGAGCCTTTTGGACTGACTTTATGACACTGGGGTAATCTGCTTGGCCTGTTACATTGGAAAACCCCCATTTGGTAACTTTATATCCTTGTACCTGACCTGGTACAATCTCTAGAGAAGGTTTTTCTAATCTCTTGCTTGAAAGATAAAAATAGGCTTGGCGAGGTGGCTCACACCTGTAATCCCAGCACTTTGCGAGTCTAAGGCAGATGGATCACTTGAGGCCAGGAGTTCGAGACCAGCCTGGCCAACATGATGAAACTCCTTCTCTACTTAAAAAAAATTAGCTGGATATGATGGCACATGCCTGCAATCCCAACTCGGGAGGCTGAGGCATGAGAATCACTTTAACCTGGGAGGTGGAGGCTGCAGTGGGTTGAACACCACTGAAAATCAGCCTGGGTAACACAGCAAAAAACTGTCTCAAAAAAACAAGGAAAAAAAAGATAAAAATAGAGCTGACAGCGTAATGGAAACAAGTAGAAAAGCAGGCTAAGGGTAGGGGTCTCGCTTGATGCCTCTATTTTCAGCAGTGCATATACCATCAGCTGTGCTTGGATAGTTCCAAATACCATGATCATCTGCTTTATCCTTCTAGGAATAAAACTCTGGTGTTCAGCAGAGGTGAGGGATTCACAAAGCTGGACAGAGTGGGAAAGTGGATTTGGAATCTAAATACTTACAGACTTGAAACTAGTTCTCCTGATAGCAGGCTTTCTCTCCACCCCTTGTTGCAGGCATGCCTGCTGCAGCCAATTCTTACATCATTTGAGGCTTTAAAAACATAAAGCTAGCTGCTCTCCATTTTCTCACTGCCTCTGTAGTATTCTGGTTCCCTGTGCCTGGTAATATACTACTCATCTATAGCTTTCTACCTTCAAATTTTTGTTTCTGTTATCTCCTCATTCCATCTTGTTCTTCTTTATGCCTTTTTGAGAAATCCCTTTACTGTAAATTTAGTAGAGTTTCATAAGGAAGCAAAATGAGATGCATGTGTTTAATTTCCCGTTGTTACCCGCTAGTTCTTGCTTTCATAATTAAAAGAAAATTGCTTATAAGGAAGTTTGCCTGGTAATTATAAAACCAGAACAAAGAGAGGTGAAATAATTGAATTTCTAATGGAATCAGATTAAGGTGGCCTCATGCGTCTATCTAATACCTGGAGATAGGTGATCCAGCCAATGGGACCCTGAGATTCAAAGTTCATGCCTCTCCTGGACAACACTCAGATGGGTACTGCCCGTGTTGTCCCGTGAGTCTTCTCTTCCTATGATTCCATTTTTCACCCGCCCTTTTTAACTAACACCTTTCTTTCAAATGTTAGTATATTCAGGCAAGTTATTGTCAAATCTGACAGAACTGGGAGACTTTTTGTATGCCATTACCAAAATCCTTAATGAGCTGATACTGTCTTTAACACACAGAGGGAAAACTAATTTCTAAGGTTTTTCATTAAGACACTTTATTTCAAGGCTAACAGAAACATCGTCTTCTTCTTGTTTATATATCCACAGACATGGTTAAATACAAATCTAAAATTTTAATCCAGTAGATTTTAAAGCTAAGCCGTATGTGTCAGGGGAAAGGAAATTATTATAACCCCTCTGGAAGAAGAGAAAACTCCCTGAGCATGAAATATCAAACATCAAACATAAATTCAAATCACTCAATGCTCATTGATTTATTTAATGGAAAGCTAGTGCACAGCCATTGCATAAGAAGTACTACCTTGGCCCCACAATGACAGAAGATAAAGAGCAAACATGAAGAAGAGTAAGATACAATCGCTGACCTCAAGGACATTACAATATAGAAATTTAAAGAAAAGCAAGTACTGAAATATTAAAAAGTAAGATAAGTGTGATATGATATGAATAAACCAAATAACCCAAAAGAAGGCATGAAGTTGGAAACAGAGAAAGGAAAAATAGAGCAACAAAAAATAGTACAATTATAGACTTAAATCTAAAGATATCAATAATTATATTAAGTATAAATGGTCTAAACCTATAGATTAAAAGATAGAAGTTGTCAGAATTGACTTAAGCTATGTTATCAGCTGTGTGCTGTCTACAATAAACTCATTTGAAATATAACAATACAGGAAAATCAAAGTAAAACAATAGGAAATGATACACTGAGAAATAGTAATAAAAAAGAAAGCTGGAGGCCGGGCATGGTGGCTCACGCCTATAATCCCAGAACTTTCAGAGGCCGAGGTGGGCGAATCATTTGAGGTCAGGAGTTCAAGACCAGCCTAGTCAACATGGTAAAACCACACGTCTGCAAAAAATACAAAAAATAGCCAGGTGTGGTAGTGGACACCTGTAATCACAGCTACTCAGGAGGCTGAGGCAGGAGAATTGCTTGAACCTGGGAGGCGGACATTGCAGTGAGCTGAGATCATGCCACTGCACTCCAGCCTGGGCAACAGAGCAATACTCTGTCTCAAAAAAGAAAAAAGCTGGAATGGCTATTTTAACATCAACGCAGACCTCAGAGCAAAGAAAATTATAAGAGCTAAAGGATATTACATAATGGTAAGAGAATCAATTCACCAAGATGACATAGTAATCCTAAATGTGCATACACTTAACAACAGAGCTTCACAACATATAAAGCAAAAACCGACAGAATTAAAAGGAAAAATAAACAAATTCACAATTACAGATTTCAATATTCCTCTCTCAGTAATAAACAGAAAAACCAGACAGAAAATCAGCAAGGATATCGAAAAACTGAACAGGTCACCAACAAATGGAATTTAATTGATATTCACAGAACATTTAACTCAACAACAGCAGAGTAGACATTCTTTTCAAATACAAATGGAAATTTCACAATTTAGACCAGATCCTGGATCATAAAACAAACCTTAACAAATTAAAATAGTTGAAATCATAAAAATTCTGCAATTATGAAATTAAATTAAAATAAATAACAGAAAGATTCTAAGAAAATTACTAGTGACTTGAAAATTTAACAACATACTTCTAAATAATCCTTAGGTCAAAGAATTCTCAAAAAATATTAGTTTGAATTGAACTGAAATATATAAAAACATAATCTATCAAAGTGTGTGGGATGTACATAAAGCAATGCTTAGAGAGAAAATTATAGCATTAAATGCTTCTGTCAGAAAAGAAAGGTGTCATATCAATAATCTAAATTTCTACTTTAAGAAAAAGAAAAGCAAAACATTCCTAAAGCAGGGAGGAGAAAGTAGTGAAAATAAGGTCTGAAATCAATGACATTGAAAACAAAACAACAGAGAAAAATCAATGAAACCAAAAAGTTTCATGATCAACCTCTAGCAAGGCTGAAAAAAAGGAAACAAAAAAAGTCACATACTGCTAATGTCAGGAATAAAGAAGAGAATATCACTGAAGACTCCACAGACATTTAAAGGATAGTAAATAAATTCCATGCACAATTCTACACACATCAATTCGACAACTTGAATGAAATTGTCTAATTTCTCAAAAACTAGTATCTGCCAAAGTTCAGCAAAAATGAGGTACATAATCTGAATAGTCCAATAACTATTAGAGAAATTAAATACATAAAGTTAAAACCATCTGAAATAGAAAACTCCAAGCCTGGATGGTTTCACAGGCAAATTCTATCAAACATTTAAAGATTCTACACAATCAGAAGGAGAAATCATAAAGAGGAAACACTTCTCAACCCTTTGAGTTTTATGAAGTCACCATTATCTTGACACCAATAGTAGACAAAATACAAAAAATAAAATTACAGATTAACATTTTTTAAGAACTTTAATCACGAAATGTTCTTTTGTGACACAAAAATTACCAACAAAATAGTAGTAAATCAAATGCATCAATATAATTTAAAAAACAATGTAGTATGACCAAGTGAGGTCCATCTAGGAATGCAAGGCTAGATTAACATTTTAATAAACAAACAACTGAATTCATCATATGTACCATCTGAAAAAACAAATCATATTAATTGGTGTAGAAAAAGCATTTGAAAAATTTAATATTCATTCATGATAAAAACTCTCAACAAACTAGGAATACAAATGAAATTTCTCAACCTGATAAAGGGTATCGATTAAAAACCCTACAGCTACCATAATGTTTAATAAAAAAAACTGCTTCTCCTAAGATCAGGAACAAGTCAATAATGCCCATCTCATTACTCCTATTCAAAACTGATCTAGAAGTCCAAGCAAGTGCAATAAGGTAAGAAAAGTAAATTGAAGACAAATATTAGAAAAGAAGAAATAAAAAATGTCTCTATTTGCAGACAACATGATTGTCTACGTAGAAAATCCCAAGGTATCGAAGAAGAAAAAGAGGAGGAAGAGGAGGAGGGGGAGGACAGTGATGATGATGACTCCTAAAACTAATAGTAGAGTATAGCAAGGTTACAGAATACAAAGTCAGTACACAAAAATCTATTGTATTTCTATATACTAACAATGTATTATTTGAAAACAATGCAATATCATTTAAAGTAGTTCCAAAAATCAAATACTTTAGTATGAATCTAATGCAAAGAATCTCTATGCTAAAATCCACAAAATGCTGATGAAAAAAATCAAAGGAGAACTAAATAAATGAACAGACACACTCAGTTCATGACTTGGAAGACTCGGCACGGTAAAGATGCTGATTCTAACCAAATTAATCTATCAGTTTAATGAATTATATTAAAAATCCCAGGGAGACTTCTTGTATATATTTTGTGGAACAGACAGGCTTATTCTAAAATTTATATGGAAAAATCAAAGGAAGTAGAATAGCTAAAATAATTTTGAAAGAGAAGAATAAAGTTAAAGGAATCAAGCTATTCAATTTTATTACTTACTATATAGTCACAATACTCATGACCAAGTGGTATTTATAATGAGATAGATATATAGATTAATGGGACAAAGTAGAAACCCCAGAAATAGACCCACAGAAATATGGACAATTGATTTTTTTAAAGGTGCAAACACTATTCAAGAGAGAAAGAACAATCTTTTCAAGAAATGCTGTTGGAAAAATTAGATATCCTTCTGCAAAAAAATAATAAACCTCAAACTAAACTTTGTACCATAAACAAAAATTAACTCAAAGTAGATTGTAAATCTACACATAAAAAGATAAGGCGTTAAAAAGAAAACATAGGGGAAAATCTTTGTACCCTGGGAGTTGCCAAAGTGTTCATAGACATGCACCAAGAAGTGCGATCCAAGAAAAACTGTAAATTGTACAATATTAAAATTAAAGCTCTTAAAAAGATGCTACTGAAAGAATGAAAAGACAAGCTACAGCCTGGGAGTAAATATTTGTGGCTCATGTATCCAACAAAGTACTTGACCCAAAATAAAGAACTCTTAAAACTCAAGAGCAAGAAAACAGAAATCCCCATTTTAAAATGGGCAAAAGTCTTAACACACACTTTGCCAAACAGATGACAAGCACATGAAAAAATTGTTCAACATCATTAGGCATTGAGGAAATGCAAATTAAAGGCACAATGATATTCTACTACACACTTATTAGAACGTTTAAAATAAAAAATATGGATGATACCAAATGCTACCAAGAATCCAGAGCTGCTGGAACTCTCATACATTGCTGGTGGGAATGGCAAAGAGCACAGCCTCTTTAGAAGTAGTTTGGCAGTTGCTTATAAAGGTAAACATATATCTTCATATGACCCAGTCCTGGAGGTTTACCCTAGGGCATTGAACATGGAGGTTTATATAAAAACCTACACATGAATATTTGCAAAAGCTCTATTCATAATTATCAATGTCTGGAACCAATCCAAACATGCTTTAATAGATGAACGAATAAAGAAACCATGGTACATCTACATGATGGAGCAGTACTCAGCAGTAAACCAGAACAAACCATTGGTTGACAGATGGAGTAACTTGGATGACTCCCAAAGGCCTCGTACTTAGTGAGAGAAACTAGTCTCAAAAGGTTACACAGTGTATGATTCCACTCACATGACATTATCAAAAAACCAAAACCGTAGTGATGGAGGATGAATCAGGGAGAAAGGAGGGTGTGACAATCAAGGGATACCCAAGGATGTTTTGGAAGTGATGGAAGTGCCCTGTATCCTGTGGTGATGGCTACATGAATATATGCATATACACACACACACACATATATGTATGTGTATGTATATGTACACATATATAAACGTGTGCATCATGTATGTGTGTATATATACATGTCTGTCTATGTATACATATGCATGTCTGTGATATATACATACATGTATATATGTGCTGTACACACGTGTATATGTGTGATATATACATGCATGTATGTGTATATAAACAGATATGTATGTGTGTATATATACACATGCGTATATATACACATATATAGGTATACAGTTCAATGAGTTTTAGCATATATATGCTCAATTTTACCATATGACAATTTTTTTAATTGAATTAAAACTAAAACTAAGCCACGATAATCCAATGGTGAATGGGGAAGAGGGCATTCCTAAACTCTCTTAGCCTGTCTGGGATGTGGCTAGGACCAGCTGCTAAGCTTCGGAGCCCAAGTGCAAGGCATAATCCCGCAGTCTGTATCACCTTTAGACCCTGAATCCATTTTGCAAATAAGTCTAATTTACACTCACACACCAAGAAACTCAGGTCTTCCTTCTCAATCCACAGCTCAAGAGAAACCCTATTCCTGTCCCTCCTGCGATCTGCCCTGAAGGTTCCAGGAAGCAGACGTTCTAGAACAAGGCAGAAGGAAAAGGAAGCAGGAGCCCACTCGCAGGTTCTCCCACCCCCACACAGCTCTCAGCTGTGCCTTCAAAGGAAACAAGGAGAGGGTGGGTGGCTCTCAGGGATGTCACAAAGGAGGAGAGCAACTGGCAGTACAGACTCATCTGTGAGCATGTCTGTGGCTATTTTTGCCTTGAGAATAGAGGCCAGCCGGGAGTGGGCCAGCTGGGCCCATGGCCATGTGTATTTGTGTTTGTAGGAACATGTGCGTATGGGAGAGGACAGTGAGAGCCTTTCCGAGAGAAACCAAGCCGAGTGGGCGACTGCCACTGACGGGGTAGATGTAGACAAATACAAAACATCAAGCCAGCAATTACCGCAGTCAGACGCATGGGGTTGTCCACCTGCGTCAGCAGAGCGGCCTCTGCTTCCCACACCTGCTGCGAAGGAGCCAGTAAACACTGGGGCCCAGGGCAGCGACCTTTGGGGCTGGAAGGGTCTCTGTGAGCTACCTTGGTGACGATGGTGAAAGCCCTTCTTGATACAGGGAGGATGTGACACCCGGAAGCGGTTCACAGTTGTACTTGTCCAATAAGAAAAACAGACACACACATAACGAAGTTTGATTCGAGCCCCACTTTTCTGATGCAGGCCCAGCCTATGTTCTTCCTTAAGGCCCTCCTAATTGCCTCCTCTCCCTCTCAAAAAGCCTGACTGTTGGAAAAGCCAGAGTTCTACTGCCCCTGTGTCAGCACTAAGAGTTCTGGGAAAAGGGGTTCATTTGGAACTATCTGGAGGAGCAGTGGGTTGGGGGCAAGAGAACCACTGACCTGAACCCTTTGTTAACAAGAGAAGCCAGGGGAAGACTCAAGGAATCTGGCATTCACCAAAAGACCCTTGGGCCAAGTCCAAGAGTTTTTAATCTAGGTACATCATGATGAACTGTATATTGTTTTAAAAAGTACAACTTCGCAGTCGCAGATTCCCTGGGGTTGAAACCCTGGAATCTGCATTTCCACACACCCTAGGAGATTCTGATGTGCAGCTAATCTTGGAAACCAATGAGCTATTGGCAGGGATGTAAGCCAAGGAGATGGGAAATGGGAGAACTAGGCACACTTGTATTGTCCCTCTGTATCTTCAGCACTAAGCCTGCTGGCCTCAGTTTTCTCATCTCTTAGATGGGAATAATAGATGAGGTCTAATATAACCATAGGAACTGGGGACTGGTATGCTTTGACCTATGTAGAGCACTGCTAGGACACTGCTCTCACAGTGTTCATTTGCAGGCAGAAGGATAGCCCTTCTTGGCCGGGCATGGTGGCTCACACCTGTAATCCCAGCAATTTGGGAGGCTGAGGCGGGTGGATCACTTGAGGTCAGGAGTTAGAGACCAGCCTGGCCAACATGGCGAAACCCCATCTCTATTAAAAATACAAAAATTAGCCAGGCGTGGTGGCATGTGCCTATAATCCCAGTTACCCAGGAGGCTGAGGCAGGAGAATCGCTGGAACCTGGGAGGCAGAGCCTGGGTGACAGAGCAAGACTCTGTCTCAAAAACAAAAACAGAAAAGGATAGACCTTCTCTAAGACAAGTAGAGAGAGCACTCCTATTCTTAATGCCCAAGATGAGAATAGGAGAAAACGTGGTCTGGAGATACAGGACCCATCAGAATAACTCTTGGGTGGGCCTATGAGAGCAAGAACAGGGTCTGGCCCATGCAATCTCTCCCAGGAGCATGCAGCAGTGGGAGCTGCCCTGCCCAGATCTGCACCCAGGCCTGTCAAAGGCCCTCCCTCTGTCCAGAGCTCAGGGCCATGGTCATTAAACTTGAATCTGTTCTGTTTTCCCCAGCCCACAGACAGTGTCTTTATCCTGCCTCCGAGAAGCCAAGACCTTCGCCAGGGCGCTGTCAGGAGGGTCATACAAAGCCGCTGGTAGGAGGGAACTCTGAGAAATCAAATGTAAGGTATTTTTCTCCTTCCTCCCCGAAACCACACATTCCCCAGGATGCTGGGTCCTTCCCACACTCAGAGCTAAGAGGCGGCAGCAAAAGTTAAACCTGGGTGTGGTGCAGTTATACCTATAATGGTGCAAATTACATCATCTGTAACCTTTTTTCACAATGGGCTGGTTTCAAACAGCTGTAATTTATGGATGTTCTTCCGAGAGGAATTAGTCAATATATTTGTTTTCCCTTTGATATATAGCCACAGGAGCGCGTCAGGCATGAGGTTTATTAAGCCTTGCCAATTTTCTGCCGCTTCTCAGCGCTATAGATTTTGCTTGTGGAGTGGGCTGGTTCCACCCTAACATAGAAAAAAATCATTTCAAATACTGAAAAGCCTTCCAGCTCTCAGAACACAGAGCGCTCTAGGGGACCAGCTACAGCTTTGGGAATGAAAGAAAACTTGTTTCTGCAGTTGTGGTTGCTGGGGGAGTTACAGGGCCTGGTAGGAGGTGTGGAGGCTGCAGGTCACCTCTGTGTCCTAGCTGTTCTCTAGGTGGGGAGATCTGTGGGCTGAGACTGCAGACAGCCACAAGGCCTAAGAGGGAGATGAATTCTCCTGCCACTGCATCTTAAGCCATTTGAAGAGTGAAGGTCAGTCAGAGCCAGGGCTGTTCTGGGCCCCCAGAGTGGCCCTCAAGTCAGAACATGATACAGTCAACCCTGCCCCTTCTTCCACTACCCCCCTGAAATAGGACACAGCTTCCAGAGTTAACTGAGGGTACCTG
This sequence comes from Papio anubis, assembly GCF_008728515.1. NCBI lineage: Eukaryota > Metazoa > Chordata > Mammalia > Primates > Cercopithecidae > Papio > Papio anubis. The sequence goes on from NC_044983.1 coordinate 19,359,937, forward strand.
TAGCTCTGCAAAGAATCCCTGGGGGAAAAGCCATACCCAACCCCTTCACAAGGTCAGACATGTAACCCTTTGAAGTGGGAATAGTGGTTCTCAAACGCAGATTCACAGGTACTGCCTCACCTATGTGATTCAGTAGATCTGCGGTGGGGCCCAGGACTCTGCATTTCATACTCATTAAATCCCTCCACAAATTCACTGAAACCCATTGATCACACCACCTCGATTTCTCACTGCTTAAATGAAAGGTTTTCCTGTGTCTGAGCAGAATGGCATTTCTTTAGGTGAGGCACAATGAAAGACACAGATACCAGGAAAAAATTATAAACTATCAAGAACAGTGCGAGAGATGTGCCCCTTAATCAGACTACACTGGATATACCCACAATAATCCCCACTACGGGCCAGATACCCAGCTGACATTACCTCAGTTGATCAAGCCCATGCTCCTGGAAGGTAGGTTCTAGCAGTGGACGGGTCAGATGACTTGGCCTGCGGCACACTGCCGGCCAGAGACAAAGCCACAATGTGGAGGCCAATCTGTCCAGCCGCCCACCCTCCCCCAGCCCTCTCTGTTCCTGTCCTCACCCCAAATGAAAACCCCCATCTCTCCCTGAAGACGTATTTTCAGACTGGAACTGCTTTCATTTCCTCTGCTCTTCTTTCCTTGGGTCTGATGGCTTCCTTCTCCGGAAGCCACCTCTTCCTTTGCACAGTGTCACATCTGGCCATTTTGGTCTCTGGAGCCAGACCACTTGTTGCAAAGTCGAAGCCCACCACTTTCTAGCTGATTGACATTAGGTAAGTTACTAAGCCTCTCTTCCCTTATCTGAAAATGATGATCATCCTCATATCCACCTACAGGAATTGCCCTCTGATTTATGTGAGTTAATGTATAAAATGTGCTAAATGTGAGCTTCACACACATGAACTCACACACTTTAGAAACACCAAACCAATAGATTAGCAGGCAGTGAACATGCTGAGTGGGATAGAGCTGACAGAGAAAAAGCCCCTGGCTGGGAACAGATATCAGGAAGGGGACACAACATGAAAATGAGAGACACACGGGACACACATTGTCAGGGATGAATGCAGATCAGGGATCCAGTGAGGACTGAGAATGAGCCATCACCTCAGCCCAACAACTGCACAAATGACATCAGAGCAAGCACTCTAAATACATGCACCCAGGCACACACACAGACACAGACTGCACACACACACACAGACATGGAGTTAGACACTCAGACACACACACATGCATATACACAGACATATGCACAGATATACAGACACAGACATATGCACTGACACAGATACACACATACAGAAATGCACAGAAACATACATAAGTATACAAACAGGCACAGACACACAATGCACACTTATACAGACACACACAGTACTGACATAAAGAGAAACATACATACATGTAGACACGCACATAGAGACACACATAGAAATGACACAGACACACAAATACATAAGCACACATGCAGACACACAAAGACACATGCATGCCTCCACACACAACCCCCCCCCCCCCACACACACACACACAGTCCTCCAACACAATGTTTTCAGCCCATCTGGCCTGCATGGTTTCCTCAGGCACGGCTGTCTAAATATAGGGGAAGAAATCTAAGTTCTGTTGATAAAATCAGGGTTCAGAAAGAATCAACTGACTTTATATTTGCACAGAAAACCACAGGTCTCTGAGGCTCCCAGGAGACTGTAAAACAAAATCCGTGTGTTTTAATCCTATACATATTGACTCTGCCAAGAAAACTGACTCCGCAGAGCAGCTGAATCCACCTAGGCAGCACCTGAGCTCCCAGGAGCCAGTGTAGTGTTGACTTATGCTAATAGCTCCACTGTAAAAGCCCCTCCCAGAAGGCCTGAGACCACCAGGGAGAGGGAGAGATGCAGGGCTGGGGTCTGGAGGATAGCCTTGCAACCAGCTGGGCACCTGACCTCTTCAGACTTCTTTCTTCCCATCTTGTCCCCCTGACACGTGCCTGCCTAGCACCTAGGGCTCTCCTTGGCAGTCACCAAAATGACAATGAAGTAGATAAGGGTTGATGAGTGCTTGACTGTCTCTTCCCTGCTAGAATATAACAAACTCCAAGGAAGCATGGAATGTGCATGTTTTGCTCACTGCTGTACTCCAAGGGTCTAGCACATAGATGTTCAATCAAAATAAAAAATTAGAAATAACAATTTGTCAGATGATGCTGGGGTCAATGAAGGCAGCTAGATGCCAAAGACAGTCATCACACTTTCCTACCCATTTGGGGGGGCTCCTGTCCTCCCCGACAGAGCTCAGGTGCCCCCACCATTCCAGTCCTGCCTCACCCTCCCTTTTGCCCACCCCCCACCTCAGTGCAAGGCTCACCTGAGTCTTCTCACCCTAAGTCTTGCATTATCTCAATGCAAAATGAAAAACCACAAGATAATACATGAAATTTGTGAAAGCTGAAATGAAAACCTACCAAAGGGATATCTTGGGGGAAGAGATACTATCAAAAGGGATACAGATGAAAATCACTAAGATGAGCCCTTGATAAAATTAGGAAGATTTGTTTCATAGTATGATTCTTCACCGTGCTCCTCACCCAGACCCGTCCATCCCACAGCCTCAAACAACCACTGTCCACCTCAGGCGCCAGATTACCGGAGCCTTCACATTCCCCCTCCATCCATTTCACTGTCCCTGACAACAACAACAACAACAACAAAATATATATATATATGTGTGTGTGTGTGTGTGTGTGTGTGTTCTCAGATTAAAGGCTTAGTCAACAACTGGATTTTATAACAAAATACATGAAGACTTTTACTTCCAGCCAAGATGGCATAAAAAGGATCAAATTTACTTTCCCCCCGAAACAAACAAAAACAGACAAAACATATAAAACAATGGTTCTCCGACACAGGACACCTGGTAGCACTGTACAATGATCCCTGAGAGAGAGGGAGCAAACAAGATGAGCCCTATCATTGTTCTTGTTCTGCCTTATAACCTGGGGAAAGCCTCCAGGGCAAGTGATGAGACAGAAGCAGGGAAGAGGGATCCAGAAGGAGCCCAATTGTCTCCCTGAGTTGAAAAGACATGCTGGGAGTCCTGGGGAGATCAAGGTGTGGTGGGCAGCCTTGAAAGCTTTAAGATGACTCCCAGTGATCTCGTCCAGTATTCACACCATGTGTCGCCTCCTCCCTCATTGTTTCAAGACTAGCCTGGGTGACCAATATCATGGGCGCAAGTCATGGTATATGAGGATGCCAGGTTCTAAAAAGACTGGAAGACTATGGCTTTCATCTTGGAGGATCTCAGTCTCGAGCTGTCTTTCTTTCTGATCACTCATTTTGGCAGAAGTTAGATGCCATGACATGTGAGAAGTCCTATGCAAGGCCCACATGGTGAAGAACTGAGGCCTTCACCACAGGAAGGCTTGACAACAACCACAGGAATGGGCTTGTAAGCAGATTTTCCAGCACCTACAGAGGAACACAGCCTTGGCCAACAACTTGACTACAACCTCATGAGAGCCCTTAGAACTACCCAGCTAAGCGGCTCCCAGTTGAAACTAATGTATAAAATCCACAGAAGATGCATGAGATAATATCTGTTGTTTTAGTGACATCATTAGAATCTATATAAATGCAACATGGGCATCAAAAATAGGATATGTGGGTAAATATAAAATATTTTCATCTTTATTCTATAGATATTTAAGGTAACTGATTGCTTAAAGAAAACAGTAACATTATGAGTTTTAAATATAAATGCAAATATAGGTCAATAATTTGTACAAAGGCAAAGAGAGGAAAAATTATAATGTACTGCTATACAGTCCATATACTATATGTGAATTGGAGCAATATTACTTGAAATTAGATTATAAAATGTAAAAAAAAAAAAAAGAAAGAAAAAACTACAACAGTAATTTAACCATTAGAAAAGGGAGAGTATAACTAAGCTGCCAACACAACTAAGCTGCCAATAAAGTAGATAAAATGGAATAAACATTAATCTAAAAGAAGGCAGAAAAAGAAAGGAATAAAAGATGGGAAAAATAGAAAATAAATTTCAAGACAGATTTAAATGCAACCATATCAATAATTATATTAAATGTAAATGATAAAATATATCCCAATTAAGAGGTGGATTCCCAAATTAACAAGCAAGACCAACTACATCCTTCTACCTACAAAAAAATTCATTTTAAATATAAAAGCACCAATAGTTTAAATCTGAAAGCTTAAGGGGGAAATCCAAGACGTTAGTATTTATCAAAAGAAAGCTGAAGTGGAATGGCTTTATCAATACCAGGCAAAGTAGATTTCAAAGCAAATAATAATACCAGGCATACAGGGTGTCAGCATACATTGATAAGAGTCAACTCATGAAGAGACTCTTATTACAATGTTTGTGCAACTAAAAACAGAGCTTCAAAATACATGAAGCAAAAACTGACGGAACTGCAGGAAGAAATTGATATATCCACAATAACAGAGAGTTCAATGCAATGAGCTGAGTAGAGGTGGAGGCACATGTTGGGCCCATCATATCCCAGCCATGAGATCAGGATTTCTGGGGTGAATGGAGAAAAGAGCTAAAATCAACAAGAGATTTCTGGTCTAAAGGGTAGAGGGTAGCCCAGGTTTGGTTGTTGAAGGAGAATAAGCCAGAGAGCACAAGCCATCTTTAACCTACTCTCAAAGCCACGATGGCTTTGACTTCAAGAAGTCTTTCAGAGTGGCATTGCCCACAGGATGCTATCATTCCAAGGACAAGCTCTGCTTCCCCATTGCCAGGACCTCCTACCCTATGCCCTACAGATTCAGTTCTTGAGCCAGGAGTGGAAAGTTATTACTCAAAGATTTCCTGAGGTATAATTTCCATATCATAAATAGCCCATATTTAAAGTCTAAAACTGGCTGGGCACAGTGGCTCACACCTGTAATCCTAGCACTTTCGGAGGCCGAGGTGGGTGGATCACTTGAGGCCAGGAGTAATAGATTAGCCTGGCCAACAGGGTGAAACCCCATCTCTACTAAAAATACAAAAATTAGGCCAGCATGGTGGCACATGCCTATAATCCCAGAAGGCTGAGGCAGGAGAATTGCTTGAACCTGGGAGGCAGAGGTTGCAGTAAGCTGAGCCATGCCACTGCACTCTGGCCTGGGCGACAGAGCAAGACTCCATCTCATAAATAAATAGTCTAAAATTTATGCCTGTCAAACTATCACCACCACCACACTGAAAATAATGAATATATTCATCACTTTCAAAAGAGTACTCATCTCCCTTCATAATCACTTCCTCCCACCTATCCTGACCCCAGTCCCAACTACAGGCAATCAGCAATCTGTTTTCAGTACTACAAATTAGTTGCATTTTCTAGAATTTTATATAAATAGAATCTTATAGTATATTCTCTTTTCCATCAGCTTCTTTAACTCAGCATAATTTTTGAGAGGCATCCTATTGTTTTGTGTCTTGATATTTCCTTTTATTGCTTGGTAATACTACATTGTATGTTTATAACAATTTATCAGTTCACCTGTTGATGAATATTTGGGTCTTTTCGAAGTTGGGGCTGTAACAAAGTTGCTATGCATCTGCCTGCAAGTCTGTGAAATGACGTAAGCTTTTATTTCTCTTGGGTATAAACTGAGGAGTGGAATGACTGAACCAAATAGTAGATGTCTCATTAGCTATTTAACCCATTTCGTAAAGTGGTTATCAATTACACTTCCACTAGCAGTGTATAAGGGTTCTGGTTAACCCACTTCTTCCCCAACCCTTGGTATAATCAGTCTTTCTAATTTAAGCCAGTCTAGTAGAAGTGTAGTGACATCTCACATGTTTTGAATTGGCGTTTTATTAACTAATGATGTTGAACATCTTTCCATGTGCTTGCTTTCCCTCCATATATCTTCTTTTGTGAAGTATTTTAAATCCTTTTGTTCATTATATTTATTGACTTCTTTGAGTTATCATTGAGTAGTAAAGCATAAGGAGAAGAAGAATAGAGCTATTTTTGATAGCCAGAGAAGTGACATTTAAACAGAAAAACTAAAAGAAGTAAAGGAGCAAGCTATAAGCATGTCTGGAAGAAGAGCTTTGCCAACAGGGTGAGATGCAAAGGCCCTGAGGCAGCTGAGAGCACGGTGTGCTTGAGGATTAGCAAAAAGGCCAGTAGGACTGGAACAGAGTAAACAAAGGGAGAGGGGGAGAAGATAAGGAAGAATTTGTATAAAAATTCGATTTCACAGTGCATTAAATGGGACACCAGATCTTAAAAGACCTAACACATAGTAGAAATTGTTTTAAAAATCAAGTTAATCCAATTATTTACTCACTAGACTATACCCACTCTACACCCTTTTTGAGCTTAAACCCTGGATTCTAGCTTAGAAGCAACTCTTCACCATGCTAGAGATCTCGTTCCCTGATTTTGTGCCTCCCTGGGTGCCTGCAGATGCCTCCTCTTACTGGCCAGGCCCAGCCTTAGAGGGGCAGGAACTTGGAATGTGCAGCAGCGGAGGATCATTTAATCAAGAATTAAACTTCTTACTGGACTTCATTTACCATTATGATGGGGCATAAAAGTTTAAGGGCTTTTGCCAAAAAAAATCTATGATCCAGCTGTATACAAGTTCTAATAAATCTGCAAAGAGGGAATTTATCATCTCTCAATAAATGTGTCTTTTCTGCAGTGTCTTCTGAAAACTTGAAAATCACAGATATAAATCTCAGCTTTGGGTTTCATTTTTCTCTCCTTAGGGAAATGGAGTTCCAGACTTGCACATGGTTTGTTACTGGTATCCCCTCTCTTGTTTCCAGTCGCTCTCCTCATTCATCTCCCATCCCCTCCTCCTCTTTCCCACAGCTTATCTCCCCATCTTGGGGACCCCCAGAGTGTTCTGGAGGGACACAGAAAGCCTCTCTTGCCCCTAGTTTCCTCATCTTGGAAATGAAGAGGTTGGGCCACGTGACCTGAAAGACCCCTTCTTGTTCCAGTCCCTGACGGGACCCAGCCTGTAGCCAGTACTGCCGTCTTTGGAGGCTTGTTGGATGGGGGCTAAAGAGGTAAAGGTAGGATGAAGACATGAGGAAGGGGCTTTTCTGTGACCACTCAAGGCCAAACATGCCCTCAGGTAGTCAGTGGAGAAAGCAAATACGCCGACCTCAGTGTGTGCTGCTGCAAGGATGAACCTGGGAACATCATGGCAAGTGAAAGGAGACAGCCACAAAGGCCACGCATTGCAGGATTCCATTCATATGAAATTTCCTGACTTGCCAAATTCAAAGAGGCAGAAAGTAGATTAGTGGTTGGCAGTGGATGGCACAGAGGATCTTGGGACTCGTGGCTGAGGATGACAGGGTTGCTTTTGAGGGTGATAGAAATGTTTTGGTATTAGATAGTGATGCTGGCTGCAAAACATAGTGAACATGCTAAAAACCACTTTAAAATAAATTTTATGTTATATGAATTATATTTCAATTAAAAATACATACAGCTCCTAAAAAAACTACAGACCTTGGCAAGCTGAGGACAAGTGAACAGAGGACCTGCCTCAGTGGGGACCAAAGAGCTCTATCAGCTTAGGCAAGAGGCGAGAGGGTCTAATCTTCCCGGCTGCACAGGAGAGGGCAGCCAGACAGGCTTCCCTAACCCAGGAGACCCCTCTTGTCCAAGCAAAGCTGCTTCCTGAGTTGGAGAACCTCATCAAGGTTGGCAGGCCCACAGCCCAGGAGGCTAGAGACCAAATCCTAGATGCAGCTCATCTCAAGGTACAATCCCAGGACCATCTGCGTCAGAACTAACTGGGGACCTTGTTAAAAGAGCAGATTCCCAGCCCCCTCCCACACCTACTGAATTGGATTTTTATTTTTAACAAGCTCTCTGGGTAATTCTTTCATACACTAAAGTTTGAAAAACATTTTGAGCTAGAGTGCCTTTCAAACTTTAAAGTGCATACAAATCACCTGGAGATCTTATTAACATGCAGATGATGCTGATTCAGGCAGCCTAGGGTTGGGCCTAAGATTCTGCATTCCTAATAAGCTCCTACGCTATGCTTCATGTTGCTGTTGCACGAATTCTGCTTTTAGTGGCAAGGATTAGAATGGTTCTTAAATATGCTGCAGTCTCATGGAGATTCTGAATTGGTCTGTAGGGTGGCCTAGACATGAGTGTTTTGTAAATTTTCCCAGTTCTCCCTAGGTGCTTCTAACAGGTAGCATGGTATTAGACGGGGATCAATATTCCCATCTAATGATGTAGAGGGGGACAGAAGTTCTAAGCAGGAGCCCAGGTAGATCAAGGAGTGTAAAATCAGGGGAGCCCATGTCTCTGGGGATCAACACTGCAGAGAGGGTAGAAACTGCTTTGACTCATGGACTGTACTAGCAGGAGGTATCTGTGGCTCAGCCCTGACATCTCAGAGAGTGAGTATGATGGTAGAATTGCTGCCTCCAAGCCTCAGCAGATAGTAAGAGCAGGGAGCTCTGCCAGGTTCTTTGCCTCAGTCCTACTTGGCTCAAAGCGGAGCCCATCAGTACATTCAACTTAGGAAAGCTACATGGGCTGAGGCAGGGGCCCAGTGCCTCCTTGTCTTACCCAGGCATCCCAATTATTGGAACCACCCTGAATCCAGAAAGGTCTTTGATGGGGAACATCAGCAAGGCATCATTTGCTTGGTTCTTTCAACTCAGCCACTCTGCACTGTCCCTAGCAGCAATGGCAATGGGTTTTGATTGGAGATGGTTGAGAAATGGGGACCTCCACCCCTATCCAGGCTTGCATGAAGGAATTCTCAGCACTGGGGGAAAGAGATGCACACCAAGGAGGAAGAAAGATGCAGAGAACAGGTAACTGCAAGGACTGTTTGTCAGAAAGTCAGAGACAGATGTCAAAAGCAACACACAGGCAGGTTTGGCAAGATTGTGCCACAGCCATGCGGAGCAGAAACACAGGCTGTATTTCAGTGGGAAATGAAAATGTGTCTGTAATTAATGATCCTCTAGGAACACACAGCCCTTATTAATGTTGCAATTTGGATAAACATAATTCACTAGATGTCAGGCTTGACACCAGGATGGGTTTTCAGCTAGAGGAGGGTTCAGGGAGAGTAGGAGGTGAAGAGGAGGAAGCATGATGATGGGATCCCAAAGGTCCCAAGGACAAGGCACTGGGAGGGGCAGAGGTTGAGCTAGAGAAGTCACACTGATGGGCTGGGACACTGTGGAGGAAGCAAGTGTATTCTTGCCAGCCCTAAGCACCCCACCTGGCATGAGGTTGCATGCATAGGCTATGAAGCCAGATTGCCTGAGTTCAGTTTCCTGCTCCTCCCTTTTGCTGCATGACCTTGGTCAAGTTGCTGGATGTCTGTGTCTCCGTTTGCTCACTTGAAAACAGACCATGACAATTGTACCTACTCATAGGATTAAGTTCTTTAGCATAATGCCTAGCACATAGTAGATGCTAAATAGAAGTTTTGTATTATCATTGTCAAGTTTCATCTGTGTATCAACAATAATGATGCTGGGAACATGGGGTGCAATGAGGATTTCTGCAGGAACCCTTTGTGAAGCTGTCTGCCCAACCAGCTGCTTTTGTCTAGTGACACAAGAGCACGGCAGAAATGATGTGTTCCCTTTGGCATACAAAGGGATCCAATGACAATAAATAATAAATTAGGGGAACAGAGTTACTTCCATGCCTATTCCAGTAGCCAGCAAGCAGTGGAAGGCTGAACTGGTGAAACTGAAAGAACACTGGACAGGGATCCAAGAACCCTGAGTTCTCGTCCTACCCCTATTTTGTGAGCTATGTGACCTTGGCCTCATGACTGTTTAGACAAACATTGTCTCATCTAAAAGATAACTCATCAAATAGTTTCTAAGGGTTGGTCCCACTAGCCTAACCTGTTTTTTAATGCTCTTTTAAGTCTATGGTTAAAAAGGGAAAACACAGATTGGGTAAATTTGGAGGACTAGACCAAGGAACTAGGCTGCACATCAATGATTCCTACATCCTCCCACCTGAAACGGAGCAGCCAGACTCCTTGATGTGGGGCAGACACACTTGCCTTGATGTCCAGACATGGCAGCCACACCACCTGGGTAGACTATGCCCCACCCTACTCCTAACCTGCCCTTCTCAGAAAGCCCTAGAGAATAAGTCACATTTCCAAGTCCTGCCTTCCCCAGGCTCCATCCAGGAGCCCAGGTGGTCTGAAACTTTTCCTCATTAATTTCAACTTCTTTCTTCTGTTTCTTCACGTGCCCTTACTGGCTCCTTTACTTCAGCCCATTGGCATACTCAAGTCTGCCTTATCCTAAGACAAACAGGAAAACACTGCTTGGTTTTGCTTCCTTACCCTTGACTTCCACCTGATCTCTTTCTCTCTCTGTTTCTGGCAGACAAGCATCTGGAGAAATAGTTGGCACTAGCTGTCCCCATTCCTCATTTTCTAATCACTTCTAGGGCCATCATGGAGACTTCAATCACTACCACTCCATGGAACCCATTCCAACCACATCTGTCATCAACATCCCTATTGCCAACTCTGAGGAGCCCTTTCCGTTACTCATGTCAACACGCTGCTGACCACTTGCATCTTTTTTAGAACTCACCTCCTTTGGTTTGCACAGTGCAGGTCTCTCCTGGCTTTTCTCCGGGTGTTTCTCTCTGACGAGCATGCTGGATCCTCCTCTCACACTCCACACCTTAGGTGTCTGTACTATCTAGGATGCTGCACTCATCCACCCTCTCTTGTTTACACCCTTTTCTTACAACACATCATTCATTCCCATAATTTTAATGGGAACCCAGATGCTTATGGTTTCCATATCCTTATTTCCCTCCAAAACCACTCTCCTAAGATATAAAGCTCGCAAAGGATAAAAGTTATAAACCCACATACTCCATGTATTTGTATGAATTTCTCATAGACATCTCAAATTCAATATATCTATTTAAAAAAAAAACTGGGTACTCATTATCATCCCCTATTCCCACATTTAACTTTCCCTTCCCCCTCCACTCCCTGTGTTCACAGGTTACCCCAGCATCCACACTATCTCCCAAGCCCAAGAGCTGTGGATAACTCACAACGGCTCCATCAGCCTTATCCTCAACAGTCTCCAAACCCTACCTACTTTACCTCCTAAATATCTCATTTGTCAGCCCTCTTCACAATCCATGTCTACTGTCACTGTCTTGGTTCAAGCCAATCTCTCACCTGGATATGCCAATAGTCTCCTAACTGGCCACACACTGTCGCCCATTCCTCCAATCCATCTGCCTCACTGCCACAAAAGTGATTGACTTTTGTATATTTAATCATGTCTGTTACCATGCTGAAAAGTCCATCACTGACTTTCCTTGCCTGTAAGATAAATGCCAATGCCCTGTCTTGGCATGTCAGACTTTTTTAATCTGGGCCATCCCCCTCCCCATTATATTTCCTGAATGACTATATTCCCCAAACACACTAGGCAATTTTATATTTACAGGACCTCTTTTAGAATTATCTTATTCCTAATTTGCCAGGAGACTGGGTGTACGGCTAGTTACTAACAATCTTCCTTTCACTCTTATCTGGATTTGACCACTGGCTTTTCTGATTTGTGTCACCTGTTAGCCACTGTCTCAACCAACCAGATGCTCCCTCGAGCCTCCTCTCCTGCCATGATCTGTTTCTGACAACATCCAACTGAGACATTCACTCTAAGACAACTTAAGAGATTGATTTAGGGGAAATTATCAAGTTGTATGCAGAGGCATTGTTCCTAATTTTTTTCTATTTTAAAATTAGATTCATCATGATGCGTATTTATCTTAGAGGAAAGCTTACTGATTCATATATAATATGTATAACTTACTTTTATAGATAAAAGCAAAAATAAAACCACAGGCTGTATTATCATTTTTTAGTTGTCCCTACTTTAGAAAAGACAAGCCACAGAGGCTGAGCTACATAATCCTGAGAATATCTCCCAGAATTGCATACACATCAGGGATCCTGAATTCAGGCGCTTACAAGAGCCGTATTATTGGTAGTCAGGAACTGGAGGGGCTTTAGACATAGGAAAATCATGCCTGTAAAGGAGGTAGCTAATGCTCAACTTCAGACAAGTGTTTCCATGCAGGAATACAGGTTCTGTGTTGTCAATTTCTCCAAAAACGTAAAAGTCAGAAGTTTGGTTTGTTTTTTTGGTTTCTTAAGGTAGGTATTTAGATGACTGAGTTGAGACCTTTCATTTTTTCTAATATGGGCAATTAAGCCAATAAATTTTCCTCTAAGCTCTGCTTTAGTTGCATCTGGTAAATTTTGATATGTTACATTTTCTTTTCCATCAGTTCAAGTATTTTCTAATTTTCCTTGTGCATTCTTTAGCCCATAAGTTATTTAGAAGTCATTTTAATTTCAAAACATTTGCTGATGTATTGAATTTTTAAAATTCTGTTATAAACAAGGAGCATATTTTGAATAATTTCAATCTTTTAAAGTTTACTGAAATGTGTACTAAAAGCTAGCATATAGCCCTTTTTTGGAAATTTTTTTTTATTATTATTTTTTGATATGGAGTCTTGCCCTGTTGCCTAGGCTGGAGTGCAGTGGCATGATCTCGGCTCACGACAACCTCCACCTCCAGCGTTTAAGTGATTTTCCCGCCTCAGCCTCCTGAGTAGCTGGGATTACAGGCCTCTGCTGCCACACCAGGTTAATTTTTGTATTTTTAGTACAAACAAGGTTTCATCATGTTGGCCAGGCTGGTCTCGAACTTCTGACCTTCAGTGATCCACCTGCCTCGGCCTCCCAAAGTGCTGGGATTGCAGGTGTAAGCCACCGTGCCCAGCCTAGAAAATGTTTTAAGTGCTCTTGAAAAGAATACATAATCTCTTTTGGGTTAGTATGTTCTATAAATATCAGTTAAGTAACATTGATAAGTAGGGCTATTCAAGTCTTCTATTTTGTGGCTGACTTTTCATCTGTTTTTTCGAATATTGTAAATGTGGTTTTGAACTCTCCATCTCTAATTGTTGAATTGTCTACTCATTTCAATTCTGTTTTAGATTAATATACTTGGGGCCTTTTTTGTTAGGTGCATGTCTATTTTAACTGTTATATCTTCCTGATACATTGAACCTTTTATTATGAAATGTCATTTTCTCTAATATTTAAAATCTATTTTGTCCAATAATGATAGAGCCATTCCAGCTTTCATATGGTTGCTATTTGCATACTATATCTTTTTTTCAAACTTTCAAATTAGTTGTTTTTGAATCTGAAATTTATCTTTCATGGGTAGCATATACCTGTACTTTGCTTTTTTAAATCCAATATGACAATCTTTGCCTTTTGATTGGATCATATAATTCATTCAAATTTAATGTAATTATGTTTGGATTTACATCTGCCATCTTGATGTTTGTTTTCTAAATTTTCACATCTTTTTCCCCTTCTATTCCCCCTTCTAATGCTTCTTTTAAGCACTTTTTTGAGTTCAATTCTTTTCCTTTTAATCTCTTTGTTTCAATTCCTCTCTTGAGGAATTAATGTTTCTCATTGTTACATTGTAGATTTACCAAGGTATTCTTCAGTTATTTTCTTGCTCTGTGGATTATAATATGCATCTTAATTACAACATACTTCAGGTTAATTCTGATTTAGAATAAAACACAACTTTGCTCCAGGATAGCTCCATTTTCCCATCCTCCCCTGTGCTGTCATTTTCATGTATGTTACATCCATGTTATAATCCCAAAACATAGTATGATGATAAGTGTTGTTTTATTAAATGTCCTTTTAAATAAACAAAGTAAAAAAAAATCTCTACACCATCTTTTATATTTAGCCACATATTTATTTCTGGTGCTCTTCATTTCATCCTGTGGATTTTAGTTATCTGTCATTTTCTTAATAGTCTGAAGGGCTTCTTCAGTGTTTCCTGTCTGCTACTCTCAGTCTCTTTTTCCCGGGAATGTTTTAACTTCAGTTTTGAAGTATGCTTCTAGTGGATATAAAACTGTTTCTTAACAATACTTGTCCCAATGTTTAGAATGTCATTCCACTGGCTCCCGGCCTCTATTGTTTCTTTTGAGAAGTCAGCAGTTCAAAATATTGTTGTTCCTCTGTATATGAGTCATTTTTCTCCTGTAGCTTTCAAGATTTTCTCCTTGTCTTTGGCTTTCAGCTTTTTAAATATGATGTGCTTTAGTGTTTAATCTCTTTGTACTTATCCTACTTGGGGCTCACTGAATTTCTTCATTTCATATTAAATGTTTTATACAAAATTTGGGAAGTATGGGGGCCATGTTTCTTTGAAATGTTTTATATCTTGGTATGCTTGAAGCTGTCTTTTGGGTCTCTAAGGCTCTGCTCATTTTTCTATTTATTTTTAAATCTTTATAATGGATGGTTTCTATTGACCTGTCTTCAAGACCACTGATACTTTCTTCTACCATCTCAAATCTGCTATTAAGCCCACATAACAAATTTTTCATTTCAATTATATTTTTCAACTCCAGAATTTCCATTTGTTCTTTTTAAAAAGTTTTATCTTAATTGAGATTCCTTATTTGGTGAATTATTATCACTTCTTTAATTTTTAAAACATTTATAAAAGTTGTTGTGAAGTCTTTTTCTGTTAAATACCCTATCTGAGCCCACTTAGACTTAGTTTCTGTCAAATGTGTTGTTTTGTTTGCCTGAACATAAGTCACACTTTCTGTTGAGTATTGCATATATTTACTCATTATTTTTGAGCAACTTGCTCAAGCTCTGATGCTCCACACTGAGCCACTGCAGCTTCCCTACCCTGGCACATATCCTTACCAGACTTTGTCCTGCCTATGTTTTGAAGACTGAGTTGTTGGAGAGGGGAAGGTGTGAAAGGGGATAGGAAAGGGGAAGAAGAAGAGCCCTTTACTTCTTTGAGTCTCCATTTCCCATTTGTAAAACAGGAAAGTAACAACTATGTCACAGGTCAATGCAAAGATCAAACAAGATTTTATATATAAGATGTACACACATACAAAATTATATATATATATATTTTATATGCATATACACACATAGGTAAGCATTTTGTAAATTCAAAAACATTATACAAACATGATGAAATAATATTTATAATAGTAATTTTTTTTTCTTTGAAACAGAGTCTTGCTCTGTCACCCAGGTTGGAGTACAGTGGCACGATCTCAGCTCACTGTAACCTCCGCCTCCTGGGTTCAAGTGATTCTCATGCCTCAGCCTCCCAAGTAGCTGAGATTGCAGGCATGCACCACTACACCCAATTTTTGTATTTTTAGTAGACACGGTGTTTCACCATATTGGCCATGCTGGTCTCTGACTCCTGATCTCATGATCCACCCACGTAGGCCTCCCAAAGTGCTGAGATTACAGGCGTGAGCTACCATGCCCAGTCTGTTATTTTCTTTATTCAGCAGTCAGATAATTAACCAACCACAAGTATGATGGCTGGGAAAAGAGTAATAGGGAAAAAAAAAGAGAGAGAGAGAGAGAGAAACAAGTACCTAGGAAATCTATGTACTTAAAGAGAAAAATCACAGGAAGAGACAGAAAAAGAAAAAAGAAAAAAATAGGAAGAAAAGGAAAGCAAATTAGGAAAAGAGAGGGAGAGAAGAAAGAAAGGGGAAAAGAACAGCCTTTAAGCTTCTTCCCTTTTATCTCTCCAGAAACAGAGCACAAAAGTCATTATTAGTCCTGTTAACCTTGTAGTAAAAGTTTTAAAGATCCCATGGAGCCCTGTAATCAACTTATTCTAGTTCTATAAATAAGACTCCCCTGAGAAGCCAGAGTTAGTACGTGGCTGAAAGAGGAAAAACCATGGTCTGCCTGCAAAGTAATGGGAAAGGTGGGGTTGTATCCAGAAAACTGGCTGACTCAGTACCTGCCATTCCCCCTCCCAGTCCACCCTTCCCCTTACAGAAATGCTGCTCTTCTGGCTTACTTTACTTTACCCTTGCAGCCTCCTATGGGTCTCCAGCAGTCTGACCAGGAATTCAAAGCAATCTAAGAGAAAACCTTTTAATCTGTTGGGATGTTGGCAGGAGATGGGGTGACAAGGAGCAGTACGTCATGTGGTTTAAGGTAGCTGCTTTTAGCTTTCAATCTTGTCTCAGTAATGGCTCCTGGCAACTGTTAACTCTTTTTAATGGTGGGAGAGCATATTCACACTCATTATCTCTGTGATTGATCATGGATATTCCCAGAGATTCCCAGGTTTTCTCCAATAATTTCATTTTGAATATTTCTCCAATCATTTCTCAAAAGATTCATTTTGAATGTTTTATCTTCATAATCTAAAACAAATAAAAAGCATATTTCATATAACCAGATAACTACCTACAAAGTAGTCTGGCACATCATTTTCATGCCCAAGCTTAAATTTGTCTTAATACAGTAATCACAAATAAGAATTACCATTGCTAATTATGTTGAACTAGTGAGAAAAGAATAAATTATGCTTAGTTACCAAACAGAGGCTAAATACTGTCATTGAAAACAACTGACACTAAGGCAGCCAGTATGATTGCAAGTAATAATTCATTCTCATTTTCAAAAACCCATTACATGTTGTTAATTTTGTTTGTTTGAACTTTATTGGTTTTGTGGGTTTGTTTGTATTTAATTTATAAAGTTGATTTGTTTTTATAGAATATCACAATGTAAGCATAAGGAGTTTATGCCTAGTTTCATGTTTGTAAATATATAAGATATAATTAAAAATAAGTAAACAATTAGAGAGGAGGGAGTGCAAAGGTGTTCTTTTTCTAAAAGGATTTCATTTATTGCTAATTTTAGGTGGGGTGGGGAGGGACAGGTATTATTTCCTTACTCATTACCACAGCCCAACAAGGAAATAAGTGGGAAAGTATGATTATCTAAGTTGACTAGAACCAATGTTCAGACAAGGTGAGTGACAAGTTAAACATGAGCAGCCTTATTAACCAGGTATTGGACCCTCATACAGGACAACCCACCCACCTGTATCAGGCAGGCTTCTCTCTTGGCAGGAGTCATGACATCATAGAATCTAAGAATAAGAGACTAAAGGACCATCTTGTCCTCTTCCTACCCAATGTAAGCATCTCCCCTACAATATTTTTGCCAGGTGGTCTGCAAGCCTTTACTTAGAAAGAAACAGAGACAGGGACCTATAACTCTCCCATTATGAAGTCTTTTCAACTTAGCGATGTGGTGTACCAAAAAGGGCACAGAAAATTATAATCACACGCATAGAGTTTGAGTCACAATTCTGCCATGAGCAATGGATATGTTTAGATAACATTCACTGAGAGCACTGTTCTGATTTCCTCCTCCCAACAACCCTATTGCAATCGATCAGGTTAATTAACTCGGTACCAATATCATCCACATTTTACAGACAGGGAAACCAAGGCACAGAAAAGTATAAGTGATTTTCTCAAGTGCTCGTAGTTAGCTATGTGATAGAGCTAAAATGAAAACCCAAGCAGTTCTGATGTAGGAGTCGATGATGATGCAGCTGTAAACACATGCCCTGAAATCTCCTGCAGTGGGGAACATAATGGACAGGAGACCCAGCAATCCATCACCCAGACAGTGACTGGGAGAGGCAGTGACCTCCAGCTAGGTCCATTCCTGGGAATCACACGTCTCCTCTGATGGGCAACTTTAGCTCAAGGACCCACACCGCTCGTCTTAGGCAAAACTTTTTAAAAAGTGTGCTGCAGTCTGAGACATTGACTATCCACCTCTTCCTTCCCTCTCAACTTTACAGAGGAAAATCTTGTTGCATGCTCAATAACAGCCCCCCAAAATTTCCACATCCTAATTCCCAGAACCTGTGACTATGCGCCTCCTATGGTAAAAGGAACTGTGCAGATGTGATTAAGTTAAGGATCTTCTGATGGGAATTATCCTGTATTATTCTGACGGGCCTCATTTAATCACCTTTAGAAGAGGTGGCAGGAGTGTCAGAGAAGATGTGACAATGACAGCAGGGGTCAGAGTGATGTGACTGTTGGATTTGAAGATGGAAGTGGCCACAAGCTAAGAAATGCAGATGGCTTCTAGAAACTGGAAAAGGTGAGGGATTCTCTCCTAGAGCTACCAGAAAAAACATTGCCCTATAAATATCTATATTATTTAGATAGATATTTAGCCAGTGAGACTTCTCACCTCCAGAACTGTAACATCGTCAATTCGTGTGGTTTTATATCACTAAGTTTGTGATACTTAGAGCAGCAATAGGAAACTTATAGGGACCTACAGCATAGTGTGATTGCTCTTCCTGCTTCATTTTCCTCCCTATTTTTCCCCTCGCAGGTGTTTCTCCTCAATCATATATTATATGTCTAATGTCTTGACATCTGCTTTTAAGAGGATCCAAACAAGTGGTACAGAGAGCGAGCTTTTAGCAAACAGGCAGTGAATGTGGGACTTTGGACTGGCCCACTCACCACACTCCTGATCCCAAGTGGGAAGTGGTGCAAGGAGAGGCCATAGCAAAAACAAACAAACAAAAAAAAAAACAAAACAAACAAAAAACAAAAAACAAAAAAAAGGATGGCCCAACTGCTCAAAACTCCACTGAGGCTGAGCTAGGAAAACACCTCAGTAGGTGAGAACACTATTGCAGGTGAAAAAATGTTCTGCTAGACAGAAGCACCATTGCACACACTATGATTCATGCATTTCAAAATATGTGGAAACAGTGTCTACAAAGAAGCTAGAATTGGTTGGTTACTGCTAAATTGTACTGATGTCCCGCAAAGGAATGATGAAAAACAAGCAGTTAATGGCTAAGGGTGCATGCGCTTTTATACTCTGCTATGGAAGAGAAGACACAGCTGAGCAACATTTGAGGGTTCAGCCAGGCAAGGTATGTTATGCTAAGATCGGAACCCTAGTGGGGAAAACCTGTGGCACTGAGAAATGAAGATGTTAGTCCTCCAGGCTGCCTTAAATCCTCAGAGTTGCAGAACCTAGGGAAGGTTCTCATTCTTCCCTAACAAGAGATAGCACTTTCACTGTGGACTCCTTCCTGAAAAGCAGCAGGTGCCTTCCTCAGGAGCTTCCTCAACCTGCTCCCCAGCAATGCAAGTACTGGCTGCAAGGCTGATAACTAGGATTAATTGATTACAGATATACTGAGCCTAATAAGGGAGCAAAAAGACTGCGCCAAAGATGTTCCAAGAATCAGCTAGCAGTTGCAGGCAGGAGCCAGATAAGTACTACTAGGTTTGGATTTTAGGGGTGCCTGATCAAGAGGGTCAGAATGTAAGACTGAATAAGAAGGGATTCATTGCCTTGGGGATTCTTTCTTGGGAGACATCCTAACAACTTACTGCCAGGAGGTGGGGGAGGGTATCTGTTAGAAGCCTGGAAAAGAGGCTGGTAAAGTGCAAGTGAGTTGTTTTGGAAGAAGATAGAGGAGAGAGTAAGGAGGTTGAGGAAAGTAGGCATACTGACAGGGATTTATTATGGAAGGTCAATGACCCACCACCCAGAGACTGTGGCCCACGGAAGGACCTCAGAGGCAGACTAGGAGACTCGACGCACAGGGCATTATGCAGACAGTTTATAGAGCATGGTGTCCACAGGGGAAAAAAGACACACAGCCAACAGGATGCTGCTTATCATCAAAACCCCAAAAAAGGCAACCACAGAGGAGGAGGCCGACCGTGGTCACCCTAAGAAGTCACAACCTCATAGTCAATTCTCAAACCCAAGCCAATATGCAGGCCCAAAACCCACTGAATGAGAAGGAAGGACCCTGCAGTACTACGGCGAACATATATAGTTAACACTTGAACACGGGGGCTATAGGTACTCGGTTAGTCCGTTCTCACACTGCTATGAAGAAACACCTGAGACTGGGTAACTTACAAAGGAAAGAGGTTCAATTGACTCACAGTTCCACATTGCTGGGGAGGCCTCATGGTGGAAGGCAAAGGAGAAGCAAGCACCTTCTTCACAGGCAGCAGGACGGAGTGCATGCAAGAAGGGGAAATGCCAGACACTCATAAAACCACCAGATCTCGTGAGACTCAGTGGTTATCTACAATTGACACTCTCGTGAGACTCAGTCATTATCACGAGAACAGCGTGGAGGAAGCCGCCCACAAGATCCAATTACCTCCACCTGGTCTTGGCCTTGACCTGTGGGGATTATGGGGATTAGAATTCAAGATGAGATTTTGGGTGTGGACACAGTCACACCATATCAGGTACCAACCCCCCACCCTGTGCAACTGAAAATCTATGTGTAACTTTTGACTCCCCTAAAATGTAACTACTAATTGCCTACTATTGACTGGAGGCTTTTCTGATAGCAAAAACATAGATTAACACATTTTTGTATTTTATATGTATTATATTCTGTTGGGGTTTGTTTTTGTTTTTTGAGAGAGGATCTCATGCTGTCACCCAGTCTGGAGTACAGTGGCACAATATCATCTCACTGCAGCACGACTTCCTGGGCTCAAGTGATTCTCCCACCTCAGTCTCCCAGGTAGCTAGGACCACAGGTGTACACCACCACACCTGGCTAATTTTTTAAAATTTTTGCAGAGACAAGATCTCCCCTATGTTGCCTAAGCTGGTCTCAAACTCCTAGACTCAAGGAACCCTCACATCTCGGCTTCCCAATGTGTTGGGATTACAGGTGTGAGCTCTGTATTATTGCAATAAAGTAAGCTGTGAAGAAGAAAATGTTAAGAAAATAGTAACAAAGAGAAAACGTATTCACTATTCCTTAAGTGTAAGTGGTTCATCATAAAGGTCTTCATCCTCACTGTCTTCATGTTGAGTTCCCTGAGGAGGAAGAGGAAGAGCAGGGGTTGGTCTTGCTTTCTCAGGGGTGGCAAAGGTGGAAGAGGTAGAGGAGATAGAAGGGAAGACAGAATAGGCAGGTATGTCCCATGTAACTTTTATTGACAAAAACCCACATATAACTGGACACACACAGTTCAAATCCATGTTGTTCAAGGACCAACTGTACTGTGATGATTCCCTCAGTTCTTTCCCAAAGGGATGGGTGGCCATTTAATTGGGCGACTGTACACTGGAGAAATGGGGAAACTGAGATATTTTGAGAATTATTAGACACGGGGTCTGACCTTAGCACTGATATTCAAATATGCAAAGCATTAACCTGGTTTTCCTGTTAGAGTGAGTACTTAGAGTGGCCAGGTAATATACAGAGTCCTGGTTGAAGTCTGACCCCAGGAAGGTCTCTGACGCCCACCCACCAGTCATTTCCTCTGGCCACTAGTATGTAATTGGAATTAATATACTTGACATTTGGAGTAACCACCATATTGGGTCCTTGCCTGTGGGGAAAACATTATCATAGTGGTGGAGGTCAACTGGGAACTTCTGAAACAGCTCTGGCACTGGTCACAACAGTAAATCGAAAACAATACTGCATCCTGGAGCTGATGACAGAGATTGGTGCCATCCTTAAAAGCAAAAAACGCAAGAATAGTAGCCCCTACTACCTCCAGTGTGACACTGTGGCCTCTGCAGAAATTAGATGGACCCTAGAGACAGGATGCAAACTAACATCCCAATCATTGCCTCAATCACAGCTGCTGTCCCAGGCACAGGGTTTTTATTAGAGCAGATTAATATGGTTTTGGGTACATGGTGTGTGGCCATTAATTTGGCAGATGTGTTCTTTTCCACTCTCATCTGAAAAGAGAATCAGAAAATTTGTATCCACATAGAATGGACAACGATAATTATCTAGGGTTAGCCTCAGGGCTTGTGTTACCTCTCCTACCCTCTGCCATATTATCATCTGAAGAGACCTGGCCTGCCTGGACGCCCCACAGAATATCACACTCACCCATTACATTGATGGGATCATGCTGACTGAATGGGATAAGCAAGAGCTGCTCTCCTGCAGGTCTTGGTAAGGCTCATGTGTTCCTGAGGGTGATAAGGCTGATGAAGATTCAGGGATCTACCATTATAGTGATGTTTTTAGGGTACCCAGTGATCAGGGGTGTGGCAAGATATCCTTTCCAAAGCAAAGACAAAATGACCGAATCCTGAATCTCAACCACAAGAAGGAACCACGGTGCCTGGCTAGGCTTTTTAGGTTCTGGAGGCAATGCATTCCATACCTAGGAATACTGTTCCAACCAGTATACAGGGTAATACAACGGCTACCAGCTTCAAGTAGGACAAAGAGCAGGAAAGGGCTCTGTGGAAGTTTCCGGCTGCTGTGCAAGCAGCCCTGCACTTGGGCCATACACTGTGGCAGATCCGAAGATACTAGAGGTTTCAGTAGTGGAAAAATACATCCAATGAAGCTTTTAGAAAGGCCCCAGAAGAAACCTATACTATAGGTTTCTGGGATCTGTAACAAGGCCATGCTGTCTACAACAGAGAATTATATACTTTCTGAGAAATAGCTCTTAGCATAATGCTGGGCTTCATTGACCATGAGGCACAAACTGATACTGTGTCCTCCAGCACTGCTGACTACAACCTGGTTCTGTTGGACCTGCCAGTCAAAGTCAGACATACCCAGCAGCCATTACCACAGCATCAAGCCTGGATCAAGCCTAAACAAGTTCTGAGGTCACACATGAGCTGTATGAGCAGATGGCCCAGAACACCATGTTAGCAACCACAGTCATACCAGCCATGTGGTGGTCCAGTATGACCAGCTGAAGAAGGAGCAAAAAACCCCAAGCTTGGCTTATAGACCAGTTGATCTGGTATATGTGTGCACGCCAAACTCAATGATGGCTACATTATAGCTTTATTCATGGTTATCCTTAAAAACACTGAAGAAGAAAAATTGTCCCAGTGTATGGATATGTAGTGTACCTTTTCATGTACTTTGCGTGGAAGGGTAAGCAATTCAAGGTGAAGATATGTACAGATTACTGGGCAGTGGCTACCGAAAAATCAGTGTCAAGGAAGTTTAGGGTAAAGGCATGTGAATGAACACATTAGGAGTGGGCACAAAGTGTGAATATTTTTGTATCACAAATCAACACACATTAGAAAACATCCACCACAAAAGAGACACTGACCAAGTGAACAGTAAAAATGACATTGTTATCTTGCATTAGGCAGCCTTCATCACTGGCCACGTTGAAACTAGCATGATGAGCACATAAATGGAGTTCAGTGGCAGAAACAGAGGCCACACGGGGTTCCAGAAGCATGGACTCCCACTTACCAAGATGAATTTAGGTCTTGTGGCCTTGGAACATCCAGCCTGTCATCAACAGAGACCAATGCTGAACCCCTGATATGTCATTATTTCCAAAGAAGACCAACAGCCACTTGGTAGTACATTGACTATAGTTGGCCCTACATATCCTAAAACAAAAGCCAGCAGTTCATACCCATGAGGACAGAAACTTATTCTGGGTATGAGTCTGCCTTTTCTGCTCTTACAGCCTTAGTTGGTGCCACTACCCAAAGCTCTATGGATGTCTGATCCACAGGCATGGAATCTCATGCAGCATTAACATCCAAGTAGGAGACCCACTTCTGAGAGAGGTGTGGAAGCAGATCTATGCTACGGTTTACATGTTTGTCCCCCTGAAAACTCATGTTGAAATTTAATTGCCATTGCAACAGTATTAAGGAGTGGGACCTTTAAGAGATGATTAGGGCACAAAGGCTTCACCCTCGTGGGTGGGATTGGTGCTGTTGTAACAGGGCAAGTCTGGCCTCGTCTTCCTCTCTTTTACCCTCTCACCTTTTGTCATGTGATGATGCAACAAGAAGTCCCCTGCAAGATGCTGGTAGCTTATATTGGGCCTCCCAGCCCCTAGAACTGTAAGCCAATAAATTTCTATTCATTATCAATTATCTAGTCTCAGGTATTCCGTTAAGCAGCACAAAATGGACTAAGACAACCTGCAACCACCCAAAATCAGCTGGCCTCATAAAATGCTGGAATGGCCTTCTAGAGGCCCAGCTGATGTGCCAGCTCAGAGGCAACACACAAGGAATGGGGCACCATCCTTCAGGGTACAGAATCTACATTAAATCGGAGACCTCTCTAGGTTATTGTACCCCAACAGGAAGGTCACATGGATTGAGGAACCAAGACAGCAGGAGTAGTCCCAATGACCTCCTGGGGCTCTTTGATGCTTCTTGTCCCTGAAACCCTGAAACTTTTAAAAGGGTTGCAGGTCCTGGTATCCAAAGGGGACACACACTTTCCAGAGCACACAAAACAGATGCCATTGAAATTCAAGTTATGGCTGCTGCCAGGGCCCTTTGGTTTCCCTGTGTCCATGCACCAGGAAGAGAGTAGTCAATATCCTGCTGGGGGCAGTGGCCCTGATTAGTAGTGCTGCTTTCATACAATGGCAGCATTGAGGAATATGATGTAGAACCCAGCTGAATCAGTTGGGTACCTCCTGGTACTTCCTTGCTCCCTTATAATGGTGAAACTCCTTGTACAACCACCTGTTCTAGAAACTCAGACACCTCAGGAATGAAGGTGTAGGTCACACCACCAGGTAAGCCCCCCAATATCTTTTGAAGTTACTGCTGAGGTTTAGAATAATTTAGAATGGACAGCAGAAGAAGAAGAGGGAACACCAGTTGCAGCCTTGAGGTCGACCACAGTAATGGGGCTCTAGTTTGTCTCACTAAACTTCTTCTTAAACCACGCTTCCCATGGGCCTGACACAAGGATTTTAGCCAAATGTTGTGCTACATAATCTGTAAGTGACAGATTTACTCAAAGTTTTAGTTTCCTTTCCTGAAATGGGAATGGTGTTCCCAGGGAAGGTTATGTGAAATGTGAAGGCTATGTAAAGTTTATGGTGATTTTTGTGCTGGATTTTGAAATCTCCTCTTGCTAACTTCCACCCATTGGCCTTTGTTCCATCTTCCAGCTCCAAATAGAACAACTCTAACCCCTCTCTTGTAGTCACCCTTCAGATAAAGCAAGTCCTCACTTAATGTTTTCTATAGGTTCTTAGGAACTGCTAATTTAAGTGAAACAACGTATTATATCACAGGTCCTCAAATAATGTTCTTTCATTCAATGCTTCACCATAACATTGGATAAGGAAAACAAGCTGGGTCCTGCTGTACATCATTTTGCTTAAAGCCATAGTTTCCAAGAACCTATTGATGCCATTAACTGAGGACTTATTGCACCTGAAATTAGCATTGCTCGTTAGCCACCAGACCAGGCCCCAGTCTTAAGCTTACAATGTTTCTTCAAGCTCTTCCTCCTGCTGTTAAGTTGATCAGCTTTCTGTTTGCTGCAGTCACCAGTGTCCTTTTGAAACATGGCACCCATAATGACTCCCTGCACTCCTGACATGGACCGACAGGTGCAGAAAACAGAGAACCTGGCCCCTCTGGGGAGCTGGTGGGTCCTCACCTATATTACAGCTAAGGTCTGCATCACAGAATTAGTACTTTCATTATGTAATTAATCTAAAAACCCTTGAACTGTCCCTAGAAGCTGCAGCCCTGGCAGGTTCCCCCTATTCTATACATATGTAATTGATTTTTTGAGCATGAAAATTAGCAAAACTTTGGAACCTGAATTTTCAGTGACTGACAGTGGATATCTGCAACTTGTATCTCCCCAGCATCCTTTCCACTTTCAGAAAGTCCTTCTCTCAGTCTTTGTGACTCTTGAGAGGTTGCTGTGGCAAACACCTACTAGCTTTCCCCCCTTACTAGCTTTTCCTCAATCTTCTCTTTCTAGAGACCTGACGTTTATCACATGGCATATGGCTCTGTGCTATAGAGGGGTCCAAGCCCTTCCCCAGCCCCTAGGATTGAAACACTATTGCCCTATCACAAACATCCACAAAGATTGGGTACAAAGTGGGCCAAAGGTGCAATCCTGACCAAGGAAACATGAGCGTGTCTGCTCAGAGACCCCTAAAAAGACTTCTACCAGGTAATCTTAAAAAAAAAAAAAAAATGAGGAGAAAATGGAGAGAGAGAAAGGTGTGAGAGAAAATCCTTCTGTTAAAAGAAAAACCTTGGACAAATTAAAGAGTTTAATTGAGTAAAGACTGGTTTATGAATTGGGCAGACCCCAAACCAGAATAGGTTCAGAGAGGCTCCAGTGCAGCTGCGTAGTGAGGAATATATGAACAGAAAAGGGAACGTGATATACAGAAAACAGAAGTGAGGTATGGAAACAGCCAGATCAGTTGCAGCTCAGGAATCACGTTATTTGAACTTAGTTTGAACAACTGGCCACCTGTGATTGACTGAAACTCTGTGCAATCAGAGAGTAGGAGAGGAGGTTACAATCTGTTTACACATCCAGTTAGGTTCAGTTACACATCCAGCTACACGTTGGAGGAAATTACCATGGCTCACTACGGCGAGAGAAACCTTGAGGCCAAACTTAAAATATGTCAGGAGGCAGCTTTAGACTAAATTTAACACCTTCTCTGCAGCTTCAGGAAGTGGTTGCTGGAACATCACCCCCGGCCTGCCTGACCCATCTGAGAACCATGGGGAAGGGGCAGTGAGGATGGCAGGTAAGAAAATGAGCCACAATATTAAGATGACAACATGATTTCTGATGATACGAACTCTGCAGCTGCCCTACCTGGGCAATGCTTTTAAATGGGAGATTAAAATGCCCTTATTCTTTCAGAGGACTTTTGGGTCCCAGAGTTTCCTCTCATTTCTGGGGATCAGTTGTGTGGCACTTCATCTGATCCCATGAACTGGCCAGTTTCTCTACCAAAGTCCCTTTTAGCTATTAAATGTGCCATGTTAATTTCAGTTGCTTAAATCTAGAACCCTGGCTCAGGTACTGTTTGTAAGGAAAGGGAAACAAGACAGAGAGGTTAACACGTGTCGGGAGAGGAAAGGACAGCCGCACACATGTCACTTAGCCTGAAAACAAACAGCCATTTATGTATGTGGAAGTACATTAATTGCCAAAATTGAACTAATGAAAGAGACATAATTAGCTTCTGAGAGAGGAAGAAACCAAGTTGATCTCCTAATGAGGTCTGAACAGGCCTCTCATTAGCCACATGGCTGGGGACTGGCATGAGGTGGCAGAGCTCAGAGAGAACACGGAAAAGAACAGGTTGGAAGGCAGATGGGGACCCGGGGGGCCCTGGGTCCTGGATCCTCCAAGGGAACTTCATCCCAACAGGAATACAGGAGCCACCCAAGGAAAAAAATGGCCCACAGATAGAAGGTAAATGGACATTTTCCTATAGCCCCTGCTCTTAAACCTACTTCCCTTATAAGCGTTTTTTCCCCAGGTGAAAACGGTCACCAATTTTTCCCACAACCTTCAGCTGATTGCCTCCTAGGGTATACTGCCTGGGTGCCCCTAGCCTCAGAATCAGCTGAACTGTTTCTGGGCTCCATTCAAACTTACTTAATTGCATCTCTGGGTGTGAGTCCCTAAGCTCTGCTATGCAAGATGCCACCAAAATATCATTAGGAAACTGATGCAAACACCAAGTTAATTTCTCATTTTACAGAAGCCCATGGGGGAAAAAATTCAATGATTGACCCAAATTAATAAATCTCTAATTTTGAAATCTGCATTGGCTTGGTAACAGTAAACCAGATATGAGTTGGGTAGTTATACCATACAGATAAAATCTGCTTCCACCTAAGTTTAAGTACAGCCAACAATAGTCATGACCCACATATTGACCTTCTGGTTAATGATGGACCATACAAACAACATTGATCCCATAAGATTATAATGAAACTGGAGAATTCCTATCACCTAGTAACATTGTTCTTATAAAGTACAACACATTACTTACATGTTTGTGGTAATACTCATGTAAACAAATCTACTGTGCTGCCAGACATATAAAAGTCTAGCTTATATGATTATGTACAGTACATAATACTTAATAAATGACTATTATCATTTACTGGTTTATGGATTTACTATACTATACTTTTCATCGTTTAAGAGTAGTACACTCCTACTTATAAAAAATATTGACCTGC
Organism: Papio anubis; assembly: GCF_008728515.1. NCBI lineage: Eukaryota > Metazoa > Chordata > Mammalia > Primates > Cercopithecidae > Papio > Papio anubis. Next base: position 19,387,933 of record NC_044983.1, read on the forward strand.
ATAATGTTCTCAGGCAGGCCCTTCTAGGGGTATCCAGAAGAAGGTATTGTTATAAGAGATGACAGCTCCATGTGTGTTATTGACCCTAATGATCTTCTACTGGGACAAGATATGGAGGTGGAAGACAGTGATATTGATGATCCTGACCCTGCATAGGCCTATGCTAATGTGTTTGTTTGTGTCTTAGTTTTTAACAAAAATGTTTTGAAAGTTTTTTGAAAGGCCAGGCACGGTGGCCCACGCCTGTAATCCCAGCACTTTAGGAGGCCAAGGCGGGTGGATCACCTGAGGTCAGGAGTTCAAGACCAGCTTGGTCAACATGGGGAAACCTTATCTCTACTAAAAATACCAAAATATTAGCCAGGCGTGGTGGCAGGCACCTGTAATCCCAGCTACTTGGGAGGCTGAGGCAGGAGAATCGCTTGAACCCAGGAGGCAGAGGTTGCAGTGAGCTGAGATCATGCCACTGCACTCCAGCCTGGGTGACAGAGTAAAACTCCATCTCAAAAAGATAAACAAATAAATTAAAAGTTAAAAAAAAAAACTTTTTAGAATAGAAAAAAAGCTTATAGAATATATAAAGAAAGAAAATATTTTTGTACAACTATACAATGTATTTGTGTTTTATGTTAAGTATTATTGTAAAAGAATTAGGAAGTTTAAATTTTTTTAAAGTTTATAGAGTAAAAAAGTTATAGTAAGCTAAGGTCAATTTATTATTGAAAAAAGTTTTTAATTTAGTGTAGCTTGAGTGTACAGTGTTTATAAAGTCTACAGTAGTGCACAGTAATGCTCTAGGCTTTCACATTCACTCACTGCTCACTCCTAGACTCATTGAGAGAAACTTCCAGTCTTGCAAACTCTGGTAATTGCCCTCTACAGGTGTACCATTATATTTATTTTTATATTTTTGAAACGGAGTCTCACTGTGTCACCCAGGCTGGAGTGCAGTGGCGCAATCTCCGCTCATTGCAACCTCTGCCTCCAGGGTTCAAGCGATTCTCCTGCCTCAGCCTCCCAAGTAGCTTGGATTATAGGCACCCACCACCACGCCCAACTAATTTTGTATTTTTAGTAGAGACAGGGTTTCACCATGTTGGCCAGGATGGTCTTGATCTCTTGACCTCGTGATTCACCCACCTAGCCCTCCCAAAGTGCTGGGATTACAGGCATGAGCCATCGTGCCAGCCCTCTTATTTTTATACTGTATTTTTACTCTACCTTTTCTGTTTTGATACATTTAAATACTCAAATAATTATCATTGTGTTATAATTGCCTACAGTATTCAGTATGGTAGCATACTATATGGGCTTACAGCCTAGGAGCAATAGGTTTCACCATCTATAACACAGGTTACGTCACCTACGCCATAGCCTAGATGTGTGGTAGGCATTCCATCTAGCTTTGCGTAAGCGCACTCTACGGTGTTAGCACAATGACTAAATCGCCTAACAGCACATTTCTCAAAACGTTTCCATGTTGTTAAGTGACACATGACCGTACTGTTCTTTCCATCCAGATCAAGATAGGTACACTTTCTTCAATTCTCCCAAACTGCTGTCTATTACATTTTGTTGGAATGATTTCATCAACTATACTAGGTCAAGCACTGCATTAGGGGCTCCACCCCCAGAGCCCAGTTCAATTTCTGGGGCACAGTGAAGTTCAATGCACTCACTGAACATCAACAAACCTTGCTATAGTACTCTTTGTGTTCAGCACTGTGCTGGATACTTGACACATATTTATTTATTCAGTCTTTACAACCATTCATTTACAGATTGAGAAAACAAAGCTCAGAGAGGTTCAGTGACTCGCTCAAGGTCACACAGCTGGCCAAGTATGGAGCTGCTTCAAGCAGGCCCTCTGCACATTGTGCCCCTACTGTGCTACCTTCATACAACTCCTCCTCGCTTCTCAAGAAGACAGATTAGAGAAAAAGAACCATGTTTCCAAGTTTTCATATAGCTCATTGCTTTCAATTTTTTGTCACTGCCTTTTTTTTTTTTTTTTTTTTTTTTAATGGTGTCTGGCTATGTTACCCAGGCTGGTCATCTCAAACTCCTGGGCTCAAGCCATCCCCTCATCTCAGCCGCCTGAGTAACCGGGACTACAGGCACACGCCATTGCACCTGGCTAGTCATTGCCAGGTTGGCACAAACATAATTGCGCATTTTGCCATTAAAAGTAATGTCAACAACTGCAATTATGTTTGCACCAACCTCATAGTAAAAAGTCATTCACCTCAAAACATGTCTGGAACAAAACAAGGTATGACGAGTCAGGAGAGCATCGCGTTGAAGACATGGAGGGAAATCGCATGGGTTTGGATCAGGGCTGCAACCGTTGTGGCCCCTCCCTAAGGACTGAGTTTCCTCCTGCGGTTATTAAAATGGAACCAACAAACACACGCAAAGCATCCAGAACAGTGCCTGACACCAAGGGAACAACAACAAATGTTATGACTGTTATCTAAATAACAATAATACAGAATCATGAGCCCTTCCAGTTTTAATGAACCTTAGACAACAACCGTTTTCAACAGAACATGAGAACGTTAAGGCTTTCTATGATCATTTAACACACCCTCATATTGCCTGTTATTAAAACACAATCCACACATAGAGGCGACTACATTACAGGAATGTGGCCTAAACAGATTCTGATGATAGGCACAGATAATAAGGAGTGGCATGGCTTTTCAATCTTCTGTTGGTAGTTTTTGTTTTGTTTTTTTTTGTTTTGTTTTGTTTTGAGATGGAGTCTTGCTGTGTTGCCCAGGCTGGAGTGCGGTGGCGCAATCTTGACTCACTGCAACCTCCATCTCCCAGGTTCAAGCAATTCTCCCACCTCAACCTCCTGGATAGCTGGGATTACAGGTGCACGCCACCATGCTCGGCTAATTTTTGAATTTTTAGTAGAGACAGAGACAGATTTTTGCCATGTTGGCCACACTGGTCTCGAACTCCTGACCTCAAGTGATCCACCCACTTCAGCCTCCCAAAGTGCTGAGATTACTGGCATGAGCAACTGATTCCCAGTCAGTAGTTTTTTGTTTTTGTTTTTGTTTTTTTACTATAAAATACAGCCTTGTCTAAATTGTAACTGATTTTTTAAAAATATACACTAAACTTAGTGCTTAACAAATGAATAGAGAAGTATAATTTGATGTTCTTTTCACTGATTTCTGTTATTATCACAGCATAATCTAACTATCATTTCATCACTGGGCTTCAAATTAGTTATAAACATATTCCCCTTGACAACATGGAAGACGCAATGTAGGCACTGAAAATACACACATTTGTTGCCCTGAAGAATCGTATTAAGGCAACGCTAGAGGCCTGCAGAGGGTCTGAAAGGAGAGGCTAAGGAAAGAGGGAGGCACATACAGGCCAGAAGAGAATAAATATTTAAGAAACTTGCAAACCCCACGTGTGTGTGTGGGTGGGGTGGTGATCAATAAAGATTTTATAGAAAAGCTACCATTTGCGGTGAGCCTTACCGGACCCTTGGGATGCCAACAGGTGGAGATGGAGAAGTACATTCCAGGTGGGGACAGCAGCTGCCCCAGTGCCTGCGGACATCCAGGTTCCTCCTGCTGGGCTCTGCGCAGCTTCCTGCTGCCACCATCCTCTTCCCTGGCCCAGCCGGGGAGCCACCAATTAAAGGGGGCCACCTGGGGGCTCCCCGGCCCCTCTGCTGTCTTCGTGTTGCCCTGTTCCCTGACCTGGTGCCCACCTGCCCTTTCTCTCTCCCTCTCTTTTTTCTCACCTTTTCCCTCCCCCACTTCATCTTTTTTTCCTTCTCCCCCCCTCCCTCCCTCTCTTCCCCTTTTTTTCCCTTATTTCCCTCCTCTCTCTCCTGTATCTCTTTCCCCCTCGCTTTTTCTCTCTCCCTCCCTCTCCCCCACCTCTTTCTCTCCTCTTTCTTTTCCCCATCCCTTCTCTTTCCCTTTTTCTCCCTCTTTTCCCCCCTTCTTTCCTTTCCCTCTCCCCCTCCCTTTCAATCCCATTTCTCTCCTCTCTGTCTCTCCCCAGTCTCTTTTCTCTCCTTCTCTCCCTTTCTCCCTACTCTCTATTTCCCTCTCTATCTTCTCCCCATCCTCTTTCTTTCCCCCTCTCTCCTCTCTCCCTCCTTTGTATCTCTCCCACTCTCCTTTTTCTTCTCTCTCCTTTCTCGCCTTCTTTCTCCTTTCTCTCCCCTCTTTCCCTCTCTGTCTCCTCTGTGTATCTCCCCCCTCTGTTTCTCTCCTGTTCCTCTCTCTCCCCTCTTTATTTCCCTTTGTCTTCCCCCTCTTTCTTTCCCCATCTCTCCCTCCCTCTCCCTTCTCTCTGTCTCCCTCTCCCTGTTCCCCTCTTTCCCTCTCCTTCTCCCTCCCTCATCTCCCCAGTCTGGATACTTCATGACTGATTTTTTTAACTCCATGGGAAAAAAAGTTTCATTTTTATGAATAAGAGAGAAAAGGATTTCTCTTCCCAAACAGATCTGCATTATTTGAAATGCACATAAACTGTTTCTCTTAGCAGAGAAACTGGTCCTAGAAACTGACATCTTCCCCCTAAATTTTCTTCTGGCACCAAACTTTATCTCTATCCTTATTTACCATAAAAACAACATTGTACACCCTAAAAGAAATGTCAAGACATTATAAAGAGCAAAAATCTCACCCATAATCTCACCTGCGACCCTAACATACTCTTCCCAGCCTAACAAAATCATTAGCAATTCTTGGATTCCCTCCAAATCTTCACTCATATGCACTGATTTCACGCAACTGTAATTGTTAACAAAACTTATTTCATGAAGAGCTTCTATTCCTACAAACTCGGGCTTAAAACATTTTAAGATGAACTCAGTATAACAAGATGAACCCAAGTGACACCAATTTTGAGATTGTTTTTTTGAAACCTAGAAATTCAAAATGCAGAGGGCTGAATCAGAGCTGCCTCACCTGCCCCTATTTAGGCTAGAAAACCCTACTTTGGGTAATTTAATGATGGGCTGTATTGGAGCTCAGAGCCTCCAGGTGGGAGTAAGCTTCCTTGAAATGAGGGAAAGGTCAATCCTGGGACTGGGAGGGGTTGAACAGCCAGACTTGGACAGCTGTGAGCAAAAGAACTTCCTCCTCTCTCTAGGCTGAGGGGTAGAAATTGGGCCAGCATCTCCACACTTTTTCTGACAACTTCAAAATGCTGCTCTGGCCACAGGGAGACAGGAAGTATCCCCGGTGAGGGACAGTCCTGGGAGGGTGCCAGGATAGCTCCAGGCCTATTTTGTGCTTATAAATTATTTTCCATACTCTTCTTCTTCCTTCCATTATCCACAGACTTCCCACCCCCACCCCGAAACGGAGTCTCACTCTGTTGCGCAGGCTGGAGTGCAGTGGCATGGTCTTGGCTCACTGAAACCTCCACCTTTCAGGTTCAAGGGATTTTCATGCTTCAGCCTCTCAAATAGCTGGAATTACAGGTGTGCACAACCACGCCCGGCTAATTTTTGTATTTTTAGTAGAGGCAAGGTTTCACCACGTTGGCCAGGTTTGTCTCAAACTCTATACCTCAGGTGATCTGCCCAACTCCTCGGCCTCCCAAACTGCTGAGACTGCAGCCATGAGCCCCCATGCTGGGCCTATCCACAGGCTTTTAATAAAGACACTTAAAGGTTACAGCCTGGTCTTTCTTATCTGAGTTCACAAACAGATTCACAAACTTGTCTTAACACAACATAAGTTTGTTCTCTCGCAACGCTGGAGGCCAAAAGCCAAAATCAAGGTGTCAGCAGGACTGTGCTTCTTACAAGGGCTTGGGCAGAATCCTTCGTTCTGTCTTCCAGCTCCAGGCCCCTGTGTTCCTTGACTTGTGACTGCATCACTCTACTCTGTCTCTGTCTCCACGTGTCCTTGCCTCTGTGCCTGTGTTTTCCCTCTTCTCCTATGTGAACATGTCATTGGAATTAGAGTGCACCCTGGTAATCTCATCTTGAGATGCTTAACTTCATTACTTTGCAAAGATCCTATTTCCAAAGAAGGTCACACTCACAGATTGCAGTCGGACATAATTCTTTTTGAGGGGGGTCCGTTCAATGCGCTATCATTGTGGTGTGGGAAATTCAAGACAGAAACTGCACCACCTTGAAGACAAACTGGACAACTGCAGAGCAGCTCCCCTACAGCCAGAGCTGGGGGAACAGCTGGGCACAGCGGAGGTCTCACAGAGCACCAGGAGTAAAGCAATAGTCAAAGTAAAGCTATGACAGGAGACCAAATCCCAGGACCCGGGATGAGTTATATCTTAGGAGTATCTGCCCATGAAGGCAATGGGCAGCAGGATCCCACTTTGAGGTGCAACTGCTGATTCCGGTTCCTTCCAAGATGGTAAACCAGTAGGACAACTGGATCCCTCCCTAAGATCAACCCTGGAGGAGCTGCAGAGGAGAAACAGGGCACAAGAGGGCCAGACAGGGCTGTGGAGAGCGGGGAAGAAAAAAACAAACTGTTAAAGTTCTGTTGCTCCCTCTCCCCCAACATGACCCTGGGACATATAGCGATGGCCCCCATACCTGGAAGGACTCAGGCTCTGAATCCAGCACCTTCAGGAATCAAGTGAGGTCACCCCAGAGGCCCTATGTTTCAGAGAGACTGAGGAAAATAGGTGGATCTAGGTAAAATCAGTCACTGCTCCCCTCCTCATCTAAACCCTCAGCGCAGGTGAGTCAGGATGCAAATGTAAGCAGGGTTCCCTTCTGATGCTGCTTCTCCCCAGGGTGAGGACAGAAGGTGACAGGGTGGCTTGAGTTATTTAGGGGCCTGGGTAGAGGTGTCACTCCAGTTCTCTTGTGCTGGACAGTCCTTCCCGGGCATATCTTCTCCATTACATCCACACTAAGCTCACAGGGACTCACAGCTACAGGGTCTGTTTCCCTGAATACTCATTTCCTTACAAAATATCCACTATCTCTGGTGGTGAAGGGAAGGCACATGTGCCAAAATAAAAAGACATTGTAAGGCCCAATCATTTCAAAACATGTTAGGTTATTGTGTGCACCGGAAGTAAAACAATTAGAAGCAAAATAATTAGAAAGCCAATCATTTTAAATTAGCCAAGAAAACTTAAAGAGAGGTTGCAAAGAATAATTTTCAAACAGTTAAAGATATGACTGTCATACAAATCATGGTGAACATGTATTTTAACTCAGATTTAACTCCAAAAGAATGCTAAAGTTGGTTCAAATGAGAATTTGAAAGATGGGGTATGTATGTACAGTCAATGGAAGAAAGAGTACTTTCTTTTTAATTTGGTGCTAAATCAGACACCAAATCAGTTAATGTCTTACAGAGCAAAAGAAAACAAAAATATAACCTTTAAGGTATTCTTTTCTACTAGACAGAAATTCATTTTTATTTATCGATTATTGACAGATTAACCTGTAGCTTCACACAATATGAACCCTAAGCAGTTATAAAGAATAGTCAAAAGCAATTCTCCTAAGAGTTAGATAATCTTTGAATGGAACTAAACAATGCTCCAGCATGACACTAAAAGGACGTGCACTTTTCCTTTGCCTTAGTTCCAAGTTTCAGGCAATCTTTCTTAACAGAGATAAAAGAGGCCTGGCCCAGTGGCTCACACCTGTAATGCCAGCACTTTGGGCAACTGAGGTGGGCAGATCACCTGAGGCCAGGAGTTCGAGACTATCCTGGCTAACAGGGTGAAATCCCATCTCTACTAAAAGTACAAAAAATTAGAAGGATGTGGTAGTGTGTGCCTGCAATCCCAGCTATTCAGGAGGCTGAGGCAGGAGAATCATGTGAACCCAGGAGGTGGAGGTTGCAGTGAGCCGAGATTGCACCACCGCACTCCAGCCCAGACCACAGTGCAAGACTCGGTCTCAAAAAAAAAAAAAAAAGAGAGAGAGAGATAAAAGAAGATAAGAGATAAGAGATTGAATGAATGAAGAATGAAAAGGCTAATTAATAAAAACCATAAAAGAAGTTAAGAGAAATGGAGAATGGAAGTTAAAGTGCTGAAATGTCAATTAAAAAGAAGTACCAGAGAAAGAAACAAATAGAAAAGAGAAAATATTAGAATAGTGAGCTGTATTTTCTAAAATTTTCTTTTAAATAAAGATCTCAGATAGAAAAAAAATCCATAAAGGAAGAGATAAGGAAAAGCCCACATTCAGAGAGACTATTAAAAAATTTAAGGATATATCCCTAATTATATATGTGGAAATTATAAAAATTTACAAAGGAAAAGAGCATATAACATTCAAAAAACAAAAATCTAAAAGCAAGAAACAGATTTTATAAAAAGCAACACTGCAAGATGACAATAGAGTAATAATTTCAAAGTATTCAGAAAAATAACCATAAAATGTAGAGTATTATATTTAGCCAAAGAGTCCTTTGAATATGAGGGCATGACAAATAATCTAGGTAGACCAAGGCTCAGATAAATGGCTCTAGAAAGACCCACACTTAAAACAGTTAAACTACCTAAATAAACTACCTGAATAAACTACCTAAATAAAGAAGAGAAAAGTCCAAATGTTGCAAAAGAGGAATGAAGTAAGGTGATGAAATCTTTTGTAAGCAGAAAATACAGGACAAATTAAAATATCAAAATTTTATAAATAGGCCCAAATATGTAAATAATTAAAATGTATTTTAGACAATTATTAAACAAAAATTGTCAGGTTGAATTTTTTCAGTACTGGCATCTGTTGCCTAAAACAGAAATTCTAAAGAAAAAAAAGTTGAAAAAGAATGGAAAAATGTATCAGGCAAAATCTAAACAAAGATTATACAGATATTTTAATATGGTTTAAGCAAGATTACTAGAAAAAAATTATTAGTGATAAGAGCTATTTCATGGTGATTAAAAGTTTTGATACACCAAAACCATTTAGCAATTTTTAAAACTTTATTGCTCTAATATTCTCAAAATATACAAAGAAAAAGTGATAAAACTGCTAAAAATTTTTGATTAAATCACCATTATAATAGGAAATTTCAACATACCTCTCTACTTGATAGGTCAAATAAAGGAAGATTATCCAAAATAAAGATAATATGTACAACACAAAGAATTTGACTTAATGGACATATGTAGTGTCTTCACTAACTTTATAATGTACATTTTCAAGCTTATATAAAATATTTACAAAATTATGAGTAATAGAGTAATAATTTCAAAGCATTCAGAAAAATAACTATAAAATTTAGAGTATCATATTTAGCCAAAGAATCTTTTGAATATGAGGGCATGACACTCCCTAATTATATATGTGGAAATTATAAAAATTTACAAAGGAAATTTGTACATTTCCTAGGCACACATGAAAACCCTCAACAAATTTCAAACTGTATCATACACACCTTGGTTTCTGATCATAGCTCATTTATGTTAAATATAAACAAAAAAAATTCCCGCAATTTGAAAATTCAGAAATGCATTGTGCTTAGTTAATAAGTTAAAGAAGAAATGATAATAAAAAATGTCTTATGTAAGTTTTTATATTTTTATTTTTTAATTGTAAATTGACAAATTATAGTTGTGTGTATCTATGGGGTACAAAATGATGTTATTATTTATGAATACCATGTGCAATAATTAAATCAATCTAATTAACATGTATCTATCACCTGAAGTAGAGTCATGCACCACATAGTGATGTTTAGGTCAATAAAGGACCAAATATATGATGATGGTCCCATAAGATTATAATACTGTATTTTTTCTGTAACTTTTCTATGTTAAGATATGCTTAGATACACAAATACTTACCATTGTGTTACAGTTGCCTTCAGTAGTCAGTACAGTAGCATGATGCACAGCCTGGGAACAATAGGCTGTATCATATAGCCTGGGTATGTAGTGGACTATACCTTCTAGATTTGTGTAAGTGCACTTTATGATATTCATATGATATAATTGCCTAACCATGCATTTCTCAGAATATATCCCCATCTTCATGAATTTCTTACATTAACATTTTGTAAACATTCACCTCCTTGGTTAAATTTATTTTTCTAAGTATTTTTTGAAGCTATTGTAAATGGAATTGTTCTCTTGATTTCTTTTTCAGAAAGTTCATCATTAGTGTATAGAAATGCTATTTGTTTTACTGTTGATTTTGAATCCTGCAATTTTACTGTCTTTGTTTATTAGTTCTATCAGTTTTTGGGGGGTTTTTGGGTAGAATCTTTAGGGTTTTCTATACATAAGACCATATCAACAAACAGTGACACGTTCACATCTTTCGTTCCTATTTAGATGCATTTTACTTTTATCTCTTAACTAACTGCTCTGGCAAGGACTTCCAATACTTTGTTGAGTAGAAGTGGCAAGAAGGAGTGGGAATGTTTGTCTTGTTCCAGATCTTAGAAGAAAAGATTTCAATTTTTCACCATTGGGTACAATGTTCGCTGTGAACCTACCCCACATGGTTTTTATTGTGTTAAGTTGCATTCCTTCTATACATTATTTATTGAGAGTTTTTGTCATAAAACGGCATTGGATTTTTTCAAATGCTTTTCTGCATCTAATGAGATGACCATATGGTATTTGTCCTTCGTTCTGTTAATATGATGCATCACATTTACTGATTTGCCTATGTTGAACTATGCTTACATCCCAGGGATAAATCTCCTTTGATCATGGTGAATGATCATTTCAATGTGTTGTTAAATTTGATTTGCTAGTATTTTGTTGAGGATTTTTGCATCTGTTTCATAATAAAATGTTTAATGATTCAGAATTGAATGACAATGAAAATAATTGATAATGTATTAATAATTGATAACATATGATAATGATAATCAAAACCTTAGGGTACAGTCAAAATAGTAATTCAAGATGTAAACACCTGTGTTGGAAAATAATGACACCTCAAATTAATGAGCTAATTGCTTGTTATTTCAATGAACAAAACAATAAGCCAAAAATAATAAATAAAATGGAAGAGATAATAAAAATACTAATGGAAGTTAACAATATAGGAAACAAACATATAACACAGGATGTCGGCAAAGCCAAAGTTGATTTGTCGAAAACAAAAAACTAGAGAAGCCTCTGAAAACTAACAAGAAAATGAAAGAAACCACAAGTGAAAAATACTGTGACTGAAAAAGGGGAGAATCTGCAAAAAAGTACTTGAGATAAAGAGATTAAATGACATGCCCATGTTCCTAGCAGCACTACCCAAAATAGCTAAAACACAGAAGTAACCCAAGGTCCATCAACAGATGAAAGCATAAACAAAATGTGGGATATACATACAATAAATTATTCAGCCTTAAAAAGGAAAGAAGTTCTGACATATGCTCCAACACTGATGAACCTCAAGGACATTATGCTAAATGAAATAAGCCAGTCACAAAAAGACCAATATTATATGATTCCACTTATATGACATACTTATAAAAAGTCAAAATCACAGAGACAGAAAGTATAATGGTGGTTGCCAGTGGTTGAGGGAGAGGAGAATAGGAACTTATTGTTTCATGGGTATAGAGTTTCTGTTTTACAAGATGAAAAGAATTATGGAGATGGATGGTGGTAATGTTTGCACAGCATTATAAATGTATTTAATACTGCTAAGCTGTACACTTAAAATGATTAAGATGGTAAATTTTATGTTATGTGTATTTTGCCACAATAAAAAAATTAGGAAAAAATGTAAGTCATAATAAAATCAAACTACCAACAACTGCTCGCCAGTAATTTTGAAAACTTAGATGAAGTGAATAAACTCTTATAAAAAAAAGTAACAAACTAGAACAACTCAAAAAGACATTAAAACATTAAACAGCCTTACAACTATTAAATAAATTAAAACTGTGCCTTAAAATCTTCCCACAATTAAAATATTTGACTATTAATATTTTTCTAAACTTTTAAGAAATAAACAATTTTGAGTTTTTCAAATACTTGCAAAAAATAGAAAAAGGGGCATGTTCCCCAGCTTATTTATGAGTTCAGAATAGCCCAAATACTAAAACCACAGAAAGCAAAACTTTCATGTCATTCCATTTTTAATATGAATGCAAATAGTTTTTTAAATATTTAAAAAGTCCACGTAATCTAAAAACATATTTAAAAGAAAATACACTTTGACCAAACTGATTTTATCCCAGGTATGCAATAATGATTTAATACTTTGAAAATTAAGAAATATAATTCACCACATTGAGAGATTACTAGGAATACATATATAATTTTTTAGTTAATACAGGAAAATAATTTGACAAAACTCAACATCCACTCATAATAAATTATCATTAAATTAGTAGTAAACAAAAACTTTCTTATCTTATGAAGAATATGTGTTTTAAAATCTAGGTAAAATATGATCCTATATTTGTAGATTGTAGAATAATTACAATTCCCACTCATATTCCAGCTTGTACTGGAAATCGTAGACAGCAAAATAAATCAAGAAAGAAATTAGACTTATAAGGATTTGTAGAGGATGTAATTTTTTAAGTGGACAACCTGGAAGAATCTACAGATAAATGACAAGAATGGGAGTATTTAGCAAAGTGTCTGGATATGTAACAACATCAATCGATAATGCGTCAAGAAACAACTGGAAAATATAAACACAGAACACCATTGACAATGGTATCAGAGAACAGCTAAGACTGTATTTAACAAAAGACATGCAAGATTCCATAAGGATAATTTTTAAATTGTATTAGATATTTTAATAGAAGTAAAGAAATGGAGAAATTGATAGATTAGAACAGAAAATAAAATAGGCCAGGCGCAGTGGCTCAAGCCTATAATTCCAGCACTTTGGGAAGCCAAGGCGGGTGGATTACCTGAGGTCAGGAGTTTGAGATCAACCTGGCCAACATGGTGAAACCTCATCTCTACTAAAAATACAAAAATTAACCTGGCATGGTGGTGGGTGCCTGTAATCCCAGTTACTTGGGAGGCTGAGGCAGGAGAATCACCTGAGCCCAGGAGGCAGAGGTTGCAGTGAGCCAAGATCACACCACTCCACTCCAGCCTGAGTGACAGAGCAAGACTCCATCTTAAAATATATATATTCTTCAAAATATTATTTAAGGAAGGTGAAAAAAATTTACAAATTGGGAGAAGATATTTCTATTATTCAGCTCCAACAATTACATATAGAAAATAAGTCTCTTTCAAATCAATAGAAAAAGTACAAATTATCAGTTAGAAAAATAGACAAATGTACAAATGGGTATTTCACAGAAGAAATGCATGGCTAAAAATCACAAGATGTATTTAATTATAGAAATGAATACTAAGACCACTATGAGATACCATTTTATAGTTAATTAGCAAAATATGTTCAAGTTTAGCAAAATCAAGATTAAAAAAGACATGAATTCATAGGATCACATTGCAACTGAGACTGATGCAATAAATTGCATAAATGGTTGTCCATCAGTTGTTTTTCAAAGTGCAACTACTTTAAACAACAGTTTGGTAATATTTCCTAAATTTGATCATTTATACAACCTATAACCCAGCAATTCCACTCCTAATTAAATACCCAAAAGAAATTTATGGGCCAGGCACGGTGGCTCATCCCTGTAATGCCAGCACTTTGGGAGGCTGAGGTGGGCGGATCACCTGAGGTCAGGAGTTCGAGACCAGCCTGACCAACATGGAGAAACCCTATCTCTACTAAAAATACAAAATTAGCTGGGCGTGGTGGCACATGCCTGTAATCCCAACTACTAGGGAGGCTGAGGCAGGACAATCCCTTAAACCTGGGAAGCGGAGGTTGCGGTGAGCTGAGATCGTACCATTGCACTCCAGCCTGGGGAACAAGAGTGAAAGCCCATCTCAAAAAAAAAAAAAAAAAAAAAAAGAAAAAAGAAATTTATGAGCATATACAATAGGAAATTGATACAAAAACGTTCAAATTGTCACTATTCATCTTAGCAAAAAAAGCTGAAACTACCCAAATGCTCATCAATGGGAGAAAGAATGAACCAAGTATAAAAGGGTGAAATCACATATTATAAACAGAGGAAGTGAATAAGCTATAATTTGTGAAAATAGAGATAAATCTTAGCAATTTAATGTTAAATGGGGAAGTTAGCCCCCAAAAGATTACATAAATCTACATATCATTTTTATAGTCTAAAATAACTAAAATCAAAATAGACTTTCTAGGACTACAGAGGTGAAATAAAGCCATTTTTAAAATAAAGCAAAAACATGATGCATACAAAATTCAGGATAAGACTTGCCTCAGATGGAAGAAACCAGAAAAAGTGAAGGGGTGGAGGTACCCATATGGTTAGATTGGGGTTATTACCAATGGCTGAGCTTTTATTTGCTTTTATTTGCATTGATGGTTTTGTGAGTGCTCGTTATATTATTAAAAATAACTAAATAAATCCCCATGATGAAACTGAGTGATGTACTGAGGATAGGATTGATCCAATTCTGCAGACCTAAGGTCCACAGAGAGTTTAAAAATAGGAAAAACATTAAAATGCAATTTGGTGGAGATATTATCAGATGTGAAGTCACTTAGGAGTAAGGGAAAAGTTGCAAAAGAAAAAGTAAAATGGAATGAAATAAATAAGCAGGAAGTAAAGAAATAAATAATAGATGGGAAGGGACTTTCACCACCATCTTTTGAGTCGCACGTCCAGATGTTTGCTGATCCACAATACCATTGAGCCATTCTCGCCTTTGGTGATAAAGGCGAGTTAGTGTGAAAACGCGCTGTTCTATTATAAAGAGATATTGCTAGGTTGAACTCTTCTTTCTAGGGCAGCTTCTACTAGAAGGCAGTTGCTAAATGTTTCTAGAGGGAACCAGCTGTGGGAAAACTATTAATTAGCCTCAGTCATTATATGTAGATTAAATTGGCTAACTCAATATAGAAAGCAGATACGAGGAGTTGGGGTGATGTTCTTTTGATACGGTAAGAAAAGCATACAAGGTTTTATTATTCCCAGTGGAGCGGAAAGAGGATTTTCACTCAGAAAAAGCTGAACATAGCTCCAAACTAAAGAAATAAGACAGGATAGGCTGGGCGCGGTGGTTCACACCTGTAATCCCAGAACTTTGGAAAGCCGAGGTGGGCAGATCACCTGAGGTCAGAAGTTCAAGACCAGCCTGACCAACATGGAGAAACCCCATCTCTACTAAAATATACAAAATTAGCCGGGTATGGTGGTGCATGCCTGTAATCCCAGCTACTCAAGAGGCTGAGGCAGGAGAATCACTTGAACCCAGGAGGCGGAAGTTGCAGTGAGCCGAGATCATGCCATTGCACTCCAGCCTGGGCGACAAAGCAAGACTCCATCTCAAAAAAAAAAAAAAAAAGAGAGAGAGAGAAATAAACAGGATATTCCTCGATTTGGGGAAGGAATAGACTATCCCTGAAAGAGGAGGTAAACTGTCAGCTGAGATACGCTTTGAGTCTTTAGAAGCCCAAACTCACAAAGCTGAGGTTCAGAAATAGGTAGAACGCAAACAACCAAAATATAGTTTGGTGTGAGTTCCAAAACATAAGTTGATATTTAGAATAATTACAGTAAAGATTAGTCAGAAATGACACATAAATATATCACATAATTTTTTTCATTAAAAAAAAATCTAAACTATATCAAACCTTCCCATCACTAAAACTAAAAGGAGTGATCTTGAACCCCTAGGTATCCAAGGGTCTGGCAAGTGCCTACTGCAAGCATGTTTTTTACTTGAAGTCCCATTTTTAATCTTGAAATTTCAGACCAATTTTGGATTCCTCTAGGTATATATTCAGGTTTTTTTTCAATAGCAAAACATTTTAAGTGACTTACTAATAAGCAAAAACGAATAGTTTGGGTATACCACGCTAAGTCTATGGTCTTACATCCACTGGTTTATCAACACATATTCTATCTTGAGAAGAATCACTATAATTAACTTTTTCTGATTTAACTTTTGCCAGAATGTGATTTATTATTTAGTAAAAATATGTTATTTCAGATGTGTACTTGGAAATCTAGAAACATAATTCTCAGAAGGTTGAAAAGAAATGAAATAAGTGCCCAAATTCAGAAACGGGCCCTTCCGTTTGCTTTTGGTACCCACTCATTTTCACACCCGTGAAATGTGGATATGAATATCTACCTTTGACAGAGACGTAGTTAGCTGTTCACCAAACCCCTTCCCCTCTTTCTGGGAGTAGACTACATTTCCCAGCTTCCCCTGCAGTTGGGCATGGCCACGTTCCTGAGTTTTGACCAAAGCCACAGGAAGAAGAAAGGATGACTCATGCAGGCTGGGACATAAAACAAAAATTTTAAGATACGCCGAAGTTATTCCTCTTTCTCTCTCTTCCCTTTTCGACAATCTTTTTTCCACACCTAGGGCCACCTTGGAAGCCACGTGTTAACACTTAGTGATCCTCATCAGCCAAGTCCCTAATGCATGGAAAAGAACCTCCTGACCCCAGTCCCCACAGACTGGACTTCTCCTTTGCAAGAAATAAGGATGTATTGTATTAAGCCACCATGTTCTTCTATTACAGAAGATTAAGCAGTGCTTAAATTAACATATACCACCCCCCCAAAAAAAAACATGGTCAAGAATGAGATAACTTACATAAAGTAATTAGCATCTAATGTCACGGAATGTGGATTTCTGTCAAGGTGAGGCCATGGGACCCTGGAACAATGCTGCCACTTCCTATCAATCTATTTCTTAAATTGCAGGGTACAGTTAACCGTAAATAACAAAGTCATGGAGTCAAGCTGTCACAATTGGCCACCACGTTCCTAAGGCATTTGAATTGTATGTATGGACAGGAAAAAGCAGGAAGGAGTGGAGACAGAAGAGGGGGAGAATGTAACCTGAGTTGGAAGGTGTAATATTTAAATGTATTTGCAAACCTGGTTTGGGCCAAAAGGGGTAGGAGAAAGAGAAGAATCATTTGCTGAGATCTATTATATGGCAATTGGAGGACTACAGAATTCACAATTCACATCTGTTGTCTTATTTCTTTCTCATAATCCCAAAGATAGTTCTAAAGGTACACATTATTGTCTCCATTCACAATTAAGAATTGATACTCCAAGAAGAAAGATCTCACAGTGTGTAGGCAACAGACCTGGGATTGAAACCTGTTTTGGTGGGTGTTAATGTCCTTGTTCTTTCTGATGTAAGCATGTAACCTTTCCACATCTCTGATTCGATGCTCAAGATAGGCCAAGCCATGCTGCTTGTAACACAGGGCGCCTGTGATGACACAAGTCATTAATGCAAGTGTTAAGTGCCATGCAAGCGCAGAGGCCACTTAAAATGGGCTTTCTGAAATGAAAGCTGGGCTGATTCAGAGCTCACTTTCAAAGGGGACTGGTTTAAGTGGCCAAACTCTCAAGAAGAAAGGCATTAAAGGAAGAGCCTTTCTGCTGGGCTGGCAAAACTTTAGGTTCATGAATTCAGGAGGAGACTGAGGAGGAGAAAACAGGGTTTTAGACTGCAGCCTCAGGAGCTGCCTGCACCTCTCGGCCAGGAGGCTGGCTTTTCCAATGGTGCGATTAAGCTATTCTACCCAGCCCTACCACTCATTTTCAATTAATCTGCACTAACAAATTCAACAACCAAAATGCATTTGCTGATTGAGGTGCTTGCTGACCAGGTCATTCCTGCTCCCTTGTCTGACAGCTGGTTCTCCCTACTGTGCCAAGGTAAAGTAGGGTAGTAGAGGCCTCTGCTCCCCTCATCCCCTGCTGCGCCTGAGGGGAATGCCCAGTGGGCAAGAAAAGGCCCTGCCCGGGAGAGAATGTTCATAATATATTACTAAGTCACAGACAGATATTGCTCCTCCAGGCACAGTCTTTCATCTTTTTTTCTAAGTGAAAGCTCACGACCATCCCAGCCATATTATCTCCCTGGCCCTTCGAAGCTGTTATGTAATGGCAAGGGCATTAAACTCAGGCCAGGAAATTCTTGATACAGAACCCAGACTCTTGTTTATAACTGGATTGACTTTGGAAAGTGACTGCCTCCCTCTCGGTTTGCTCATCTGGAAAATGAAACTAATGTACTGACCTTGGAGTCATGGTGAAGTGTCCGTGAATGCAATCAACATCTCAGTTACTTCTTCTATACTGAGGGGCATGGCCAGTTGGGCATGAGGAGATGGTACCCTAAGGGAAGCTTGAGTTTACCAGTGGGTGGTAAATGTACAGAGTACAAAGAATGGGGGTGAGGGTGGGTCAGGGGGAGCTGGGAGTAAGGCGTCTACTGGCAGGAGATGGGCTGGAAGAGACGGTGGTGGAGGAGGTGGGTGACTGAGGAGTTGAGAGGCTCATTGAAGGAATAAATAGACAAGACAGGAGAATGAGACTCTAGGCAGGAGTGGAGAATAAGAAGGAAGGAAGAACAGAACAAAGCAGAAAGACAGTGGTAAGCTGGGGGCTCAGCCTCCCTTTCTGTTCCTGCCTCTCACCCTCTGTGATGGCAGCCTTACAAAGGACGATGACTTTTGCAGGCGCCGCCTGTGGAGATGGGGTAGAGGACTCTCCAAAACCCATGTACAGCCTTCAGATTTCTTTTGTCTTTTTTTTTTTTTTTTTTTTTTTTGGCAACAAGGGCCTGACAAAACCCACCCCCTGGCCAGGATTCCTTTGTCTGTGCAGATGCAGAGAAAGGGAATCAGCTAGACCCAGGGGAGTCACTGCCACCATCACCTGGGAACCAACTCTGGAGGCCGAAGCCCAGTCCATCCCCTGATCATAGCACTGCCCTCAAGGCTGAGGGTTTTTAAACAAAAAGAAAGAAAAAAAGGCCCCAGTGCCTTTCTCCAGGGGAGAGCAGGGACTTAGAACAGCTGGGAAGTAACCTCAGACACTGGGGTTTCCCCAAGTCAGAACTATGAGCCACCAGGGAAGCTTCTGGGAATTTGCAACAACACCAGAAACTAGTCGGGGAGCTGAGAGTCAGTGAGGAAGGACACACCGGGATCCAGTCCGGGCTGGGAGTCAGTGAGGCGACACCGATCCAGTCCGCTGGGAGTCAGTGAGGAAGGATACACCGATCCAGTCCGGGACTGAGAGTCAGTGAGAAGGACACACTGGGATCCAGTCCGCTGGGAGTCAGTGGGAAAGGACACCGATCCAGTCCGGCTGGGAGTCAGTGGGAAAGGACACCGATCCAGTCCGGCTGGGAGCCAGTGGGAAGGACACACCGATCCAGTCCGGCTGGGAGCCAAAGGAGGAAGGACACCGATCCAGTCCGACCAGAGTCAGTGAGAAAGGACACCGATCCAGTCCGGGCTGGGAGTCAGTGGGAGCGACACACCGATCCAGTCCGGGCCGAGTCAGTGAGAGAAAGGACACACCGATCCAGTCCGGCTGAGAGTCAAAGTGAGGAAGACACACCGACCAGTCCGGGACTGGGAGAGTCAGGAGGAAGGACACACGGGGATCCAGTCCGGGACTGAGAGTCAGTGAGGAAGGACACAATCGGATCCAGTCCGGCTGGGAGTCAGTGGGGCGACACACCGGGATCCAGTCCGGGCTGGGAGTCAGTGGGAAAGGACACACCGGGATCCAGTCCGGCTGGGGAGTCAGTGGGCACACAACGGGATCCAGTCCGGCTGGGAGGAGGAAGGACACACCGATCCAGTCCCGACTGAGAGCCAGTGAGAAAGGACACACCGATCCATCCGGCTATAGTGGGAAAGGACACACCGGGATCCAGTCCGGGCTGAGCCAGTGAGAAAGTGACACCGGGATCCAGTCCGGCTGAGAGTCAGTGAGGAAGGACACACCGGGATCCAGCCACCGAGAGTCAGTGAGAAGGGACACACCGGGATCCAGTCCGGGACTGGAGAGCCAGAGGCGACACACCGGGATCCAGTCCGGCTGGGAGAGCCGTACACACCGATCCAGTCCGGGCTAAGCCGCGGGAAAGGACACACCGATCCATAGCGGCTGGGAGTCAGGTGGGAAAGGACACACCGATCCAAGTCCGGCTGAGTCAGTGGAAAAGACACCGGGATCCAGTCCGACTGAAATAAAGGAGGAAGCGACACACCGATCTGTAGTCCGCTGGGAGCTGCGGGAAAGGACACACCGATCTGCAGGGTCCGGCTAAGTCAGTGGAAAGGACACAATGTCGATCCAGTCCGCTGGGAGGTGAGGAAGGACACACCGATCCAGTCCGCTGAGCCAGTGAGGTGCTGACACATCGATCCAGTCCGGCTGGGAGTCAGTGGAAAGGACACCGATCCAGTCCGGCTGGGGAAGGCCGCGGGAACATGTGGGATCCGGGCTGGGAGTCAGTGAGAAGGACACACCGATCCAGTCCGGGCTGGGGAGTCAGTGGGAAAGGACACAGTAGATCCAGTCCGGCTGGGGACAGTGAGAAGGACACCGGGATCCAGTCCGGGCTGGGGGCCAGTGAGGAAGCGACACGGGGACCCAAACCGGGCTGGGAGCCAGTGGGAAAGTGGACACACCGACCGGGCTGGGAGCCAGTGAGGAAGCGACACAGGGATCCAGTCCGCTGGGAGCCGTGGGAAAGGGACACACCGGGATCCAGTCCGGGCTGGGGAGTCAGTGGGTGATAGTGGGATCTAGTCCGGGCTGGGGAGCGTGAGAAGGACACACCGGATCCAGTCAAGGGGAGTCAGTGGGGAAAGGACATAGGGACCAAACCGCTGGGAGTCAAAAGGACACACTGGGATTCCAGTCCGGGGCTGGGGGTCAGGAGGGCGGACACACCGGGACTCAGTCTGGGGGGCTGGGAGTCAGTGAGGGAAGGACACACCAGATTCAGTCTGGGCTGGGAGTCAGTGAGGGACACACCAGGCCCAAAGTCCGGACTGAGAGCCGAGGAAGGACACGGGATCCAGTCCGCCGAGTCAGTGAGGAAGGACACACCGATCCAGTCCGGGCTGGGAGTCAGTGAGGAAGGACACACCGGGATCCAGTCCGGGCTGGGAGTCAGTGAGGAAGGACACACCGGGATCCAGTCCGGGCTGGGAGTCAGAGAAAGGACACACCGGGATCCAACCGGCTGAGAGTCAGTGGGAAAGGACACACGGGGATCCAGTCCGGGGCTGGGAGTCAGTGAAAGGACACCAGGATCCAGTCCGGGCTGGGAGCCAGTGGAAAGGACACGGGATCCAGTCCGGCTGTGGGAGGAGTCAGTGTGGGAAGGACACAGTGGGATCCATCCGGGCTGGGAGTCAGTGGGAAAGGACACAGTGGGATCCATCCCGCTGGGAGTCAGTGGGAAAGGACACACCAGGATCCAGTCCGGGCTGAGAGAGTCAGTGAGGAAGTGACACACCAACCCAGTCCGGCTGGGGTCAGTGAGGAAGGACACCGGGATCCAGTCCGACCGAGAGTCAGTGAGGAAGGACACAGTGGGATCCAGTCCGCTGGACAGTGAGGAAGGACACCGGGATCCAGTCCGGCTGGGAGCCAGTGAGGAAGGACACAGGGATCCAGTCCGGGCTGAGTCAGTGAGGAAGGACACAACGTGGGATCCAGTCCGGCTGGGAGCCGTAGGAAAGGACACACCAGGATCCACAGTCCGGCTGGGACAAAGTGAGGAAGGACACAATGGGATCCAGTCCGGCTGGGAGTCAGTGGGAAAGGGACACAGTGGGATCCAGTCCGCTGGGAGTCAGTGGGAAAGCAGTCCGGAAGGGAGCTGTGGAAAGGACACATATCTTAGTCCACTGAGAGTCAGTGAGGGGAAGGACACCGGATCCAGTCCGGGACTGAGAGCCAGTGGAGGAAGGACACCGGATCCAGTCCGGGCTGGGAGTCAGTGGGAAAGGACACAGTGGGATCCAGTCCGGGGCTGGGAGTCAGGGAAAGGACACACCGGGATCCAGTCCGGGCTGGGAGTCAGTGGGAAAGGACACGGGGATCCAGTCCGGGCTGGGAGTCAGTGGGAAAGGACACACCGGGATCCAGTCCGGGACTGAGAGCCGTGGAAAGGACACCGATCCAGTCCGGGACTGAGAGCCGTAGGCGCGCGACACACTGGGACCGGGGCTGAGGAGTCAGTAGGAAAGGACACGGGGATCCAGTCCGGGACTGAGAGTCAGCAGGGAAAGGACACACCGATCCTGCAGTCCCGGCTGAGAGTCAGTGGGAAAGTGACACACTGGGATCCAGTCCGCTGGGGGCCGTGAGAAAGGGACACACGGGGATCCAGTCCGGGGCTGGGAGTCAGTGAGAAAGGACACACCGGGATCCAGTCCGGGCTGGGAGTCAGTGGGAAAGGACACACCGGGATCCAGTCCAGGGCTGGGGGTCAGTGAGAAAGGACACACTGGGATCCAGTCCGGGACTGAGAGTCAGTAGGAAAGGACACACTGGGATCCAGTCCGGGGCTGAGAGTCAGTGGGAAAGGACACACTGGGATCCAGTCCGGGGCTGGGGGTCAGTGAGAAAGGACACACGGGGATCCAGTCCGGGGCTGAGAGTCAGTGAGGAAGGACACACCAGGATCCAGTCCGGGGCTGGGAGTCAGTGGGAAAGGACCACGCTGGGATCCAGTCCGGGGCTGAGAGTCAGTAGGAAAGGACACACCGGGACCCAGTCCAGGGCGCTGGCAGTCAGTGGATTCCCAAGTGTAGGATTCTTCCTGGGAGACTGCCGGTCGGTCAGGCCAGGGAAGCACACAGCGACCGCGGGTGATGTTGCCTTTACTGCCAGAGACATTATCCCTGATGCTGGAACGCGGGTGCTGTCCAGGTACTGCAGGTTCCAGCTCCTCCCTGCTGCTGGAACGGGATATAAGTCACCCAGGCTATCTTTCTGAAGCCAGTTGCCCTCTGTGGACACCTAACTCAGGCTGCCAGTTATCTGCCTCTGGATTTATCATGCTTGAAATGAGGAATCAATTTCTTAAAAAATCATCTGCCCCAAAGAAGATAGTTCAGATACCACCGGGCATCAAAGAGGAAGAAATGGTAGGAGGTTGGGGGCGGGGAGGGCATTTTGACTCTCTTGAGGGCCTCCAGTCTCAAACCTATGGGCAGGTATCAAAGAATATTGGCTGCACTTCATTCATTCATTCAATAAACAGTTACTGAGTACCTCCTTCCTAACAGTTTCTCTGCTATGCATATGCTATGAAAACGACAGATTTCCTGCCTTCAGAGGTCTGGGGAAGCAGAAATTAAGCAAAGAATAACAAAAGTTGGTATGTGACATGCTCGGGCCAACTAACGCCAAGCAATGATGACAGAGGTAGGGAGAGGAAGTGATCCTACACATTCTTTAGTTCAAATTCTCATTTCACAAGTAAGGGAAGCAACTCCTTGAAAGAGGAATGTTTGTTAATTTCTTTAAAGAATTGTGTAGAGACGGGTCTATGTTGCCCAGCCTGGTCTTAAGCTCCTGGCCTCACTCAAGCCTCCTACCTCAGTCTCCCAAAGTGTTGGGGTTACAGGTGTGAGCCACAGTGCCGGGCTGAAAGGGGAATTTACTTAGAATAATTTAGTGCTGATGGGAAGTGTTACAGGTGCTTCCAGGTATTCTCATCTGGCTGGTGTTAATTCTTAGGAACTAGTGAAGAGATGGAAACCTTGGGTTCTGAGTTCAAGCTCTTCCAGAAAACCTTCACAAATGACATCAGCCTTAAACAATCCCTCCTTTTTCTGAACTCAAAGCTCTCTGTTGTCTGGCTTGCTCAGATGTAACACAGCATGCTCTGGATAGAGTGCACTGACCAGACGCAGCTCTTACATAATAAACTGTTTGGCTCCCCACATGCTACCAAGCTTAGGAGCTAGAGTTACTCAACTCCCAAACAGCGTCTCACCCTCTGTGGAACAGAGTTAATATTATCCTCAGAGAGGTGAGGACACTTTGATTATAGTCTCAGAGATCTTCTTTAAGGCAATATTACCACTGGACCTCCACTCTAACCTTGAACATTCTACTCCTCCAAGACTGGATTCCAGATTTTGCTCTTTAAAGTCATACTTTGTTCGCTATAACCTGGACTGGGTTCTATCTGATCTCCCTTACTCTGTCTTGGCCCAGAACCAAGGGGCGACATTTCCCTTCCCCAAACTTCCACCTCCTAATGTATGGCACCTGCTGCCTCCTGCCCGCCCTTGTCAGAGCTGACTATCACCAGTCGGGACCTTTGCACCAAGAGTCTGCTCTCTGAGTCACATCTGATATGCCCCAACCTCAATCTTTGCATAGATTCCTGGTTAACTCACATGTCATCTGTCCTTTCTTCTCATTCATTAATCTGTTGGTTTCAGACTCAACTTTAACCAATTTCCATGTATAGATTTCCCTCCTGTTACAGATCCACGGCTAACACCCGCCCTTCCTCAAAGTCCTAGTTCTAGATTCTTGGCAACATGCCACACTCTGGTCTTTATAGTCCACCCAGGTCTCAGGTGTCGTAGGTTTGCAGTGGTCTTTGAATGATGGGCAGATCCTTCCCGGATGGTCATCTCCAGCATCGCTGGGACACTTGGTCAATCTGCAGCTGCTCTGATGACAACACAGGGGCCCCAGCACCACATCCCCCTTCCCATCCCAGCCTATAGTCCAATGTCCACAACTCCAATTCCAGGCCAAGGCTGATGCTTTCAACTCTTGGCTGCTCTCATCTCAGTTGCTCAGAAATCACAAGGATGTTGTCCATGCTCTAGAGGAATAAAAAAATCACCACCACGGTTCAGGTTCAACATTTTGCACCCAGGTTCCCACCGCACCCTGCTCTCCCCTTCTATTCATCTTCTCCTCTCCTCCCCCTTCCCTCCCACTACCTACAAGGAAAAAGTAATAACAAATAAGAAGGCTAATTCTAAGTTTGTGAGCCCCAGCATGTACGCTGGCCTGCCTTGAGTCCTGTTATTTTCTCCTATGTCTGGCTTTGACAAGACTGATGACATTTACGTTTTCCAAAAGCTTCAATAAAAGGCACTTTAGCTGCAATCACCTCCATCTAATTTCCCCAGTCAAATTTTTTCTTTTTTTTTTCTTTGCTCAAATCACACAACAGAACTAAGGCCTGAGCTGCTCTGACAACTTGTCACCAAATAGGGCTCAGCCCAAATGGGCTGTCTTGAGAACCAAGGACAAAAGTGGGGGAAAATGGACTAAGTGGCCTGAAAATGAAGTGAAAGGCTGCAGAAAAAGAGGAGATTGGCAGGAGTCAATTTGTTAAAGTTCTAGAACAGGTGGCTTGGTGCTGTGTGGGGCCCAGAATAAACAGAAAAGATGTCATTTCTTTTTTTTTTTTTTTTTTTTTTTGAGATGAAGTCTCACTCTTGTCTCCCAGGCTAGAGTGCAATGGCACGATCTTGGCTCACTGCAACCTCTGCCTCCTGGGTTCAAGCGATCCTTCTGCCTTAGCCTCCTGAGTAGCTGGGATTACAGGCACCTGCCACCATGCCCGGCTAATTTTTGTATTTTCAGTAGAGACGGGGCTTCATATGTTGGCCAGGCTGGTCTCAGACTCCTGACCTTAGGTGATCTGCCTGCCTCGGCCTCCCAAAGTGCTGGGATTACAGGAGTGAGCTACCGCACCCAGCCAAAAGATGTTATTTCTCTAGAGAGGAATAAGAGGGTGTTATATCTGGCCAGGTGCAGTGGCTCATGCCTATAATCCCAGCAATTAGGGAGGCCAAGGCAGGTGGATCACTGGAGGCCAGGAGTTTGAGACCAGCCTTGCCAGCATGGTGAAACCCCATCTCTACTAAAAATATAAAAATTAGCCGGTGTATTGGTGTGCACCTATAGTCCCAGCTACTTGGGAGGCTGAGATGGGAGAATCACTTGAACCCAGGAGGCAGAGGTTACAATGAGTCAAGATTGCACCATTATACTCCAGCCTGGGTGACAGAGCAAGACTCCATCTCAAAACAAACAAAAAAAGTGTTATATGTCTGGAATGAGAAAATAACACCATTGCCCATGGGAGTCTTCATCCTAGAGAGGGAATGTGGCTGGCACAGGGTACCCACCTTACGGTAGAACCCAAGGGGAAGGGATGAATGGATACCTCTCTTTTGCACAACAACTCTGAATAGCAGGATAGTGTGCTGGAGAAACAAAGGCCCAGACTTTTTGCCCAGAGCTGCACGGTGACTAAGAACATGAAGGAAACACATTCGATGCAACAATGCATTCATTGTTAAAATAAATGTGTTCATTGAAGAACTATGTGCATACAGAAAAGTATTCAAATCAGAAGGGCTCATCTCAATCAGTTTTCATAAAGCAAACTTGCACCACCACCCAGATCCAAGCAAAGAACATTTCAAGAAGCTCTGCTCCTGCTCTCACTTGGTCACTCACTCCCTGAAAGGTATTATCATCCTCATTTCTAAAACCAGTGATCTGTTGAACCTATTTTTGAATTTAATATAAATGCAATGATATATATAATATGTACCTTTCTGTGTCTAATTCACATTTGTAGATATGGCAATGTCATTCATTTTCATTGTTATATCATATTCCATGTAATTATATCACAACTATTTATTCATCATACTATTGACAGATCTTTGTGTTCTTTCTAGCACTTGTGAATAATAAGACTGTGAACATTATCTCTGGCTTGGTGCACATAAGCATTCACTTCTGTTTGGGGTGCACATGTAGAGAAGCATTGCTAGTTCATGGGATACATGTGTGCAGTCAGCTTTAGTAGGTCCTGCCAAGCAATTTTCCAAAGTGGTTGTACCAGTTCATTCTCTTCCCAGCAGAGTATGAGAGGCCCAGTTGCTCTACATTCTTACCAGCACTTGATGTTTCAATTTTATAGCTTTGGTAAGTGTGTGTGGTTTTAATTTGCAGTTCACTGTCAACTAAAGTTTTGTACCTTTCCATGTGTTACTGACCACTTGAATATCTTTTGTAAGCCTTCTGTCTATTTTTCTAAGGTGTGTATTTTTCTAATGTATTATCTGTCTTTTTCTCACTGACTTATAGTTATTTATATATTCTGGAGATGAGTCCTTTGTTGCTTACATGTATCCCAACAGAAGTTGTGGCATGTCACTTACAGAACTTCATGCCACCAATCTCAATCCTTTACTCTTTTTCTCACCCATCTCCCAACTTTGCTTTTGATCTGATGTCACTTGTCCCATTCTCTCTATGATCAACCCAGGCTCCCACAAATATGTCTTATTCTTCCTCTTCTCCATGTGACCTAAGCATCACACCCAGAGGCAATGTGGCTAATGGCAGACAGATGCAAGTTCACCTAGCCCCTGTACTCTAGCCCTGGTCCATGCAGCAGCCCTAAAATAGCCCCAAGACTCACCTAGGACTTCGACCCTAATAAGCATCAGGGGGTGGGTGGAGGTTAGCCCTATGGAGAGTAGGGGACAATGCTTTCATCTTCTCTGGGCTCTGGAACAGTGTGGAGGCCAGGCATATCAGTGGGAGAGTTTCTGTGGAAAATGGTAAACACTGAGAGAAGATGGACTTTGTATAGAACATTTGTTTCATAGGTTGAAAAGGCTACTGGTCTGGCTAGAAATTGGGGGACCAAAATCTTACCTTGTCACTGCCTCGGGTGAGTAGCCTATGTTGGTTTGCCCAGGATTGTCCAGGTTTTAGCTTTTAAAGTCTTGCACCCTGTGGAACCCTTCAGTGCCAGGGCAATTGATCACCCTGTTGCTGCCTAAATAGCTGTGTGTTTGAGAAAAATGACTTCCTTTCTCTGGGCTAGAAAACTCATCTGTAAGTTGATTTGGGAGTAGGATAGAGGAACTCTACTTTTCCTTTTATATCTGATTCTCTTTATTGTTGTTGCTTTTCCAGGATATTCCAATAAGTTACAGTCAAGAGGCCGATGCAAAAATTCCATGATGGAGGTGGGTGTGGTAACCTTGCCAAAATAAGAATGGCTACAGTGCTGTGGGCCACCACCATGTGCCAGGCACTGTACTCCGGGTTCTAGGGTCAAAATACCCTTTCATCTTCACGTCGTCCCTGGGATATAAGCATCAGCGTCACCATTTCATTTATGTATGAGGAAAGAGAGGCTCAGAGAGTTTGAGCACTGTGCCCAACACAAGACAGCTATGCAAAGAACTAATATTTAGCCTCTGACCTGTCTGTTTCCAAAGCCCTGGGGTTAGTTGCTGTGTTAAACCATCCAGCAGGTAACTGCAGGTTACTGTTTAGGCAGTTACCCTGCTTTCCTGACATCAGTTGTAAAACAATCCTCTCTCACCTGCCTGCCTTACACCTGTCCCATGACAAAGCACTTTCATAGGCATCATCTCATCCAATAACTACCTGACATGGTACTCAGGAAATCAAGTAAGAGCCTTGAATACTTAAAAAAAATTTTTAATCAAAAGAATTGTTATTAATAATGCTTGGAGAAAGGAGAGGCGTATCGTGCAGCTTGGGTAACTAGAATGTGGAGGTTTCAGAAAATGCTTCCCCTCTGAATGAAGCTATCCAAACTTCTTCCATGAGTCTAAAGAGACTGGAAGTTCCTTCAGAAAGAGAAAAATATTTATGTAAGAATTAAAGAGAAAGCAAGAGCCGGGGAACCCAACAATCCATTTCTAAGAGTCTACTTCCATAAGCACAAGAATTTACTGGAAATACAGATTTGGACACTTAAACTGTGTTTCCCAAGCTGTTTTCACATCTCAAATGTTATGAAAATCCATGTAAGATCGTCTCTGAACACAGAGATTGGACTCTTTGGTCATTGAAAGACTAGACAAGCATTGGTCCAGATAACAAGTAAAAGAAAAGAAAACAACAACAACAAGTATCAAAGTAATTAATAGGACTAGAAGAGATAAGTCAAAAGCCCAGCAGAGGAGACTAAATATTGTCTTGAATGGTTCTGTGCCTGAGCTGTAGACTCTAAGAGGATTTTTAGATGTCAAGCGGAAAGGAAATTCCTATTCCCAGGACCTCCTCTTGAGGTCTTAATGAAAGTTATAGACCTCTACCCCAGGAAAATATACGAACATACAATTGCACGCAGAGAATGTTACATCTGGCTTCAGAGGGTTCACAGATCCAAAGTCCAGCCCGGGGACCTTGAATCATCACCAAACCCCCATTTTCACGAGAAAGAAACTTAAGACCCATAAACACAGGGTGGCTTCCTCAAGGCCAGCAAGTTGGTGGATTATGGACTCAAAAGGGCCTCACAGGTTTCCTGTCTCTAGACCAGAACTATTCCCTTGGAAGGAAGCTGGAAGAAACTCCTGTCTTCAATGCCAGAGTCAAAGTCTATTGGACCCCTGTAAACATCCTAAAACCATCTTCAGTCTTGCTGTCCACATCAGAAGGTCCACTGATGTGCCCACCAACCTGGGTGTATTTCTGGTGTGATACCTCACCATGAAGACGCATTGGGATTCAGGGAAAGCTGAGCTACCTTCCCTGAAGCTTAAAGAGATTCCCCAAGCCATTCCCAATCAGAATAGATAGGAACATATGGCCAAAACAAATTCCATAAATGACACTGGCCATGATTCTAAACCCACTTTCCAGACAGCAAAAAAACACGTCATCTTTGTCCTGGCTCGCAAAACAGAAGTTTTCCGTATTCCTCGAGCCCATCAGAAAGAAAGGGGGTGGCTTGCCTTTTATCCAGAGGATATCTAAGAGCCTCCCACCCCTACTTCTTGAGGCTAAGGCAGAAAGGGTCCTGATTGTGTGTGAATTGCTGTGTCAGCACTCCTGGGGGCAGAAAAGGGGAAATGCCAGGTGGTGTCATCAGGAGATGAGTTCACAGCCTAACAGGGCCCAGTGGGGATGAGTTCCCCAAGGGGAAGCTCTCCATCTTCATTCTCATGTTCCCTGGCTGAGCAGGAGGTTCCAACAGCTTCGTAACAGCTGGCTGATGCCCAGAAGGCGATGAGCAGATAATATAGATAAAGTCTTTGGATGATTGCTAACTTGATTATTTCTATCAACGTATTATAATTCTTGGAATGGCTCACCCCACTTTCAACCAGCCCTCCCCCACCTCCCCTCCACTACCTGGCTCTCTAGTTCTCTCCTGCTCATTTTCTTTCTCTTCTTCTCACCCTTTACACAGGGCTGTCCAATTAATTTACTTACAGAAAACAAAATCCACTGTTGGGAGCCTTTGCTTTCAAAGGCCGATTCCCTGCTGCCTTACAACTGCTTCTAAGCAGAGAAAGTCATTAGGAGGGAGGGGTGGCTCTCCTCCACCGCTCCTTCATGGCTTCAGGGTGCTTGTGTTCTTTGCTGTGCTGCAGAGCCCTCACAAGCACGGGGAGGCAGAGGTGGAAGAGCCAGAGAGAGAGAGAAGGAGAGATTTTTTTCCGGGGGACTAGTGTGTGCTCGGGGAAGCAGAAGCTCCAAGGTCTGGATTTTCATTTCCAGAGAAAACAGCTGTGACCACTGAGAAAACCTTCATGTCTAATTTAACCCAAGCTTGCATCTCCAGTGGCCTGCTATTAAAACACCTGGTGGGTGGGTTTGTTGGTTGGTTGGTTGCTGTTACAATAGATACCTGGTTGGTTGATTGGCTGGTTGGTTGGTTGGTTGCTGTTAAAATAAATACCTGGTTGGTTGATTGGCTGGCTGGCTGGTTAGTTGTTGGTTTTAGGGCAATGTTTATCTGTGAACCTACAAGATCACTGAGGGACCACCACACCTCTTACCTTCCCGACCTCAGCACTTCTATTCTCTCCTTTTGGCTCAAAATTTGGCATAAATGACAGAAACAACTTCAAAACATTGCAGCTTACTCACTGCATCAGGGACTTTATTGTGACATCTGGTAGTTTTCCACTGTCCTGCCTGGGATGCAGCAGCTTGTGTAACAGCTTTTTCGGGGTATCCCTCTGCCTTATCCAATTCCTCAGGTCCCGCACACCTACATCACTCTCCCCCAGAAGAGGATGCTCCTGCCAGCTTCCGCAACATTTTCCCATCCTCCCAGTGATCCCAGCACCAGGGGCTCCCAGGCTATGAATATTCACCACTCATCCCTGTAAGTCATATTCAATGAATCAGCAACTCCCCCGTTCAGCCTTTTCTGCATATGGCATCTAGGACTCTGCTTGTCTTTCCATTTCCCCTGTACCACCTTACAAGGGATGAGCTCTTTGTGTTTTCTTTTTAAATTATATTATTGTGTCTTACTTAACAGACCCTATGCAAGGTTCAGTTATGTACCAGACAGTTTCCTAAGCATTTTGTAAATATTGACTCATTTAATTCTCTTGACAGTCCTCATTTTACAAGTCGAGAAACCAAGGCAGGGAACATTTTGGTGACTTGCCCATGGTCACACAGCCACAGTGGCAGAGCCAGGATTTTCACCCAGGCTAACTGTCTCTTAGTTCATGCTCTCAACCATAGCGCTATCATGCTTCTCTCCTGCTGCTGTGGCCAGAACCTGCCCATCCCAGGAAACAGGTGCCTTCTCACCATCCTCCTTGCCTCCTGTTGCTCCACCCCCACTTATGCCATATTTGCTTCAGAAATGTTCTGTCAAGGGCTGTTTCCCCTCCATTCTCCTGCCCATCTTCCCTATAATTGCTGGCTCCAAAAAGAACAACATCAGCTCGCACACATCCAAGCCTTACTTTTTACTTCCCATATCCCCCTTGTGACGAACTACAACAACGATGCCCAGATGTGCTCAAAAGCAGAGGGCTTTAAACCTGCAGGGCCATTGCTGGCCATACCTAGGGTCAAAAGTCAAGGCCTTCTGAAATGCCCACCCCAAAAATCCCTTGCCAGCAGAGTCCATCCCTATGAATCTGTTCAAACCCAACAGGCACACACCTCTTAATTCACTCAACTTGTGTTTACATAATGTCACATAGCCTATAATTCAAATCTCCACCCCAATCCTGTCACCCTTCTCTGCTTCTAGCAACTCCTCAGCCAAAGGCAGCCAAAAGTAGGTAGCCAAAGGTAGGTAGATAATATCAGTATCTGACCTTGGCTTCTGTCCTTACACGTGAGGCTTAAGGGGCTTAGCCGGACCCTGGCAGGGTCTGACTCTGGTCCATTTACACTTGGAATCTTATTACTCTCACTCAGGTGCCCTGAGCTTGAATGGCCCCTCTGATGCCCTGTGCTCAGCCCGTGCCAGGCTTCTACAGGATATGCCTAATTAAAAACCACCCCATCTTCCCACTTCCACTAGGAATAGCTACTGTCTGCTTCTCTTCCAAAATCTGCATCTCATTTCTTACCAGTACCTTCTCCCTGTGGGTCCTTTCAGTTTTCCAGAGCCTATTAAAACAGCCATGTCTGCCTTATTTATATGAGATTCGGTTACGATATATGCAACTTCCTTCCTTTCATGTCCAGGGCAATTTACTCTTCCTCTTCTTCCACATGTCACATGCTTTCTGTCCTTCTCCTGCATTCTTTCTTTTCCCAGGCTGGGATTTGAGTTTGAGGCGGATATTGCCACCGTCATCCCCTATTACTCAAGTTTGGTGGGATGGGAGGAAAGGGACTTCTTATGTTTCTGACTTGGAAACTGGGTACTGGGTACATTATTGAATTGGCCTCCACAAAGGAAAAGAAATGCAAGCTATCGTCACCAGGTACCAGTACGTGAGTTGGGGTAGGGGGAGCAACCTTGAGATGGTTTTAGCAGCAATGCACTGGTTTTTGCATCTACTCTACAATTCCTATCTTATAAAATTGGCAACTCCAGACTAAGAGATGCTATTGAATAAATGATGGATGGGAAAGGAAAAGAAGTGGAGAGGAAGAGAGGTAGAAGAAAGAAAAGGATGAAAGGAGGAAGAAACAAAAGAAGGAAGGTAGAAGGGATGGAAGGAAGCTTTATAGGATGCTTAGAACAAGCTTCTAACACTTCATTAGCTACCTAAGACATCAACCAAACAATGACTAGCCGGGGTTAGAGTGGCAACTCTGTCTTCAAGTTATGAATCTTAGCAACCATAATTCTAACTGTTAACATCTATATATTTTCACAGTTTTCAACCACTGTACTAGCACTTGTTAACACAAATCTGGCTCCCCTAAGACTAAATAGCTGTTGTGGCCTGGAGCTAGAAAGCAGCTCTTTGGACTCAGAGGCCTGTTCCCCTGCACTACATAGCCACAGACAGAGAAGGGTACAGCCACGTTCTGTCCCGTGCTTTCAGGGTGGCCCAAAGAGCTTACCAGCCCAAAAACGGTTGTGGTCAGGACTGCAGTACACTGGAATGCTGTGTTGGCCTTGGCCTCAGCAGTGTCATTTGCAACCCATACTCTCCAGCTTGCTCAGTAATGCTTAACAAATGGAAACCTCCTAAACTACTCCTAAAGCTCAGGGCTAAAAGACAAGCTCTCCCAAATTTGTCTCAGATGTTCCCTTAGGATTGAGCTCACCTTTCTGGATTTCTGATAAGAAAAAGTGAGAAGAGGCAGGAAGGATGCAGTTAGTTGCAGCCAAGAATATTGGCTCTGGAGCCAGTCTGTCCGGGTTCATATACTTGCTGCACCATGCCCTAGTGAATTGTGAATTGGGGCAAATGACTCTCTGGGCCTCTTACTTCTCATCTGTAAGATGGAGATGATAATCATACCTGGCTCATAGGGCTTGTTGTGAAGATTAAATTAAAACACGTAACTATCTAGAACAGAACTTGGCACACTGCCAGTGTTCCACAAATAGTGCTGCAATTAATTCAGTTTTTGTTGTTGTTACAAAAAAGGTACGTCCTTACCTATGGGTAAAAGGAAATTTGGAGAAAGTTCCTGAAAGAGTAGAAAGGACACAACTCACCCCTTTTAAAATCTTGCACTGAGGCATTGTGTAAGTTAGTTATAGCTGCATAACAAACCACCCCAAAACCCAGTGCAACAATTATTTTTCTTCTCACAAATCCATAGATTGGTCAATGGGAAGGGGGCATCTCTGCTTTAGACTGCAGATCTAGCTGAAGCAAATCACAATGCTACCCCAAGTCAAGGGGGAAATTCACTACACAACTAGTGGGAGTGGGGAGGCATCAAAGTCATAGGGCCAAGAGTGTAGAAACAGAATCAGGACCAATAATTCAGCCTTCTACAGATAGGTCCACCTCTCTCATTCCCTCTATCCTCCTCCCAGGATTTGGTTTTTCTCAATCCTCCCCTGACACATCGGCTACCTATCCACACAGCAGATTTTTGAGCCATCTGGGATGGAGACTAGATCTTTTCTGTGAAATGTGTATATCTCCTAGGACCAGAGCACACTGTGCGCTTGACCGAAGTCTAGCTCCCAAGGAGCCCTGCCTCCTACAGAGAGCATTTCCCCGTGAGACAATGCCACCACCCACCCTTGGGAGGCCAAGGCATGGGCAGGCCAGCTCGGAGGTAGAAGCGTGCACCCAAGCTCGGACAGCAGTGGGAGAGACCCACTGCCATTCCAGAGCTGGACTTACCCACAAGAAGCATCTGACCCCCAAGCAAGAGCTCAGCCCCATTTCAAGGACAAAGTACAGTTAATAGCTTTGAAAATGCACAGCTAGAATAAAAATTGTTACCAAAGTGGGTTCTTCAGATTTTAGAGAAATGCAATTGCTTGGAAAGCTTCTGTCAATCGAGTCGCACTGAATGCAGGGAGACCACTTAAGGCAGCTATGATAGAGAGTCAAGTGCGGACATTTGAGAAAGGTTAAAAGGAGGTTGTATGTCTGGGAGCAAACAGTACCTATGTTGGCTGTCAGAAAGAGGGGCTTGAGGGATGAGAGAAGGGTCCCTCTCCCGGAGAAATGTCCCAGCACAAGTCCTGCTTTAAAGGGGGTTGGCCAGTAAGCTCTGGGGATGCCCCACAGAGATGCCACTCTACTCCTTGTTGACGGCCACACTGCCCTGCTCAGCACTAACTATATACCTCAGTGCCTGTCTGGCACCCAGCACAGTTCCTTCATTCATTCTAACGTTCGTTCAGAACCTACATCCACAATAAGACAGATTCCATTTCCTCAAGAAGCTCAGCGTCTCTTCAAGCAGACAGACAGGAAAATCAACTTTTCAACACAGGCTGATAAGTGTTGTAATAAAGACCTGTTCTTGGTGCCACAGGAGACCAGAGAAGCACCTGGCCAGTGGGATGTGCAGGCGAGAAATACAGACGGGAGTTGCCTCTTTGAGGGAGAGGCTGCTCGGCAGTGTAGGAGACAGAATGATGCAAGCAAACAAATGAGACTCAAAACATTCGAGAACTGTGGGTAAATCCCCACTGGAAGGACAAAAGGGGTGTTGGACCTGATAAAATCTCAGACTGGAGAGGTGGGCAGTGTCCAGTTGACAAAAACTCAATTTCAACCAACCGAAAAGAGGCGAGCAGGCACTGTGTCCATATCTAGCATAGAGAGATTCTTCTATCAAGGGAAGGCAGGACACAGGATGTATCTGTGCCACCTGCCCTTCTCTGCCCCCTCTCTTGCTCCCAAAGAATGACCACATAGTTCCAATCACCTTTTGATTTCCCAGTCAGCTGTCAGGTTTCCGACACCTTCCCAGCAGAAAGAGTATTTTTGGATTGGTATTCATGATAGGCCAGGGGTTCATCCATGTTGTTGAAAATGTCAGGACCTCCTTTTTTAAGGCTGAATAATACTCAATTGCACATATATACAACAATTTCTTTATCTACTTATCTATCAAGGGACATTTGAACTATTTTCCTATCTTAGCCATATGCATAATGCTTGGCTTATAAATAATGATGCAATGATTAAGGGAGTGAAGACATCTCTTCGAGATACAGATTTTGGATTTTCCTTTGGATATATATGCCCAGTAGAGGAATTGCTGGATCATGTGATAGTTCTTATTTTAATCTTTTGAGAAACCTCCATACTCTTTTCCACAATGGGTACAATTTACCTTCTCACCAAGCTGTTGGTTTTCTATGCTCAGCTTACAATGCTGTTTTTCAGATGGTACTAGAATCTTCCTAACCCTTCTAACAAGATAGGAAGTGACTATAAAAACGTTTTGAACTCTTTTTACCCCCCAGAGATGATCACCTGCCCAAATGCGTAGTGTGTTGTAACTTAAAATTGTTCATTTCCTTTACAAAAAAAAAGAGCCAAGTGCTCCCAATTTGCTGGTGTTCTGGTCTAGCATGCGGCTATCAATAACAGGCTTCCTAACAGATTGTTTCAAAACACAAACATATTGAATCAACCTCCTTCAAAGTTTAACATTTTAGGGCCAGGTATGGTGGTTCACACTTGTAATCTCAGCACTTTGGGAGGCTGAGGAAGGAGGATGACTTGAGGCTAGGAGTTTGAGACCAGCCTGGGCAATGTAACAGAACCCAATCTTTACAAAAAGTTTTAAAAAATTAGTCAGGCATGGTAGCACCCACCTGTAGTCCCAGCTACTTGGGAGACTGAGGCAGGAGGGTTGCTTGAGGCCAGGATTTCAAGGCTGCAGTGAGCTATGATGGCGCCACTGCACTCCAGCCCGGGAGACAGTGAGACCCTGTCTCCAAAATATAAAACGAAAGAAAGTTTAGTGTGTTACGAATGAATGTGAAGAATCCCTTTCAAAGAATCTTGTGCTAAGGAGAGAGCATCTTGAAATGGGTATCTGAAAATGTTAAAAA
Organism: Papio anubis; assembly: GCF_008728515.1. NCBI lineage: Eukaryota > Metazoa > Chordata > Mammalia > Primates > Cercopithecidae > Papio > Papio anubis. The sequence continues at coordinate 19,424,473 of NC_044983.1, forward strand.
TTGTTACATTCTGTTGCAAAAAATGATACGAGTCATTTACTTCTAAAATTTCTCATGGAGACGCAATTTAAAAAGTTGAAAATGGACTATTCTACTCTGTCTAAAATCGTTCAAATTAAGTGTTTAATTTTTTAACCAGTTTGTTAAAATTACAAAAAATGCAGCATCTTCTGACCCTTAAAGAACAACTGACCAACAGAAAGGAGAAGAGAAAAGTACTAGACGGGCCAGGCACAGTGGCTCATGCCTGCAGTCCCAACACTTTGGGAGGCTGAAGTGGGCGGATCACGAAGTCAGGAGTTTGAGACCAGCCTGACCAACATGGTGAAACCCTGTCTCCACTAAAAATACAAAAATTAGCCAGGCATGGTGGTACATGCCTATAATCCCAGCTACTCGGGAGGCTGAGGCAGGAGAATTGCTTGAAACCAGGAGGCGGAGGTTGCAGTGAGCCAAGATCGCACCACGGCACTCCAGCCTAGGCGACAAAGCAAGACTTTGTCTAAAAAAAAAAAAAAAAAGAAGAGAAACAAGGCTTTCTTTTCAACATGGTTTAGTAAATGTAACCAATGAAGTGTTTCTTGCCTTTGTATCTGCATATCTTTGCAATTTCCAGCAATGGACAGCTAAGAAAACTAAATCTTGAAATAAACTGTACTTAAAAATTGATGCTTGAATTGTTTAGTCACAAAGTCATATACCAAGATACAATAAACATTGTGAAGCATATTCAATCACATTTTTGAGACATTAACAAATAAGATAAAACAAAAATATTTTAAGTAATATTTTATCTTAAATCAATATTGTTGATTTTATATTCTTTATGTATATTTTATATGTGTAATAGATATATAGATAACTTTTCTTTCCCCAGGCTTGAATGCAATGGTGTGATCATAGCACACTGCAGCTTTAAGCCTTAAACTCCTGGGCTCGAGCAATCCTGACAGTTCAGTCTCCCAAGTAGCTAGGACTACAGGCATGTGCCACTACTCCCAGCTATTTTTTTCATTTCTTGTAGAGAAGGGCTGTTACTATCTTTCCCAGACTGTTCTTGAACTCCTGGCCTCAAGTAATCCTCCTACTTGAGCCTCCCAAAGCATTGGAATTATAGGCATGAGACACTCTACCCAGGCTAAATATACATTTCTATGGTATATTTTTTACATATATATAAAATAAGACTTATAATAGATTAGTATACTTTTTGGAAATCAGTTGTAAAATATACACTTTGGAAGCACCAGCTCAATGTCCTTCCATTGTTGGAGTTCATAATCACACAACATAAAGACCACCGGCCTGGGCCGCTACATAGTCTCCTAGGGGCTCCCCACATCCACCCTGCCACCTCTTCAAGCCAGTCTCCATCCCCTAGCCCAGCAACCTGTTCACACTCAGCTTATCTTACTACCCTCAGAACAACGACCCACATCTCATGCCTTATCCTCCTTGATTGCTTATGGTTATCCCCTTCCAGTTCCTTCAAGACTAGTACAGCACAGCATACAAAATGTGTGACCATTGATGTGAGAATCTCGACCCCTCTAGGGTGGCAGGGGAGCCCTAGGCAGTATAAATCAAAAGTATCTGAGATGGGTCTCAATCAATTTAGAAAGTTTATTTAGCCCAGGTTAAGTACACATGCCCAGGAGGCAGGTCTCTGTTTTTCTCCAAAGGTGATTTTGAGAACTTCAATATTTAAAGGGGAAAGAGTGGTATTGGGCACACAGGATGAAATTTTTTTTAAAGTATGGGTAGATAAGAGACAAACAGTTGCATTCTTCTGAGTCATTGATCTGCTTTTCACTGGATACACAATTTACATGTTGCGGGGGCAGAGGAATAGTTACTTATGACTTTGGCTCAGTGAATCTGCGTTTTTGCATCGGAGGAAGCAATCAGATATGCATTTGTCTCAGGTGAGCAGAGGGATGACTTAGGGTTCTGTCCTTTGTCCCACACCTGTGAGGATAAGCTATCAATTTACATTGTCAGGGTAAAATTCAACAGAACGTTTTTAGGGTAAAGATTTGGAGGCTCACGAGGAATTTCCTAGGGGGCAAATTGTGAGGGAGGTATGTAGCCTTTTTTAATCTTTGTAGCTATCTCGTTTAGGAATAAAATGGGAGGCACGTTTGCCTGATGCTGTTCCCAACTTGACTTTTCCCTTTGGCTTAGTGATTTAGGGATCCCAAGATTTATTCTCCTTTCACAGTGGGCATCCCAGACCCAGCATTTACGCTCAGCAACTGTTCTCTGAACACAACCATGTTGTCAACGCTCCAAAGATAGAGACCATACAGGTTTTATCCATCAATGTATACCCAAAGCCCAGACCAGTGTATGGTATAGCCCATAAATATTTATCGAATAAATCAATCATTATGTGGGTAAGTTGTGTCCAAGAGAGACTCCTGCCATCGGCCACCTGCTGCCTCAAAATATCCTTCCTTCCCATGGTGGTCCTAGGTCACCAGACTCCGCATCCCTTTGCCTTAAATGTGTTTCATTTTCAAGGCATTTGTGGCCCTTCCTTCACCTTTTAACACACCCTAAAGTGCTCTATTCATCCAAATCCCAGGGAGAAGGGATTAGCAGAGACCAATATTTTTCCTTCCCCTGGACCCTGGAGCTCCTTATGTAAATCAAACCTCCTTTGCCAGGCAAGGAATAGATCAAATTACCAAAGACCCTACAACTAATAGAGGCCTACCAGCCTTTGCAAAACCAATAGGACCACTCACATAACCCTCAGCTGACTAAAGAAGGTCAGTTTTCTTTGGGGAAATTCTACCGTGATACCTTTAGAGCAGTCCCTGTAACCGTAGTAGGTTCATTGCCCAATGCACATAACAAGTCAATACGCCGAGGCCATGAGTTTCAGCAGAGAAGGAGGTTTAACTATAGCATCACCAAACAAGCAGATGGGAGGAACTTGGAGTTAGGCCCTCTCAGGGTTTTGGAGTGAGCCAAGGTTTGGAGATTGTTGATTGGTCTAAGAGTGCAGAGTGAAGTCATGGGATAGTGAAGAAGCTGCATTCTCATGCAGTTCCCATTCCTCTGTGGGGGTCTCCAAACTGGTTGCTGAAATTCAGGTATAAGAAACATTGTAAGGTATCTTTAAACAAAAAGCTTATGATTCTAATGCCAGAGATCCTGTCTGTAGGAACAATGGGGATGCACATGGTCAATATCTAGTGACTTTTAGCAACAAGGAAGTGGATCAAAATGCAACCTGATGAATGCTTAATTATAACTGTGTTTCTGTCCAGAACCTGGCATGCAATTCTTGTCAATCCTTCGGGGGTGGTTTCAGTCCCAGCCCCATGGATTTAGAGTTAGGGGAGCAGATCCTTATTGGAAACTGCTGTCAGAACTTTGTGACCTGCCAGCTGTGTGTACAGTGTCACACAGGGTGTCCTCCAGCTTGGCCAGCCCAGAGGGACACTCTACTTACATGGGGTGACACAAAACCTCCCTAGCAATGAGCCTTCCGAGCCTATAATAGGATCCAAAAATCACGTTTATTAAGTTTTATTTTCGAATTGATACATAAAAATTGTACATATTTATGGAGTACACAGTAATATTTCTATACATATAATGTATAGTGATCAGATGAGGGTATTTAGCATTTCCATCATCTCAAACACTCATCATTTATCGGTACTGGGAATATTCAATATCCTCCTTTCCAGCTATTAAGCAGCAGAAAGCTATAGAGAAAGAGAGGAACAAAACAGCAGCTACCAGAAAAACAAGTTACACCCTTCTTCCCCGTCACAAAATGAGCGCAGCAATGTCTCAGGCTCCAGTACAGAACACACTGACTGTAGACCCATGGGCTGCATAACCTGTGGATTTACTAATGATGGAAAGTGAACACTGCTCAGCAGGGGTAGGCCAGGCCAGGGCCCCTGCAGAGGGAAGAGATGTAGTTCGGAGAGGGTGCTCCTGCTACTTCCGTGATTGGGGCTGGGGAAGGTGCAGTGAGGATGTGCCTAGAAAAAATCTAGAAACAGAAGGGATGAAAGTCAATGGAAGCAAGGAATTCTAGAAAAACCAGGAAGGTGAGCAGCCTAGCCAGAGAAACAAGCCTCTCCCAAGGTTTCATGTGCCACCCTGGGGATGCTGTAGAGAGATTATCAATGACTTCAGGTGAGATGAATGGATTTCTAAACTTGGAACTGTCTGCATATTCTGTTTCTCTGTACAGACTCTACATGGAATGCTTGATATTCCTACTACAGACTGTTTTATGTTCATTTAAATTCTAAATATAGCTATGTGGTGAGATTTCTCTTCCAGCAGTTTAGCTATCCCCAGGAGTGCTTGGAAAGGGGGTAAAGATGTGCCAAATGGCAATACTCCATAAAACTAATTACCTGGGAAATTTTGTGGTGAAAATGCATTGTGATACAGGTATTCTGTGTAGTTTTTAAGTCAGGACAAGCCCTGCATTTATGAGCCATAAATGAAAATATTGAATATGCAATATCTATTAGCCTTGCAGCTCCAGATTCTGAATCACTTGTTAAGTGTGTCCTCAACGCATGAGTGCCACCAGCCGTGGTGATTAGACGGCCAGCCCCACCCCTCCTCAATCCTGAGCCAGTGGCTTCCGTCTCTATGTGCATTTTGGTTGAGATTTTGATTTTCCCTTGGGTCAAGACCTGAATGGCTCATCTAGTCCTTATGTGAAGTGATTCAGCCTGGCATCTAAGCACCCTGTGACAGCTCCATTCTGTCCATTCATCTCAAATGTATCCCTGACACCAAGTCTTTAGGTTCCCTTTTCTCTCTCCATAAAGATTAGACAACAAATAAAAAGGATGCCAAAACACATTATAATAAATATAGACAGATCAGCTATATGATAAGAAATATGAGCATATATTAGGCCAGACATGGTTACTCATGCCTGAATCCCAGCACTTTGGGAGGCCGAGGTGGGTGGATCACCTGAGATCAGGAGTTCAAAACCAGGCTGGCCAATATAGTGAAACCCTGTCTCCACAAAAATGCAAAAATTAGCCGGGCATGATGGCAGGTGCCTGTAATCCCAGCTACTCGGGAGGCTGAGACAGGAGAATCACTTGAACCCGGGAGGCAGAGGTTGCAGTGAGCCGAGATCTTACCATTGCACTGCAGCCTGAGCAACAGAGCAAGACTCCATCTCAAATTAAAAAAAAAAAAGAAAGAAAGAAAGAAATACTAGAATATGTTAAAGTAAACCTGTAGCCTTCTTTCCATCCTCACTCTCAGCCCCTTATCACCCTCCCACCTTATCTCACAGAGGACACTGAAATAGCAAGAAGAGAGGCATTCCCCAAGCTCCACTATCACACACACAGCTGTAGACATTCAATCTCCCTGCCTTGATTCCCATTGTTGTGCACTGCCCGGCTGTCCTTCGAACTCAGCTCCATGTCTCCACCTGTGTGTGCACTCACTTCTGTCCCCTCTCACCCACTGAAGGACATGCCCCAGCATTCTGCCCTCTTCTGCCCTGTATCATCACACTTTTTCCTCTCTACTGATCTCTTACTACAGGCACATTTGTTGGACACCCCCAAGGGTGATCTCCAGTGAGTCACCTACTTGTGCAGCTCCCGCCCCTTGAGTGCAGGCAGAATCTATGACTTGATTCTAGCCCAGAAAATATGACAAAAGGGCTGTAGTGAAACTTCCTGGACTATATTTTCTTATATGGCAAAGGTGAGAGCATCTCACAGATGTGATTCAGTTCCCTCTTCAGTTGTCTTCAAGTTCCTCAAACGGGAGATTACCCTGGGTGGTGGGTCTGGTCTAATCAGAAGAAAGCCCTTCAGAAGAGGGCTAAGGCCTTGACTGAGCCAAGAAGTCTCCAGCTGACCTTGGCATGAGCTGCCAGGTGCTATCAGGGCCTGAAAATTATGAGTGGCAGCTCAGAGCTGAGAGTGGCCCCAAGTTGACAGCCATCAAGGAAACAGGGACTTCATTCCTACAGCTGCAAGGAACCGAGCTCAGCCAACAACCATGTGAGCCTGGAAGAAGACCCTCTGCTCCAGAAAGGGACTCAGCCCAGTCAACACCTTGATTGCAGCCTCATGAGAAACCTTCGACCACAGGCATCCACTTTCGCCATCCCTGGACCACTGACCCAAAGAAGCCATAAAATAATATACTCCATGGAATACTACACAGCCATAAAAAAGGATGAGTTAATGTCCTTTGCAGGAACATGGATGAAGCTGGAAACCATCATTCTAAGCAGACTATCACAAGGATGGAAAACCAAACAAAGCATGTTCTCACTTATAGGTGGGAGTTGAACAATAAGAACACATGGACACAGGGCGGGGAACATCACACACCAGGGTCTGTCGGGGGGTGGGGTCTGGGGGAGAGATAGCATTAAGAGAAATAGCTAATGTAAAAGACAAGTTAATGGGTGCAGTAAACCAACATGGCACATGTATACCTATGTAGCAAACCTGCATGTTGTGCACATGTACCCTAGAACTTAAAGTATAATAAAAAATAAAAATAAAAGTTAAACAACCATAATAATGGTACACTCATATTGTTCTAAGCCAGTAAGTTTGAGTGATTTGTTACCCAGCCATAGAAAACTAATAGAGGATACAAACACAAGTTATTTCTTCCACTAAGAAAACCCTCTCTTGCACTAGCTTCTACTCTCAGTGCCACCCTTTTATCTTTTTCCTTTTATAGCGAAAGACCTTCAAAGGGTAGGCCCATCTGTGTCTCCAGTTCCCTCCAGTCCTCTCCCAAACTCACACCAATCAGACTTCTGCTCCCATCACTCCTCAGAGTTGCTCTCCTCTGAGACCTCAGTGACCTCCAAGTTGCTAAATCCAGTGGTGAATTCTTGGTTGTTCATTATTTGCCCCAATCTGCAGCACTAGTACAGCTGATCACCCTCCTCATGTAAATTCTTTCTTCCTTGGCCTCTGCGATACCACAGTTGCCTGGTTTTCTGCCTGTCTCTCTGCCACTCCTTCTCAGTCTCCTTTGCTTGTCACTCTCTTCTCCATGGCCCATCTACACGGGGACGCCCCACTCTCACTTGCTGATCTCATTTGCTCCCTTGGCTTTAGCTACCATCCATCAGCTGATGATTCCCAAATGTCATCTCAGCCCAAGCCTTTCACTCAAATTCCAGGTTCATATATCAAATTGCCTACTCATCACCCCATCTGGGGGTCCAATAGGAATCTCAAACTCAACATGCCCAAACTGGAGCTCCAGATTCCTGCCCACCAAGCCTGCTGCATCTGTCCCCCATCCCAGTTAATGGAACTCCACCCTTTCAGATGCTCAGTCCAAAAACCCTGGATTCAGCATTAACTCACTCTTTATGTCACACACCAATTCGATCTCTCAGAATCCTTTTTTGTCTTCAAAATATAGCTAAAGTCTGACCATTTCTCACAGCCCCTACTGCTAATCCTCTGTCCAAGCCACCAAATGTCTCCTAGATTATTACGATAGCATCCTAACGGGTTTCTCAGCTTCTGCCCTTCCCCACTCAACTCAACACACCAGCCAAAGTGAATTATCAAAATACGATGTCATATCTCTCCTCCAACTTTCGCACCACTCTATCTAACGTCTTCACATGGAATTCAAGATCTTACAGGATCTGCCCCTGGTGTGTTCCTGCCTCAGAGTTTTTGCACTATCAACTGCTGCCTCTCTTTCAGATCTCCTTCCCCAAATAGCTGATGAATTCTTCCCTCACTTCTTTCATATCTTTATTCAATCTCATCTGCTTCTCTGGCCACTCTACCTAAAATGTTAAGCCCCCCAACACTTAGCCTACTGCTCTTTCTGCCTTATGTTTCTCCTTAGCATTCATCACTATTTAACATTCTGTGTACTTTATTTAATTTTGTTTAATGTCAATCTTCATTGGGAGATTGGGGTGTACATTCTATGAAAGGCAAAGATTTTTGTCTTTTTTTTATTAACCACTATGTCCCTAAGTGCCTAGAACAGTGCCTGACATGTACTGTTCAATACATTTGTTAGAATCATTGAGTAAATATAAAACCTTCAAAAATATTCTGCAGCTTAGGAGAGCAAAGTGCTCAGTTCTCAGAAAAGAATCTGTCTTATTCACTGTAGGGAACAGAAGAATGTACAGAAAATATGTTTCATGTGTGCAATAAAAATGTGAGAGGACTTTGCCAATTTTAGGCAAAATAAGTAGAAATTTCATGAAGAAACATAACAGCTAAATTATGTTCCACATTGGATTCAACACTGTAGAAAATCAATCAGTGTTTTAAATGATAGACTAGATAACAATCTCTAAATAGAAAGGAAAAAATAGCCCAGCATTATGGGAAAAGGATGTGACCCAATTATTTTATACATAATGACAACAGAAAATCAGTTTTTAAACATTCTAAGTTTAGAAAGTATACTTGAGTTCTCTTTCTGAAAAACTTCTTAAAACATTCTCTAGAACACTGGAATCAAGAATAGAAGAGTTGTGGGAAGATGGGGGAACCTCGAAAAGCCTGGTGATAAACATTGAAACTAAGTAGACTGGTCCAAATAATTTGCTTTAGGTGTGGTTATAAACTTGATTAAATAAAACAAATAAAGAAACAAAAAGCAGAAAGAGAGAAAGGAAAAGGAAACAATAAGCCTCAAGTTGTTTAGGGAGGTAAAGGTTTTTATTTCGGTGTAAACCTTAAATAATTAGAAATGTAAAGTTATTTTCAAGTTTTAAGGTACCCAATATTCTAATTAAAAACTGAATGTCAGCCGTAAAAGCTAGAAGTTAGCAAATTTTGGCATTGTAGATGATAAAAACAAATAAAACAATATATTTAGCAAGAGTATATGATTTTAAAAATTTAATATCTATCAAAAAATCAAAATTATTTATAAATCACTGAAATCTTCTATAATCTTATTTGTCATTTAATCTACTTGATCAAAGACTGAAAACAGTTTATTCAAATATCCCACTATGGTTGTGGTCTTGTGACATATAATCATATCTGATGTGTTTTAGAGATAATTTTTATGAAGAAGTAAATTTTGATAAAGAAGAAAGGGCAGGCCGGGCATGGTGGTTCATGCCTATAATCCAGCACTTTAGGAGGCCGGGATGGGTGGATCACCTGAGGTTAGGAGTTGGAGACCAGCCTGGACAACATGACAAAACCCCGTCTCTATTAAAAATACCAAAACTAACCAGGTGTGGTGGCGCATGCCTATAATCCCAGCTACTCCGGAGGCTGAGGCAGGAGAATCAGGAGGCAGAAGTTGCAGTGAGCCGAGATTGCTCCACTGCACTCCAGGCTGGGCAAAAGAGGGAGACTTTGTCTGAAAGAAAAAAAAAAAGAAGAAGAAGGAGAAAGGGCGTTTCACCTACTGCCCATTTCTCAAGTAGAGTGACCAGTAGCAAAAGTACGAAATGGGGCTCTCTATGGCGAGGGAAGGAAAGCAAGATCTTACCTGAGATATTAGGGAACCTGGAGGTCAGAGGAGGAAGGAGATGGGGGAATGTGAAGGTAGCCAAGGCCTGAGATGCCAAAAGCATGTGTTAGAAAGATCAAACCTCGTGGGAGGTCAGGGGCAGGCATCAAAGTCAAGAGGCTGAAGGACGTGCTTGGAACCAGTGGGGAGGACAAGAAGCAGGTCTAGATAAAATTTTGGCAAGAAGCATATATCAGGGGTGCCCTAAAAATGGCCAGGAGCCACAGAAATCCAAACTGTTTTAGCAATGAGACCTTTTCTCCAAGTGAAACTCAATCAGCCACAAAGACAAAAGAGCAACAGCTCTGCCAAGAGCAGGGAGGGGGCGCGGAAACCACCCCCTGACTTCTCCTATACTTCAGGAGCAGCTGGGAATTGCTTTTATCGAAACTCTACAGTTCCCTGGAGCAAAGGTTAGAAACCACAAGCAGGGCTACCCTGGGCAAATGTTTTTTGATAGAGTCCTATCTATATAAAGAAATCTTAATTTTAAAATGGGCGATAAAATCCACGGATCCAATGTCAATTTCCTGGTTGATATTATACTGTACTGATGTAAGCGGTTATCATAAAGGGTGTGATAGTGGATTTATGTGTCAGCTTGGAGAGTGTTTAGGGATGAGATTAACATTTAAATGGGTAAATTTCCAGTAAACAGATTGCTCTCCATAGTGTGGGTGGGTCTCATCCAATCAGTTGAAAGCCTGAATAAAACCAAAAGACCAGCCTCCCCAAGTAAGATGGAATCCTCCAGTACACTGCCTTCGGATTTCATCTGCAACATTGGCTCTCCTGGGTCTCCGGCTCACATTGTAGATTTTGAACTCGCCAGTCTCCATAATCGTGTGAGCCAATTCCTTATAATAAATCTCTCTCTCTCTTTCTACACACACACACACACACACACACACACACACGCACACACACACACACACCCTATTGGTTCAGTTTCTCTGGAAAATCCTAATACAGGATTATTAGGGTAACTGGGCAAAGGGTACATGGGACCTCTCTGGACTCTTCTTGCAACTCCCTGTCAAGCCATAAAAATAAAAAGTTAAAAATAAAAGTCAAGGTCTTGAAAGTCAAGGAGGGACTGATAGATTGTTCCAGACTGAAGGATTCTAGAGAGACATGGCAGACCTCATTACCTGAGACTGGATCCTTTTGCTATAAAGGATGTTATTGGGTCAATTGGAAAAACACGAAAGGGGTTTCCGGGTGCAGAATATATGAGAATTGTTAGTACTATACATACACATACACACAAACACACACACACACACACAAATTGTGTTTGAAGTTGTTTCAAAAGAAGAAGTTAAAAAAATAATCTATTGATCCATGTAAGCTGTAGCGATTTATGGATGAAGATTTAGAACAGAGGTCAGCATACTTTTTCTGTAAGGGCTAGATAATAAACATTTTTTTTCCAGACTTGCAAATCATATAGTCTCTGTCATCACCACTCAATTCCGTTATTATAGCACAGAAAGCTGCCACAGAAAATATGTGAACGAATGGGATGGCCATATTTGGCCCATGGCGGGCACAGGCTGAAGTTTGTCAATTCCTGGTTTTGAATAAGAGATGTATCTTTATTGACCAATTGGTGTGCCTCAAGATTCTTTGTAGAGTACAGGCAGCACCTCTTCCTTCTCAGGCCCAGAAACCATCTCCTCGTGTTCTTTAACAAATGTGCCATTCCTGGCTAACTTTCCATCTCTCACCTTAGGACAAAGATAGAAAGCTGGGCACAGTGGCTCACACCTGTAATCCCAGCACTTTGGGAGGCCGAGGCAGGCGGATCACTTGAAGCCAAGAGTTTGAGACCAGCCGGGCCAACATAGAGAAACTCCGTCTCTACTAAAAAACTCAAAAATTATCCAGGCATGGTGGTACATGCTTGTGATCCCAGCTACTCAGGGGTCTGAGGCACAAGAATCACTTGAGCCTGTGAGGCGGAGGTTGTAGTGAGCTAAGATTACCCCACTGTACTCCAACCTGGATGACAGAGCGAGACTCTGTCTAGAAAAGAAAAAAAAAATGAAAAGATAGCAATGTTGTTATTTACTTACAATGCTGTAGCTCCTTGAAACCTATTTGCCCAGAAACTATAAAGGTTTTCTTGCTTCTGCTGTTCCCTGGAATCGTGTATTTCACACCAATTACATCATTGCATGGGACTCTTCATTGTCCACATGCTGCCCTCAACACACTGCCTTTGAGAGGTATTGCCCTCAAGTTTGCAATACCTCTCAAAGCTGTCACAGTGCTTCCCTGATGATGGTCACAAATGCAAGTCTACTTTGTATCAGAACTGCCTGATACATGGCACAGAGGGGATGAGGGACCACCTCAGATGCCAGCAGCAGGGCTATGCAATGTAAAAGACCCCTGCCACTATCGCTATCACCTTAGGGTGCTGTAGACTGGAGGTGACACTGCAGGCAGAACATACTTGGGCAAGAGTCTGTGCATGAGGCTCAGCCCCAAGGGTTGCTGATGGACCCAAGGCAGATTAGAACCCCAAATTCATCCTCTGCCTGACACAGGCGAGAGTCATCTGCATTCAGCATATCAGCACTATTCCTGCAACCCAATCTCATGCACACTTAAGAAAGAAATGTCATGCCTGCCAGTGAAAGAGATACATTCCACAGAATGCTCTTCTGGAGTGCAGCCATAGGGCCTCAGTATAGCCCCCTAGGTGTGTGAGTCCTAGAGCTGCTTGAAGCATCACTTTGACCCTGTGCATGGGATAAAGGGTGAAATGGCATCCTAAAGAGGAGGAAAGACTAGTGTCCATTGGGATCCTGATTCAGGCTTATAGCAATGGCCTAGACAACTGGCCCCCAGGATGGAAGGGGCACTAGGAGCAGAGATGAATGGGGCCGTCTGCCCAGCCTGTATCACACTGCCTTTGCCGCATCCCAATGAAATTATCACAAAATATAAGACAAATTGAATCATCACAAACCAATATCACCATAGGGGTGCAGGGAATAAGGTTATTAATTTCTGCTTAAGGGATTGGGATAAGCTGTGTGAATGTAAACCAGCCTTTGTAGTAGAGATCACGCTTGAATAGCCAGGTGCCACAGCAGAAGCCCCTCGAGGTGGTGGGCCTAGCAGTAAGTGCTGTTTAAGAAAAGGGAGTGCAAGAGAGAAACCTGGAAGGGCAGTCAGTGGGGTCAGGGTGTAGAGGACACCAAATACCCAGAACTTCCAGTGGGGTCTTGTCGCTGGATTCTTGAAGATGGCCAAGAAACATTGAAGGGAGAAAATTACCTGACAGCAGAGAGGCAATCACAGGGAAGATGATACACAACACCTTAAAGAGCCAGGTTAGAACTAATGCAACCCAAGCCGTCTCCATCTGGCCGGACCTCTTTTGGATACAATCATTAACACTGGAGGGATGGAAGGATGGAGGGATGGAGGGATGGAGGGATGGAGGGATGGAGGGATTAGGGAGTTCTCCAAGGGACTGTCAGCACCAGAGAGTATTACAGCAAAACAGGTAAGATTACCCAGTACCTGGTTGTGGGGAATAAGAGAAAAGGGGAAAAAACATTGTATTAGTTGTGGGGCTTTTTTTCTTGCATTTTATGATGTTTTAATATCTTAAAAAATTTACTGGCTAGAAGACTGCCCCTCCCAGGGCTAGCCAATTCTTAGAGATAACAAAATGCTTAGCCCACAGGAGGTTTTCATACGCAAACCTACCAATCTTGAGTATATAGCCCCACATACCTTTCTGTCTCAGGCTCACACACCAAGCTAATATCTCTTCTATCCTAGGTCATCCCACGGCCAGGTATTAGGCAACTTGAGACTGTCCTTATAACCAAAAGCCCACCATAACTATTCAAACTCACCGATTTTGTTTATCTTTCCCTGCCTTGCCTTCTCCATGGAAACCCCAAAGGCTATGGGTCAGGTTTTTCCCTTGCTCCATCTTCTGCCACCTGGCCCAAACCTGGTGCTACGGCTGTGGCCCTGGATGACACAGGGTGACCCTCCTCCCCTCCTCTGTAAGACCTGTGAGTAGGAGAAACATCTCCCTTCCAGACCTCAGTCTCCTTTCCTCCTGTGGCCACACTGACTTTACCCAACCATATCCAACATTTCCATTCTTAGAATCACCATCTGTTTTCATTCTTTACTCAATGAGTGTCCAGCGTCATGTTCTATGTGCTGTTTCTTGAGATTTATAGACTGGATACTTGGAAATGTGGTTCCTTTCATAGAAATAGAAAATGAGGAAGCAGGTGAAGTTTGAGGGTCAGGATCATGAGTCTGATTTGGGGATGTTGAGTTTTGAGGTGCTGGGCAAGGCACACAAGTGTAGATGCCCTGAAAATGAGAAATACAAACCTGGAGCTTCCCCCTCTCCCACCAAGTTTCCCTCTGACCTAGGACCTACTCCACTCATTAAGAAATTCCTAACTCTAGATAAGCCCATATTGAATGTGCAAGGAAGATGGTGGGTGTTCAGGAAGTGTTGCTTAGCTAATTAATTAAAAGAAACAATGGGCTGACCACTAAGAAACACAGGCTGAAGCCTAATCACTGTCCCTTGTTCTGGTAAAATTACTCCCCTCTCCCTTTCTAGGCCTCAGTTTCCTCTTCTGTTAAACAAGGGAGTTGAACTGGATGTCTAAAGCTGCTGCCAGCTACAATCCCACCCTTACCCTTGTACTACTTCCCATCTTGGAGTTGAGCACAAAAGGATCCTTCTCAATTGAACCCAAGGGTAATTTGAAGAGGTAAATGTGGAACTTCCTCCTTCCCATCCTACATCTGGATTGGGTGGGCAATCATATCAAACACTGAGTGCCCCTTCCTTGGCCCATGCCCATCCTCCACCCCAAGCTCTGTGTGAACCCGCCTCCAGCTCTATGTGACGACATTCTCATGACTCCTTACCTGGAAAACAAGGCCCTTTACAAGCTGATCCCAACCTAACTGTCTCGCCTCTCCCCTCCACATGCTTCATGCTCCAGCCACGCCTGCTAGAATTGTCGTCATTCCTTAAACACCTTCCTCTCCCCCACACCTCAGAGCCTTGCCTGTGCTTTCTCTCTCCTCCATCTGCAACACTCTCCCCACCTGGCAAATTCATCCCATGCTTGGGACCAGAGCAAATGTGTCCTCCTCTTTGAAGCTTTATTTGAGCCCACTGGGAAGGGAGTTACTCACCCCCCACTAAATTTACCTTTATTTGCATGATTCTTTCATTGCATGATTCTTTCATTATTTTATTTGCATGATTCTCTCATTTGCATAATTTCTTTCATAAATTTACATTTATTTGCATGAGTCTTTCATGATTCTGTCTTCCATGCTTGCACGATAATCTCTACGAAATCAGGACTGAGTCTTTAAATTCTTTGGGCTCACTCCCACAACCACTATATCTCCAGTATGCAGCCTGTTACTTTCAAGAAGTGCTTAAATGAATGAATGAATGCTCTCAGAGAACTCAGTACAACCTCTAGGATGGTATTTACCATATGTTTTAATTATTTATCTTCTTTCTCCCCCATCCCCCCAGAAAACTAAACACCACCAGACAGTGCTATTCATCTTTACAGAGAGACTGTAGAGAGGAATAGTAGTCAACACTGGCTCTGGACTCAGGTTCTCCGAATACAAGACCCTTGTTCTCCCACTTTTAAGCTGCTACCCTCAGGCAAGGGAGACTCTCTCTGTCTTTGTTTTTTTAATACGTAAAAATGGACTAATGATAGAACCGACAGCATAGAGTTGGCCTCAACTCTATGAATTACACAAATCTGTACAAAGTACTTAGTATGGTACCTAGCAATGGTATTAGCCAGTATTAGTCACTGTAGAGATGATATTAATGCTGGTGGTAGAAGAGATTTCCCCATCACTTCACAAGGCTGGGCCCATAGAAAGCAATCAGTCATATTCATATGTAATTGAATGCGTGAAACAGAGCTCACCTTTCAGGGCTCTGTCCAGTGAATCAGCTCCAGGAATTGCCATTTGTGTTTCTAACAGCACTGAGCCCTGGGGTGGGTGGTATCCTCGCTCTCAGACCAAGTTTTTGCAGAACATTTCTCTTCCCAGGCAAGAGGCTCACGGCTGAAACTCAACTCTGCATCCTCCCTGTTGGATTTGATTCCATAGATTGGTTGCCCTAAAAGGTTGAAATTACAGCGTTCATATTGCGATAAAAGTCCTTGCCTCAGTGTTCCTGTTATTTGTTAAAATGTGTAATAGCCATCTCTGAGAACCTTGCATTAAGAAACAGAGGGTGCACACCTGGGCCCTGGCTGCCAGCAGTAACTGAAGCACCTCTGTGCTTGCATGAGGGACCTGGGGACAGGTCTGCATACTGGGGGCTGGGGTGAGGCACACACCTTGACTAGGCTGGGCTCTGGGGCTCACCAAGGTTCTGAGTGAGTGTTGAACCCTGGAAATGGGGTGAAAGTGGGGACCAGGGGGAGGAAGGGCCTGAAGTTGAACACTGAGGTACCTTCCTACTAGCGAAATGCAAACAGGGCCCCCATGCCTCAGCACAATTGGAATGCTGGCCCATGTTGCTCATTTGCAGGAAGAGGGGACTTGCCTAGAATATCACCTAAGCCTGCCTGCCCCACTAGCATGCTTCAGAATGTATCTATCTGATTTGCCATGTCCTCAGCCAGCTGTCTCTTTGGAAAGGGGGTCTGATAAACTAAACTCCTCCTCAAAGAAACACAATCCCCCAAATTCCTTTTAACCTAAAACTCTTGAATTCAGTCATATCCTACTCAAAGGAATGACTTTCTAATGGCGAAATTTCAAGCTAGAGGCATGTCAGTCTGGGAGAGATTTGGGAGCAGACTCGCCATCAAGAATCGCTCAAATCACACAGGGAGAAGATCCTTGTATCTTCACCCAGCCCTGCTCCACAAGGATGGCACAGCAAGGAAACATTAGTGTTATTTGAGAGGAGGGAGGGTGTGTCTATTTTTAGAGTTCCTTGCAAGATTCTCTTCCACCTTCAACTCACATCAAAATTGCAGTGCTATCAGAGGAGCAAAGAGCTGAAGGGGACCTTTTCAGATGAAGAAACACAAAGAAGTTTGTGACTTATCCAAGATTACACCATTCAAGAACAGGTCCCCTGATTCTTGGTCAGATGTTCCCATGATGTGTGGAAGATAGGCCACTCCCCCACTGCACCCCAACATGAGACCCCAGCAATGTAAAGACACCATGCAAGGCTTTGTTTCCACCAGCTCCCTTCTCAAAGTCATTTAGGAGAAAACCAAACAGGAAATATTCCCTTTGCCACACTTTTCCTGCTAACTGCCGTGATTTAAGTGCTTAGGGCTACGGAGGAAGCCAGGAGAAAAAACTCCAAAAGAGCTCTGGGCACTCAGGCAGCTTTAAAAGATGGCGTTCGCAGCTCGTCTTCCTTTTTAGTAACTCCAAGAGTCATCCTGACCCACATAAAGCAAAGAACCTGAATGTTACAACCCTGCTTTGAAGAGGATCTGCCTCAGTGGAGTTCAAAGGGAATAAAAAACTAGGTCAGTTGCCCAGGGTTTTTAAAAAAGAAAAAAGGAAAGGGGGAGAAAAAGTTATATTTCTAGGGAAATTGGTATCTTCCACCCTCCATTGTCTTGGTTTCTAACCAAATGAAATAAATAAACTCGTAAGTTTTGAATTTATTTCAAATGGATGAGCCCGAATGCCCAAGAAGCATCAGTTAATTTAAGCCACGTCAGTTTGGGTCCATTCCTGTCTTTCTCTGGTTCCCTGTTGTGGGAGCATTCTGTCCCTACAGAGCACAGAACTGCGGACTCATTCCCTCACCCACAGTGCCCGCTCTGAGGCAGCAGGTCCCATGCGGGGTCCCACAGCGGGAGCAACTGCCACTCTCTTCTCTCTCTTCATCCTCTCATTCATTCATTCATCAAATATTCACATATCAACTCCGTTGTGCCAGCTCCTCCTCCTTGACCTCCCAGGACTTAAAGGAAAGCACACATCTGCAGATGGATGGCACCCCTTGCTGGGGAGCCCCTCGCCCAGGCACTGTGCCCCTGTGTCTCATTCAGATCTCACAATGAGCCTGCAAGCAGATGTTGTTTTTCCCAGTTCACCAACAAGGCTCAGAGGGGAATCAAAGAACCCAGGGAGGACGGGTGTGGAGGCTCAAACTCGTAATCCCAGCACTTTGGGAGGCCAAGGCTGGTGGATCGCTTTGAGCTCAGGAGCTCGAGACCAACCTGAGCAACATAAAGAAACCCCATCCCTACAAAAAAATACAAAAATTAACCGGGAGGGGTGGCACACACCTGCAATCCCAGCTACTCAGGGGGCTAAGACTGGAGAATTGCTTGAACCCGGGAGGCAGAAGTTGCAGTGAGCCAAGACTGCACCACTCTACTTCAGCCCAGGTGACAGAGTGAGACGCTGTCTCAAAAACAAAGCCCAGGGATTAAGTTCATCTTCCTTTTTCAAAGCCAGAGACTATTTCACATTGGGGTCTATTCCAGTTTGGCAGCCTGTGGCTGGTGACTTCCCCATCCAGCCACATCTGATACCCCCACCTTGTCCCCTTTTTCTCTCCACCCCATAGTGGAGATTGTGTTCATGTGTCTCTCTTTCTCACTGGACTGTGAGCTCCATGGATGAAAGTAACAGCATGTTACTCAGACCAACAGGGAGGGAGATAGCATAGGACCAAGCATTTTGGGCAGTGATGCAAGATTCTGGGGAATACTGGAGCATACACAGTGTCCTGGAGTCTGCCCCCGGGGGAGGGACATGGGGGAGGGTGTGAGGCAGAGCATGTCCCCATCCTCCCCATTCTTAGCTGGCCCTATTGGGGTCATCTATTTTGTGTTTTGTTTTGCTTTGTTTTTTACCTTTATTTCATTAAAGACAATTCATTCAAAAATTCTTGAATTGGACCAAGAAGGACAGGCAGTATTAAGAAAGACAAAGATGGTAGGAAGGGCTCTCCAGGCAGAAGGGGGTCTCAAGCAAAGTAACGAAGGCTGGAGGGAACACAGCTCATGAGATGGAGCCGCAGGGACCCTATTCCAAGTGTGCCTCAAAATCAAACTATGAGGAATGAGGAGCCACTAAGAGGTTTGAGCAGAGTGAGGGTTGGGGGGAGTTACAGGCAGAAGACGACATGCCCTGTCAAGTGATGAGCCTGCCCACCCCAGGAACCAAGTCTTTTTTCCCCTCACTTATTTTAACTGGGAAAGTGAGAACCTAGGAAATCAAATCAGAGCCAACTCAGGATAGTTAACTCTGGAATCAATTGCCCTAGAGTTGTATTTCTAAAACACAAATCAGATTAAGTCACTCTCTTGCTTATAAGCCTTCCATGGCTCCTTCTGCCTACAGGATAAAGTCCAAACGCCTTAGCATGACATGCAGTCTTGCCCAATCTCACATCACAGGGCTGCTTGTCCCTGCCTAAAGCAAGCCACTTGCTAGCCACACTCACCATTTCCCCCAGGCAAGCCTCTTTAAGTATGGGCCTTTCGCCCACTCATCCAGCAAATATTTATGGAGCACTTATTAAGCATCAACGATGGGCTGGGCCCTGATGCCAACCAAGTGACCAAAACAGATAGTCTTCTCTTTCTTGGCAACTAAAGTCTGGGGAGAAATGTGACTGTTAAGTACTAATTACAACTGTAATGATTTCAGAGAAAAGAAGTCCAGGCTGTTGTACAGACATGTACTGGGTGGCCTAACCCACCTGGGAGGCCAGGGAAATTTTCCCCATAGATGTCCAAAGGATGAACAGAATCTGAGATTTGGTCAGACAATGGCAGGGACAGGGGCAGGGAATTGAGGGGGAACTATTCCAGGCTGAGGGAATAGCAGGTGTGTAGCCTTCAAGGCTGGACTCGGCTTGGTGTATGTACCCACACCAATCTTCACTGGAGTGACCATCACACAGCAGGTACTAGGGATAGCCAGAGAGGTCTCCTTGGTTTAAAAAAAAATGTTTTGTGTTATTCTGGGGGAAAGGAAACACCACTGGGATTGTAAGCATGGAAATGACATCATATTTTAATCCAATTGTTGTGTAGAGAATGGAATGAGAGAGTGGGCAACATTCATTCTTTTGGAATCTCTTTCCATTCCCCCTCTCCTTGTAGCAAATGGTTTGTTTCCCTTTCCCCATTAAGCCAAATATTCACTTCTTCCTCTTTGTTCTCCCTCCCCACTACATTAACTGAAAACTTGGAATATATATTTGCTGTGTTATGAATTCTTGTTCTACCAGTTTTCCCCCAGCAGATGATCAGTTTCTCAAGGGCAATGACTGCATTGGGTTTTTTGTTTTGTTTTGTTTTTTTAACTCTTTGTGCCTTCGGGACATAGCAAAGATCCTGGACCTGCCATGCAGGAAGCCAATAAATATCTATTAGTTAGTTGATCCAATGAATGAAAAACTCAAATTGCAAGACAGTTCTCCAGATGGCCTTAGACCGACCCAGTTCTCTACTCTTTCTTGCCTGCATTTTTCAAGAGTAAGTGTAGAATGTTCTGGGATTGCTAAACAGAACAGAATATCCTGAAATAAGAGGGAACTGGACAGAACAGTTCAGACTCTGTTCCAGTTCCCATCTCCCTGCAGAATAAGATGTCCTTCAACACTTTAGTCCAGTGGCTCATAGGGCCCCAGGGTGTAAAACTCAGGACAGGCTACTCTTCAGGTGGGGCACACATCACTGAGACTCCAACTGCCCCAGGCAGCTTTCTCTTAAGCCTTGGGGGACCAGCTCATGATGAATTCTAAGCTTCTGTTGTCCCTTGCTGCCTGTCTATATGTAATAAACTCATTTCATGTAACGTATTGTGTGTGAGTATTCTGTCTCACTGGACTTAAACACGTTGGTAAGCAGTGCAGAGTGCACCTGCTTTGCACAAATCTCCATGGAGCACCTCCTGTGGGTAACCTCCCTCTGCAGCTGCATCTCTATACACATATGAAAATAAGCCAAATACCCTATGATGTCACTTACATATGAAATCTTAAAAACAGTAATTCATAGAGCAAAGAGAATGGTGGTTACCAGGGGCTTGGGAAGATGATGATCAAAGGGTACAAAATTTCAGTTAGGAGAAGTAAGTTCAAGAGATCTGTTATACCACACAATGACTGCAGTCAATAACAACATATTGTATATTTGAAAATTGCTGAAAGAGTAGATTTAAATGTCATTACAAATAAATACATGAGGCAGTGCATATGATAATTAGCTTGATTTAGCCATTCCACAATGTATGCATATTTCAAACCATCAGTTTACACACCATAAATATACGCAATTTTTGTGTGTCAAATAAATAAATAAATGGAAATGTCCAAATTTTTCTCTCAAAGGCTGAGAGAGATCCTTTCATACCTGCATTGATATATTCTCCATGCAGGCTAGAGTCCGCTGGTCCGGTGAAAGAACCGTGTCTCGGCGGGGATGAAGGACTCAGCTGTGGGTACAGTGGGGAACAGGCTGATGGTTTTTTGTGCAACTCAAGGCCAAAGAAAAATTACGACTATGAGACTGATATTCAATGGCAAATGTGTTTGGATTAAAGGAGAGATGGGAGCAGGAAGTCTTTCTAAGTGGTTGTGAGCAAGAAAAACAAAACAGCAGGTTGCTTCAGTGCCTCTCCTGGATCCCAGGTTCAAGGCAGACCTGTCCAAGGCCAAGGCCAGACCCATTTAACTTTCAGATCCTTCCCCTTCTCCATGCTCTGGACCAAAAGAACAAGAGCCCCGCAGGTTCACCTGTATGGGAAGGGAAGCACGCCTGCTGCATTTACATTCCTGTATGCGTACGCTGTGTTTTCAAGTCCTGGGATGTGATGTTGATGAAAGACAGTTAATTCAATTTCTACGGAGAAATTGATTAATGGACTGGATTAAAAGAAGTCCCTTGTGTCCGCAGCCTTCGCCCAGCATACCAATTCTGTGTTATCTGGCCTGGTTTTCTCTTTCCCTCCTCGCTTGACACTTTGACAATACACACTCGGGCACAGCGGGAAGGAGGAGGGAGGGAGGAAAGATGAGAAACCACAGATTAGGGCTGGAGCACACCTCTATATTTAATTAGTTCTATTAATATTTAAAAATAATAATAAAAGGGCCCCATGGGGAACAGGCTGATCTTGGGGTTGTGCTAGCGATTGGCAGCTGTTCTGGAGCGGGCATTCTGCCAGAGAGTCCCGAAAGGACTCAACGTTTTCTTCGATGAGGAGAGAAGGCGTCCTTTTCTGTTCACCCGGGAATAAACCAGAAGTCACAGCCACCTTGAAATGCCAGGCGGTGGGAGGGCAAACTCCAAGTGGGCTGCCGCTTCTCTCCACTGGGTGGCACAGAGCACTCCCCCAGGCTGTGCTCCTGAGAGCCCGTGGCTGCCCAGGATGTTCTGTACTCACTGCAAGAGGCCAGAGAGGACTGCTCCTGGAGATCCGTAGGCCACGGGCAGGCAGGCCACCCATGCCCCAGTTGGTGGGTTTCTTCAGTCTTGCCTGGCCCCTCTGACATTGCTGAGAGGACTGGAGGCGGAGGAGAGACAACAAGACCCCAAAGAGCCCAATCTGCCCTTGGCATTGATGAGCTGGTATTTATGGCAACCTTCACTCTTGGGCTAATATGGCTAATATACGTTAGATTTTGGCACTTTTCAGAGACTTCCAACTTCTGCAATCAGCTTGAATCTATATTCTGAATCAGAAAAGCAGGACCTGGAGAAATGATTTTATCCACCTAAATAAATCAATATTCTCTCCTTTGTGTATGCATTTGACAGGCCTGACTGAGTAGTGCACCTGATTGCAAGGAAGATAACCCCAGGAGAATAACAAGCGACCTGTGCACTAGCAGCCACCTTCTGACTCCCCTGTTCCCACCCCCGATTAGAGATGGGATCCATCAAGTGTCCTTATTAATAACCTAGTGTTTTGTGGCTTTAGTTAAGAGTAATGTCCCCTGGCTTTCGATCCATGTTGTTTGCAGAGATTGCACCGTGTCCCTGCACTTCGGTGACGAGAAGAGAGCTGATGGAGCTCCAGGCAGGCACAGGCTGGCGTGTCACTAAAACCCAAAAAATTAAAATGCTGGTGAATAATTTACTCGAATCAGCCCGTGAACGTTAGGCAATATTGCCTTACTAAATAAATCAATTATAATTTTTTAAAAAGGAAAAAGAAATCTCAGTTCATTGAAAAACATTACAAACACGGGCAATTTTCCCTTTATTAAAAAAAAAGAAAGAAAAGAAAAGTGAAATCTCATTTAAATAAGAATCTGTTAGAACAGCTACACAGTCATTTCAGTGACTCCGTAATAGACTCTCCCCTAAACAAACCACATCTGCCAGATGCCTACATTACCTTTTTCAATTAAAATTCTGTTCCTATTGTTGTAAGGTTAGCTTTGAACTCACAAGGCTATGTAGCTCACTAGGGTATGGAGTTAGTTGCCTGTAAATATGCATACATTAGCATCATTTATCCCATGCAGGGCTTTCGAAGAGAACTGTGAGTAGCCCCGCCGGTATTGGGTAGATCACCTTTTTTCAATACCAGGACAAGGAAAATATAATTCAAAACTGCTAAGAACCTCAAGAATTTACATTTTTGACAGGTAAAAAATAACTCCATTTTGGCAGAAGTTAAAATACAGGAGGGAGTAGGGGACTCTCCATCCATTCATTCAGAAACTTTCTTAGAATACCTTCTACTTCTCCAGCCTGCACACAGCCCTGAGGCAGGGGCTGGGGTACCTGCTCTCAGAGATCTCACAGCCCAGTGTCCACAGTTCTGCCCTGACCAGCCTCCTCCCAGACATGGGGAGGGATTACAAGGTGATACTACAAATTTATTGGGAGGCCAAGGTGGAAGGATCATTCAGGAGTTCAAGACCAGTCTGGGCAACATAGTGAGACCCAGACTCCACACACACAAAAATTTTTTTTAATTAGCTAGACATGTGGTACACACTTATAGTCCCAGCTATTTGGGAGGCTGAGGTGGGAGGATCGCTTGAACCCAGCAGGTCAAGGCTACAGTGAGTCCTGATCATGTCACTACACTGCAGCCTGGGCAACAGAGTGAAACCCTGTCTTAAACAAAAACAAAACAAAACAAAAACCTCATTCACCCCTCGGCTTAAATAAGGCCCTTTCTTGTGTGAGTGTTTTTATAAATTGTATGTCTGGTTGGATAACTCAACAGGTAGGGATACACCTAAAGCCATATCTGGAAGCAGAGGTAGATGAAAGGTGAAACCCACCCAAATAGGGCTGAGGAAGCCCCCGATGATGTTTGTCACGGAAGACAAAATACTTGCCTCACAATCTAGCTTTAGGTGGATCCAGTTCTCTCTGTCCCTTCCACAGAAGAAATGACTCAAGACAAACATCTATCCTCAGTCCTCAGAAGATGAACCCCTGTCTCCAGCAACTTTTCCACGGCTTTATCCAACAAGCACAAAGCACTCATGTTGTGTCAGGCACTGGACATGCAACTGTGACCAAAAGACAGTGCACACTCTGAAGGAGCCTACAGTGGTGGGAGATTCAGATACGTAACAGGCAAGTCCTAGGATGAGGGACCTGGTACCACTGGGAAGCTGGGAGGAAGTTCTTACCCCAACCCTGTGCCCTACCCAGACAGTGCCTGAGCAGGTGGGGGGTAGTTGAAGCCAGGGCAGCAAGCAGCAATAAGCCAGGCAATGCCCTGCCTGAACAGACGTGGGCGGGCAAGGAAGGCGTGTTCTGGAATCCAGCAGGAAGAATGTACACAGCAAGGGAGCTCTGTGTGTGTGTGTGTGTGTGTGTGTGTGTGTGTGTGTGTGTGTGTGTGTGTGTGTGTGTGTATGCGTACCTACACATGTGCACCCATACACGTGTGTGTTCACATTTAGTTTCATAGTAAAAAAAAAGCAACTTATTATCACTTTTAAGCAATAACTGAATCATCTTTTTCCTCTCCAGTGAAGTAAAAGGAAAATTTTTAAAAAAACAGGAACAAAATTACCATAGAGAATGTCAGTTCCAAATAAGACCCTCCAGGTTCTGCTGATTCTCCCACTGAGTGGCAGGGCTCAAGTCATCACTGGGAGAGAATTTATTTTTAAAGTGTCATCTTAAACTGCAAGGCTGTCCGTTAAACATCACAATTAAACATGCCAAAGAAGGCATATTGCCAAAATGCCCACTTAACCCACCCAAACATCTCAAACCCATCCCTTACTGAGCTTCCATAATCTCATTTATTACAGTTTCTTTCTCTCTCTCTCTTTTTTTTTTTTTTTTTTTTTTTTTTTGAGACGGAGTCTTGCTCTGTCGCCCAGGCTGGAGTGCAGTGGTGCAATCTTGGCTCACTGCAAGCTCCGCCTCCCGGGTTCACGCCATTCTCCTGCCTCAACCTCCCAAGTAGCTGGGACTACAGGCGCCCGCCACCATGCCTGGCTAATTTTTTTTTATTTTTACTAGAGATGGGGTTTCACTGTGTTAGCCAGGATGGTCTTGATCTCCTGACCTCATGATCCACCCGCCTCGGCCTCCCAAAGTGCTGGGATTACAGGCGTGAGCCACTGTGCCCGGCCCTTTTTTTTCTCTTTTTAAGGCAGAGAAAGTAGACAGACACCTGTTGGCAAATGCTAACTGTCCGTATTCACATAGACACAAGTTTATTCTCTAAACCCGGAAGAAGCTGCTGGAGGCTCAGAGTCATTTCTGCAAAGTGGAGAACAACTTCCTGACCTTCTCCAAAAAGCCTTCTGCCTTCAACAGCTGGTTTGAAAACGCAGAGGAGGACCTACTGCAACTCCCTGGAAGAAATCAAAGTGATGCACTTTGATATACATGGAGAGGAGGGCTTCTGGGGAGATATTTGGCTGCAGGTTTTAAAGGAAGTGGCTGAGGTCCCCTCAGCCAACCAACACTCTTCCCTACCTCTAAACTCCTTCACTCTTCTGGCTCTTCTTTACCTACCGGTTCGTGACAATCCTTGTATCTCTGTTTTCCTCACTTAACTTTTCTCACAAGCTTAATGGACTGCCGAAGGTCACCTAGTCTAGTCTGTCAGTAATTATGTGCTGGAGAAGAAGGGATGATTTGAGCAGGAAGTCTGTCAGGCTCCAGACAGCTCCCCGAAGGGACAGGAGTCCCAGATTGATCCTGAGACATAGGAGGCACGTTGGAGACTAACTAGGACTCCCTAGATGGCCCTGCAACCTGGCTGCAGGTCATTTAGGCAACTGGCAACAAGTGGGCCCAGCAGGGGCCAATATTTAAGGGTCAGGGGTGGTCAGCACAGAGGCTCATGCCTGCAATCCAGCACTTTGGGACATTGAGGTAGGAGGATCCCTTTAGGCCAGGAGTTCAAGACCAGCTTGGGCAACATAGTGAGACCCCGTCTGTACAAAACATTTTAAAATTAACCAAGTGTGGAAGCACATGCCTGTAGTCCCAACTACTCAGGAGGCTGAGGCAGGAGCATTGCTTGAGCCTAGGAGTTTGAGGTTGCATCGAGCTGTGATCATACCACTGCACTCTAGCCTGAGCAACAGATTGAGAACCCCTCTCTACCAAAAAAATTGGGGGGCCCCTTGGCTACTGTTTGGGGAGGGGCATGGCCATCCATAGCCAATCTCCAACCAGTGACAAGGATGGGGCTCTGGGTCCAATACCCTGGAGAGGCACAGGAAAAATCCAACAGGTATCATGGCCTCAGCACCATGGGCTGGGGTTCAAGGCCTACAGAAACCCTAGCTGTATATTCACACTGTGAATGGGTAAACAGACCCAGAGAGGGGAGGGAGAAGGGCATGGAGTATACATGCTGTTTCAATCAAACCTCAAACTCCACAAAAGCAAGGAACATTCCTATTATGGCTCTTTGAATACCTATATTACTGGACAGAAAAAAAAATAATCAATAAAGAAATGTGGCCTCATTACTTCCCTGCTCAAATTCCTTTGAAGCTCTAATTTCCCTCAGAATAAAGTTAAACTCCCCTGGGGTCATCTCAATTCTACCTCTCCAGCCTCAAATCCCACGCTTGTGGGCTTTCTGCACCCAACTGCCACCCCAGGTCCCACCTGCCCCCACCCAAGCACACACCCCACACATACACAGTCCTTCTCTGCCCCTGCCCTCCAGCCAGTCTGAACTATTTCCAATCCTTTGAACATGGTACAATTTCTCATGCCTTCATGCCTCAAAGCTTTTGCATAAGATTATCTCTATTTTAAGAACACCCTTCACACCCCCCGTGCAATTCTTTTTTTTTTTTTTTTTTGAGATGGAGTCTTGCTCTGTGGCCCAGCTTGGAGTGCAGTGGTGCGATCTTGGCTCATGGCAAGCTCCGCCTCCCAGGTTCATGCCGTTCTCCTGCCTCAGCCTCCCGAGTAGCTGGGACTACAGGCACCCGCCACCATGCCCTGCTAATACCCCCATGCAATTCTTATTGCATTGAAAAATTCCTGCTTGTCCTTGAAGACCCAGGTCACAGGTCATTTCTCTGGGCATCCTTCTCTGTGTTCCAAAAACCCTGGCTGGCACATGTCTCCAATCACACTAGTCATCACACAACTGAACAAGCACTGAAGCACTCATCTGTTCTCCTTCTCCAAACTAGGCTGAGGGCCTTAAGAGCTGGAGCCATAGTATTCACCTCTGAATAGAGGGTGATGAATGAATGAAGAATGAATGGAATGAATGATGTGTTAATCCATTTTCATGCCGCTGATAAAGACATACCCCAGACTGGGTAATTTATAAAGAAAAGGAGGTTTAATGGACTCACAGTTCCACATGGCTGGGGAGGCCTCACAATCCTGGCAGTAGGCAAGACAGAGAATGAGAGCCAAGCAAAAGGGAAAACCCCTTACAAAACAATCAGCTCTCATGAGACTTATTCACCACCACGAGAGCAGTATAGGGGAAATCGCCCCCATGACTCAATTATCTCCCACCAGGTCCCTCCCACAGTGTGTGGGAATTTTGGGAGCTATAATTCAAGATGAGATATGGGTGGGGAAACAGCCAAACCATATCAAATGATAAACACAATCATCCATTGGGTTGAATACTCAGAGGTATCACAATCACACGTCCTAGAAGAAAAGGAAAAACTGGTCACCAACATGGTCTGGACCTGAATATTCTTCCTCTTCCCCAGCACCATTTTCTGGCCTCTCTCTGGGGCCCTTCCATTTGTGGACAGGAAGTCAAATAATTTAAAGAGTCATGCTTCTGCGTTGGCAGTAGTCTGTCTGGGACATACAGGCACTCAGTCATTTCCTAAAAACAAGTTTGAATGCTCAGTCTTTTCCCACTGGCCTTAACTGGCTGCAGGCTTCACAGAGGGCCCCCAGGCCTGGAATGCCACAGTCGTTAGTGCAGATTCCATTATGGGGAAGGAAGCACACATTTTCAGAATAAATGAAGAAATTAATGAATTCTTCAGGGGGTCCTAGGCAAGGATGGCACATTTTATCTAGAGGGCTTTCCTCTGGACTTGGAAAATGGGTGCATAACATATTGGGGAGCACATCCTACATGGTGCAGCTTCAACATCTGTACCTCATTCAGTGAGCCTCACAACCAGCCTGTGAGGCGAGCATGATTGTCTCCATTTCACAGGTAAAGAAAATGAGGCCGAGACCCCAGGAGATTCCCTGGGCACACAGCTATGCTGTGGCAGTGCCAAAATTCAAACCTAGGACTAACTCCAAAGTCCAAGGGAAATTATGTTTGTCTTTCCAAGAATATGGCTTTGCCGGATGCAAGACTGTAAAAGGACCCCCTTATTAAGATAAAACAGCTTCCCAATATTTTGTCTCAGATAGGACAGCCTCTGAATGGGTAAAGCAGGCTGGACCAAGTGGTTCTGGCATCAGCTCTGGCTTCTTTTTCCACAGCTTCTCCTTCCCTCAAGGTTCTTGCATTCACAACATACTGCTCACCCCTCAGGACCTGCTGTTCACACCTTGCACCCTCAGGACTGCAACTCACTTTCAAAGTGCTCATCTAAACATATATGCACATCTTCCCTTGGCTCATCTCACAACAGCTGAGGTGGATGGAATATCCAAGAATACTTTACTAAACATTACAGGGAAACAGCCAAGGAGAGCACAGGAACCACGAAACATCAGGGTGCAAGGCACAGGCTTCTCCTCCTGCCAGAGAGGATTTATATCCTGGCTTACAGTTCCAACACATTAAGGGATCACCAGAGTCCAGCTGGAGCCAACCTTGAGTCAAACACAGGTCAGGGCACCTGAGAGAGGAGAGGAATGACCTGGAGCCCCCAGACCCATGGAAGGCAGCACCAAGATCTCAGACTCACCCAGGAGTCAGGCACAGGGCGATAGTCACTGGGACAAGAAAGTCCTGGGTGTCAGGGCAGCTGATGAAGGCTCTCCAGACCTCCTTCCACTGGACCTGAAGATGTGCAAACACAAGCCCCATCATGCCCTCTCCAGTTTAAAACCACCTGTGCTTTTTCATCACCTTAGTGGGCTCACAAGCCTTCTAGAATGCCCCCTTAGTATTAGGGTTCTCCAGAGAAACAGAACCAACAGGACATACATATCTAGATATATTATAAAGAATTGGCTCAATGATTATGGAGGCTGACAAGTCGCAAGATCTGCAGCCAGCAAGCTGGAGACCCAGGAGAGCTGATGGTGTAAGTTCCAGTGCAATAGGCAGCAGGCTCAAGATTCAAGAAGAGCTGGTGTTTCAGTTCAAGTCCAGAGGAAGGAAAAGACCAATGTCCCAGCTCAACAGTCAGGCAGGAAGCGTTCCCTCTTACTCAGCCTTTTTAAATTTTATTTATTAATTATTATTATTATTTTAAATGGAGTCTCGCTCTGTTGCCCAGGCTAGACTACAGTAGCAAACTCTCAGCTCACTGCAACCTCCACCTCCCGGGTTCAAGCAATTCTCCTGCCTTATCTTCCCAAGTAGCTGGGATTACAGGTGCAGACCACCATGCCTGGCTAATTTTTTTTATTTTTAGTAGAGATGAGGTTTCACCATGTTGGCCAGGCTGGTCTGGAACTCCTGATCTCAAGTGATCAAGGAGGCCTTGGCCTCCCAAAGGGCTGGGATTACAGGCATGAGCCACCACGCCTGGCCGCTTATTCAGCTTTTTGTTCCATTCAGGCCTTCAACTGATGGAGTGAGCTCCATCCATATTAGGGAGGCCAATCAGATTTCCTTCATCCACGATTCATCTGTTAACATTGTCCAGAAACACCCTCATAGACACACCCAGAATAATGTCTGACCAAACATCTGGGCACCCCATGGGCCAGGCAGGTTGGCACATAAAATTAACCATTATAACCTTTAACTTTGTAGCTGCCCGTCTTCCAGCCCACACAACTCACATTCCTACCCAAGCCACCTGGTCTCACACCTCTGGCCTTTGTGTACACATTTTCCTACGAGGATGCTCTTCCCTCCGTTTTCTTCTCTTTAAACTCCTACTCATACATCAAGACCCAGCTCCTGGGTGGCTCCTCTGGCTCCTCAGTTTGCCTTTCCCCTGTGATGTCAGAGCTGTGCTGTTCAGTTCAATCAGCTTTCATTAAACACTTACTAGACTAATCACTGTTCACTGAGAAACAAGCGTAAGACAGAGGCCCTGTTCTACCTGTATCTACAGTAATAAGTGAAAGAGTAGTGAAAGAAAGACAATTTCTGAACAATGTGAGAGGTGCCTAAGTGAGCCTGGGGCAGCAAGTGGGGAGGGGAGTACAGGGCTCTCTCTAGAGAAGACAAACAAGCCACATCTGGAAGTACGAAACAGGACAAGTTAAGAAAATGGGCATTTCAAGCTCGGAAAGGTGGACAGGTAAACCAAGGTGGATAGGTATCAGTCCACCTGTTCTCAGAGAAGCACAGGCAGTTTGGTGAAGCTGGGACATGAAGTGAAAGAGGTTCCTGAGGCAGATGTTGATGCTAGATCCAGGGCATGAACACTTACAAGCCATGCAGAAAGAGCTGACTTTGACCCCAGTAGAGATAACCACAAGGCCTTATGCATGTTGTGGTTTTAACATTTATCTCATGGGACCTTAATATCTGGCCATATATGTGACACCCCTGTGAGACTGAGCTTCTTGAAAATAAGAGCGCCGTCTCAGTCACTTTGTAGCTCTAGCACTCAGCATGGCGCCTGGTACAAATGAGTTTTCAGTAAAGATTTGTGCAATTGATGAAGGGAGGGAGGGAGGGAGAGAGGAAGGGAAAGGGAGGTAGGGAGGGAAGGAAGGAAGGAAAGAAGGAAGGAAGGGAAGGAAGAGAGGGGAGGGGAAGGGAGGGGAGGGGAGGGGAGGGAAGGGCAGGGGAAGGGAGGGGAGACAACTGTCCCATTTGGTCTTTGCAGAAATCTGAAGAGGTAGGTAAGAGAGTCATTATAGTCCCCATGTTACTGTTGGGAAGCTGAGGCACAGAGAGCTCAATGATTTGCTCAGTCTCCTTCTATGTTGCTGCCTGACTCCCTGCCCAGGGCTCCTTTGAAGACGTGCTGCCCCTCTGCAGGACAGACTGGGGAGGCACACAGTGGCCATAGCCCCTGGCCTGGGACCTGCCTGCCAGCCACAGGCAGATCCCAACAGCCGACTTCTGTCATTGGGGCTGCAGTATCCACTGCTACCAATCTATTTTAGGACGAGAGGGCCTCTGAGCCACCCAGCACCTTCTCTTAACCTCTTTCACTTCTCTTAAGAGGTTAGATGGCAGGTCCAAGAATATTTCCAAAACATTACTGCTTTCTGGCATTTTTCTCAGTTACATATTTAGGGTTCCCTACAAAAAAAATAGATGTGTGCAGAATTTACCCCCTAATTTTCCTCCTTCTTCCCAGGTTCATTTTCTCTTCTCTGCTAGCCATCCCTGCCTGTTCCCCACATCTTTTTGCTCTTCTTTCTCCTCCCTATCCCAGCTGCCCTTCCTCTCCTGGTTCCCCTCCAGTGCAGATAACCCATCCTCCTAATCCCATTCTTTAAGCCCTCCCAGTTCTGCCTTGGCATCTGCCTGACCCTCAAGGAGCTGCCTGCTGGATATTTCTTCTTCAGAACCCTGGCTCTGATCTTCCCTCTCCCCTATCCCTGTAGCCCACCCCTGCCAACCCACAGTTGAGCAGGGCCAGGGCCAGGGAGTGAGCAGGGCTATTAAGCTCCAGAGCTGGCAGGGAACAGTTTATGCAGCGTGGTCTCTTTGTTTCATCTAGTGGAACTGGCCTCATAATTAACTCCTCTCGATGGAGCTTGCTGGTCCCTGAGCTCCCTTTATACTCACAATTTCACATTTCAAGGACATTCCAGAGCCCACATCTGCTCCGGCAGCATGTTCAGGCTTCAATTCTGCCACCTCTCAGTGGGATCAGGGATTGAGCTTCATTGCAGCCCAGGGTCTCCTGCCCCAGGGATGAGCCAGTCTGGGCAGAGCAGCTTCTCCCCAACCTCTGCCCAAGGCCTTCTACCCAGTTTTCATCCTGATAAGGACCCCAAGGAGGCAGCTACAGTGGGAACAAATGAAGGGGTTGGGAAGGGGACAAAGGACTAGAGCTCACACAGCATCCTCCTCCCTACCTAGCCCAACACTTAGGCAACACAGAAATGGAAATCTTTGCAGTCCTTTATTTCCCTCTGCCAGCTCCTAAGAAAACCAAATCTCTCATCTTGGTCCCACTTATTATAGTTTTTTGTCTTTTTTTTTTTTTTTTTTTTTTTGTAGAGAACGGATTCTCGCTATATTGCCCAGGCAGGTCTCAAACTCCTAGGCTCAAACTATCCTTCCAATTCTGCCTCAGTAAGAGCTGGGATTTCAGGCATGAGCCACTGAGCCCGGCCTCATGGTCTCTCCTTTTAGATCAGGAATATATTTTGCTTCTGTTCAGCTTTAAGAACCCAGTGTGGACTTTCCAGGACCAATAAGGGATAAATACCCTAGCAAAAGGGTCTGGGAAAAAAAAAAAAAAAGGAGAGTCACAAAGTGCTTTATCACTGTTCCAGGTTAAAATTGTCTCACTTTGCTCTCTACATTATTTTTTATTGGAATTGTATGTTTGCATCATGCTCTTAGAGGAACCAACAAGGAGGTCTCACCTGTCCTATGCCTAAGAGCAATGAGTCTAAGCATGTCACAGCCCTTCAGAAGAACCCGTTTCATAGCAGAAAACACTGTGCTCACTTCAGCAAGTAGGATGTGAGGAGGCTTTTGATCTCTCATGTGGACATTGTAAGTAATCATTTCTTGTGTTCTCCTCTTTGCTTTGGTGGCTGAGACCCTCTTAGCAAAGTCTGCATCTCACCTCCGGGAGGTGTGATAACTTCGCACCTGCCTTCATCTTACCCCCGATCCTTGTTTTCTCTTCACTGCCTCTTCCTTCTCTTGGACCATACTGATCAGGATCCCGGGTGAGGGGAGGTGAGCTTTCCTCCCTATGTCTCCCAGTGGCAGAGTCAAGGTTTGGTAAAGGCTCCCATTGTCATACCTGCTGGAGAGCCTGGAGTGGTGCTCGTGGGACCATGTCTGACACTCCCTGGCTTTCTAGAAGGAATCCTTTCTCTCCCACTCTGCCAGCCCCCGCCACCCCGCCCCAAGGAAGTGGGAGTGAAGAGCAAAGGGGTTATGGAGAGCCAGCCCATCCCATCTGCCTGCATGGTCTTGAGACACTCTCCAGAGACCTCACTGGTCCATTTATTTTCTTCCTCCATTCTCCAAACTTTTATGACACCGTAAATACTTCAAAGGCCAAGCAGTGCCTAAAAACATTCAAAGGGTAGATAACTGGGGCAGTCTATACCTAGGGCCCTGCAGGCCACCTTTGGTTCACATCTGTCAAGCTACTGAGCTTCAAGAAAATCAATGGCATGGAGGCTTCCGGGGCCAGCCACTCCCATCTCAGTCCAGGCACCAACAGCAATATCCATCACCCTGCCAGTCCCGGCCCACCAGTGGAAATGACTGGGAGTAACACCTCAGGGTTGAGAAGGGCTTCTAGGTTCGGGCAGCCCAGGAAAGAAAACAGAGGGAAGAGGAAGACGGCAGAGATCAAGATTCTTCCTACCCCTTTCAACCCAATAATACCTGTTTGGGAAACCAGTTGCAGTGGAGGAGGCTGCAAGGAATCTTTATGTGTGGTTTGCTTGCTTGCTTGCTTGCTTGCTTGTTCCAAAAGCACATATAGTAATACCTTGTGACTTTATTTTATACATATACACACACACACACACACACACACATACACATATAAAACAGATGTGGTCTTTAATATGCTATTGTGTGTTCTAAACCTCTAGTGTGGAGATAGTGTATATCTCTATTATTTTACAGATGAAGAAATCAAGGTAAAGATAATCAACATGGTTTACCAGAGTCATGGTCTTACCCAGTGGCTAAACTGAAACTACAACCCAGTTCCCTGCCCTCCAATTCAAATACACACCTCACCCCCATCATCTCCTTAACCAATGAGAGTAACACAGCACCTCCCAGCCTCCCTGGCTCCAGCTTCTGAGTAGCTGGGTGGAGAGTTTGTGAGATGGGTTGATAATAATGGCATGAGGACCTGGGGATCCAGGAGCAAGGGAGAGAACAGGCATGGAAAAGTCAAAAAGAAATTTTAGGGAAGGAAGAAGGCAGAACTCAGAGACTAGACACAAATTTCTACTAGGTTTCTAATAATGAATTGTTTTGCTCTCCCAGAGGTACTGGCCTCAAATCGGCAAGCAGATTTGTTAGGTCATTGTTCAGTGAATGTCCACCATGTGTCAGGCATGGGGCTGGTCATCTGGTGAAAACACGGATGAAGGAGGTGTGTTTTCTGGCCTCAAGAAGGTCATTTTAATGAGGAAGATGATTTTTGACAAAACCTAATAATTACCCCACTTATATTAATCATCTCTCTCTTTCTTAGAAACACAACTCTCAACTTGAGCTGGGATTAAAGGCCATATTTTCCAGCTTCACCTGCAGCTGTAGCCCAAGGCATTAGCAGAAAAGGAGTCTACAATTTTTAATGAATATGTTTACAGGGAAGGGATATGCCATTTGTAAACCCTCCTTCTTCCAGCAGGCTGGAATGTGGACATGAAGGCCGGACCTCTAGTAGCCACTTTAGACCTGGAGGTTACCTTTAGAATGGGACCTGTCCACAGTAGAGCATAGAACAGAGAGTGGGCCCGGACATCATGGGGCACTGACCAGCTGCAGAGTCACTACCTCCAGACTCCCTGTATACAAGAAGATTTTTACCTTGTTTAAGATGCTATTGTTTTAGAACTTTCTGTTACACTCACTTCACCATAACCCTAACTAGTAAAGCACCCAGCAGACAAGTCAGACCATGGTAAGAGCTGATTGTGTTCTAAGGAGTGCTCTGTGGGAGCAGCACCACAATCAATTGACTCTGCTCAGGCAGGTTAAAAAAAGCATTACAGAGATGTGTGAATGAGTCTTTAAAATGAAGTAGGATTTCCTCTGGTAGACAAGGCAGGTGGGGAGTTCCAGGGGAAGGGGAACATGGAGACAGAAAAACACAGGGCTCATTCAAGGAAAGGGAAGTACCAGCCTGCCACTGCAACACTGAGTAGGAGAGAATTCCCTGAGGAGAGAGGCCTATCCAGTGACCATCTAGTCCCTCCTAGACACGACATATGGATGCAGGGTGCAGCCTCGGTCCTCAGCATCCCTCCAGCTTCTAAGTAATTACCCTCCCAGTGCCTTTCTGTCCTGCAGCTGTTCACACCAGCTGTTGTGACAATTCTCACTACACACTCTGGAGTCCATGGGGAACAGGCTGCTGTGCAGGGAGGCAACAGACGACTCCAGGGAGAGCCATTAAACACCTGCTGGGCTCCACTCCAAAGGTTCAGAAAGATAATTTCTGGGCTTCCAGGTAACTTGGGTCTTGGAAAAACAGAACTGCTATCTTCACAAGCACTCAAGGGACTGAGCATCTGAGAAGCAGAACACAAGGGCCACTGTCCTGGTATTGGTTGTCTATTGCTGCATAGCAAACCACTCCAAAACTTAACGAGTTATAGCAACAATCATTTGCTCTTTCTTATGATTCCATGGACTGGCTGGGCTCTCAGCTGGGCATTCTCCTCCCTGTGTTGTTGGCACTTGCGTGGTGGTTGACACTGCTGCCGTTCAGGACCTCTCCGTGTTATTTCTCTAGAAGAGTAGCCATACTTCTTTCTTTATTAGTTGTATAAATTTAAGGGGTACAAATGCAGTTTTGTTACCTGGATATATTACTCAGTGGTGAAGTCTGGGTTTTCAGTGTAACCGTCACCCAAATAATGTACATTGTACCTATTAAATAATTTCTCATCCCTCAACCCCTCCCATCCACCTCCACCCTTCCAAGTCTCCAATGTCCATCATTCCACACTCTATGTCCATGGGTACACATTATTTAGCTCCCACTTCTAAGTGAGAACACGTGGTATTTGACTTTCTGTTTCTGAGTTATTTCTCTTAAAGATAATGGCCTCCAGTTTCATCCATGTTTTTGTAAAAGATGTGATTTCAGTCTTTTTTAAAGCTGAATAGTATTCCATTGTATAGATCTATGCTACATTTTCTTTATCCAATTATCCATTGATGGACACTTAGGTTGATTCCATATCTTTGCTCATGAACAGTAGGGTAGTCATACTTCTTCTCTTGGGGCTAAGGCCCAAGGTAGGACATCAGCGGGGCAGGAAATGTTGCAAGATCTCTTCCACTTGACTCTGTTGGTCAAAGCAAGATACAAGGCCAGCTTAGACTCAAGGTGGGAAAATAGATTCCATCTCTTGATGGTAACAGTAACAAAGTTACGTTGCAAGAGAGAATGTACAATGAAAAGGATTTTTGTGGCCATCTTTGCAAACAATCTGTCACTGGCTACCCTCTAACCACAATTATGCACATGTACCTCTGCCCTCAAAATACCAGTCCTCTTAAAGTATCTGCTTGAAATTCCGAATTTCATCATCAGATCCAGATGTGGATGAGGATCCTTGGGCACAGTTCCTCAGGGGCAGTGGAGCCAGAACATGTGAGCCAAAAAGACCAGTTCTGTGTCCCCTACATGGCCAAGAAACAACAGTGAGGGATGGTGGTCTTCAGTACCAAATCCTTTACTTTCCTCCAGACTCTACTAACCATCTCCCTGCTGTCCTAACAGCTCTGTCAGTCACACATTTTGACTTCTGTTATAGCAACCCACTTTCAGGTACCAGTTTCTGGAGACTGGAGAAAGGGTGATTCATATTACATAGAAGCAGGATGTTTGGCATATACATTACATTCTATGTAATATGAACACTATGGACTGTGGCACTGTGGAAGGTACCCAATGACACCTAATGAACTTGTGGATCTGGCTAAAGAGATGTAGAAATGTAGAAAGTGCCATTGGACTTCTCTTAGTTGCATAAAATACATGAAAACAGAGATTAACTAAATCAGAAACTGTCTTCAGCTTTCAAGAAGAACCTACAGAATATAAAGAGAAGCCAGGATAGTCTCTCCAGCCAGCAAAAGATTCCCAAAGTAAGAAATGGCCTCAGAATAAAGGTCAAGAGTATGGCCGTAACACCATGGATTAGGAACTCAAAAAGATTTAAGACAATGCATAATAGACACTTTCAGCATGACAAAAGCCTTTCTAAGAATCCTATAGTCCCATGACTTACAGGCCAAGATAGAGCGAAGCCTGCCCCAGAAGAAATGTTGGGTGTGGCATGAATCTAATGATGCGGACAATAATCTCATTCATCAAATACAGAGTTTTTAAAGGAGGTATTTCACTTCTTACTAAAAGGGGACAGTGACAGATCAGAATGAAAAGAGGTC
This sequence comes from Papio anubis, assembly GCF_008728515.1. Taxonomy (NCBI): domain Eukaryota; kingdom Metazoa; phylum Chordata; class Mammalia; order Primates; family Cercopithecidae; genus Papio; species Papio anubis. The sequence continues at coordinate 19,461,868 of NC_044983.1, forward strand.
TCTACCCCTATCCCAACTCAACCGAGGTAGGAAGCAGATAGAAAAATCTCAGCTAAAAACACAGACACTTCTTACAGAAAAGGAAAAGCATCTTGAGCCTAGACCAAGAGTTCAAAGGACAGAGCCACAAATGTGGAAGATTAAAAACAGGAGCTAAGATCAATGGAGGAGGAAACCACTCCAAGGGAGCACCTAATTAAGGAAAACCCATGCCTCTGGAATTGGGAAACTGGTTACAGGAGCTTGGCTAGATTTCAGCCTTTGTTTTTTTGGGTTTTTTTTTTTTTGAGACGGAGTCTTGCTCTGTTGCCACTGGAGTGCAGTGGCTCAGCCCACTACAAGCTCCATCTCCTGGGTTCAAGGGATTCTCCTGCCCCAACCTCCAGAGTAGCTGGGACTACAGGCACTTGCCACCATACCCAGCTAACTTTTGTATTTTTAGTAGAGGCAGAGTTTCACCATGTTGGCCAGGCTGGTCTCGATCTCTTGACCTCATGATCTGTCCACCTCGGCCTCCCAAAGTGCTGGGATTACAGGCATGAACCACTGCGCCCAGCTGATTTCAGCTTTTCTATGGGCCAGTGTGTGTCTCCCAGTCTCCCTCCTTTTGTCTGCGAATGTCTGTCTATTTTGAAGACCCTTTCTTCCTCTCCATTGCCTTGGGTACATTGTATACTGGGGGGTGTGGTGGCAGATAACTTATCTTCTAAATTTTCAGGTCTCTTAATCAGCAGTAGACCCATGGGAACAGCAACATGCAAGGGACCTTTTCAACCTCTGAACTTGAGGCAGAACACAACATTGAGTACATCAACCCCAATAATATGACTAGGTGAGGCTTTAGGGGTCTTGTGGAGGAAACGTGGTGGAAGTGACATTCTGGAACATCTAGGCCCAGGACTTAAAAAGTCCCACAGCTTCTATTTCAGCCTCTTAGAACCCCGAATCCTCATGTAACGAAGTACAAGCTATCATGATGGACACACAAGGTAGAGAGAGGATCTGGAGGAGAAACAAGAAGCCCCAACCAATGACCACACCAACACAATTGAAGAAAGCTTCACTGTCACAGTAAGGTTCTTGGAGGTTGCACGCAGCCGCTTGAGTCCAGGCAAGGCCAGCAGATGAGCCAACCAATCCAAAGAGCCAAGAGAAAGAATAAGCAGACTGGCCAATCAATCCACAGAGTCAAGAGAAATAATAAGCAGACGAGCCAGCCAATCCACAGAGTCAAGAGAAAGAATAAGCAGACCAGCCAGCCAATCCACACAGTCAAGAGAAATAAAAGCAGACCAGCCAGCCAATTCACAGTGTCAAGAGAAATAATAAACAGACCAGCCAGCCAATCCACAGAAATAACGAGCAGTTGTTGTTTCAATTTAAGCCACTATGTGTTGGGGGGTGGTTTGTTGTATAGGATTGTATTATTGACATAATTCTCCTCTTCATTTTATATTCTAATTATCTGCTGGATTAGAGGGTTAAATAGTAGATATTGAATATTACTGATGGAAAGGCACAAAGCGAAAGCATTTCACAGTTGTATCCTTTCCCACAAGACTGCGAAAACTTCATATAACCCTAGAGAAACCAGAAATTCAACACCATCATTTTACAGATGAAGGCACAGATACAGAAGATGATTTGTCCAAAAGGCCCGCAGGGTGGGTAGTTCTAATAGTCTTGTGGATCCAGGTTTATGACAAATCCAGAAGTGAAACCTAACATTCTGACTTTTAATCTAGGGCTATTCTCGGTAACCACATGGCTTCTTAACCAAGAAATTTCTTTGTAGGAAAAGTGGAGTGTAAAAAAAAACAAAACAAAAACAACAACAAAAACTGCCATGTTTCCTGAATCATTTAGAAATGTGTGTGACTGAGAGTAATCCAAAACTCAACAAACAGTGGTCTAATGAGGTAGGGTTTTTTTTTGTTTTTTTTTTCTCTCATAATTAAGAATTCACACCAAGTGTGGAGGCTTATGGCTCCAATCCCAACACTTTGAGAGGCCCAGGCGGGCAGATCACCTGATGTCAGGAGTTCACGACCAGCCTGGCCAACATGGTGAAACCCTGTCTCTACTACAAATACAAAAATTAGCTGGGTATGGTGGTGCACACCTGTAATCCCAGCTACTCAGGAGGCTGAGGCAGGAGAATCACTTGAACCTGGAAGACGGAGGTTGCAGTGAGACAAGATTGCACCACAGCACTCCAGCCTAGGTGGCAGAGTGAGACTCCATCTCAAAAAACTAAAAAATTAAAAATTAAAAAAAGAATTCAGGGTTGCAGTGCAGCTGCCTAGCATGGCTACACAAAACTGCCACCAGGGATCCAGGCTCCATTCTATCTTTCTGCTCCGTCGTCTTTAACATGGACCTTTCATTCTCACCCTCATGGTCACAAAAAGGCTGCTACAGCTTCAAATATTGTTTCTATATTACAAACAGGAAAAAGGGAGATTAAGTCAAAAGTATATAATGAAATCCTCCTTCTTACAAGGCTTGGTGTTTTTATCCAGGAATGGAAGCTCTCCCCAGAATTTGCCAACAGACAATGGTCCAGAATGATGTCTCATGGCCATGCTGACGACAAGTGAAGCTAGAAATGTAAGTACTTTATTTTGCTTTTTAGTCTATAGGACAGAAAGACAAGGGAGAAGGAAGTCAAATGGGCCTTAAGTGAGTCAACCAGTAGTATCCATCATAAATCTTCCAAAAGAAGAAAAACAAAGGAACCAGAGAGAAGAGAAGTTAGGCACTATCCCCCAGTCCTCTGCATCATTATCTCTAATTCTTCAACTCACCAGGGGATGAACAGGCGATTTGCATGAACCACTTTGCCTGCCTCCAAAATGGACGGGATGTGTGCACGAAGTCGTGGGGTTGGTGGGGAACGGGCACAGAGATCTGTTGAGAAAGGCCTTAGATACACAGTACTAACAGCCCTATGGATTCATGGAAATCCTTGCATTATGTATATGCCAATAAATCATCATTGTGTTGGGAGTAAACAAAGAGACCACTAAATTCAGAATAAATTTCAAATTCACCTAAATGAGACATGCCTGGTAAATGGGACCCTTTTGTGAAGCAAGAAGCTCTGTCTGTCTGAAACATTCAGCTCCTGGTCTCTGGGGCAGAATACAACTTAAGAGGAACACTGGATTGTCAGAGCTTTGTTTCTCACATCATCCTCTAACAACAATCCCCATTCAGCATCCAGTGGCCTAACTGGGTCCAATCCCTCACCAGCACCATTTAGGAGAGGCTCAGAAACTTCTGTTCCTTGGCATATGGTTAGCATGTGTGAATATCAAGATGAAGTGTTACCGGAGGGACAGATAGAAGCTCAAGAAAGATCTACTATAAAAACAAAAAAGGAGGAAGACAGCCAGCTGGGGAGCCAGCAATCATCATTGTATAGTTAATGAGGCAGACAATGGAAAAGCACTTAGCTCTGAATGGAAGCTAGAAATTAGCCACATTTCAGCCCAGGGAGCGCAGGCCTGACCTGGGGGCCAGTTCTGGGACAGAGCACCAGACCCTGGGGAAAAAGGAACAGTGAATACCTTCTGATGACCTTTCAGTGGTCCTTGGTGATGGCAAGTCACAGGCACCTGAAAAGCCAGTTGTCCTGAGAGCATCACCTCCAAATTACAGATGTGGAAGTTTTGAAGCATCCATGTGTTCTGCCTCTGAACTCCTCCCAGCACCTCAGCTCCCAGGAAGCTACCATAACCTGCAATTAACTAGATGGCACTACTTCTCCACAGCGAACCAGAGCCAGGCGTGGACCAGGAGTAGTCCTAAAAATGCTTCAGGCCTCGTCCTTCTCTCCAGGAGCCAACAGCCCAGCTGGGGTGGCCAGATACACAGCCCCAGAAGATAATTAACAGTGAGCTGGTGGAAGGAACACAGCCCAGGTCAGGAGACTCGACTTCTCATCTCAGTTTGCTCACTAATTGGCCATATGACCTTGGAAAGGTCAGGCCCTCCACCTCTCTGAACTTCAGTTTCATTGTTTATAAAGTGAGTTGGCTGAACCAGCATCAGTGGATGTGAAATTTTGCTAAGAGTGGGACCAATTTTTTCGAGAGGGAAGTTTTTAAGGAAACTAATATATGAAATAGACAAAAGTGAAACTGATCTGTGTTGAAACAGAAGGAGCCCACAGCCAGGATGGTGCAGTCTCCCTAGAAGATGGTTTGGCAAGCACCAAAATAGGGTTCCTCCCAGCTCTGAATGGTCTGGAGATCCACCAACTTCGGTCTACTGCAACCACAGGTGCTAAATGTGCAGTGACTGGAAGAGGCTAATGGTGTGTGTGAGGTCAGAAACCCAACCCATAGGCCACCTGAGCAGAGCAGCAGTAAGAATAGACTCCAGGTCCAAATGTTTGGAAGGACACTCATTAACCCCAGATGAACCTTTACCAGCATTACCTATAGATGCATGTCCTGCTTCATCCAGCTCAGGTGATCATCTGCTTGAGCGATGCCTCATTCTGGAACATTGTCCAGCTCCCAGGTTCTAGCCTGCTCCTGGGTCAAGTTCTGCTCTCTTGAATATCCCGAAGCAGTGCTACACAATGGAACTGTCTGTGATGAAGGAAATGTTTCTATTTCGTGTTGACCAATATAATTCATTAGCCAATATTCACCTTATGTGACCATGGAGCACTTAAAATGTGGCTATTTCCACTGTGGAACTGAATTTTTAATTTCATTTTATGTAAACTTAATTAGCCACATGGCGCTAGTGGCTACCACATTGGCCAGCACAGCATTTACGGATCCGTGTTTCCTCTCAAATCCCACCTTCTCTCCACCCTTAATCTAAATTGCATCACTGAGAGGCCCACTCAGAAAGCAGTAGTGTGAGTCTCCCAGCCCCTGGAGAGTGTGGTCCTCGGACCTGCAGCATCAGCATCACCCAGGGGCTTATTGGAAATGCAGTCTCCAGCTTCCTTCAGTCCTCCTGGGTCATCACCTGTATTTTAACAAGATATCTCAGTGACATGTACCTGTAAGAACATTAAAGAAGCACCATTCTAGCCCACCGAGGGGGGCAGGATACAAGAAGAAACTGAGGCCCAGGTAATGTGAACGGCTCACCAAGACTCACACAGCCAAAAATGGGTTGAAATAATGCTTCTAACCCACATCATCTGATTTCAGTTGAATGGACAGTTTATAGCCTCTCCTTATTTATCTGTCCTTTGCTTCTGCCCAGGAGTAGCCATTATCAATTTTTTAACCGGAGTCATTTAGTCTCCCAGACTGCCAGCTTACCCATTACCACTAAACTGTTAACACTTAAGCCCAGCCATTAACAAAGTTATTTAGCATAAACAGAAGGTGGCATTCTGGCCTCCAATACAGAGTTAGTGTAGCTAGACCAGTGGGTTTCAGCCTGGTAGGTACTTCAGGGGCTTTGCAAACATTTAATTCATATTATAAATAGATACTAAAAATTTTTAAAGCACAGTACAAAACAGCACAAGCATGAAAACGTGTAGCATAACACATCTTAGCACCTAGAAGACCACCAAGACCACTATGTAAATTTGTGACACCAGGTGAAATCGTCTTTTTTCAGAACTTAGAATAATTTCTGCCATCTGACAAATATCCAAACTTCTGGTACAGGCGTCACTGATTAGGAACATTGTTTTTCACTGGAGCATTCTTCATGTACGTTTTTTGGTTTTTAACTTAGATCTTCACATGTTTCTTTGTGTGAAGAAACAGGCTGTTTCAGAAAACATATTACTGCTCTAAGTGTGTTCCCCCAAGCTGTTCAATGCCAGGCAAGGCTCAGGCTCTATGCTGGGGGCATCTTCTTTCTTGGCATAAGCTTCATGCAACAACTAGTGAAAAGTGACTCGCAGCATTAAGGTAACATCATACAATGATAGTTGAAGTGCTTGTGATAATTTATGGATGATTCTTAACTGACATTGAGTCATTTCTATTGAGAAATTTGCATACAATGAAATGCATAGACCTTCACTATATAATGGATGAGATTTGGCAAATGTGTACGCATCTGTGTAAACAACAACCAAATTAAGTAAAGAACATTTCTGTTACCCAGGAAGGTTGCCTCATGTCCTCTTCCAACCAATCCTCATGCCCTATGCCTGATTTCTACTTCTACAGATTAGGTGAATTCTGTTCTTGAACTTCATGTAGATGGAATCATACAATATGTAGTCTTTTGTGCCTGTCTGCTTTCACTCAGAGATCCCAGGTCCCAGGTGCATTCACTTTTTTTTTTCCATAGGTTACTGGGGTACAGGTGGTATTTGGTTACATGAGTAAGTTCTTTAGTGGTGATTTGTGAAATTTTGGTGCACCCATCACCCAAGCAGTATACACTGCACCAAATTTGTAGTCTTTTATCCCTCACCCCCTCCCACTCTTCCCTCCAAGTCCCCAAAGTCCATTGTATCATTCTGTTTATGTGGTGTATCATCTTTATTGACTTGTGTATGTTAAACCATACCTGCATCTCTGGTATGAAACCCACTTGATCATGGTGGATTACCTTTTCCATATGTTGTTGGATTTGGTTAGCTAGTATTTTGTTAAGGATTTCAGATCTATGTTCACCAGGGATATCGGTTTGTAGTTTTCTTTTTTACTTATGTCCTTTCCTGGTTTTGGTATTAGGGTGATGCTGGCTTCACAGAATGAATTAAGGAGGATTCCCTCTTTCTTTATCTTGTGGAATAGTGTCAAAAGGATTGGTACCAATTCTTTGAATGACTGGTAGAATTCTGCTGTGAATCCATCTGGTCCTGGACTTTTTTCGTTGATAATTTTTTAATTACCATTTCAATCTCGCTGCTTGTTATTGGTCTGTTCAGGGTATCTGGTTCTTCCTGATTTAAGCTAGGAGGGTTGTATTTTTCCAGGAATTTATCCATCTCTTCTAGGTTTTCTAGTTTATGTGCGTAAAGAAGTTCATGGTAACCTTGAAGGATATTTTGTATTTCAGTGGTGCCAGTTGTAATATTTCTCTTTTAGTTTCTTAATGAATTTATCTGAATTTTCACCTCTTTTGGTTAATCTTGTTAATGGTCTATCAGTTTTATTTATCTTTTCAAAGAACCAGATTTTTGTTTCATTTATCTTTTGTATATTTTTTTTGTTTCAATTTCATTTAGTTCTTCTCTGATCTTGGTTATTTCCTTTCTTCTGCTGGGTTTGGATTTGGTTTGTTCTTGTTTCTCTAGTTCCTTGAGTTGTGACCTTAGAACGTCAGTTTGTGCTCTTTCAGTCTTTTTGATGTAGCCATTCAGAGCTATGAATTTTCCTCTTCACACCACCTTTGCTGTATCTGAGAGGTTTTGATAGGTTGTGTCATCATTGTCATTCAATTTGAATAATTTTTTAATTTCCATCTTGATTTTGTTTTTGACCCAATGCTTATTCAGATGCAGGTTATTTAATTTCCATGTACTTACATGGTTTTGAACATTCCTTTTGGAATTGATTTCCAGTTTTATTTCACTGTGGTCTGAGACAGTGCTTGATATAATTTCAGTTTTCTTAAACATATTGAGGCTTGTTTTATGGCCTATCCTATGGTCTATCTTGGAGAAAGTTTCATGTACTATAGAATAGAATGTATATTGTGTGGTTACTGGGTGAAATGTTCTGTGTATATCTGTGAAGTCCATTTGTTCAAAGGTATAGTTTAAATCCATTGTTTCTTTGTTGACTTTTTGCCTTGATGGCCTGTCTAGTAAGTACTGTCGGGGGAGTACTGAAGTCCCCCACTATTTTTGTGTTGCTATCTATCTCATTTCTTAGATCTATTAGTAATTGTTTTATAAATTTGGGACCTCCAGTGTTAGGCACATATGTTTAGGATAGTGGTATTTTTCTGTTGGACAGGGCCTTTTACCATTACATAATGTTCCTCTTCATCTCATTTAACTGCCATTGCTTTAAAGTTTGTTTTGTCTGATATAAGAATAGCTGCTACTCCTCACTTTTGGTGTCCATTTGCATGAAATGCCTTTTTCCAATACTTTAAGTTTATGTGAGTCCTTATGTGTTAGGTGAGTCTCCTGAAGGCAGCAGATAGTTGGTTGGTGAGTTCTTATCCTTTCTGCAATTCTGCATCTTTTAAGTGGGATATTTAGGCCATTTACATTCAATGTTAGTATTGAGATGTGAGGTACTGTTACATTCATCATGCTATTTGGTGCCTGTGTACCTTGTTTTTTTGTTGTTGTTTTTCAAATTCTATGTTTGTTTTATAAGTCCCATGTGATTTATGCCTTAAAGAAGCTGTTTTGATGTGTTTCCAGGATTTGTTTCAAAATTTAGAGCTCCTTTTAGCAGTTCTTATAGTGGTGGCTTGGTAGTGGCAAACTCTCTAAGCATTTGTTTGTCTGAAAAAGACTGTGTCTTTCCTTCATATATGATGCTTAGTTCTGCTGGATACAAAATGCTTGGCTGATAATTGTTTTGTTTGAGGAAGCTGAAGCTAGGGCCCCAATCCTTTCTAGCTTGTAGGATTTCTGCTGAGAAGTCTTCTGTTAATCCCATAGATTTTCCTTTATAGGTTACCTTGTGCTTTTGTCTCACAGCTCTTAAGATTCTTTCCTTCATCTTAACTTTAGATAACCTGATGACAATGTGCCTAGGTGATGATCCTTTTGCCATGTATTTCCCAGGTTTCTTTGTGCTTCTTGTATTTGAATGTCTAGGTATCTAGCCAGGCTAGGGAAATTTTCCTCAATTATTCCCCCAGATATGTTTTCCAAACTTTTAGATTTCTCTTCTTCCTCAGGAACACCAATTATTTTTAGGTTTGGTCATTTAACATAATCCCAGACTTCTTGGAGGCTTTGTTCATACTTTTTTATTCTTTTTTCTTTGTCTTTGTTGGATGGGGTTAATTCAAAGACCTTGTCTTCGAGCTCCAAATTTCTTTCTTCTACTTGTTCAATTCTATTGCTGAGACTTTCCAGAGCATTTTGCATTTCTATAAATGTGTCCAATGTTTCCTGAAGTTTTGATTTTTTTTAATGCTATCTATTTCCTTGAGTATTTCTCCCTTCACTTCTTGTATCATTTTTTTGATTTCCTTGCATTGGCCTTCACTTTTCTCTGGTGCCTCCCTGATTAGCTTAATAACTAACCTCCTGAATTCTTTTTCAGGCAAATCGGGGATTTCTTCTTCATTTGGATTCATTGCTGGTGAGCCAGTGTGATTTTGGGGGGGGTGTTTTGTCATATTACTAGAGTTGGTTTTCTGGTTCTTTCTCATTTGGGTAGCCTCCGTCAAAGGGAAGGTCTAGGGCTAAAGACTGTTGTTCAGATTCTTTTGTTACATGGGGTGTTCCCTTGACATAGTATTTTCCCCCTTTTCCTATGGATGTGGCTTCCTGTGAGCCAAACTGCAGTGATTTTTACCTCTCTTCTGGGTCTAGCCACTCAGCAAGTCTACTCAGCTCCAGGCTGGTACTGGGGGTTGTCTGTACAGAATCCTATTATGTGAACTGTCTATGGGTCTCTCAGCTGTTGTTACCAGCACCTGTTCAGCTGGAGGTGGCAGGGGGGTGAAATGCATTCTGTGAGGGTTCTTAGCTTTGGTGGTTTAATGTTCTATTTTTGTGCTGGTTGGCCTTCTGCGGGGAAGTGGTGCTTTCCCGAGAGCATCAGCTGTGGGATTATGTAGAGGAGCCAGCAGTGGTAGGGGCCCTAGAACTCCTAAGAGCATATGCCCTTTTAATTCAGCTACCAGGGTGGATAGGGAAGGCCCATCAGGTGGGGGCAGAGCTAGGCGTGTCTGAGCTCAGACTCTTCTTGGCAGGTCTTGCTGTGGCTGAGCCCTTGGGGCATCTCCCGGGTCCTGCAGGAGCAGTCCGCTTCCTTCAGAGGGTCTCTGGTCCTGTTGGGATTCCTGGTTTGTTCTTACAGTCATTCTGGAGCTAAAATTCACGGTATGAGCCTCTGCACACTGTTCTGTCCATCCGAGTCAGAGGTGCAATCTAGTCCTGCCTCCCGTCCACCCTGATGAGCCCCTGTTTTCCCAGGTACATTCATTTTATTATTCAGTAATATCCCATGATATGAATATTTCATATTTTCTTTATCCCTTCACCTGTAGATAAATATATGGGTTGTCTCCAGTTCGGGTTCTTGGAACTAAAACTACTATATTCTCATATAAGTCTTTTTCCAAACTTACATTTTCATTTTCCTTGGGTAAATACCTAGAAACAGAATTGCTAGGTCATACGAGGGGTAAATGCCTAACCTTGTACGAAATTCCCAAGCAGTTTTCCAGAGAAGTTGGAATACGCCCATCAAAAATGTCTGAATGTTCAAGTCAGTCCAAATCCTTGCTAGCACTTGGTGTTGGCAGTGTCATCTATTCTCCTAGGTACCAAGAGGCACATCATGTGGGGTTTGTGGGGTTTGTTTTATTAAGCATCTTTGTCTATGCGTATTGAACATTTCCATACCTCCTTTTGTGAAGTATCCTTCAAGTCTTTTGCCCATTTATCAGAGGCTTTTCTTTTAACTCTTGAGGAATTAGAGCCCTTTTTAAAAAAATATCTGTACGCCAGGCATTTGTCAGATATGTGTGTTATGACTATTTTCTCCCAGTCCGTGGCTTGCCTTTTCAACTTCTTGATGGAATTTTTATTTTTTTATTTCTGAAAATGCAAATGCTGTTATGTATTGTTAACATTTAACTTTGATATAACAATTTTTTTATTCACCACTTTCTAAGTCTCTAGAGGTATTCTGGAAAAATAAAGGTAGGAATTAGTGGGGAAGGAGGGATGAATAGGCAGAGCACAGAGGATTTTTAGGGCAGTGAAGCTACTCTGAATGATACTACAATGGAAGTACATGTCATTACACATTTGTCAAAACCCATAAAATGCATAACAGCAAGAGTGAACCCAAATGTAAACTTTGGACTTTGGGTGATAATGAGCTGTCGATGTAGGATCTTCAGTTGTAATAAATGCAGCACTCTGAGGGGATGTTGCTAGTCGGGGAGGTTGTTGGGGGGATGTGCAGGGGATATACACAAACTGTAATTTCCATTCAATTTGTCTGTGAACCTAAAACTGCTCTAAAAAATAAAGTAAAATATTTAAAAACAAAATAAAGGAATTTGTTACCATTTGCAGTTGTGTATTCATGTAGATTTTTGTAACTGTTCTCATTGTCTGGCTTTATAATAAGTAAATATTAAAGCTCTTTCCATTTTATCTAATAAAGTAATAACTCTAACAGTTTATATATCCTAATTTCCTATTATACTTTATATTAAAGCTTCTGCTGTTAAAACACACAAAGTATTCTTTGTAATGTTAGATTCAAGGGATATAAGTGCAGGTTTGTTACATGGATATATTGTGTGATGCTGAGGTTTGGGCTGCTAATAATCCAGTTGTCCAGCTAGTGAACATAGGATCCCATAAGTAGTTTTTCAACCGTTGCCCACCTTCCATCCTCTCTCTTTTGGAATCACTAGTGCTTACTGTTCCTATATTTGTTTCCATGTGTACCTAATATTTAGCTCCCACTGTTAAGTGAGAGCATGTAGTATTTGGTTTTCTTTTTCTGCATTAACTCAATTAAGATAATGATCTCCAGCTGCATCCATGTTGCTGTAAAAGGCCTAATTTTGTTATTTTTATGGGTACATAGTATTCCATATGTATACGTACCACATTTTCTTTATCTAGTCCACTGTTAACAGACACCTGGGTTGATTCCATGTCTTTGCTATTATAAATAGTGCTGTGATAAACATGTGAATGTAGGCATGTTTTTGGTAGAACAATTTATTTTCCTTTGGGTATATACCCAGTAATAGGATTGCTGAGTCGAATGATAATTCTATTTTTAGTTCTTTGAGAAATCTCCAAACTGCTTTCCACAGGGGTTGAACGAACTCACATTTTCACCAGCATCATATAAATTTCCCCTTTTCTCTGTACCTTGCTAGCATGCTATTTTTTTGACTTTTTAGTGATAGTCATTCTGACTAGTGTGAGATGGTATCTCACTGTGGTTTTGATTTGCATCTCACTGATTAGTGATGCTGAGCATTTTTGCATGCTTTTTGGCCGCTTGTATGTCTTCTTTTGAGAAGTGCCTGCTCATGCCCTTTGCCCACTTTTTAATGGAGTTATTTTTCTTGTTGATTTGTTTAAGTTTTTTTAGAGATTCTGGATATTACTCCTTTGTCTGGCTGTCTAGTTTTCAAATATTTTCTCCCATTCTGTAAGGTGGCTGTTTACTCTGTTGATAGTTTCTTTTGCTGTGCAGAAGCTCTTTAGTTTAAGCGCCATTTGTGTATTTTTTATTTTGTTGCTTTTACTTTCGGGGTCTTCGTCATAAATTCTTTGCCTGTGCCAGTGTCTAGAAGAGTATCTCCTAGGTTTTCTTCTAGAATCATTATGGTTTGACATCTTACATTTAAGTCTGTAATCCATCTTAACTTTTATAGATGGTGAAAGGTGGGGGTCCAGTTTAATCCTTCTGCATACGGTTAGCCAGTTTTCCCAGCACCATTAACTGAATGAGGTATCCTTTCCCTATTGTTTATGTCTACTTTGCTGAAGAGTAGTTGGCTGTAGGTGTGTGACCTTATTTCAGGGGTCTCTATTCTAATCCTTTGGTCTGTGTGTCTATTTTTGTAGCAGTACCATGCTTTTTTGATTACATAGCTTCATAGCATAGTTTGAAGTCTGGGAATGTGATACTTCTGGCTTTGTTCTTTTTGCTTAGGATTGTCTTGGCTATTCGGGTTCTTTTTTGGTTCCATACGAATTTTAGAGTAGTTCTTTCTAATTCTGTGAAAAATGACATTGGTAGTATGATAGGAATTGTGTTGAATCTGTAGATTGCTTTGGGCGGTATAGACATTTTAACAATATTGATTCTTCCAATCCATGAGCATGGAATGCTTTTCCACTTGTCTGTGTCATCTGATTTTTTTCAGCAGTGTTCTTAGAGATCTTTCCCCTCCTTGGTTAGGTATGTCTCTAGATATTTTCTGGGTGTGTGCAGCTATTTTGGCGGTGTTAGGTTAGGTTGGTTATATTCCTTGGTTAGGTATATTCCTAGGTATTTGGGGATGTATGCAGGATTGCATTCTTGATTTGGCTCTCAGCTGGAATGTTACTGGTGTGTAGAAATGTTAATGACTTTTGTACATTGATTTTGTACCCTGAGACTTTGCTGAAGTCATTTATTCAGTCTAGAAGTTTTGGGCAGAATCTTTAGGGTTTTCTAGGTATAGAATCCTATGAGGAACAAAGAGAAATAATTAGACTTTCTCTTTTCCTATTTGGATGTGATGACTTTTACTTCTTTCTCTTGCCTAATCTCTCTGACTAGCACTTCCAGTACTATGTTGAATAGGAAGGGTGAGAGTCCTTGTCTTGTTCCAGTTCTTAGGGGGAATGTTTCTAGCTTTTGTCTATTCAGTATCATGGTAACTGTGGGTTTGTCATATATGGCTTTTATTCTTTTGAGGTAAGTCCCTTCTATGCCTAGTTTGTTGAAGATTTTTGTCATGAAGGAATGTTGGATTTTGTTGAATGCTTTTTCTATGTCTATTGAAATGATCATATGGTTTTCATTTTTAATTCTGTTCATGAAGCAAAAAAGAAAAAATTTTTAAGAAATCTAAAAATATAGGTATACATAATAGGCTACAGTATCAACTCTGGTTGACTATAAGAAATGTGTTTTTTTCTCTTCATGCTCATAATTCTTCTCTGATTCACCACCAACTAAATAAAAACACTTCTATACTAACACACACTCTATGTCACCATGTAATTCAATTGTAGAACACCAAGTGGCAAATGCTTTATGCAGTTACTAGACTCTCAGTCTGTATGGTTCCTGTGGCCCCGGATCCTTTATTAAGTCACTCACTGCCAGTCATCACCAACACCAGCAGTCCTTTCAGGCCTCAACAAAGACAAGTTCCGGGCTCCAAGGTTCTATAACTTCTCATGAGGACAAGTTGTGTCTTCCCAACTGGGAAAACCCATTCAACACAGTAAATTCAGTGTGTGGGGGATGTACTGATCATGGACCAAAAGAAGGCAGAAGTGTACTTCAATGAAACTCTTGGGGTCTTCTCTCTCAGAAATTCTCCTTGACCTAACAAAAATGTAATTTCCCAAAACAGAAGAGCTACATTTTTATGTGGGAGATATATTCTAAAGCCAAAAGTGAAAAAGGAAATTGAATATGGACAATATTACCCTTGCAAATTCCTTACATGTTCTACAAAATACATTATGCAGGGTTTGGAAAATGCAGCTGTGTACAGCATTATATAAGCACAAATGGAATACATATACAATCTGTGTTACATATGGTGTTACATATAAAATATTACACATATATAAAATGGCAATGATGGTGAAGAGGTGAGAATGTCAAGCAATGAAAATTCTCATTTTTTGCCAATAAGAGTATAAGTTAGGTCAGCAATTAACAGTTGGAATTGCCTAGTAAGTTGAACAGGCACACATCCTATATCCCAGAAATACCACTCCTAAGTGGAATCCTAAATAAACTCATATACAGGTAAACCAGGAGACATGTAAAGAATGCTCACACTAGCATTATCCACTGTGGTAAAAATTGCAAAGCACACAAATGCTTGTCAATAGCAGAGTTGATGAGTGAATGATAATACAGTCATGCAATGGCACAGCACGCTGCCATCAAATGAGCTGGTTAAAGCCACAAACCCAATGTAAAGCCAAGAAGCTGGTCACAAAAATGAATGCGTGCAGCATGATTCTGTTTATAAACCAGACAAAACCACACAACATTCAACAATATATTTAGTGATATGTGAATAGGTGGAAAAACTGCAAAGAAAAGCAAAGGGATGATATCAGAAAAGTCATCTAGTAGTTGCCTCAGAAGGAACAGAGGGAATGTGACTGGGGAAGGAGGACATAGTGAGCTTTAAGGTACAGCCACTAGCCTGTTTCTTAACCTGGATGGAAACATTATGTTCTACCTTCTTCTCTTCCTCCCTGTCCTTCTCTTCCTTCTCCTCCTCCTCCTCCTTCTCCTTATTCTTTAAATTGTATTAGGGAGTCCTCTATACTCTGACATATTTCTAATTTTACAATATATAGCAATTCATCATGATATACAATGTCTTAGCTCAGGCTGCTATTAAAAAAAATACTCTAGACCCAGTGGCTTAAACAACAGAAATTTATTCTTTATAGTTTCTGAGGCTAAGTAGTCCAAGGTCGAGGTGCTGACTGATTCAATTCCTGGTGAGTTACCCTCTTCCTGGCTTGCAGAGGGACATCTTCTTTTCCTTACTCTCACGTGGCAGAAAGAGGACTCTTGTCCCTTCAGCTCCTTATAAGGCCACCAGTCCCATCAGGGCGGCCCTACATTCAAAACCTCATCTAACCCTCATCACCTCCCAAAGGCCCCACCTCCGAATACTCTCACATTAGGAATTAAACTTTCACCATATGAATTTGGGAGGAACATAAACATTCAATCCATAGCATGCAGTGATGACCAAGTGCTTCCATGTAAACTACAACTTTACAGGACTGTGTCTTTATACCCTAGAATCACCTGCAAACAAAGAAAGGCTCACACTATGAGATGAGGAGAAAAACCTGAGCACAACCAGGAAACAGCAGTTGGTGTCTCCCATCTTAGACTCACTCTGGACATATGTTCCTTCTGTGGAATGGCTACTGGAATAAGCTGCATTGCATTATGTACACTGTCTTCCCCTGAGAGCTTTTTGCAAAATTCCTGTAAGTTCAATACGCATGTGAGAAAACCTCATAGTGATAGGAATCCCGGTCCTCAAAGCTGCTCAGTCTTCTACTTGCTCCACTGCATGAGGTTCACGAGTTGCCAGCAATGTACAGACTCAAGACCTCTCAGGACCTTTTCCTTCCAAGGGCAGGTACAGGAGAATATAGAGAGATGAAAGTCAAGACCCATATTGAGACCTTGGGAATGTCAGCTTAGGCCAGTCATATCACTTTGTGTAATGAAGTCGGATTTTCATTTCTACCCTTTCTCCTGTTTCTGCATGTCCTCTTTGCAATAAGATACATATAGCTAACCAGTGAAGTGTTCTTTGTTCTACTGTCTCTTTCATGCTTCATGACAGGCACGGTGCCTACACGGAGGAGGCACTTGTTGCACACCGTGGAGCTTCTCACTGCCTGTCTCTATGCTCAGCATCTCTTCTGCCTTATTTCTGGATGCTATCACTTGTCCTCAATTCCCTTTATATACCCTCCTCCCATCCCCACCTGGTTTTTCTCCCCTGGACAACATCTCCCCTGTGTTCATTTCCCTGTTTTTTGTTTTTTGGTTTTTTTTTTTTTTTTTTTTGAAACGGAGTCTAGCTGTGTCGCCAGGCTGGAGTACGGTAACATGATCTCGGCTCACTGCAGCCTCTGCCTCCCGAGTTCAAGCAATTCTCCTGCCTCAGCCTCCCAAGTAGCTGGGATTACAGGCACCCGCCACCACACCTGGCTGATTTTTGTATTTTTAGTAGAGTCGGGGGTTTCACCATGTTGGCCAGGATGGTATCAATCTCCTAACCTTGTGATCCACCTGCCTCAGCCTCCCAAAGTGCTGGGATTACAGGTGTGAACCACTGTGCCCAGCCTCATTTTCCTGCTTTTAATAGAGCTCCCCAGGAATTTTCTCATCCCGGATGGAGTCTCCTCCTTTTTGCCCTGTGCCTCTCCCCTTTCAAGTCCTTACCCTGTACGAGTTCTGTATTAAGTGCGTTCCATACCTTAAAATTAAATTCTCTCCGCCCTAGGGAGCGGGTGTTATTGTCCACACCTTACAGAGGAGGATGTTGACATGCAAAAGGGTTGCATTAATTTATCCTTGATCACAGCGGGGAGTGAAATCGGGGGACTCTACCCCAGAGCTTGCTGACCCTGAAACCCACCCCTCTATCTTGCTTATCAACAATTGTACAGAAAGCTCTGTTGTGCTCCAGCCCTCCTGCCATCTGCCACTAACTAGTGCTTTCACCTCTGCCACTAGTCCCCTGCCAACAGACCCACCTGACTCCCTGCAACAAGCCCCGGGGAAGTGGCCAGCAATACCCACTGCTGCCATAGCTCCATCTCAGGCTGACACTGGCCCCAGTGCCAAGTGGTCTGCATCTTTCCCTGGGTCTGTCAGCACTTTACAGTGTCTTTCTAAAGCAGACACAATGCCTCCTCGAGCCAGTGTTTCATTTCTTGAAGGGAAGGAGTGCAGCCTTTAGCCTTGGTCTGATCTATTCAATCACCTCAATTTCTCCCACAGCTCAGATCCTTTTCCTCCTGATACAGTGTCCAAAATAAATCCAATTTCTTTGCTGATCTGAAGCTCACATCAAACTCCTTACTTCCAGGCATGTGAATTACCACAAATAGATCCCTCGGGTCTGTCCCAATTGAGCTACCTGACTCACGGTGCTGACGATTTCGTCTCTTGGAAAGAAAAGGATGTAAGAAAGGAGCTGCTACTCTGGACTTAATTCCAACCAACAAGGAAGAACAAATTGGTGAAGTAGAAAAGACGGGAACCTTGGGAGAAAGGGGCCATGTCATGCTGGAGGTTGCTATTGTGAATGAAAGGAACATTAGATAGAGTCAGACACGTCGCTTTTGAAAAGCAGGCTTCAAAACAGTCACACGCACCTGGTGCCACAGATAGACTGTAAAAAAACAGCGATCGTATCTCCAAACCCAAAATCATGATGTCGCATAGCACAACAGATTTGATATTGCAGCTGATGCAATGAGCACTCCGAGAAGAAGCAACCTACATTTCAAAACAGTGCTTCTAAACGCATGCCAGTGGCCTATGGGAATAGCAGTCAGACTATCTGAATATTGGTGTCATTTTCTATAACACTGGAATACCAAAGGAAACATTGGGAAGCCCTAAAACAAGAAATTCTCAGAATGCAAGTTTAGTGGATGCCAATTAAAAAGACATGGAGACATCTAAGGAAAACCCAAAGTGTCTGTACAGGGAGCTCTTTGATGAACATTGATTTCAAAATGATGGAGAAAGGGAACAGAAGGAAGGGATGAGAGGAAGGATGACTTCAGCTGAAAAGCATAGAAGGCACCCACCCAAATTAACTTAAAAGGAAGGAAAGGTATGACACCCTAGAAGTTCATCAGGCAGGTGGGCTTCAGGTGTGGGTGGAGAGAGCACAAGATCCATTTCTCCCTGACTCCCTTGCTCTTGCCCTTTCCTGTGTGTTAGCTTCATCCTCAGGCTTCACAAAATTGGACAACGGGGTCTCCGTCAGTTTGAGCTACTATAACAATGTACCATAGCTTGGGTGGCTTACACAACAATTTATTTCTGATAGTTCTGGTGGCTGGGAAGTCCAAGGTCAAGGTGCCGGCAGATCCAGTGTCCAGGGAGGGCCTGCTTCTTTGTTTGCAAATAGCTGCCTTCTTGCTCTGTCCTCACATGGTGGGGGAGAGCAAAGAGAAAGAAAGCAAGCTCTCTCCTGTCTCTTCCTATGAGGGCACTAATCTCATCATGAGGGCTCCACCCTCATGACTAATTACCTCTCAAACCCCCAACTCCTCCCATACATTCCACTGGACGTGAATATTTCAACATGTGAATTTAAGGTGGACACAAACACACAGTCCATAACGTGTGGTCATCCCTACATCTATCACTGGCAAAAGCTGTTTTATAAAATCATAGTAGAATAATCTTCCAGGATTTAAGGGACATTGCAAAATCAGCCAGAATAATCACTACAAATGGACACATCACCAGGGAGAAATGCCAGAGGAGTATATACCAAAAAGAGCAGGCTCTAGAAGTCACAGCTAATAATGAGCTATGGTGACACTGGAAAGGACAATGCAAATGGCTACCCAGATACATTTGTACTAATGAGGGAAGAACACCCTGCTTGGGGCAGACAGTGCAATGTCAACCAAAGGCTGCAGATGAGCATTGCCACTCAGTCACTGTTTTCCTCTGTCTTTCTTGGAAAGACAGAGCAAACATCAGTCAGAAGACATTGGTCGGGGGATGGGGTAATAAAGGCATCCCCAGATGTTCTCAATGAGTTCTGGGTTTAGACTCGGGCCAATTTCATCACAGAGCTCTGAAAGAACTTGCCATTGGGTGTATTGGACCTCTAATAATGTATTTAAAGAATCAAAAATAAAGACATAAGTTGCTTAATTTTCTAAATCATTTCAGGAAAAGATACATTCTGGAAATCCATTGACATGAACCACCAACTTCAATTTTTCAGTAATTGTCTCCCTCACTGTCAAATTCTCCTTCTGCCCTTATTCTTTTTTTTTAAATTATTATACTTTATGTTCTAGGGTACATATGCACAACATGCAGGTTTGTTACATATGCACACATGCTGCCCTTATTATTTCCAAATGATTTACAAAAATGCCCTGATATCTCCCATTCTTAAAAAACCCTCATTTTGTCCTTTGTCCCTCTCCAGTTAACATTTCATTTCTATGCTCCTCTTGAGGGCCAAGCTTCTGGTAGGGACTGATGACTGTGTGTCACCCAGAGGGAAGGCTATGAATGACCCTGGCTCCCTCTAGGGCCTCCAGGTGCAATCAACCCTGCCCTGCTGGCTTTCCCAACAGGAGCACGTGACTTCCCTGAGCACCTAGTATCCAGGCTCCAACAGGACTACATTTTACAAAAGCAGATAAAAAAGAAGAGAGGTAGAGGGTGGCATCCCTCTCCTTCGCACAACCTAGGATCCTGATAGACTGAAGTACTACATGGCACAGCTGCAGAACTTCTGCCCATGAATTCTGGCTTGCCTGAGCTCTTTGCTTGACCCAGAGGTTGGCTAAAGTCCATTGTGTAGGGTTTGCTAAGTTATAATAAGGAGTTTGGATTTTATTCAAAGTGCAAAGGGAAACCATTGAAAGGTTTTGAGCAAGGAAGTAACACAATCATGTTTTGAAACTCCCACTTTGCTTGCTGTATGGGAAGGGGTTGTATAAGGACGAGTCAAAGCAGAAGATCCAGTTGGAAAGCTGTTGAATTAGCCCAGATGAGAGAAAGTGGCTGGGCAAGAGAGTTCATGCTGGGAATGGGGAGCAGGAAATGAATTCTACATATTTAGGAAGTAGAAATAATATGAGTTACTAATAGATTGAATGTGGGGCATTATGTGGAGGAAGAACGCAAACATAATACCAAGATATCTCACTGGAGCCACTCTCAAAGCCAGATATCTGGGCATCATGGTGTCCTATGGGGGTTCCATTTACATAGACAGGGAGAATGAAGACATCATTTTAGGAGAGAACAGAATGGGTTCCCCTTTGGCAATGTGAAGTTTGAGATTATCTGTAAGACATCCAAATGGAGATGTTAAGTTTGAGATTATCTGTAAGACATCCAAATGGAGATGTTAAGTTGGCTGTAGGAGGTATCAATATGGAGTCTAAAAGAGGGGTTGGGGGTAGAGATACAAATTTTGGAACATGCATTGTTTAGATGGTATTTAAAACCATGGATTGAGGAGAGTATAGAGAGATGAAAGTCAAGACCAGTATTGAGACTCTGGGAATGTCAACATAGCTCAGAAGAGAAGAGAGAGTGAGCGAGTAAGACTGAGAGAGAGAGAGAGAGAGAGAGAGAGAGAGAATAGAAGACTGACTTCATGAAGTAAGAGGAAATCCCAGAGTGTGAGGATTTGTTAAAGTCAAGAAAGGAGCAAGTGCTGGTAACCAC
This sequence comes from Papio anubis, assembly GCF_008728515.1. Lineage (NCBI taxonomy): Eukaryota > Metazoa > Chordata > Mammalia > Primates > Cercopithecidae > Papio > Papio anubis. Next base: position 19,482,663 of record NC_044983.1, read on the forward strand.
ATGTAATACCAGTAAGACTCAGAAAAAGTGGGACAGAGAAGTGAGCAGCACATTTTAGAATTCAGATGTCAGACACCTTGACACTAACAATTTCAGCACTGGGAGCCAGAACCAACTTTAGGTGGGTGGGTGTGAAGTGAATAGAGGAGAAAAAACAGGAGTAGTGTATGGCAGGGTGGAAAACATAATATATTTTCTTCACCCATCACAACCTTCATGGCTGACATTCCTACAACAAAAGACAGATTAACAAGAGAAAAGCATAATAAATGTATTTAACCAAAGTTTTACATGACAAATGAGTCTTCAGAAATGAAGACTCAAAGTCCCAGGGAAAACTCTGTTTATTATAAGTCTGATGAATGAAGTAAATAGTTGTGGAGGAAAAAGAAGGGGGTATAACCTAATGGTAATAACCTGGGGGGAACTTGGCAAGGCCTGTTAGTTTAGGTTCTTCTTGGCCTCTGAGTATAGGGTATGACCCCATTAGAATGAGAGTCTCATGAACTACTTGCAGATGAAGTAGGTTAGAGAATTCCCTTATGACCATGCTTTAGGGGAGAATAGCAGGAAAACCTCAGAGTACCTTCTTGCTTCTGTGGTTTTCTCAAATGCCAAGGCGCCATATTTTCAGCTATCATTTTTTTTGTTGTTTGTTTTGTTTTGTTTGAGATGGAGTCTTGCTCTGTCGCCCAAGCTGGAGTGCAGTGGCATGATCTCAGCTCACTGCAACCTCCACCTCCCAGGTTCCAGTGATTCTCCTGCCTCAGCCTCCCAAGTAGTTGGGATTACAGGTGCAAGCCACCACGCCCATCAGGTAACTTTCTGTATTTGTAGTAGAGATGAGGTTTTATCTTGTTGGCCAGGCTGGTCTCGAACTCCTGACCTCAAGTGATCCTCCTGCCTCCACCTCCCGGCATGCTGGGATTACAGGCGTGAGACACCACACCTGGTCGGGGTATCATGGTTTGAACTCCAAAATTTGTAGAAGATTTTTGAGAGGAATTTGGCCCTAAAGGGAAGCATAGAAATGAAATGTTAACTGGAAAGGGACAAGGGACTAAATGAGGGTTTCTAAAGAATGAGAGGTATCAGGGCATTTTTGTAAACCATTCAGAAAGATGAAAGAGAGAAGGCGAATTTGTCAACAAAGGAGGGAACTACTGAAAAACTGAAGTTGCTGGTTTATGTCAATGGATTTCCAGGATGCATCTTTTCCTGAAATCATTTAGAAAATTAGGCAGCTTGGCTCCTGCCAGACAGCACGGGGAGAGTCCTGCTTGGTGCTCACAACGTATCCTGCTTGTGTCTGCACACTCTCCAGCCCCAGCTCAGGACCCACCTCCTCAGTCACAATGCTCCAGCTCCACTAGCAACTAGTCTCCTTTCACCTTTCCAGCAGCAAGCCACCAGCCCCCACTCCACCAGGTATCATCATACGTGTTGTTCTCTCTGCCTGGGGTGCTCTATCCCAGACCTTCCTCATGACTGGCTTCTTCACATTCCTCCATATACCAGCTAAAATGTCACCTCTTCAAAAGGCCTTTCCTAACCACCTCCATTATTCCCCACTCTGCACCACTTGATTTCCTTCATAACAAGTATCACTACATGTTCTTTCTATTCATTCCTTTCTTTCTTTGCTTAAGGTCTGGCTCTCACGAGATTACAAACCCCATGAGGGTAAGGATCATATCTTTTGCTTTCTGAAATGGTGATATTATGGCAGAGAATGTTTTAAAACAACATTCTTTTTTTGCAAAATTACCAATTGAAAAAAGAACTCCTGTTTGTATGACCCCCCTCATTCTTTTTATTTTTATTGATTTTTACTGATCCACTAAATTAAAATTTCTAGAATTGTTATTAAGATCTTTACTGATCCACTAAGTTAAAATTTCTGAAATCATCAAGGCTAGAGTGTAGTACATTTTAGTGTATTTATAGTTTAGGCACATAACCTAGCACAAAAAAGTAAATAAATTAATGGATGAAACCTGTGTGAAGGGCATAAGGAGCTCATGGTCATGAAACATTTCTTGTTCACCATCATATTCCCAACGTGTAAGGCAGGTTGCCCAGCAGGGATCAGGCATTCAATAAGTATTTGTTGAATTAGCGAGAATAATGAGGCATGCCTTAAGAATCGGTTTCTACCCCTTCCTTATCCAACATTTTTATCAACACTGGCCCAATTCTGTTCAATATTTTTATCAATAAGTTGAATAAAGACATGGATGGTAAGTCTCTCAAATTTGCAGACAATACAGAACTGGGAAGATAATACAGTGAATAAGAAATCAAGATTCAGCCAGGCACCATGGCTCATACCTGTAATCCTAGCACTTTGGGAAGCTGAGGTGGATAGATCTGTTGAGTCTAGGAGTTTAAGACCAGCCTGGGCAACATGGCAAAACCCTGTCCCTACAAAAAAAAATAAATAAATAAAAACTAGCCAAATGTGGTGGTACGTGCCTGTAGTCCCAGCTGCTCCAAAGGCTGAGGCAAGAAGATCGCTTGAGCATGGAAGGTGAAGGTTGCAATGAGTGAAATCACACCACTGCACTCCAGCCTGGGTGACAGAGTAAGACCCAGTTTCAACAAAAATAGATAGATAGATAGATAGATAGATAGATAGATAGATAGATAGACAGATAAAGAGAAACCAAGATTCAAGACCTTGTCGGGTTAGAATAATGGGTTGAGCCCAACATGATAAAATTAAGTCATTCTTTAGGTTCAGAAGATAACCATAGTGACATGTTATAACATGATTTAATACATAGTGGCTCCTTCTACTGGTTTGATGAATTACACAAAAAAATGATACTAGGAGAAGTATTACTCAGAAGTGTGGGAATCCTCAGTTCTTAGTCTTACTTGGCAGAAAGAATTTGGCCAAGAAACTAACTAGTAATGTAAGCAAAGGTTTATTAAGGAGGTAAGAGCACATTCCAAGAGGGGACATGGCTGGGAGCAGCAGTAGCAGTGTTTATTTAAAAGGACAGTGTACCCTGAAAGATAAGGCAGAGGGGGCTCCTGAAAGAGAATGAGCCAGCAGCAGCCATGAGAGTTCTGCATTAGGTTTTTATGATCTTGGATTTTTTCTTGAAGTTCCTGCTTCTGTCTTAAGTCTCCACCTTTTTTTTTTTTTTGAGACAGAGTTTTCCTCTGGTTGCCCAGGCTGGAGTTCAGTGACGCAATCTTGGCTCACTGCAACCTCCGCCTCCCGGGTTTCAAGCAATTCTCCTGCCTCAGCCTCCTGAGTAGCACCACCTCCTGCACCACCACGCCTGGCTAATTTTGTATTTTATTAGAGACGGGGTTTCACCTGGTGGTCAAGTTGGTCTCGAACTCTTGACCTCAGGTGATCCTCCCACCTTGGCCTCCCAAAGTTCTGGAATTACAGGCGTGAGCCACCACAGCCAGCCTCCATCTTTTATCTTTGTCTAGTTTTCCTGCTGCTGCCTTAAGTTCCACCTTTTTGCCCATCTAGTTCCCACCCAGGCTCATGGGATTTTGGATTTTTCCTGTCAGGGCATATGCATGTGCGGCTAGTGTTGAATAGGAATTCCACCTAATGTCTGCATTGCTCATTGCAGCCACCCTAGGAAGGTCATGTAGCAGTTGTGCCTATGTATTTCTTATTGTGCCTTTGTATTTCTTAGGAATTTCTTCTTTACCCTCCTCCCTTCCTTATCAGCATGTAGCTAGCTATATTCTGACAGTTTGACTGCAGAGCGGATGATGATGGGGGCATCTTAGCAGGCGCTTCCTCCTGCCTAGGTATTTCCCCTCCTCTCTGCTCATATTCAATATGCAGGTTTGGGTGGTCTTGGGGTGTGAGATCTTCCTCTCTTTTCTCAGGGGCTCCCCGTCCTGCTCATGGCTGGCTACTCGCCTGTTCTACAAGATGGAGCACAAGGGTATGAGATAAGCAGCAAAACCATAAGGATAACGGAAGGAGGTGACTATTGTGAGTCCCGTTGACATGTTGAAGAGTGTTGGGGCTCAGAAAACAACATCCCAAAATGAAGGACTCCAAATCAGCCTCAGAAGCAAAAGTGTTTCTCTGATCTCCTGCCCTCCTGTCTTTAGAATTCCTTAGAATTCCTCCTTCCCGAGGTGAGTCATAGAAACCAGGACCCCTTTTCCCCAACGCCAGCCACAAAACCTAAAAATATTACTTTAACTTTCCCCCTGCCTTTCTGTATAAAAACTGGTCATAAAGAAATTATCTGACCTACCTTGTTTGGCTTTAGGTCCCAAGACCCCCATTCCAGAGAGAGACCTGCCCCATACCCAGAAGGGAGCAATGCTGCTCAGAGACACCAGGAAGGATCTAGACACACAGGCCTTGCTGGGTTTCCCCACCCACTTTATTTGAATTAGATCATGCCGTTTGTCTAACCATGTTTCTACACAGTTGTCCATATTTGTTGAACCTAGACATAAAAATGGACAATTTCTCCTACAATGTTTGGGTCTTCATTCTGAAAGTTCCTATGTGTACACATTAAATAAATTGTATGCCTTTTCTCCAATTAGTCTGCCTTTTGTGAGCTGATTTTTCAGTGAAACTTCAGAGGGTAAAGAGGAACTTTCTCTATGATCCCTACAAGAGCAGTATCAACACGCTTAGTGAGATTCATCACCAATTCAAGAAAAAACGTGAAAGCCAGAGGGTCTCCTTAGCAGGGTTTAAGAAACCCCTAATGTACTGCAGTTGCTGGGCAAACAGAGTAGAGAACTGGGCTTGGGAGCTCAGAAGAGATGCAGAGGAAGTCGAATCCCCAGTCCAGCAAGTCTTTTATGCAAAAGTCAGGACTCTCCTTGGGAAGGTTTGGGACCCTGAGACTTGGGATGAGGGATATGAATATTTACATTTGAATATCTTTAACACCCAGCTTCCCCAGAACTTGCTAGGCATGCAAAGTGGCCCATTCTGTTAGAAGACAGTGAATCTCCCTTGCTTAAAGACCAGGCAAAAGCCTCCAGTGAGTCTGGTGCCTTATAATACTTATTCCTCTCAGGAGCTACCCCACTTCCCCTCCCATCAGCCAGACCAAAAAATCAAATCACATAACTGCCAAAACCTCCAAGAGGTCCATCCTACTGACTATAGAGAAAGAGCAAGCCGAGGTAAGTACAATGGAGGCCTCAGTAAGATAAACCCTTCTAAGATTCAGGGACCAGATAGATCAGTAAGGTTTTTATAGCCAGGGGTTTGAGACATGCCTGATGCCCTCAAAAGTGAAGGACACATGATTGCATTTCATAATGCTCCTAAGAAAAAAGCACAACCTGTTTGTGGGCCTCCTTGGGTTCAAGCAACTGCATGTGCAACCTATTTGTTGGGTGACACAGAAGCCTATAAGCTCTCAGTGGTGCCTGGAGCAGGCAAGGGCTCTGCAGCAGGTTAAGGCTACAGCACCAGCAGCTCTTGCTACTTAGGCCATATGACCCCATAGAAGCAAGATCTCTGGAAGCAAGGCGAAAGAGAGTTCTGAGGAAGCTATTTCTGGGTGGAGTGAACTTACCCCAAGAAGCAAGTGTATATGAGCAGTGTGAGTGGTGGCTTGAGTGGATATTGCGTTGTCCCACCAGCTTCCCTCTACTAGGCCAAGTTACTCAGCTCACAGCTGCTAGAAGGCTCAAAGGGCTGCTAAGGGCTCCAAGCTGTGTCCCTCAGTGGGAATCACCTTTAGCCTCAAGAAACTTCCTCACTCAGAGACAAGCCTATTATCAATGAGGGTCTGAAGTAATAAGGAAAAACAAAGACTTGGCCCTCCTTCCTCAACTCAGAACAATTCGGAAGAGCTCTCCAGCTCCAGAGCTCCACGTGGGATTGCTAAGACCCCAGTCGCAGCCACATCACAGGTGAACTTTCCCTCTGCCCATTTCTGCCTTCCTCTCTTCCATTGAGGAGTAACCCCAAGAGCACTGCACCAAGCCCACTGCACACAACTTTCCCCACAGAACCTGTTAGAGGCAATGTGACCACACATGACAGTTCCTATGACCTTATCTGTAATCATGACTATATCATTGCACTTTTCCATTTTGTTTTGCATGATTTCTTCAAGCCACCGTGTCATTGTTTTCAGTTTTCGTTCTAGTTTTATGGCCTTTAATGTGGCTTTCATCTCTGTAATGTTTTTGCTTCATCTTCCATTTTCTTCAGGAGCTCTCCTAACTTACATGCCGTTTCTTTGTTATTTTTTCTTTGACCCATCTATTTCTTTTTGAGCTCTTTTTAAGAGCGATTATATCATATGTAATGTCTGTAAGAATTTGGAAAAATACTCAAATTGGGCCATATGAAATTGTATTTTTGTGAGTCAGAAATGGTCACATATGGAAAACTTCGTATGGTTCAACTTAACATTTATTTATCTGAAGTTTTTCTGTAGTTTCTGGTTCCTTCCCCTTGTCATGTATGTTTTTCATTTCCTTTTACCTCATCTCTCTTCTCTATCTCACCCTCACTTTATTTACCACTTCTATGCAAAGATCCTATATTTGTTTCATTTTATAAAATAACGTTATATGTGAATGAAGTTCTTTATGTGCTGAAGAGTAATGTCAGAGGAGGTAAGGAGTTGGAACCCTCTCAGTACACTTTTGGGCATACTGTGCAAGATTTCTTCTCCCAAATCTGGAATTTCTTCTTCCCTGGGAGCATGTTCACCCTCAACTTTAGGTGCTTAGTAGACCCATGTAGCTCACATACATTTAGTTCCCTAAAAGCAAAGCCCTGGAAAGGAATTCTTATTCAAGGAACTTGTGAGGGACTCAGGGATATTGGCTACAGCAGAGGAAGAAGCTAAGCAAAGATGAAGTTCCAGCTGAAGTCTTGCCTCAGACTGATCCTTCAGGAAGCTCTGGACCATTCATAATATCACAGAATTGCCCACCATGAGTTTCCCTTATTAGCCAGACATGAGCTGGAGCCCCTACCCCATGCCCAGGGACAGGGACGTAACCTATCACACATTTCTGGAGGAGGCAGCTCATCATGTTGTGGGATATTCTCTGGAGAAGGGAACCATCGCACCCATCACACCAGCAGCTGCAGGATGGATGTTCTGGCTGGAAACAGGGGTCTGGGCTTTCTGTGCTGCCTTCTGTCCCTCTTCCAGCCCGCTATGTCTCAGGCGATCACCCTGGGAGAGGCGACCAGACATCAAGAACTTGGTAATAGAAATGGCCTGCCTTCTTGGGTCTCCTTCCGCTCCCCACTGCATTCTCTCTCTGCGGTCACACATTCTGCTCTCCAGTGACATTTGCGCCTCTCCTGGGGCCAGGTCACACCCCTTGTTCTCATGGTTTTAACCAAAATATCATTACCGTGGTCTTTTACATGGAAGTACTTGTCTTTGGGGAAATCTGCATCCTGCTCATAGCCCAAGGTGGCATGTGTCAGCTTTAGGCACGCTTCCTCTGCTTGGGCCAGTGTCTAGTTTTTGAAAGGTACACTCCATACTTTCTCGTCCAGGGTTTGTCAGTTGCCTTGCATCCTTATTTGTGATATGCTTTTTCTCTTCTCCTTTCTGAAAGTTTTCAGAAGCACTTGGGAAAGGCCAAGGGAGAAAGTCCCTCCTTTTTTCTCTTTTGTTCAATGGGAACTATATCATATACACAAAGTAATGCATATGAAATACATGTAAGGTTTAAAGAATAAAACTAACAAAACAATGTAATAAAACAACCTGTATCATTATGCAGATGAAGAAAGAGAGCATAGCCATTGTCTTCTAAACCCCATGAGTGCCAACTGGGGGAGGGACACTTGTTTTGAATTATATTTATTCAAACTACTCTTTTGAATTATATTTTTACTACTACTATTTTGAATTATATTTGACATTACCCTTGCTTTGCTTTATAGTTTTATGAGGTATGTCTGTAATTCCTAAATGAAATCCTGTTTAGTTTTTCCTGACTTTATATAAATGGAATTGTACCCTATTTATTCCTCTGCAAATACTTCCCAGGTTCCATAGTCTCGTTTTGAGGTTCCTTCATATTCAGCACTTGGCTGTATTCAGCTTCCTATTCAGCTGAGTGCTCAATATGAAGAAATCTCAAAACGAGACTATGGAACCTGGGAAGTATTTGCAGAAGTATATACTCCTTGTGTCACTGTGTAGTATTCCTTTGTATGACTATACCAAAAAAATGTATTTCTCTATCTTGCTGTTGCATCCAGCTTTCTAGTATTAAGAACAGTACTGCTGATAATATTGTTGTATCTTTCTCCTGACGCATAATTGCAGGAACTTCTCTAAGTTATGTGTCTATGAGTAGCCTTGCTGGATGACAAAGTATTCACATTTTCAACTTTACTGGATAATGCAGTTGTTTCGCAAAGTGACTGCATCAGTTTATACTCCCATCAAAAGTGCAGGAAAGTTTCCTTTGTTCCACCTGCTTACTGACTTCCACATCCTTAACTTGGTATTTTCAGACTTTTTATTAATGTTTATCTAGACAGTAAGAAATTATATCACATTATGATTGTAATGTGCATTCCATGATCACTATAGTAGCTGAACATCTTTTTACATGTTCATTGGCCATTCATGCTCTCTATGGTGACATTTCTACTCATCTCCTTTGTTCCACTTTCTTTTGGGCTGTTAGTCTTTTCTGTATTTACTCACAGTTTTTTTATTAGATTCTAGACACTGTGCCAGTGTCAGTTATATGTGTTACAGATCTCTTCTCAAGTCAAATCAGTCTGTGGCTTGTCTTTCTAGTCTCTGATGCCATATAATAGCTAGATGTTACTAATTTTAATTTACTCTGATTTTGCAATCTTTTTATTTATTGTTAGGGTGTGTGTGTGTGTGTGTGTGTGTGTGTGTGTGTGTGTGTGTGGCATGTTTAAGAAATAACTACCCTAAGGTCTTCAAGATATTCTTTCACATTTTCTTCTAAAAATCTTAAACTTTTATCTTTCATGTTTAAGACCTTTATCCATCTGGAATTAATTTTTTTATATGGAATACATTAGGGATCTATTTTCATATTTTTAAAGTCTGGATAACTAATATCACGTTCTGAAGAGCCTATCTTTTCCCCACTGATATACTGTCACCTATCAGTTTCCACATATGCATGGGTCGATTTAGAAGCTCTTGATTGTGTTCCATTGGTCTATTTTTCTATCCCTGTGCCAACGCCTCACTCTATTTCTGGACCATTAACATTTTATGCTGTTATCTGATAGGGCAACTATCCCTCTCTCATCTTGTTCTTATTTTTCAGGAATGCATTGGCTCTTCTTGACCTTTGGCTGATCCATATAAATTTTGAAATTAGCTTATCAGGTTCCATGAAAATTCTGTCAGGATTTTCATGGGAACTGCATTCTATGCATACCAATTTTGGAAGAATTGTTATTTTTATGATATCAAATCATCTTATTCACAATCATGGTATGTCTCTATTTTTTTCAGACCTTTTGGATGTCTTTCAATAAAGTGGTAAAATTTTCTCCAAAAAGAAAATTATAGAAGAGCAGTTAACAGCACATATTCTAGAAACAGATGCTGGTTTGAATTCCTATTCTGCAATTTATTAACTGTGGAATATGGAACAACTTACGTGATCTCTTTGGGTCTCGGTTTCCTCAGCTGTAAGTGGAACTAATTAATAGTACTTACCTCATATGGTCGTTATAAGGATGCATGGATTTTTGTATATTTATATATTATATATAAATATATATGTAATATATACTATATATATACACAAACACAAAAGAAAACATATAAATCAAAAATATAATGTAGTTATAAAACAAAATATGTCTCGGATAATAAAATCAAAGACTTTATATAGCACTTATCATGGGCCATGTACTATTCTAAACTATTTTACTCATATGTAAAGTGTTTTGAATAGTGCATAGCCCATGGTAAGTACTATATAAGTCTTTGCTTTTATCATCTCTAGATACATTATGTTTTATTTTCCTCCCATAAATAACATTTTTAATTGCATTTATGCATGTAACTGATTTATACATATGTCAGTACACACAGACAACTGACATTTGTATTAATCAAAACTTGAAAACTGGTTAGATTATCTTATTAATTCTAAAGAGTCTTGTACATTATTTTGAGCATTTTAGCAGATTATCTGCTAATAATATGGCTTCATCCACTCCACTTCTTGTATATTTGATTTTTTTTTCTTGTCTTATTGCATTGGCTAATACTGCCAGTATATTGCTGAATACAAATAATAGTGGCAAGAATCCTTTCTTGTTCCTAACTTTAAATGGAGATAATTTTATATTAACCACTGAATAAAATTTTGGCTATAGATTTCAGGTGGATACAGTGTATCAGGCTAAGAAAATTTCTTCTTCTATTTTGAGTTTGCTAAAAATTTTTATCATGAAAAAGTGATTCTTTAGCTAATGTGACAAATAATATTTATCTATTAAATGTTGGACTAATGTTATAGTCCTGTAATCATATGAACTTGGTCATAGTATATTATCTTCAACTTTACATCCAATTTGCTAATATTTTGTTTCAGATGTTTAATCAATAATAAACTGTTAAATTGCCCTGTAACTTCCCTTTCTTGTACTGACTTTGTTAAATTTTCATTTTGAAGATATGCTGGCCTCTTTTTGACTTTCTGAAATATTATGTAAGTTTGGAATTACTTGTTCCCTAAAAGCTTACCTAATATATAGAACTCTTTGTACCTGGTACCTTCTTTGAAGAGATGTTTTAAAATATTGAATCAGTACCTTAAAGGCTATAAAATCATTTCTTATTCAATTTTAGGGATTTTTATTTTCCTAAGAATGCACTCATATTGTCTGAATTTTTAAGTTATTATTTGAGCCTTTATTTTCTTTAATTACTTTTTAATCTCTGCTGCCTCAGTGCATAGTTATGTCGCTTTCACTCTAAATTCTGTTTACTTGTTTTTTTCTCATTATATCCTTATCAGTCTTGCAGACATGTGCCGATTTCATTAGGATTTTCAAAGAAGCAAGTTTTATCTACTGCTCCCTTCTATTGACTCTGTTGTATTTCTGACCTTGACTTTACTACTTCCTAACTTCTTTCCTTGACTGTTTTCTATTATTATTTTCTACTGTTTAAGGTAAGATGCTTAATTCACTTCTTTTCAGCCCCTCTTCTTTACAATGTAAGCATTTAAAGCCATAATTTTATTTGTAGATACCAATTAAGCTGAACCCTCACAAGATTTGATTTATAAAATTTTCACAGTGATGTTTTTTATTACATATTCACTATAAATCTTCTTTTATTTCTGTTATGTTTTCTTCATTTTTAGTCATTTATAACATAATTTTGTTGTTGCCTAAGAATGTGGTTTATAAGACTATATTCATTAAAATGCAGACAGCCTTGTACTTGATCAATTATTACAAATGTTCTATGTGCACTTGAAAAGAAAATG